>NC_138342.1:191072076-191672076 GCF_046562875.1 Panthera onca | reverse complement strand
TGTGGGGCTCCCGAAGTCCCTTCCTATGTGGCAAAACCACCATGGAAAGGAGCTAGGCCACATACAACACAGTCTCACCCTTTGCGATTCTAACTCAGGATTCTAACTCTAACCACATCTCCTATTAGCTGGAAAGATTTATTCATGTCTGCACCCTACTTCAATGTCCTCATTTTAAAACAGGTAATCATTCCTACTTTGCAGAATAGTTGGGGCGGTCGGTTAGACCCAGTATACATCAAACATTTATAAGCACTCAATAAATGGTAACTATTATTATATGTTCTTGCCCTCATCTGTTACTAAAGTGACAGGGCCACTTGGCCAATGCTAGCCTAGAACCCACATTTCACAACATAATGTGTCTTTCTCTATGCAACATACAAGCAGATAGAAATTTTCATGGGTTCATGGATTCTTCTCAGGTCTCTTTAGGAATAACAAACAAACATATCCCCCGTCATGCACATTTCAAGCCCTTTGAGACTTCTCTGTGCCCCGGAGAATCGGGTACACAATTCGTAATTTTACTCAGCAGTGAAATGCCACTGTGGTAGCAAAGAAGCGAAAGCAATATTTCAACCTAAGAACCAGGTCTGGCACCCAGAATAAAAGACTCTTTTAATAGGAAGAATAATCTATCAATTTTGTGAAAGAGCTGTTGGAAAAGGCTTGAAGTCCTACTGCAATATAAAACATAAATGGTGCATTGTCCTAGTTTTTTTGCTGGAAATTGTATGTTAGCCCTGAAGGACAGAGATTTTTTTTTTCTTCTTTTGCCTCAGCCTGCATTTTTAGAGTTTGCTATACAGACAACTCTATTTTCTAGGGGTTAATACACGGCATAAGAAAAAGAGAAAGCATGGTGTAAATGAAGATAATCATAATTGTAATAACAGTCTTGTGCATTTCCACACTTAACGTGTAAAAAAGAAATCTTATGTTTCTGCAAATAAAGAAAGACCCTTCTATTGTTACTACTGTTTTATGTACTTTATGGTGCTTTATTATAGCAGGATAGCTATAACCCTAATCCTGAAAGAGGGAAGTCATATGTCCCCAGAGGAGTGTCCAGGCAGCTCATTTCTGGTATCAGCCACTTGAGTGTGCTCTAGAGCAGACATGTAAGCCTGTGTGTTCACCAAAAGGGTGGCAGTATTCCTAGGAAAAGATCCTGGAGGTTATGAAGTAATGTCCTCCATGGGGACCGGGCCAGGAAGATGTATATAAGCACCTCAGAGAAAGAGCTGTGACCAGCTTCATTGTTCAGTGTTTTCTTACAGTCAGGAGTGCCTATCCGCCTAGGAGAGAGCCAAAATGGTTAGATTAGAAATGTAGGAAAAGGACAGTTATTTTCTACTTCTCACATACTTCTGCCTATTTCTCCATTTTCTTTCCCAAGTTCTTAAGAGCTCCAACCTTCTCAGTTGAGCTAAGAGAACAGGGATGTTGTCTATTCTTGGGCGAGATATGTAAGGGAAGAGAGAGGGAGTCCAGAGCATGGCTGGATCAGGGTGAATGGAATACTCAGCTTCACTGGGGAACCCAAGGCAGAGAGGTACCAGTAGCTTCCTCCTTGGTGCATCTTTTAGGGTCTTGAATTACTTCATTAATTTATGAAAGTTAATGTTCTTTACCAACCATTATTTCATCTCAGTGCTTCTAGTTCTCTTCCAAAGATTCCTTCCTTTTCCTCTGATCTCAGTAATAAACACTTTCAAAATACAGTGGCAAGCAATTGACCGAGTAGAGATGCATTGAAAACTGCAGGGATTTGAGCAGAGTTGCACATCTCACATAGATGTTCTGTATGTTCTAGCTTAGATTTCTTAGAAATTTTTTTGCACTGTTTTGAAAGGAAGCCATCAATAAAAAAAAATAATGTTAATAGTCATTTTGAAATATGCCCAGTTAAAATACAATGTCCCTGAATGCACAAGTTGTTTGGTTTTCATAATGTGAAGTTGGCGGGTTCCTTGTAGGAATATAAAATATCCAGTTCCCCTTTTCCCCAAGATCTGAACATTAATATTTTTTAACTTATGAAATTTAAATCACTTTACTAGTGAAATGTTTCAAACATATGGGAAAATACAGATGTCCTCTAAACTGGGTTCTCTGGCGTGCATATATTTAGTTTCTTCAGAATTATTGATTCAATCAGTTATCTATTGAGTATTTACTATGTATTGAATACTGTTGTACTGAACAAAAAAAATTCATGTCCAATAGAGTGCACATACTGATAGAAAACAGATAATAAATAATGATCATGAGGAATGTATTATATAATATATTAGAATATGGTAAGTGGCTATAAAAATAAAACATGGTATAGGGAATTGGGAATATCATGGCAGGACATGGGAGTAAGGCTGCAATTTTATATATGGTGGCCTCATTGAAAAAGGGACATTTGTGCAAAGCCTTAAAGGAAGTGAAGGAGTGAACCATGTAGATATCAGAGGAAAGAGTCCAAAGGCCCTGTGGTAGCCAGCCTCCAAAGCCAGTATATATATATATGGCATTAGCAGAGTGAAAGTATATCCAAAAGGAGGTCAGGGCGATAACTGCCTTATAGTTTATTATATTGTATTATATTGACCTTATAGGTCATTGTAGGGCTTTGCTTTTAGTCTGAGTGGTATGGAGAGCCACTAGGGAGTTGTAAGCCCAGGAATGACATGGCATAACCTGTATTTTTAAAAATTCACTTGGGCTGCTTGCGTGAAGAATAAGGCAGAGTTAGAGATATCTAAGTGGAGGGTATTGTAGTAATCCAGGCAAGAGCTGATGAGGTCTCAGAACAGGAAAGGTAGCAGCACCAGTGTTAGGAAGTAGTCTGACTCTCGATACGTTCTGAAGATAGACCCATCCAAATTTCCACATGGATTGGATATATACGGGGCATGAGAAAGAGAGAAATCAGGTATCACACCATGGTCGTTGGCCCAAATAACTGGAAGGATGGAGTTGCCATCGCCCAGAATTGGAAAGAGCATAATTGGCAGTGGGAGGCAGAAACAGAAATTTAGACGTTGCAAATAGCCTCTCTGAGAAGTGTGAAAAAATGTACACTCCCATCGGGCATGTGTAAGACCAAGCATTATGCACATCCCTATATCAGTATTAATTTCTATAATGTGGGAAATCATATCTTTAAATTCTAGAATATCCATAACCGTCATCACTCAAATATCACCTCTCCCTCATTCTCTATTCTCTCTTTCCAGAACTCTTCTTAGAAATGTCTATATCTGTTAAGCTTTATTTTATATTTTATGACTTCTTTATTTCTCTGCACTGCATTCTGGATGATTTCCTTAAACATATCTTTTAAATGACAGTTGTCTCTACCTGTTGCCTGGTCTGCAATTACATTCAATGACTTTTTATTTCAGTGACTATAGTTTTCACTTATGAAGGTGTTACTTGGTGTTTAAGACCCACCCATCCTTTCTATTATTTGCTTTATCACTTTGGTTATTCTAACCAAAATTATTTTCTGGTTCCTTCCTCAGTATTCTGTTATTCTCAATTGCCTGAGATGTGAATTTTCCTTTTCCTTACCTCTGACCACTCCCCTTCATTGTGAATGATTCCCTGTAACCATTTATAGTTTTATTGTTGTCATTGCTGTGAGGTTATCAAGAGTACAGTTGTCCCTTGTCCCTGGATCATGGAAATGATTCTATAGATTCAGTTTAGCCTCTGTATCACTTGGTCATGGTGGCTTCACAGGCCTGGACTTGAATTGGACTTCAGGTGGAGTTTTCATACCCTGAGTAAATATTTCCCATCTGACCCCCACACCTGCACTTTGAGGAGGATTAGAATTAAAATTTCTCACAGGAGACTTTTCCACCAGAAAACCAGAAAGACCACAGACTCGCTTGCCTCTTCTGGGAGAATGGGAAACGTTTTTCTAGACTGTCTTTCACAAAGGGACAGTCTTTCCAGTAGCCTGCTTTAGGTTAGGTAGTGATTTTGGTTCCCTTCCCTGTTGAGTCTGAAGACACTGGTCGTATAGAAGCCATGACCTTCAATGGACCGTCAAGCTCAGTCTCTAAATGCCAATATGCCAACGTGTGCATAGTGGTCCCCAGAGAACTTTGGTGCATGGTATCCAAAATTAGGGTTCTCTTTCTCTTTTTCTTTTTTCAGTAATCTAAAAATTCCTTGTTCTTTCTTTTGAGCTATATGTGATTTATTTTTTAGGGTTTTGGTTAACTCTCATCCAAAATTGTCCGCTGTTTGGAGTTAGAAGTTGTTCAATATAATGCATATTTAACAGTCTATATGACACATAAACTTCAGTTCTCCTGAGTGCATGAGGCATTAGCACATCAAGCACTCCACGATGTCTGGATTGCAGGGAAGTCTGGGATCCTGATGGAAGGTATTACCAACCAACACCCAAGACTTTCAATATTTTAACCACTGGTAGTTACATGGAAGTGTATCAGCCAAATATCAGACAGCATATAGTGAATTTTCTTATCTTTCTCTACTCATAACTCATATTGCCACTTATTGCAATTATATAAAGAGCTCAAAGGAAAATTGCTACCCCAAGGGTATGAAAGACTTGGAAAAATATTTGGTCATTAAATTCTTTAAAAATACACGGAGCTCGGGGTGCCTGGGTGGCTCAGTCATTTAAGTGTCCAACTCTGGCTCAGGCCATGATCTCGTGGTTAGTGAGTTTGAGCCCCGCATCAGACTCTGTGCTGACAGCTCAGAGCCTGGAGCTCGCTTCAGATTCTTTTGTCTCCCTCTCTCCCCGCCTCTCCCCCACTCATGCTCTGTCTCTCTCTCTCAAAAATAAATAAGCGTTTAAAAAAATAAAAAAAATAAAAATACACGGAGCTATCTTAAAATATATTTAGACTGTTTTATTTCATGAAATAAGAATGAAAAAAAACCTATTTTTAAGACTGAAAGTCAATTTTTGTACTCATTCTGATGCAAAATAAAACACACGTTATGAAGGTATTTAGGATTATAGTTGCTTAATTTTAATTAGTTCCAGGCACTTCAAAATTTAATTACAATAAAAAAATCATTAAATCCATACCTTTGGAAATAGGTTAAGAATGTTGATATTGGTGCTTGTTTTCTAGAAATTATAAAGACAGTCTTGGTATGTTCAAAGAATCACACAGGTTGCAGCTTTAAGGATTGTTCTTCCACTATTTTTGAAGTAAAACATCTTTTGAATAAGTTTTTGCTTGAAGTCAACAAATATAATTTGTAGATCAAAGTAAGGGTTTTGGTGTGCAGGCTTTTTTACATACTGAAAATATTATAGTCCCTGGATCTTGAGTAAAATGTTCAACACTGTGTATTTAAGCATAAAATATTTAAAGACTAATGAGGAGCTTATCAGTTATACCTACAGGTGGGCAATATTGCATTTGCCTTGCCTTAGAAACCACTTTAAAGGACTTGTCCCATACAAATTTTCAGTTCTAAGTTTTGAGGCTCTATAGTATGGTGACTATAGTTAATAATACTGTATTGTATACTAGAAATTTGCTGAGAGAAGATCTTAAATATTCTCATAAAACAATAACTATGTGAGGGACACTTGGGTGATTCGGTCGGTTAAGTATCTGACTTCAGTTCAGGTCATGATCGAAGCCTGGAGCCTGCTTTGAATTCTGTGTCTTGCCTCTCTCTCTCTCCCCCTCCCCCTCTTCCTCTTCTCTCTCTTCCTCTCCCTCACTTGTGCTCTCTCTCTCTCTCTCTCTCTATCAAAAATAAATACATAAGCTTAAAAAAATAACTATGTGAGATGATGGATATGTTAATTAACTTGATTATGTGAATCATTTAAATATATATATATATAAAATCATCATGTACATTTTAAATATATTACAGTTTTATTTGTCAATTATATCTCAATAAAGCTAGGAAAGAAAAAAAAAATGATCTGTCCTAGATTGTCCCTACCTGTCATTTATTTCCAGCCCTTAGCCAATCACATTGTGAACAAAGATTAGAGCAAGAGATTAGGTTCATTTGGAGAGTCCACATTTTGTCAGAAATTGCCTCTGGCTCCAAAGATTATTCTTCTAGCATTAATTAGTTGTGAAAACCCTTAGGACAGAAATTTACTATGAATTCAGTAATTGTGGTAGATGAATTTTCACTTCAGTGTAAATTCAATATGTATTTGAAAAATCGTGGTGTATACAAGCCATTATTAATTAAATCTATTTATTTAATCTATTTCTTTGGTAGATAAATGGGTTCTGGGGATTTCTTGCAATAACTCTTTGCCCGGGATCTGGAGTTAAATGTTGAAAACTACTGTTTTACACATGGTAGGAACAAATGAGCAAATATGTAAAAGCTTTAAAATTGATATTCACCTATGGCTCAACTTTATCATAGCCTGATCACCTGACACTCCGTAAAAGCCATCACCCCAATCGTTCAGTTATTTAATATAACAAGTTTCTCCAGGGCTGACAGTCTGAGGCTATGGAATAACAAAAACCATAACCATTATTTCATCACACAGAACCTCAGCGTCCTACAAAATGCTCCTCAAATGTCTGAGGGTGCCTAGCTGTGTTTCTCTTACGCTCACTGATAAACCTGGTCCACAGAACTTTGTTCAGTTCTGCCCGCTGCCCACGCCCCACTTGTTTCAAGGCATGGGAGGATATGAAGTTTCTCTTCAATTGTGTCTTATGGCTGACTGGCTAGGCTGATGGTCACTGACAGTCTCGATCCATCACCTTCCTCTCCGAAGGGGGGACAGACAGTGCCTGACTCCCCCACTCGTTGCTGCACTGTCTTTTGTGTTCCGTGGTTCACAGTGACCCTCACATTAACAGCCACTTGACTACCTGCCAAAAGGCCACCTTCCTAAAGGGTCGCGGATAGAATTTGGGTCCCAGTACAGGACAGATACTAGCCTGTCATTCCTGCCATCTCTCTCCAACACCTAGATTCAAGTGTTGGCTTCTCTCCTTTCTCTTCCATCCAAAACAAAAACCCTGACTGCAAAATTCCTCACGGAACCCTGTGTTTAAACAGCCCGTTTATTTGTCGGATGACTGAAACATGTTTGCATCTCAGGGAAAACACTGTCATTGATTTGACATAATATATTGTTGGTAAGAGAGCTTTTGCATTTATTCCCCTACTGATAACAACCCTAATGTGATTAAATCAGAGGGAAATTACCATTTCCCTTCCAGTTTTGGAAGGCGATAATTTTGAGAAAGGGAAATTGAATGCCTTGTTTGAATAGTGAAAGATAAGCAACTTAGCACTTTGGGAGGTTGTATAAGGTATAGAAGGCAACTAAACTTAAAATGAGGAGTGAAGAATGGGCTGATTGAGCTCACCTCAATAGGCAGTAAATATTCCTAGAAAAAATGGGCAAAACTGCCTGAGACTCATGGGGAAGAGAGAACTAAAATAATTCAGAACAGCATGGAGAATGGTATATAGGGAAGATTTCCCTTATTTTCTGAAGAGCAATATGGCAGCTTAGAGCATTTGGGGTCCTAGGAATGGTATTATGGTTGGGGAGGCTTTTCTTTCCGCATTCACGTGGTAAGTTACCAGGAGAATATTTAAAGGGCAAGGCCCTACACTACCATTGTAGCTGAATTATCTGTCCATAGTCTGGTCCTGCTGTTCCAAATTTTAGTTCAGATTGCCCGACCAAGACTTCTCCTGTACAGCTTCCGTAATCAGGTAACTTAGCCAAAACTGCTTACGAATGGGGTAGTAGGAACAGAGAGGGAGGCAGAGTGGAATCGAGCAGCTCTGTGAAACAAAGGAGCTAAAGTTCCGTTCTCACATCGACTGAGCACTGACATTTTATCGTATTTTTTTTTAATTACCTACAAAGTACATACAAAATATCAGGGAACAAAATTCCAAAGCAGACAAAACAGAAGTTCTTGCGTTGTTCCCAAAGGTAAGCAGTGCCATCAGTTTAGTTGGTAAACATCAAGAATTTTTTCTTACACCTACCTCTACATTTGCACACGTGCATACACTTGTACACATACCCACACAGTCTAGATGATATATACCTATTTTGTTATTGTTGTGTATGTGTGATAGCTTTTCATTTTGTATATACAGATGAGCCCCTATTCTATAGATCAGGCTTTTTCTTGTTTACCTTAAGGATAATTCCATGTGGCACATATGCATTCTTTGTAATAATTCAATTTACTTAACTGTCACCTATACAGGGAAAATTAGGTTGTCTTTATATTTTACGTTTATAAATGATAAACACCTCATGTACACATTTGGATATACTTCTAGAATATATTCCAAGAAATAAATTGCTTAGGCAAAGGCTGTATGTATTTTAGCTTTTATCAGCTAAATTTCTCTAAAAGACTATATCAATTTACACTCACATCAACTGTGCGTAAAAATGCCCATATAAATGTACACCGTCACCAAAAATCGGATCTTTTCCATCTTTTTTTTTTGTCTTTTTTTTTTTCTCTTTCTTTTTACCTTTTGGCCATATGATAGAAAAATGTATTCCCCACAAGTGCATTTATCAAAATCTACTCGTCTTTCACAGCCTGGCTTGAATGGCACCTTTTTCATCAACACCTTCCCTGACCACCTGGAACTGGTTTCACACACCTCTGAATTACCGCAGCGATTTGTCCGAAACTTCCTCGTTACGTGTCACATTCAGCTATAGATTATAGTTATTATTAGTGTATGTTCTTAACTCTGCCTCTGGGTTGAAAGGAAGGCCACGTTCTGTGTCCCCTTGATTTTTATATTTCTATCCCCCTTAGGTGCTTGTTTCAGTGGCTTATACATAGCTGGGAGGTAAAAAGTTTTTAAATGCACAAACACTAGACGAAAAAGGAAAGAGTGGAGCTCTATTCTAAATGAATAATGTTTTGGGGCACCTGGCTGGCTAGTCAGTAGAGCGTTCACCTCTCAATCTCGGGACTGTGAGTTCGAGCCCCATGTCGAGTGTGGAGATAACTGATGAAACTGATAAGAAACTGCTAAAACTGATAAAAAGATTCTTTTAAATAAATGAATAATGTGTTATACATACATTTATGATTTATTCTGAGAAGTCAGAGGAAACGGTAACTTTAAAAAAGGATCAAGTCAAAAGAAACCTCGTATATAATCCATCCCAAAGTTCTTATGTCTAACCGTATCCATGTGTTAATTTGCATAGAATAAAATAGTTGGCCTTAACTCATAATGCTTTTATTGTATATGAAGTGTAGTGAGCACTCTGGTTGCCATCGGAAATATCGAGTTCAAATCCTGTGCGCAACACCCCCAACCTTGTGACTTCGGAAAATTCATCACCTGCAAGATGATTATATATTTTCCCAAGAGTTGTTGACTAGGTATCTACTGTGAATCAGACACAGAGGCAAGAAATATGAATATGTTGTGGGAGTCACATGAGACGGTGTTTGTGAAGACACTTTTAGAATAATTGATTTATATGCATAGAGAAGTATATGCACTTGAGACAAGGTCTGCTCTTCCTTAAAAAAAAAAAAAAGAATACATGTCTTTTATTGAAAATATTCATTATTCATTCCAGGGGTGCCTGAGTGGCTCAGCTGGTTGAGCATCCTACCTCCTTTGACTCAGGTCATGATCTCATGGTTCATGGGCTCCAGCCCCACGTTGGGCTCTGTGCTGACAGCTCAGAGCCTGGAGCCTGCTTCGGATTCTGTGTCTCCCTCTCTCTCTGCCCCTCCCCTGCTCACACTCTGTCTCTCAAAAATGAATAAATGTTAAAAAAAAAATTTTTTAGGGGCGCCTGGGTGGCTCAGTCGGTTGAGCGTCCGACTTCAGCTCAGGTCACGATCTCGCGGTCCGTGAGTTCGAGCCCCGCGTTGGGCTCTGGGCTGATGGCTCAGAGCCTGGAGCCTGCTTCCGATTCTGTGTCTCCCTCTCTCTCTTCTCCTCCCCCGTTCATGCTCTGTCTCTCTCTCTATCTCAAAAATAAATAAACATTAAAAAAAAATTAAAAAAATTTTTTTTAATTTTCAGTCCATTAGAAAAGAACAAATGTTTATTGTTTTAATAGTCAAGCTTTTTCAACCACAAACTAAATATTTTCTATGAGTGTTTTTGGTTCAAAGTCCTATGTGAGCACCAATGATTCTACAATCTGTTTCTTTTATTTTCACTTTTTTATTAATTCATTCATATTTTTATTTACTTTTACTTTTTTAATGTTATTTGTTTTTGAGAGAGAGAGAAAGAGACAGACAGACAGACAGTGTGAGTGGGGGAGGCACAGAGAGAGGGAGACACAGATTCCGAAGCAGGCTTCAGGCTCTTAGCTGTCAACACAGCCCGATGAGGGGCTCGAACCCACGAGACATGAGATCATGACCTGAGCCGAAGTCGGCCGCTTAACCGACTGGGCCATCCAGGTGCCCCAACTCATTCATATTTTTAAAGATTGTAGATTGAAGCAATGAAAATGCTGAGCAGTATTACCATTTTCTACTTTACGTGTTAAACACCTCATTGTGTGTTTGGAAAATGGTATATATAAACTTGCGGCAACATGAAGTCAATAAATGGAGTAGAAAATAATGAAACTTCAGAGATATTTGCACCTGTTTTGATGGGAAGTCTTTGCTTCTAAAGTTCTTGGGAGGGGGAGAAAAAACCCTTTTCACTCTAACATGTTGACCTTTGAATCTGAATTAGTGCGGTATCACTGGTGAAATCTGAACTGTAAAATGAATCTGTTAGGATTAAGGGTTTAGCTGTTGCATGGCTAAATGGGTCAAGCTCTCTTAACTGATGGATTTAACCGATGCCACCCAAAAGACGAAAAGTTTGGATTCAGACAAACCTGCCAGCTTTCAATATTTCTAGTATATCACACTTTTTCCCCAAGATTCACAAACTCTCAAGTTTTGGAAAGAAAAAAAAAAAATTCACACTTCCAACTTCTTTTCTGAGCCAGCCTTCTTAAAGGAAAGTGAGCACTCATTCTCCGAATGCCTAACTGCTCAGGGAGGCACAGTTTTATTTGGTAACTAAGGTTTGAAAAATGCAGCTGGTACCTCTGACCCACCTTCAACCCTATGATAATTTAGTCCAGCTTTGATGAATGCTCCAAAATGTACCATACTGGTGAGAAGAATACGAAGTTCTTCATTTGCCAAATTTGATTCACAAGAGTAAAAAAAAGAGACTATCATGCTTCGATTAATCACGTGCAGAACATTTTAATAGGATAAGTGAGCATAAACTGAATTCAGTTTCTTGTAGCCATAGCCATAAGAATAAAGAAATGCTTACACACATTTGTCAGCTGATATAGGGAGCTAGTAAATGGTTATCTTAAAAAAGCAAATCTTGGGGCAACTGGGTGGCTCAGTCAGTTAAGCGTCCGACTTCGGCTCAGGTCACGATCTCGCGGTCCGTGAGTTCGAGCCCCGCATCGGGCTCTGTGCCGACAGCTCAGAACCTGGAGCCTGTTTTGGATTCTGTGTCTCCCTCTGTCTCTGCCCCACTCATGCTCTGTCTCTCTCTCTCAAAAATCAATGAAAACATTCAAAAAAAATTTTTTAAAGACTGTAGTTTTCATGCCTATATAATTCCCATAGTTGTTTTATAGATTTAGAATGCATCACACCTATCTGTTAATTTAAAGTGCATAACCTAAGAAGTCACCCAGGCCTTACTGATCTTCCCCCCAATTCTTGACCAATTTGCTCACAATGAAAATTAGAATTGGAGGTAATAGTCACTGTCAATTTTGCTAAACAACCATACATAAGCAGCTAACTCTGAGTAGACTTAGGAAAATTATCTTTATAAAAGCTTCCTCTCAAGAGAACCAGATTCTCTGCTTGCTGTGTTGTACCTCCCCCCACCGGCCCCCCACTCTCCTCACCCTAATGCAAGTGAAAGTGTGGATGAATGCAGATTTTTCCATTTAATTTCCACCAAGTGTCTGTTCTCCTGCATGGGTTCATATTGCTGCCTAATGAAATAATCAGCTAGTATGCAGTGGGGGAGTGGTAGCAGGAGAGGGGAGGAACCATCCTAAAAGGTCTATTATCCTGTCAATATGTGCACAGAACTCTCATTAATGTTAATTAGGTTTACCCGCCAGTACGGAGGGCAGGCTAGACCTTAAACAGCAAGTTTGAGAAATCCTATCTAGCAATGCAAAACATGGGGGGGGGGGGGGGGAGATTAGAAATCCTTCCTGCCTCCAAGCAACCTTAACTTGTGTAAAAGACATTTATGTGGCCATTAACTCAAGCAGAAATTGAACTTGTCAGCATTACATGCAGAATGTATATAAGGGTAACTGTTCATGAACAATTTCTCAAATGAATTAAGTACAAACTGGATTTATTTCTAGGCAGTAGATGTACTCTGTCCATCATCTTCCTAATAGAACAACTGCAAGGGGTTCAGGCTGGATCGAGCTTTTATGCATGCCTGCCTCTAAGGGGGAAGACGGGGGATCCAAAGACACAATTGCTGTTGAAGAGTCGGCTTATGAATAAAACCAAAAACCCGGGGTCATCCTTGTCTTCTCTCTCTGTCACATTGCCCATATCTAACCCATCAGCAAATTCTACTATTTTCCTTAAAAGAAACCTGAAATCAGACCACTTCTCCTCAGCTGCACCTCTCCCACCTGGGTCCAACTCAACATGGGTCTCACCCTGATTATTGTAACAGCCATCATCGGGATTACTCAACACTGCCGCCTAAAGACCACAATATCCCTTTTACTATGAAACTCAAAGCCTGTCATTCTTTACTTATCCCCTTCAATGGCTGGCTATCTCATTCAGAGTGAATGCTTCGCGGTGGTCCTCAAGGTAGACCCCCACCCATAACCTCCCTGAACTCAGACACTTCAATGATCCCCAGTCACTTCTCTCAAGCCGCACTGCCCCCTTAGGATTCTGTGGGCATGCCGGTCATCTCTGGCCTCGAGGCCTTCCTCTGTGCTGTTCCCCTGACCATCCTGCGTGAAAGAGCAGCCTTCCCCCTTAGTTCCTGTACTCCCTCTGCCTTTCTCTGTCTTACTGTGTGGAATGGGATGTATCGCCATATTAAGAACATGCTTATTAACGCATCTGTCTACAACTGTCTGCCCCTAGGAGAACGCAAACCCCACGAGGGCACTTTGGGCATCTGCTATTGACCCAGAACCCTGGACATTGTGCAAGACATAGTAGGCACTCAACAAAAATTTCTTGAAGGAATGAAGTTAAACCTTGTTGTGCCGGTTGAGAATACACGGTATTCATTCTCCGGTGCTAATAGAGAGTGTGCACCCATGTTCTTAAACATCTAAAAATTTCGCCACATTACACATCAAGAGAGTGTAGAAGAAGATAGAGCCATAGGTCAGCTTTGGATATTCTCATTTGGATAACACTGTTTCCAGATTTCCTTAATGGTTCCTTAAACATTGGATGTTTAAGAATATCTTTTGCCCTCAGTGCCTTTTATTGTGAACTATCTTACTTGAAGGCCACCAGTTTTGTTCTTCCATTCCAAGTTCGTTGAACAAAACCTTGTAGACACATGATAGCCTCTTTTTCGTTGTGGTCGTTAACCCTGAACCTGTCTCAAAGTCCGAGTCGTGGAGAGAAAAGAACTCCACGGAGTTCTGAGTAAGAGCCTTGTCTTATATAGCATAATTACAAGGGCTCGAAACAGGAGCTCTAGCGACAAGAGCCTCCAGACCTGAATTATGCAGCCTACCAGTTTTTGTATGTGACATGTTGACAGACTTAGTGGTCTGACTTAGTGGGTGAGTACCGTGTAGTTGTCAGCTGGCATTAAGACTCGCGGCTCATTCTATAGTCAAAATAAAGGAGGAGTGACAAAGTCCATATTTGAAATCTGTGCTCCAGCACTGTGGCAGCCTAAAGCATTTCTGATTTCTGCACAGTTCCCAGTGCCCCTGTGCTTTGCTAAGCACAGAAACTGCCGCATTTAAGCTTAAACAAGCTGTCTATTAACTGTCCGCACTTAGGTGCACTTTGTTCATTGTGATAGTTAAAAGTACATTTTTTTTATCCTCAAACGTTTACGTACTTTTGTTAAGTTAATGACAATAATATATAATGGAAATTAAGCAAAGGAGAAAATCATGGAGAGAAAGTATCTAAAAGAAGAGAAGATCTGTGGCGCCTGGGTGGCTCAGTCGGTTGAGCGTCCAACTTCAGCTCAGATCATGATCTCACGGTTTGTGAGTTTGAGCCTCGCGTCGGGCTCTGTGCTGACAGCTCAGAGCCTGGAGCCTGCTTCGGATTCTGTGTCTCCCTCTCTCTCTGCCCCTCCCCTGCTCACACTCAGTCTCTCTCTCAAAAATAAATAAAGATTAAAAAAATTAAAAAAAAAAAAAAGAGAAGATCCCTATTATGATTTTAATAGTTTGGGAAAAAAAAGTCTAATAGGAAACTCTAAACCTAGAGTAAAGGAGTTCAAGGCCTGGGAAATTTTCTTTATGTGTGGCCGGGTTTTTTAATTGCTTGCTTCTTGTGTAGTAGGATTTGTTTTTTGTTTGTTTGTTTGTTTTGAAAAATATTGATGTGAAAGTCTACACTATTACCGTATTGTACTATATGGGATTTTAGTCACAGAATTAGACTTCATAAAGAACCATGATTTCTTCCATCCTTGTCACAATGCCTAGCATGAGTGAAGCAAGCTTTTAAACTCATAAAAGTAATTAGGGATGTGATCTTGGAAATACTTTTACGTCGTTATAAGGCTATTTGTGTTGCCTTTCATTTAGAACCGAATTGCTTTGTGTTTCTAAATTGGGGTCCTTTTCTTCTTCTTCTTGTTCTTCTTCTAAATCATAGAGGTTGTGCTTTCTTTGTTTGTATAATGAATAAGAGCCTTATCTGGAAATGGTCGCCTCACCATGCTCCTTTTGAGGTAGACTTGGCAATTCAGTTTCTTCTGTCTCCTCTAAGTGAATGAAAAGACTGAGGAAGCCTTCTACCTATCTGACGCCGGGAATTGAATTACTGTACAACACATTAAGCAAAGAAAATTCAGAGCAACAGCAATTAAATTATGTTCTCATTTTCCTGAGAGTAGGCTCTCCACAGACAGGGAATGAGGAGACAAATGGTATAAGATGATGGACACAGAGATCAGGAAGCCAACAAAGAAGACATTAGGCCTTGAGCTGGGCCACCTTACAAAGGACTAAAAAGAAGAGATTGAGGCTTGACTTAAGCTGTTTCCACTTGGTGTTAGCTCCAACTCAGCCACCAATCAGTGTGAAGGATATTGGAGATCAAGATATAAATTCCTAGGTTTTCCTAGAGAAAGATCAAGTTCGGGAATGATTTGAGCTTCCACCAAGTGAACAGCCAGGCAGGAATGTCCAGAGGAGAGCTCTTACTCATAGTCCTCTGAGCTGGAGAAGGGACCTCCTCAGCATTGTAGACTCTCCCCACCACCTGAAAAGGCTTTTCTGTCCTGGGTCACAGTTACATACATTCCACGGTCCTACTCGCCATGGCCTAATGGGAGCTACAGATGCTTGAGATTTCACGTGAATAACTTCTTTGAACCCATTGGACTCACACAATGACATTGAAAGGTAGATTTTATTTTTATCTTAATGTTACATATGAAGGTTCTGAAGTATAATGAGTGACGTTGCATTAATGAAGGTAGTTGCTACTCATTTTGTATTTACTATTTGCTAGGCACTGCCCTAAGCGTGTTATATAGGCTATCTAATTTTTTTAAGCTTATTTATTTATTGAGAGAGAGAGAGAGCAGGGGGGAGGGTGCAGAGAGAGAGAAAGGGAGAGAGAGAGAATCCTAAGCAGTCTTTGCACCATCAGCGCAGAGCCTGATGCAGGGCTTGAACTCACAAACCATGAGATCGTGACCTGAGCTGAAACCAAAGGTTGGATGCTTAACTGACTGAGCCTCCTGCCCCCACATTTAATCCTCAGTATAACCCCCATGAGGTGGATGCTCTTATCATTATGTGTGGATAATGGATAGTTCATCATCATCATCATCGTCTTTGAAAGTCAGGGAACCATAATTGAGCACCTGAACACGGAGGGATGATATTTTATACCCACACTTGTTTATAGACACATGTGAGCATTCATGCACATGGACACACAAACACACACACACACACCTTCCCCACCACCATCATCTTGTCACCAGACTGTCCTTCCAGGTCGATGGATGTGAGAAAATGCCAACAACACAGTACCTACTTATACTTAGCTCTACATGCTTAAGGTAGAATATAATGTACGTGAAGGAGTTTTGTAAAGCGTGAATGGCAATATAGACTCAGGTTGTATTTGAAAATGTTTTATTCAACTGTATTGAGGTATAATTTACATACAGTAAAATGTACTCATTTAAGTGTACATTCCAATGAAATTTGACACGTTTGTACATCGTGTAACCACTACCACAATCAAAGTATAGCATATTTTCATCCTCCCCCCAGTTTTGCTTTGTTTTTTTAATCCTTCCTAGTAAATTCTACTCTTCTCTCTTTGCAGCCTTTGATTTGCCTTCTGTCAAAATGGATGGGCCTTTTTTAGAATATCATTAGAAGGGACTTGTACTGTATATATACTTTTGTATGCATGGAGTTGCATGTCAATGTCTCATTCCTTTTTATTGCTGAGTGTTAGTCCACTGAATACATATGACATAATTTTTTTACCCTTTTACTTGTTGATGGATAGTTGTTTCCAGTTGAAACTGTTGTAAACAGAGTTGCTATGATCATTTGTGTAGAAGTCTGTGCAAGGACCTATGTTTTCATTTACCTTTGGTAAATCCCTAGAAGTAGAATTATTGAGTCATATAGTAAGTATATGTCAATTGAAAATTTTTTTTTAACTTTCTTTATTTGGAGAGAGACAAAGGCAGTGTGAGCAGGGAAAGGATAGAAAGAGGAGAGAGAGAGAGAGAGAGAGAGAGAGAGAGAGAGAGAATCCCGATTAGGCTCCACACTGCCAACACAGAGCCCGGTGAAGGCTTGAACACATGAAACCATGAGATCATGACCTGAGCCAAAACTGCGATTCAGACACTTACCCGACCGAGCCACCCAGGTGCCCCAGTATATGTCAATTTTATAAGAAACTAGAAAACTGTTTTCTGAAGTAGTTGTACCATTTTGCTTTCCTACCAGAATTCTGTGAGAAACCCAGCTGTTTCACAAACTCACCAACACTTGGTCTGGTTAGTTTTTCTTTTTGTAAGTTCTTTTTTTTTTTTTTTTTTTTTAAGGTACAATAGGTATACAACATTATGTTAGTTTCAAGTATGCAACATAATTTTTCAGCATTTGGATATATTGCAAAATGGTTGCCACAATAGGTGTAGATAATGTCCATCATACTTACAGAATGTTTGTTTCTTGTGACGAAACCTTGTATTCAAATATGCAATGCAGTGTTATTAACGATAGTTGCCATGATGTACATTACATCTCCGTGAATTACTTAGGTTGTAACCAGAAGTTTGTACTTTTGACTCCACCCCATTTTGCCCACCCCCTAGCCCCCCTGCTGGCAGCCGCAAATCTCTTCTGTATCTGTGAGCTTATTGTTTGTTTTATATTCCACATCTAAGTGAGATCCTATAGTTTTTGTCTTGGGTATTTGGTATTTCTTATTAATTTCTGCCATTCTAATGATTCTGCAATATTTCATTATGGCTTTGACTTGCTTTTCTCTGATGCCTAATGATATTGAGGGTTTTTTTCATGTGTTTTTTGGCTCTTTGTATGCCTTTATTGGCAAGTGTCTCTTTACATCTTTTGCCCTTTTTAAAATTGTTTGCCTTTTATTAGTAAGTTAAAAACATTTGTTGTATATTCTGCTGAATGCTCCTCCTTGGTTAATGGCTTAACATTTCATTTTCCTAATGATTAATTCTGATGAATGTTAACTTTGACAAAGTCCAGTTTCTTTTCTTTTATGGTTTTTTTCTTTGTATGTCCTAAGAAATATTTACCTATGAAACAGTTGTGAACACTTTCTATGTTTCCTTCCCGAAGTCTTATGATTTGATTTTTTATATTTATTTCCATACTCTGTTTTAAGTTCATTTTTATTTATCATTTATGGTCAATAAATATATGTTTCCCATAAAGGTACACAGGTTTTCTAGCACCCTATTGAAAAAGTATTCTTTCCCCTTGATTATTTTCATACCTTTGTCAAAAATCAGTTGACCATGTGTGTATAGCTCTATTTCTTAGGTTGGTATTTTTAGTTTAAACATTACAGATAAAAACTCGATGAGACTTTTTAAATCTCCTTAACCATCAACTGAGAAATTTGCCTCACAGATTTTGAGTAGGCCAAACTCAAAAGTCACAGTTTTCTTGTCCTAGGTCATTAATAAATACAAGATTTGGAGGGATTCTTATTACTCACATTTCCAGACAAGGAAGTGTCCGCTGATTATCCCACTGAGGGGGAGAAGGAAGAATTTAGTTTCTTGGCAAACATTTCTGATTTCCCTTCTCACCTCCTTCTTTGTCCTTCCATATCACAGAGATGGTAGCTAATTAAATTGATGGAAGCCTGAGACCCAGGCCTCTCTGAACAAGTGACATCTGGGCCCACACTTGAAAAGAGAGAATGAGAAAATATCTGGCAGAGTGTCCCCAGCAGAAGGATAGCAAGTGCAAAGACCTGAGATCCTCTAATCAGCATGCAAGAACTTCTGTGCTAGAATTCATAGAGGTGGGAGGAAGTGTGGGGAAAGGAGATAATGACATAAAGGACACTCTTGCTGTAATCAACAACATGGTGCAAGGATAAGGGTTTGAAAAGACCACATGAATACAGTTAGGAAGGGGCATGAATACTAGAGTTAGCAGATGCGTTTGAATTCCTAGGCAGTGAGGGACCACTTACCTAAGGGTTACCATGATAGAAAGGGTGTTTTAATAAGATTAAAGGGCACCTGGGTGGCCAGGTCATTTGAGTTTCTGACTCTTGATTTCGGCTCAGGTCAAGATCTCATGGTTCATGGGATCAAGCCCCGCATTGGACTCTGCACTGACAGTATGGAGCCTGGTTGGGATTCTCTCTCTCCCTCTCTCTCTGCCCCTCCCCCCCTCACACACACACACACACACACACACACACACACGCACGCACGCACACACACTTTCTCTGTCAAAATAAATAAACGAACACACACAAAAAAAGAAGATCAATTCAGAGCCATGTTGTGCACAGTCACCACTGAATAATTAACTCTTCAGTTAACTTGATTGTTAGAGTGAGTTTAAGTCAAGAAAGAATTAGGAGGCACCTAATCAGGAGACAACTGCAATGGTGTAGGCTAAAACAATTTCCATGGAACCCAGAATGAAAGGATCTAACAACAAGGGGTTATATGTCAAGCATCAGTATCTCCTGATGACTCAAAGATAAGAGCAACAATTTATATTATCGTACTATCTTGTAAGTTTCCTCAGTTTCCACTGGACACCCATGACTGCCGAAGGTTGTATGCCTGTCTCTCATGGTGTATGTATACCTCTGTGATGTAATTTCCATGAGGGCAAATGTTTTGTTTCGTTTTCCATTTGGTTCATCTATATTCCAAGTCTCTAGAAGAGAGCTCAGCACACAGTAGGTATCCAATAAAGAGCAGATCAATGGAAAGTATTAGAAAATCAGCAAAGTCATCTGGAATCTGAAAAGGGTCCAAAAACATGTAGGATCATCATCACCATGCTAGAGTCTTATGGGATGTTTCTTCGGTTGACTGCACAAATGCAACGAAATCGTCATGTGGCATTCCCCAGATTCCCAAAGTTAAACGCTTGTTGTGGTACTGAATCTCTTGGCCGAGGGAAAACAAAAATAAAAGCAAAACTACACTGTATGATAGAGTTCAGATGCTACAGGCATTTGCACGTGTGTGATATTTACCTGGACTACATATATTCCCGGTCAACAGGCCACACACTATGTATTAATTCAAATCCTTCTCTTATTTAGAAAGTAGTCAAAGCACATAAGAAACACTGCTGCTCTAGGGTAATAGCTGAAAACAGCAGAAAGAACTAGTCAGTCTCTTTTACATGTTAAGTGATAGCGTAAAGCATTCTTACGAAAATAATGGTATTTGGAAAGTAACATTTTTGCTATTTACTTCGGCTGGCATTGATGGAATGACCTGCCTCCACTGTGATCCGACATGGCAGGGCCGGTCGCCGACGCTCATGCGGCATTATGAGTGTTTCAGACCGTTTGCTCTAGTGTATGTCCACGTCGACTGTGTAAAGATGTTGTTCTGCATAGTTTATTTTGTCTCTCGGCCATAGAGCACTAAGCCCTGGACATTACTGTGTACAATGGGGTTTGAATTCCTTGCCCGTGGACCACAGCCAGCATTACACACAGAAGTTAATGACCGATTGTTATCTTAGCCCATAGCTTGCATTCCTTTTGATAAGACTATTTCAGCAAGGGGGTGGATCACAAAGTACAGGATTAATTAAGGTCAAATCCCAATGAAACGTGCAATCTATTTTCTCGAGGAAAGAACTTGGAAGAATCACAGGGTGAATTTTATATACCAAAACCCAATTTTTAAAATAATGTTTAATTAAACTTGAAGCTTAATTTCCTTCTTGTTTAAAGAGACAGAATAGTAATGCAACATAATTTAAATGTGCCAGTATATCAGCAGACGGGACGCATTTATCATGGCTGTGAACTACTGTCATTTACAATGGGGATGAACCACCCTGAACATCCTAACAATCCAGGCACATCTAAATCATCCAACTATGCTGACACTAGTTTACTAACATCTGACAGTAAAAATTGGTCTCCGAGAAACCATGGAATTTGGGTCCACTGGTGTAGTGTTATTTAAAAATGTGGGTTCTGATGGAGAATGATCGACGAAGTCAGCCTCGTGGCTCAGTGCACTAATCATTGCCGTTTTAATGCCAACCCCAACTGGGATTCTAACTCAAGATAAGATTGTGCTGAATTTCTGGATCTCTGATAAGGTGTTTTCCTTCTAGGATTGAAATGCCATTTCCTCCTAATGATCTCAGATCATTTTTCCTATCATATTATGAAGTCCTTTAGAAGAAATTAATTCTCTATGTTTAAACTCACAAGAAAGCTCCATTGAGCTAAGGTCCTTGGCACATTTCTGGCTTTCTTTTGTTTTGTTAGAGAAGATAAGTTATACCTCAAGATTTGAGCTAAAATATGAATTTTGAAATGAAAGTTATCTTCCTTCGCTCCTGAATATGGGCACAAACTCCTTCCTGCCCTGATTCCATCTTCCCTAATATAGGTAGCTTGCAGGGATCATTAAGTCCTCCTGCAGAGAAGTTGGGGTGCAAAAATGTTCAAAGCCAGATATTATGTTTACAGGTCTTTCTGTTCATGTTTATTTTTGCCTTTAGGACTCTATCATCACACAGTAAGAATTCCCCTTTCTAGTTGCCTTATAGTTTGTAAACCTACATAAATCGAACATAAATGCCATCCTAAATTAAGCTTAGATTAACTATGTCAATCACACAGTATTGATCAGAGGAAATAATACTGGTTTCCTTCTGCCTCAGATATAATTTTTAAATAATTTTGTAAAATTATTGAGATGTTTGAAGGTGGGCAAGTGCTCTCACATTCGTGGCCTTCAGTTTCTGCTCCTGTAGAATGAATCCTCTGGTCACTGCCTCACAGGACGTCTCTCCTGACCTTAGGCCAGGAACGCGTGGCCTTCCCAAGTGTTGCAAACCACTGCGAGCTTATTCTCAAGAGGCAATTTGGTTCACAGGCTATCCCTCCCCACCTTGGGTACCTACTAGATGACACAGTATAGAAGCCAGCGACAGACTGTCCTTCAAATATCTTAGTCCCACAATCTAGCAGAATACATGTTATGACACAGAGTAGAAAATCAATATTTATTAGACCAAAGACTACTCGTTACCTCCTCAGTGCACAGGTTTAACGTACAATTAAGTAGGAGAATATTTATATGAAGGTGTTTAGAAAAACTCTGCGTATAGAAACAATGCACTAATTCCTTAACAAGATTGTACTACCCAAGTATAATCATAAAGATCCTTGAGGGTAAGAATCAGAGCTTGGCATGTTTGTTTGTTTGTTTGTTTTATTCTGCTTTTTGACTATTACGAGTTTTAACTTCAGAACAGAGCATATAATCCTGCACATATCATATCCTCAAAATGTTGTTATTATGATTTGGTAATAATGCATGACAGTCAGACCTCCTTCTTCAAAGGAGCCTTTCCTCAACTCTTCATCTCAACTGGATGTCCTGGTTTCTCACTCCTGGAGAAAGTGATTTTGTTTTGACTCCTTCCCCACTTTGTCATTGTAGGACTCTATGGTATCTATGGACTGTCCGTCTCTCGCACTGAAAGACTAGATCCCTGAAGGTGTGGGCAGCCTCTGTTTTGAGAACCCCGTGGCTCCAGCGTCTGAGACAGTCCCTGTTACAACAGGAACTGTTCAGGATGTTTCGAGAAAGGAGGAAAGGGAGGAGAGAGTAAGAGAGGGAGCTGGGAGGGAGAGAGCAGGGAATAAGATGATATGCTTAAATTGAAATCATTAGTGAATTTAATAAATCCAAGATTCCATTAAAGCAACAAAGGGTATCCAGGTTCGTTAATACATTACCTGCATATGAGCATCCCACACTTGCCTTTTATTTTTTTTCTCTCTCTTTCTTTTTTAAAAAAAAAAAAATTTAATGTTTATTTTTGAGAGAGAGAAAAACAGAGCATGCGTCGGGAAGGAGCGGGGGGTGGGGGGCACACAGAATCCAAAGCAGGCTCCCGGCTCTGAGCTGACAGCACAGAGCCTGGTGTGGGGCTCAAACCCATGAACCATGAGATCATGACCTGAGCCAAAGTTGGACACTTAACCGACTGAACCGCCCAGGTGCCCCATCTTTCTCTCTTTCTATGTAGGGATGGGAGGAATTATATTCCAGTAAAAAGTTGAAAGAAACAAAATTAATTCAGAGTACAAACTTTACATTGTTGGTGATATATTCTCATGTGAAATAGTCCAAATAGAAGTTTTTAGAAGCCTTCAGAAGTAGACTTATATGGAATTTGGATAGGTAATAGATGTGAGCAACATAAACTTAAATTGGTACTTAAAATGTCCATATAGAATGGAAACTAAGGAAAATGAATGCCTATCCCCTAAAAATGCAAAAAGAAAAAAACCCAAAAAAACAAAAAAACCCCACAAAACCTAGCACTTGCATTCTTCAAACTGGAATCTTGGACTTTATATTGCAAAAGCAAATGAGAAATGTCAAATAAAGTTCAAGGGCAAGTAATGCAAATGGAAAATTAATGGCTTTATTTTTTCTGTGTTAGGCATCATTTCCTAAACATTCGAAACAAAGTGTATACTTAAACCACATTTAGATTTATCTTTGACATCTTTTTTAAAGAAAAATAGGAATTATAATGCAATTTGTGTATATTCTTGTACTTCATACTCTTTCTGTCTATTATAGCGTTAATGTAGGGAGAGCTATTCAAAATGTCAGAAAGAACAGCTTTCTCAATAGTGTTGTTGATTATAAGTAGGCTGTTTTGCCCTATACTAATAAAATGAATTCTCTCAATCACAGAATTTTTTCAATTTGTAAGATAATTTTAGTGACTCATGATCAGAAAACTGAAGGATAAGGAGAAAGTTATCTCAATGTAAAATATTTCGGGACACTTATATACCAGCTAGCTATTTCTTGAGGGCAACTTTAAATCTAAGTCAAGTCACAAATGGATTGAGACCGGCGATCTCACTTCGTCCTTTAGAAAACTATGTATATCACAAAATCAGGATGCATTTTGACACAGTTGGCAGCATTTGCTTGAAATCAGCTCTGAATCAACTGAGCAGGGAAACTCAATTTGCCTGGGGATATACTGGCCTTTAAATAAAGAGGGTTGATACTCTCCGGGTAGAACAATGGAGAAATGTCCCAACATCTATAATTCTGTGTATGCTATAACTGTAATAGACAGGCTTGCTTTCAGGTCATCAACTGCTCATAAAATGATTATATATACTTTTTTGGAACAGAAGTATAATACATGGGCTTTTAAGCTGACTTGAACATGTATTTTTTTTTTAGAGTACTGATTTCATTACATATTTTCTTTTAGTTCTCCCGGAAGATTATTTTTGCGTTATCTCTCCAGCAACCCTGGTCATGCAGAATGCCACCTGCTGATCACAGAGCTCTGTGACAGCCCTTGCAGATTGCTAATGGTAACACTGCACCAGTGAATAGATGACTTTGGACGTCTGATTTAGCCCAGGGGTGCAAAGGGCCTGCTCAGAGAGGGTATGATGAAGCTACTTAGGAATAGTGAGGCCCAAATTAGGAGTAAGTAAATGTGTAAGCAATTATCCATGGGCACATACTACCTTAAAATAATTGGAACCACTGTGCACATTGCTTAAAACTGCCTGATGCCTGCTATCAACTTGTATCCTCACTTCTCTGCTGGCACTGAACAAAATAAAAGAAAAAAAAGGTAAAAGCACCACGTATACAAGTCAGACTTCGGTGGGAATCTGTAACTATTTTCAGTTGATTTACACAGTGCATTTTATTATTCTAGCATTTAAAATGACTTTGGATCATTGCACTCAGAAATTTGGGTGCTGAAAAAATAAAACTTATTTTTCAAGTTGCCAAACATGATTTTCAAATACATCTTTAAGAGTATTTCTTCTAGATATTTGAACAGTAAAAGTATATTGTCTCTATAGGATTTTCTATAAAATCTATTATTTGGGATATTTCAAAAGGTTGGTTCATACAACTTCCAGAAAATTGCTTTCGAAAGAATAAAAATCTTGCTTATTCTACTCTTAGCCACCTGCTGGTAAATTTCATTTTTCTTTTGTAGTGGTGACCTGTTAACATTGCTCTTGGAAAGATAAAGTTAAAATTTTGAGCCAAAATCCTTATTCAGTGTCAGTGAAAATATTAAACCAAAACCGGGAACAGGTTGGAGGGGTGGGGAGTGGGAAGAAGTGAGAGAGAAAAAAAGATCGAAGGACTAAAGGAGGAAAGAGACACTAGTCTACTTGACATGGTTAAATTATGATTATTACAGTAACTGTGTTATCACTTTGAAAAAGACTGTTTAGAGATGGGTTCCACTACACTGAGGTAGTGTGTACATATAACGAAGTAACTAACATAAATCAGACGTAGGCAAGGCACCGAAAATAAAATACTCATACTGTATTTAAAGTTATTCTAATTGCCTCTTCCACCCTAATCTTAATGCATCCAAATCGTTTTTATCATATAAATGAAGTTTGAAAATGTCAGCCAAAATCCAAATTCCAGAATTTTATTAACGGCAAATAGTTGAGGAAAGTACTTGTGAGATGGGTAAGCAGATCCGATGCCTCTGCTTTTGGTAGCGTGACTTAGGATCTGCCTTACCTGTTTCCTGCAATCAAGGGGTCAGTCTGTGGCGGGTAGCAGTTTGGGTATTTTCTCTGTTGCTTGTAGTAGAGATCACGCAGGAAAGTTTGCCTCCCAGCTGAATGGATTAAGGACAGGAATTTGGTTTTGATTAAACAAGTTGTGTCGACGCCAAACAGTATCCAGCTGTACAGCTTACGAGTCCATTATCTCACGTGTGATGAAACAAACTGGCCTAAATTATTTGGCACGACGATCGCCTTGACACATGCGCGTGCACGCGCGCGCGTGCACACACACACACAAATTAGTGGCTTGCTCTCGTCCTCCAAAGGAAAGCTTACTGTCACAGCTAACTGTATATGAGACACTTGAGTGGTGCTTAAAATAAGAGGTACTTTGTTCTTGCCAGGTTTTTAGCATCTCAAAATTCAAATGCCAGCACTCAAATACCAATTTCCTTATCGACACATGGACTAAAGGAAATGAAATAAAACTAAATAAATGGTACGTGAAGGTTTTTTTTAAGTGCACGTACATGTGTCTACTGAGTGACTAGCGATTTTCTTTGATATTGAGTTGTCACGACCACTCAAAGGAGAACAGTTCTGCCCTTTTATCCCAACCCTCGATTTTTAATGTATCTCAAGACTTTTCCAGACAGCAAAGTTTATTTTATTGAATGCTTTGACGTGGATGGTGAGCTGGTTTCTTTGAATACATTTTAGAATCGATTTCTTCTGAAGATACAACATATTACCGCTGTAGCAAGAGGAATAATTAGATTTGGTCATACCACTTGTGAAGAGCCGTCTCAGGCAGATGGGGAGCCCAATCCTTCAGTAGCTATAAACAAATAAAATTCCAAACGATGCTATATTTCAGTAAGACAAGTAACATATTAAAATAAATCAATGACTACTTGAATAGAGAGAAGATTCTGATTGCGTATTTCTGTTTTCTAGATTTCGTACCCACCCACCTTCTTTCTCTCCCTTTTATTCTGTTATATAATTCTTGAGAGCCAGTCCCTGCTCACAGCAATATTTCTTTCTGTTAAATTTCAAAGCCCAATTTGCCCAGAAGAACAAAGTAAGCCGCTTTTAAACTTTGATCTCATCATAAGGTTTCCATTCTAGAAGGGATATAGATACTGCAGGCCAAATTTGTCCCCGATTCCCTAAGAAAATATAGTAGTTTCAATTCAGAGAGAAGTGGAATTTGGGGGATGTGTTGGCCTCCTAGCTTCAGTCTACAAGCCCTGAACTTGTACGGCCTAAAGTAAGTCCTTCAGTGAAATGCATATATGAAATCCAAATCTCCATCTTCAAAGGCCTCTGGCAGTGGATGGCACACAAAGATGAAAGGCTCATGAGAAGAGGTAATTAAAACTTAACGGATGCTTGTTGTCTAAGCAGGTGCAAAGAAAAATGATCACTTTAGGTATTCACATGGAATTTATAAAGAGTTCTACATGTTATGAGTAATTAATTTTCGATAGGTAACACCAGGAAGATGACCCCTAAAAGATGTGGGTCAAGGCTAAGTGCCCAACTCTCTCTTCTGTTATGTTTTATGGGGTGTTTTATACTCAATTTGAGGAAAGGACACTAAATCCAAGAAAGCCAGAGAAAAGCTGACCTCTTTTGAAATTTTCTATTGAATTGATTCAGATTAAAGCAATGACCTTTTGATTTTATGAGGTCTCTCCTAAAAAGCCTGCAAAGATTAAAGGGCAAGATAAATACCTTGGTTGGGGGGGGGGGGGCAGTTGCAGAATAGACTGATCAGGGCCTCTGACCGGATGGTTTCAGAAAATAGAAGTATCTCTTGCCTGAGGGGGTGGCCACAGAAGCATTTGCTCCGATAGCACCCAGGCAAGTGTCTCAGGAAATGGCTGGTCCAACCAACAAACTAAGATATGGATGTAGGGTGTCAGAAAGATGCGGGATAATTTCCAAAGCTCTCAGAACTTCAGTCTCCAGTAAGCAACTCTATCCATCTCGTGGCAGCTACTTTTGTTTGTCTGTGTCAGATGGCTCGAGCTTGAGTGAGCTTTTCATACACATTCTGTTTGAAGCAAAGTCTTGCTGCGTTTTCTTTTGTCATTCATGTTTCTGTACCCTGGCATTGCCTTCTCCCAGCCCAGCAATCTCAACTCGGTTCCGCTTCTCCTGTCATTGTCCCTCAGCACGCTTTTAAGTTTCTTAATGTTGCTAGAAAACAATAGCCATTCGGATATCAAATTATGAATACGTTGATAGAGTTATTTTCTTCTGCACATCTATGTGATGTTATTCGTGTGCTGTACGCACGGCTGAATATTGTCAACATAGGGCAAGTACCAGCAGGAACTCAGCTATAAAACATGCATTTGCCACAGGTGAGAGAGTAAACATAGATACAGGGGCAAGCATTGCAAAAAACAAACATGAAAATTAAAACAGAAAGGGAAAGAGATTGTAGAATAAGATTTGCATGGATTTGCTGGCTTTCAGGATTCTCTCTTGGGAAAGCAAGAACCCCCCCGTCATGAAAAAAGTTCAATACAGTATCTGTATCAATGACCTTGAGGCTTTTTCTTGACCATGTGAAGGCTCTAAGCCAATGAAACGTATGAATCGCGGCTCTTAGGGGAGTTACAGTCAGAACATGAAAGTTCAAAAATAAAATCCTCAAACTTAAAAATCTTACATTTTTCTGTTAAATGTTTTGCATATTTCCTGATGCAGGTTTGCCGTTGTGAAGATTTGATTACAAAACTGTGAAAATGAATTGATTTAGAGAGGTAAACAGGCCATAAACTGTGCTTACAGTTGGAGGAAAAAGGGAAATGCTAACTTCTTACTTTAAAAAAAAAAAAAAGGTGGGGGTGCCTGGGTGGCTCAGTTGGTTAAGGTTCTGACTCTTGGTTTTGGCTCAGATCATGATCTCACAGTTCCTGAGTTCAAGTCCCACACTGCGCTCTGAACTGACAGTATGGAGCCTGCTTGGGATTCTCTCTCTCTCCCTCTCTCTCTACCCCTCCCCTGCTTATGCTTTCTCTCTAAATAAATGAATAAATGAATGCACAAATAAATAAATAAATAAATCGGTCAGTCACATTCTGAACACTGGTTCCCTCCTCTCCCTGCTTCTCGTTATGGATAAGAGCCCACCGGACTGCTTTTAGGAGAGTATTTTGAATAAGACGGTAAAAGCCCTGAACATTTTAGCTTCTATTATGGACATTCTCAAGTATATACGAAAGTAGAGAGTATATTTTGCCAGCCCTGTTTCATTGATTACATCCACATTATTTATTTATTATGTTTTTATTGCCGAAGAACACGTTAACGCAAATCATTTCATTCACAAATACTTTAAAGTATCGATAAGGACACTTAATTATTACCTTGCTTGTTTTTGGAATACCACCATGCCATTATCACACCTTACACAAGACAACAGCCTAATACCAGTAACGTTCTGTCCGTATGGAAATTTCTCTGATTGTCTCAAAACATATCTCTACGGCTTGTTTAAATCAGAATCCAAACAAGCATCATGCCGTGCATTTTGTTTTCATCCTGTCTTTTGTATTCTATAATAATTTCCTTCCTTTTTAATACCATTTATTTGTTGATGAAATTCAAGACTTAGAGAGAGAGAGAGAGAGAGAGAGAAGGAGACACAGAACCCAAAGCAGGCTCCAGGCTCCGAGCTGTCAGCACAGAGCCTGATACAGGACTCGAACTCATGAGCTGTGAAATCATGACCTGATCCGAAGTCAGATGCTTAACCAACTGAGCACTTTTTTTCAAAGGCAAGAAACTCTATACAGGTGGGCTCACTTAGAGGGATGCTGGGGCTGATCCGTGGGCTCGGGTATTCTCTGCCTCATCCATCCATCATAGCCACCCTTGTCCTTTCACCCAGAGGTCCTAGTATCCTTGGATGATCATTGCCTGGATCCGTTATTCCGTTAGGAGTTACAAAATAGTGACTTTGGGACCCTGTCGTTATTTATCAATTCATTAAAATGCCTGCATATCAATTTGATTGGAAACCAGCAACTGTGTCACTCTTTCCAAAAATAACAAAGGCTGCAGTTATTTTTACCATCAAACGAAGTCACAGAGCCGCCGAGGTGTCGTGGCACACAACCTCAGAAGGGTTGAGGGCAGGTGTTGAGGAGACTGTGTTAGTATGGAGATCTCTTCAACATACATCAAAATGATCTCTGTGTCCTTCAATTTCGGAAGGTGGCGATGAAAACAAATCATGCTCAGTCATGAGCCTGTCCTCTAGCCATTTGGTGAAGGGCAATATGGCGGAGTATTTTTGTTTTACCTTACTTACTACTAGGAAGTCATTCTCTGCGCTCTCCTCAGATTTTCTCTGTTAGATTACCTCAGAAGGCCACTGCTAACGTTGAGCCTACTTCTCAGTTTATATAAAAGTCAAGCAGGCAGAAGGCTGAAAAAATGCATTCGAGATTTTACTTGGTGTTTTCTGTCTTCTCCAAATCAAGCTGATCCAGAAGGATAAAATGTGAGCTGAAATAAGCTTATCTCCCAGAAGACCCAAGGGCAAATGTAAGGTTCTGGCAAAGAATTAGTAAAGGCTTAGAGAATGAAATAAAAGCTTGTTTCAGATATAATTTGAAGGCATTGTGGACTAACACCAACCTAATCTCTGAGAGAATAAAAAGTCCATCTCTTAAATGGGTGAGGCCCTTTCCACAATAGCTGGTAAATTGACTTCCGGCTCTACTGGGGCACTAAACACAAAAGTAGCAAAACATTATCTTTACTTGCCAGATGAAGGCTCTTTTTTGACCCACCTGTGCCACCTATTAGAGCTTTTGAGGAAAACAATATTGTTTCTTTGGACCTTGTGGGACTCCTTGTGAAGACTGAATCAATCTCTCTCTCTCTCTCCCTCTCTCTGTCTCATTCCATTGCCACACCAACCTCTTAACTATATATATGTGTGTGTGTGTGTGTGTGTGTGGAGATATATATATATATATATAATGTATATTATTAAATATAATACATATATTTAATAATATATATATATATTTTAATATAGCTATTTAAGTAGCAGGGACTATGTATGAAAGGCTTTCTTCCATTCCTTTCTTATCCAGTATCTACAATTACAGAGTTAATTTGGATATTTGTGAATCGCATGCTTTTCTTCAATTTTGCAGTCTCATTGGAGATCATAGAAACAGCATAACAGATGGACAGGCTCTGGACACAGAGAGGATGGGGCTTTAATATTAGTCCAGCCCGCCACCTGGCTGTCATGTGACCTCACGCGGTTTCCTCATCTGTACAATTGTGATAATAGTATTTTTTTTAAATTTTTTTTAACGTTTATTTATTTTTGAGACAAAAAGAGACAGAGCATGAACGGGGGAGGGTCAGAGAGAGAGGGAGACACAGAATCTGAAACAGGCTCCAGGCTCTGAGCCATCAGCACAGAGCCTGATGCAGGGCTTGAACTCATGAAACGCGAGATCATGACCTGGGCCGAAGTCGGACACTTAACCGACTGAGCCACCCAGGTGCCCCAGTAGTATTTACTTTTCAGGATTATTGCAGAGGCTGTAAGTTATGTGTGCAACATACCCAGAGCAGGGCCTAGAATGTAGAAGATACTCAAGAAATGACCCAGTAAATGTTAGTTCCTACTGTTATTTTTTGGAGAACATTCAATTTCTAGAACCAACTTAAAATCTGTTAAGTCTCTTTGACCATGAAGCAAATCTCGTTGTTAAGCAAGGCCTGACTTTTCCTCGTTCCCTTTCCGTGGGACAGAGGGCATTTGCCTACCTATGACCACTTCTTATTGCTGACTTGGACCTTGCTGCATGCTGATGGTTTCTTCTAGGAGGAATAAGAGAGCCAGGTTAAAATCTCTACAACATTCCCCTGTGATGAGGCACAAACTCAAACCTAAGAGACTTTTTTTAATGTTTATTTATTTTGAGAGAGAGAGAGAGCACGAGCGAGCAGAAGAGGGGCAGAGAGAGAGGGTGAGAGGATCCCAAGCAGGTTCCACGCTGTCACCGCAGAGCCCCACATGGGGCTTGATCTCATGAACCACAAGATCATGACCTGAGCTGAAATCAAGAGTCAAACGCTCAACCGACTGAGCCACCCGGGTGCCCCAAACCCAAGAGATTTTTAACTGTTGCTCGGTAAATAAGGTGAGGTAAGAGCTTTCCTACTCAGAGCCTCTGACAAGTCTGGGGACACTCAGTTAAATCTGGAGGCTCAAATCCTGACTGAGGCCTCCAAAATTTGGCCAGTTTGCCAGCCTGCCCTAGTCCCAAGTGCTTCACTTGACATCACTGGGCTTTTGCCTTGCTATAAAGCCCAAACTCATCCTCTCCATAGGCAGGGACTATACCTGATCCTCCACAGTCCCTTCCAAGGACTTGTGTCCTGCTCCTAATTCTAGTCCATTGATCTGAGCCTTGCTACATGCTGGCAGATTTCCTTCAGATCCTGGTATTCTGGGTATCAGAGGATCACTTTGCTTCCTCTGTCTGTTAATCCATAAGGATAGATGGAGAACACTAAACTCCTTCACTCACCTGAAACATCTGTTTGCCAGATCTGAGATCTCTTAATGCCATACTCTCTGGAGACATTTCCTGGACTAAGGGGTCGTTTCAGCTTCTGGAGGTGAAAGTAGTTGTTCAGAACCTCTACTCCCCTTCTTGGCTGGCAAGGTCCAGGCTTTGTCTTCCCCATTAGATCCCGTCCAGCCATACCTGAGTGGGCCTTAAGGCAGAACATCTACATGCAGAACTGATATTTGGGACTCACTGTCACTGGCTATTTCCAGGTGGGGGTCATCCGCTCTTGAGGAATAGTGGAGACCTCTGGGTTAGGAATCCCCTAATCTGTGATGGCTCCTGTGCCAATGGCAAGAAGCAAAGATAGAGCCTGTTCCTTCCCTTTCTTCGGTTTGCAGCAAGCATTTTTGTCTTGGCTCATAAAACAGAAAGCTCATTGATGAAAAGCATCTAGAATGTTAATATTGCAATTAACCAAAAAGAAAACCACAGAGAATACAGAATTTTTTTCATGAAAGGAAGAATGGTCGATAATAATAAATGTCCAATACACCACCACAGGTAATCATAGTGGCTCCTTCAGACTATTTTTTTTCAATCTAACAACCATGAAATTTCAGATATGTAAGATGATAAGTTCTAGAGATCTGCTGTACAACACTGTGCTTATAGGTAAACAATACTGTATTGTGCACTAAAATTTTGTTAAGGGAGGAGATCTCCTGTTAAGTGTTCTTACTGCAATTAAAAAAAAAAAAAAAAGGAATCATTACCTACACATGCACGCACCACAAACTCATGCATACACACACACACACACACACACACACACACATTTTTTGCACATATATCATTTTAAAATTTGATACTAGCTTATAAATTTTGTAGCTTCAAAACAGGGAAAGGAAAGTTATAGGATCCAGAAAATCCAATGAAGCACATTGTTCCACTGCTAAACATGTTACAAATGTTGATTAAAATTGTTGCTTGTTGGGGCGCCTGGGTGGCTCAGTCGGTTGAGCGACCGACTTCGTCCCAGGTCATGATCTTGCAGTTTGTGAGTTCGAGCCCCGCGTCGGGCTCTGTGCTGACAGCTCAGAGCCTGGAGCCTGCCTCGGATTCTACGTCTCCCCCTCTCTCTACCCCTCCCCTGCTCACTCTCTGTGTCTCTCAGTCTCTCAATAATAAATAAACATTAAAAAAAATTTTTTTTAAATTGATGCTTATTGATAATCAGTTGGAAACTTGATTATTTAAAAAGATTAAAGGCATTCATGTTTCATCTATTCATGCAAATGTTTTGATTTTTTTCAAAGATTTTATAGTTAACTAATTGGAAAGTTGTAGGTGAACCCCTTCTATCTTGTGACACGAGTCTAGTTATTTAATATTTCTGAGTTTTTGGGCCTTCCTCCTTAAAACTAGAATATCGATATATACCAACCATAAATATGAAAGTATATGTTTTATCAGTCTTTCGCAGCTTTTTGCCACCATACAAGGCATGACGTATGACATGTTCATGTGCAACACATCCCATGAGCATTTATTGTAGTATCTGTTTTGTCTCCCACACAAAGCATGTTCAGTGCAAACGAACATGAATGAGTTCAGGATGCCTCAAATGTAAAGTAACATTTTTTTCTAAATTAAATCTACCGGCGTTTCACGATGAACATGTCGAGATCTTTAGGGTTAAAATACGTAAGAAATTGGTAAGCGCCAAACCAAATAAGGTGCTATTATTTCCATAATTACATTCAAGTGGAAGGTCTATTTCTCACCATGTAGAAATCTCACCCAGGTGGGTAAATATTTTGCAAGTTTGGATGCCATCTGACAGAAAACAATTAGAAAACTCGGTATTTAATTTGTTAATTTGTTACCTGATTTAAATTAAAGATAAATTAAGCTGTGTTCTTTAGTTATTAGCAAGATTCAAGTAAACAAGGTTTAGAGAAATAAATAGTATTGAGTTTCTTTGTGCCTAATTTTAATAATGAAATCACTTTCAAAGACAGCTCCTCATTTGTTCCACTTAGAATAATTTTGAAAGCAAATCTCTGAGCCATAATTGATAGCTTTCAGATAACACCTTCATCTCAAATGCTTGCTTATTATAAAAGCTAAGTAGGCATAAATTCCGATTTTATTGATTCATAAAATGAAATTACCAGTAGTCATTTAAATAAGAAAGAGCGTTAAAATATGTAAATAATGGCTATATGTGAGATTTCTAATATATGTAAAACCGAATTATGATTAATGAGAACTCACTGTCAACTTCCATGGTGTATTTACTGGAAAGCTACGCAGCAGTATAATTAAGCTTTTTAAACTACCTAAAATTATGTGTGTTTTTTTTTTTTTTTAATCATTGCTGACCTTAGACTTTTTGGTAGAAACTTTATCCCAACCATCAAGATAAAAGAAAAATAAAATACTCTTTTGTCTATCATCTTAAAACTTTCACTTCCTATGGTTCAATCCAAAAGATAATGCATCTGCTTAACATCAAGCAGTTTTCAGAACTCTCCTTGAGAATTTTTCCACCATCGGTGATTTATAACCACCTCCTTTATGTGATCGTATGATATATCTTTTAAAGTCTACATTTTAAAGTTATTCCAGGGGCCCCCTTAATCAGAGTTACAGAGCCCTGTGGATTCTCCTTCATGTCGTTCTCACACGCATTTTGTCTCAGAGTTCCTGGACCTTGTCTGCTGCTGGAAGCTCAAACCATGCTTTGCCAGCACGCCTCTTGGACCAAAAGAATAACTCTGGGTTTGATCTACGGCATGTATTTGAAGATTTTTTAGTAAATAAAAACAAACACTATTTTTGTGCGTGTGTGAGCTGCAAAGATACGTCCTACAGTAAATGCCTAAATTTGTGTGTGCCTGGGGAGGGTGGTAAAGATTTGTTTATGCTACAGGTTCATGATTGGTAATCTTTCAACGATATTCAGGAAGGAAACAAGAAAAAGATTGTCAGAGAATGAGCACTTATTATCCAACACGACAGGACATAGTTTTAGATAAGGAATGGAATTGGAAAGAAGAAATCAAGCCCCGTGAGGATAGGCATTACGTGTGTTCTGTTTGCCACTTTATCCCTGGCACCTAGTGGGGTGCCTGAAATGTACTAGGCACTCAAAAAAATATTTAGTAAAGAAATAAGCAACGGTGGAGGAAGGAAGAGGAGAGAGTGAAAAATAACAACAACAACAACAACAAACCCCACAGACTAGTATCCTTCCTCCTCCAAAATCATGAGGCAGCCCAGCTGGAAAAATTCATGGCTATTTGCATGCGATTATGGTCATAAATATCTGCCGGAGGGAGCAGCGGTTAACGTCAACGGCGAATAGAGTTGTTCTTAAAATAATTAATAAGTGCTCCTTCCCCATGTCCACCACTCGTGTTATTTACTCTTTCCAGCCAACCCTCTCATTTTGCCTTGGCCCTTTGTCCATTCCCCAGGGCAAGACCCAGAGCAGAAATCCTTAAGCCAAGAAGGAAGACGTGACTTGTGGGAAAGTAAGATGGTTTGGGGGGAAACTGGTTTCAGACATTTGGAGGCTCATGTCGTGGAAGGCAGAAGGCATGCGGCCTGGCTGCGAGCAGGGCCAGCGATGTGTGACCCTCTGTGCTGATGGAATCCAGTTGGCATAAGTACTCTGTGTAGGTACTTGAAATTGTGTGGCATCTTTTGGCTTGGGCTCCCTTAGAAATTATCCCCGAGGCAAGATTTGAGTGGCTTAATTGGGAAGCGATCCCAGGAAGCCCTTGGAGGGAGGTGGAAAAGTGAGCCAGGGAAAAAGAGAAGCAGAAGGCACATTAAAGACGAGGTTAACATGACCACCGTGGGTACCCGGGGGTGACTGGCACGGAACCCGGCTGTGGACCTCTCCCTCCAGGAGACCGTGTGCTGCGTTGTCCCACCCAAGGGGCAAGGAGGCGGGAGGATTTAGCCAGCAGTTCTCACCTGTCAGGAGCTCCGTGGCCTTTGTGGCCTGCCCGGCACATTTTCCTGCCACACCCCTGCATCCAGGCCAAGCCCTCAGGCCGACACGTTCAAGTGCGGCAAGAAATGCACCATAGAGCCTTATGGGCGGACCGGTGACGCTGCCCGTTACTTGTAGCAACCCAACCCTTTCACTTTTACCAATAAACTCGGTTTATCATTTCCTTGGCTTAAATCACAAACTCTTCGTCACTGACCAACAATGATAACAACAACAAAGGCAGCTGCAGGGAACACCTGGTGCTTATCTTCAGGGAGAGAGTCTCTAAGAAGGTCTGGGTACTTGTGATCCCCACGAGTATATCTGGGAGCACTCTTCTCCCCGCCGTCCAGCGCCACGCCCTCACTGTTACCCACGCAAGTCTCCTTTCTTTCTTTCGCAGTCCATTCTGCTCTGGTCCTTTATCATCTCCCATCTGCGCTTTGTCGTCCTCTCTCTGTCTCTGTTTCCCCAACCCATCCGCGACGCTTCCTCCAACTCTCTTCTTATAGCAGCTTTGGCGAAGCTGCATTTGTTTTTAAGTGAAGTTTGGCTTTTCGCATTTTAGCACTATTCTTCCATCAAAACAGACCTTATTTCTCCCTTTAGCAAGAAGCCAGATAAGCTCAAGGTTGGTAATGCTTGGCCAGGGCAAGAGAGCTGGTGTGTGCTAACTAAACAGGAACATTCAGGAAGAGGACCCCCATCCTCTTCTCCCTTAAGGATGCAGAATGCACCTGGGAATGCATAGCTGCCGGGAAGCATCTAAGTCTAACAACTGGGTTACTTTGATCATGGAAAAAGCAGCAACTTCTTTGCTGCCATATTGGTAAGTGACTTCTGGTTCCATTTAGAAAGATCACTTAGGAAACTAGCATTTCCTCTCTCTTTCTTCATGCTACAGAGGAGGTGGAGAGGTAAAGCATGGGAGACTACTTTCCAGAGACTTAGCAGCGAAGGAAAATAGCATCTCTCTGTGATGAAAAATGCAAACACATTACTCAGCCTTTGGAGGCAGAATAATTTTTTTAAATGTTAACATTGGAATATTAGTTGGTGTTCCCCAGAAGGATTTTAGAGAGGGTAGCTTGATGACACTTCGTGAGGCTGAACTCAGAGCAATCAACTCGAGTCTCCCTAAAAATTCTCAAGCTCTATATCCCAGAGACCGGAGACTCAAGAAGACCATCTAGTCCAGGGAATATCTGAGACCGGTGACCAATGATTGCAGGGATCTCTCTAGCACCTTAATGTGTCGTAAGATTCAAGGGCTTAACACAATCTTGACTAAGATCGAATCTCCTGATCCCAGGGATAGCATGTGTTGAATTCAGAATTAAGTGGATGTACAGAAAATAAGGAAATGCAGTATTCTATGCTCAACTGAGTCTGTGGATTAAGAGTATATCCAGTACACGATAGTATACACATTAATGGATTCATCTGCTGTCTATAAAAAGGAGTACTCGGTTTTGCCACTAAAAAAATCCCTGACTGGAGGGGAAGTGTTAAGCTGACCTTAAGATATGAATCCAGCCCACCAGTAGCCCAGAAGGAGTAACATCTTATGGACAAAGCTAGAATGAGGAGCTAAAAATAGATGAGAAGAAAGGCAGTCGGGGCTGTTATCTGCCATAATATCAACAGTCATGGTGCAACATCAAAATTGAAAACCTGACATCACAGTTAGAATAGTAATTGGATTTTAGCTCCTTCTTCTTACAGTAGAATTTTAAACATATGTGCAAATAACCGGAAGATATCGGTTTTAACATGTCTTTAATTTGCTGGCATCTGTCTAGGTAGTGGGATACATCAGTGAACAAAGATGAAGATTCCCCACGTTCTACTGGAGGGTACGAAAAACAAACAATGAACATGATAAATAAGTAAACTATAACAAGTTGAAAAGTGACAAGTGGGGGAAGAGGAGAAAGTAAACCTGAGCACAAGAATCCGATCAGGGAAGATGGAGTCAAAGTGCAGTTTTATTTTATTCTATTGTATGTTTTCTAATGCTGACTTTACTTTTGAGAGAGAGAGCATGAGCAGAGGAGGGGCAGAGAGAGAGGGGGACCGAGGATCCGAAGCGGGTTCTGAACTGACGACAGTGAGCCCAACGTGGGGTTCGAACCCACGAACCGTGAGATGGTGACCGGAACCGAAGTCGGACGCTCAACCGACTAAGCCATTCAGGTGCCGCATGATGATGATGATGATGATGATGATGATGATGATGATTTGCTCTGTTCTAAGCAGAGGTCAGGGTAGGCATCACTAAGCAAGTGATGTTGAAGCAAAGTCATAAAGGAGACAGGGAGCTAGCCTGGCAGGTAACTCGACGACGTGCATCCTGGGAGGAGGAGACAGCAGGAACAGAGAGGGGGGACGCCTGTGAAGAGTAAAAGTGAGGCTAGGCAGGAGGAAGAAGGGAGAACCTTCAAACCACAGTGCTGTTCTAGTCCCTGTGGAAGGCGAGAGGGGAGGACGGAGGACTGGGTAACAAGAGCCTCGGGCTCCACTGCAGCTCTGAGGTGTTTCGGTGCCACCAGTGGGAAGCCCCTACGCAACCGTGCGCATTAGAGGAGTCACACATGCAGAAGCAATGGCTGGCTCCAGAACACCCGCCTCGCTCAGTCACTGGCTGGGCGGGAACACAGCTCTTCAAGACCTGGCATGTTCAGGTAACAAACACAAGCCAATGCGGCTAAGGCAGAGCCAGCACGAGAGAGAGAGCAGTGGTGAGGTCAGAGAAATAAGGGGGTCGGGGTCAGATCATCCGTGAGACCATGGGCTATTGTAAGGGCTTTGGCATTTTCCTGAGTGGACTAGATTAATACCAGTGACAAACACTGGGCCGCTTTGCGCTGAAGTAAGTGACATAATCTTATTTCTGTTTTAGGAATATAAATGCTGGCTTCTCTGAAGAAAACAGATTGGGAGGGGGTCGGGGTAAAAGCAGGGAGGCTACTTGGGAGGCTCTAACATTGATGCAGTGATGGCGGATGGGGTTCGGGCACAGTGGTAGCAAAGGAGGGCGTGAGAAGAAGCCCGACTGTAGATACACATGGAAGGTAGGACCAACGAGGTGAGCTGAGGGATTGTATGTGGAATACAAGACAGAGAAACTGAGGATGTATTAGTTTCATAGGGACATGTACAAAGTACCATGGCAAAGTGCCACAAAATGTGTGGCCTCAACAACAGAAAACTAGTGTCTCCTGGTTCTGGAGGCTGGAAATCTGAGATTCGGGTTTTGGCAGGGTTGAGTCCTCAGGGCTGTGAGGGAGAATCTGTTCCTAGCTTCGAGGAGCCTCAGGCATCCCTTGGCTTGTAGATGGCATTCTACCTGTGTTCCTGTGTCCTCACGTCGTCTCCCCTCAGTGCACGCCTCTCTCTGTCCAGATTTCCCTTTTTGTAATGATACCAGTCAGATTAGATTAATCTCATTTTAATTTCATCCCCTGAAAAAAAACCCGACACTCAGGTAAAGTCATATCCACAGATACTGGCGATCAGGACTCCAACATCTTTGGAGGCTGGGGGCGGGGGGGCACACTTCTGCCATAGTAGAGGATGAATTCCAGAGTTTTGCATTAAACAACGGAAAGGATGGTGTTGCCATCAACTAAGGTGCAGAAGGTTGTAGGTGATACAGGGTTGCATATAGTCAGTTTGACCTGTTTGTTAGAAATCAAGGATAATGGCAAGCAGGCAATTATATCAACATGGATAAAAACTCAGGAGACAAGACAGGGCTGAAGATATGAATGTGGGAGTTGTTAGCAGAGAGATGGAATATATTTAAAGTCATGATCCTGGATGGGATCAAGACAAATTAAGGACCAAGCTGTGGAACTTGGTCCTCAATTAGGACCTTGACTCTTCAAAGTTAAAATAGGAGAGAAGAGAAGAAACCAGCAAAGACGATTGGGAAAGAGTGAGGAATAAGAGAAAAAAACAACAGAGATGCTATTTGCCATATATTGGGAACCAGTTAAGGAACAGACCCTGTACCACATGTTGTATACACAGTATCACTGATTCCTACACCACCACCAAGAAAATGTCAACCTCTTTTGTTCAAATGAGCCAGTTCAGGCTCAGAGGCAGAATGGTATGTGCTTAAGACCATAAACTGGATGGTCTGACTTCAAATTCCCATTCTCCTCCCTCACTAGCCCTACAATCTCGTGCAGGATATTTTACCTCTCTGTTCCTCAGTTTCCTCAACTGTTAAACAGCAATAATGTCTATCACACAGGATTGTTATAAGGATTACATAAACAGAAAAATTAAGACTCTTAAAAAATGAATTATTTTTAAAGTGTTTTGAACAGTCCTAGCATATGGCAAACGCTGTATCGTTGCCTGTTAATTAAGTAAACTTGCCAGAAGTTCCACTGCTCCTGAGTCGCAGAGATAGGATTTGAACCTAAGATTTTCTGTATTCACAGCCCATCTTCCTTCTATCGGATCACAGTGAATGTGACTCTTTCCTTAGCATCAACATAGATTAATTAATCCAATTAGGGGAATTGATCATTTGGAAAAATGGAGAGACAGATTTGAAAGGCTGCATTAAAGATGTTTTACTAAATAGGAAATGAAGTTTTGAGAGGATAAGTTGTCATGTAAATGTGAAAGCAATGAAAGAGAGAACCGTGAGTGAGCCCAAGGTCCCTGGGCGGAAGACAGGAAAGGCCAGCTTTAGGAGAGTCTCTTCTGCAGGAGAGCACCTGATGTAGTTTTCCCACGGGGCCAAGGGGCCAAGGAGATAAAAGGTTTTGCTCCTTCCTCTCTCACCTAGAGTTGACCCCTTTCTTCTCCACCCCTTCACCTTAACATCAGGGGCGGGATCCCCATGAATATCTGTGTCAAGTTCGTGCCGCAGACAGGAATCAGAGAATCAGGATAGGGTCATGTTTCCACACCTCTGGCTGAAGAAGATGAAAGCTTGGAACAATCAGCCTCAAAAACACCAGCCAAGTCCAGGGAAGTGGCCGTCGGGAGAGGGCTTTCACGTGATGATGAACATTCCAAATGTCGTCCAAGCAAAGCTGCAGGAAAGCAAAAGCGTAACAGAACTGTCACGAAACCTGTAAGCATGCGTGACAAAAGACGAAGGCTGGAAGAATAATCATAGAGAGTGTTAGTGGATGAAATGAGACATTTTAAAGTAGCTGGGGTGGGAGTGGGGCGTCTGGATGACTCAATTGGTGAAGTGTCTAGTTCGTGATTTCAGCTCAGGTCGTGATCTCACGGTTTGGGGGATTGAGCCCCACATCGGGCTCTACGCCGACAGCACAGAGCCTGCTTGGGATTCTCTCCTCTCTCTCTCACTGCCCCTCTCCCCCTCCCAAAATAAATAAGTAAACATAAAAAAAAATTAAAGTAGCCAAAAGAGAAGATTAAAGCAGTGTACATAGATTCATAAAATTGTTGGGCTAGAAGGGGCCTGTAGCACCCATTACTTGAATGTTTTCTATGTGAAGGGCACTGAGCCTTAGTGAAACCAGCGACTTGCCCAAATTCTCACCAACTAGTGACTGGAGGACCAGGGTGTGGAAGGCCTAGATGACGTGGGAAGGATCAATTATGACAGGTTTTCTTAAACAGGGAAGGGACTTTACCGACTGACTGTTCCGTCAGAACGGGAAGAAAGAATCTAAAGCCTAGATGGAAGGTTCGGGTAGGACGCTGCACTACCCGCAACAGGAAAGTAGGACGTAAGGCACAGGAGTGGAGGAGGGAAGCATGAATCACGGCTCCTCTTCTGTTTAAAAGGCTGTAACAAGACCTTTGCGAAGTGGCGCCATGAGTTAGGGGTTACAAAATTTAATATTTGGGAGTGGGAAGACTTTGAAAACTACAGATTCCTTTATCAAGTAAAAAAAAAATTGATAGTTACCTTATTTGGACAAGGAAAACCAGTGCAGATGTGTGTGGGGTTTTGTTTCGCTTAAAACTATTCCACATTTTTTTGTGAAAGAAGAAAAATATACACTAAATTAAGCCTGATTTTATATATATAAAAGTCCTCAGATGACTACCATGGTATGGACTAGGGAATTCAGCTCGAAATTTATAGCACTTATATAGAGGGTTTTTTTCTCTGTATTTCTTATGTTTGTATTGCAGTAATGAAGAAATATGGAAGCCGTCTGGTGGCCAAATAATATCTGTAAATTCCCATGGATAAAGCTTCCCCTTTATATTTCAAAGTTATTAAGTTCAAGTCCTCTTACGGTTCTACTTTTATTGGTTTTCCCCCCATCAATGCAATTATTGATTGATTAATTCTTATTGGCTTTCTAAAGTAGAAAAAAAATTATGGCCGAGGTAAAACACTTCATAGAGTGGAAAAAGGAAAGTATAGAGAAAGTGAAAATCTGAGAGTGGTGGCCAAACCTTTATTCTAGCCATGCTGCTCCCTCCTGAACAGAAGACTTGAATCACATGGGGAACAGGCAGAACATTTGGCCTCGCCATGGGCCGGGAGGGACCGACCAAGGTTGCCTGCTTGGGGACCAGTGTTGTTTGTCGGGCTTTCGGCCAAACAGTGATGCTTAACATTGGCACAGCCCTTGAACAGTGCAAAGTGTATCAACCGCTCTCTTGTGTCCTCTCTCAGCACTACAGTCTGAGACATACATGGCAAATTGTGCCTTCTGAGCAAGCTGAGGCTCAGAGAAGTCAAATGATTTGTTCAGTATCACACAGCTACACATGATAGACCCAGAATTGAAACTGAGGTGGGTGGTCTCCCCCAACACTGCTCTCCTTTTTCCCTTTTTCTTTTTTCACTCCTGACCCAGGCCAAATGATGTGCTCTCTGAGAGTTATGGCTGGCGTTCTATGGGGATACCACGTCCACCATTTACAACCTGTGACCCAGGAAGGACTTAGGAAGCCAGGCTAATTGAAACCTTTTTGAAGAAAGTTTGTCTTGGCCACAAGCAGAAACTGGAAAGTATTCTTCCCAAAAGTCCCAGGTCTGCCTCACCAGCTTTACCTCAAAATGTGGCAACTTCTTTGGTTTAAAGGACTCAGTCTTGATTTAAAAATGGAGAAGGAGGGGCGTCTATTTCTCAATGCCAAAGGCAATGTATTTTATCCCTAGGGTCACTTGGGATCTATGTATGTTGGCAGTTATCTCTCAGATAGATGGCAGTCTCCTCTGGGGTTTACACACCTACATGTGTGTAAAAGTTTTTTCCACATAACTCATGTCTCCCACATTGGAGACTTCTTCCTTCAGGGTCTTATATCCTCTGGGAAGTTGGGGTCTGGAAAGAGAACCTAGGCCAGGGTTGGAACAAAATTACATCTATAAAATAAATTTCCTATCTAAACATGACTATTTAAAACGTCTAGTTTGAACCCTATGAAATTCCTATTTGAAGGAAATCAAAAATGGTTGAATGGTGGCAATCTCGCATGCTCAACCTGACAGTTACATGTACCATAATCCCACTTGGAATGCTTATTAAATGGTACAATTGGACCTGATCAGCTGACTCACGTTAAGTCACATAATCTTAAAAATCACAGCTCCTTTTCCATACGTCTCATTTCTGATTTTTAAATCTGAAGTGCCCCCTAGGTATTGAACAATGACTAGAATATAAATGAAAATATTTACGTTGAGTTAGGTATGGCAATTCCTTTGCTGCTATAGAAGACAACGTTTCATCGGTTCTCATCGTTGGAAAACTGTGAGCCCTATTGTTTTTCTCTCAAAATTATTTTTACTCTAATGAATTAAATATGCTCAAGAGAAATCTCCTGAACTAAGCATTAGATGGTATTTCAACAAACATGGAGAAACAAGGTAAAAATTGACAGAAACTGAGTAAGTCCCATCATTGTACCAGAGGAAGCCCATGGCCCTGAAGCCCCAGTATGTGCCATACTCTTCTCCACCATCGTCTCTCCCCTCCTTACATTGTTCCTGTCACCTTTTGAGATCTCTGCTGTGTTGCCTACTCAAATGTCACTCACTGAGTCCCAAATCTTGTCATGAAATATTCTTTTATTAATATAGCTGATATACTGTGCTATCTTCCTCAAAAGTCTCTGCATAAAATTCAGTGCCAATTTCTTTATTAGGTGGGATAACTCAGGCATTCTATTATTTCTGATACCGTATGCAGATTTTGATTCTCCTGTTTGCTTTTGGGGCCCTCAAGTAGTACTAGGCTCAGCAGAGGGACTTGAGGGCCTATATAATGAATAACCATTATTAAAATGTAACAGATATGATTTCTGTGCTCTACCCATTGACATAACACAAGTCAACATGAATATCCAAATCTATTGATACCAAAACATGGAGCTATCAGAGACCAAAATCATAGACAGATTACATGAATATTATAGAAGCTTCTTAATGTATAATTCTGTGCAGAGAAACAAGTTTCTCATCAAAATTGAAAAGTATTAAACCATTTACTCAGGTACTTGGAATTTGGTAGGTTTTTGGGAAAACAAATAGGAAAAAAAGAGAATTTATCATGAGGCTTTTATAAAAAGGGAGTCAGTAAAAATAGTCCAAAGTGACATTGAATAAAAAAGGAATTGGGAAATTCACAAAAGATCATGGTAAGGGTTGGCAAAGAAAAAAAAAAAAAAACAGTGAGAAAAAGTAGCAAGTCCTTGACCAACTGCCTTTATAAGGCAAGGAAAGGTTTTAGTTTTATTATCAGTGTGGCAACTTCTCTAGGCTTCTGACAGGTGCCCTGTGGCTGGAGAAGATGAGACGTGATGAGTCGATCCATGAGAGAGGTTCCTTGTTTTCATTACGTGCTGAACCGGTGGTGAGACACCCAATTGAAGATAACCCATAGACTCAAATTGAATTTGAGACGGTATAAAGCAGGAAGTGGATGGTCGCCTAGAGGAGCGGATCACACCCACATAAGACCCTGAACTTGGGAGGGATCGATAAAGCCCTGTGGGTGTAGAAACCAGGTGGGAGACAAGCTGGGGTCCATAATAAAGATCAGTGGGGAAAGAAGAGAAAACAATATGAAAGAAAGACGATGGCTATCAAAGAAGTAATAGGAAAAGCAGTAAGGGATGATTTCAGAGCAGGGAATTTCAGAGAAGCGATTAAGCAGACAGAATGAAATCCACTGTGCCAAAATGACAAAAAGACCACGTTGAACAAGAACTAATAGTTACTAGGATTTTTTTTTTTTACAGGGAAAGGGGTCAGTGAAAACCTTTCCGAAAATAAATCATGTCTCCAATAGGAAAAAAAAAAAAGAAATTTAAGTTCTTAGTACATATGCTTTGGGGAAGGAATGAGTAATATTGAAGGTAACTTTAAAGAATGTTAAGGAATACCTCCTTTTACAAAGAATGATTAGACGCAAGCTCCTTCCGTTCAGTCAGATGCTCTCCCCGAGAGTAACTTAGGCACTTCTGGAGCTACATTAATCTTTTTCTGTCCCTGGAGCACCATTAGGTACAGGCAGCAGTAATTTACTAAATTGCATACTCGAAGCCTGAAAGAGTTAATGCGGCTCCAAAAGTGCCTAACATTTACCCAGGGAGTAATTTACACACTGGAAGCATCTGGCTGAATATGGATTCAATTGTTTACTGTACTGTGGGTCTCACAGAAAGGAGGTCACATGCTTTCTCTTATTGAAAAGTTCTGGGGAACAATTTCTTTCATTTAAAAAATGTGCACCTACCGCCACGTTTTCCTTTGGTAATCTGTTTTCATGGTACCGAAAGAAAAGATGTTGCAAGAAATAAACTTAGATTCCTTGAGTCGCCAAAGCAAACTACTTTCTTTCAATTTTACCTTTGTTACCGGAAGGTTTGGGGTTTATAGGGTTGAAGGGATACCGAGAAACTGGTAGATGTGGGAGCAGTCTTTATTTCCGCTTTGGAAGAGGTCATTCTGGGGATTTGTACAAATGTTTGTGTTTTACCTCTCAGCATTACTGGAACACTTGGCCACAGTGCTGTTTAATAAAGAACAGAAGAATAGGAAGACATTCATATATGAATCAATTGCGGGTTATTCTCAGACAGAGTGCATCGGTGTCCATGTTCAGGAATGCTCAGATGTCAACAGAAGCATCTGAGAAGGCATTAAATTTTCTTTAAAAATCCTTTCTGCATGTTATATGCCCAGCACCATGGACCGGCATGGTAGAGGAAGAGCAGGAACTCTCACATGGAAAGAACTTTTGACCCAAGGAAAGGGATTCTTACCAACGAACAAGATTTTATAGGATACACTTTCCAGATAGCTTTTAACTGCCAAGATAATCCTATCCTTTCCTGGGATGACTGAAATCCAAGGCTTAGTATATAATTGCTTATACATCTCAAGTGGCTATATTCGTAATCAACATCTTCTCTCTCAGCCACAGAAACGCGTGATCATTTTTATTAGTATTTTGTCCATTTGCTTAGAACCTCCAGGGTTGCTAAGTCTTACAGTTTTGTTTTGTTTTGTTGTATTAAATTTTAACTCCCTATTTAGGCCAAAATTTATTTTACCTTCCAACAGACTTATTAAGGACAGTTACAAACATAAGCAGAGGTTATAATGTTGGAGGATTGCATTTTTAACCCATTTTCTGTTACTCACCAGCTGTATTTCCTACATAGTATTCTCTTTCCATTTAATAGTCTATATCCACTGAGACTGATTTTGTTTAAGCTAAAATAATGTTTGTTCTTTATATCTACTTTCAAAAAATGTCCTACAGAACCCAGATGAATTCAGTTTTAATATAATCAACTCTTCTCAAAATCCCAAATCTTTGTACACTATATCTATGCCATCAAAAAAACCCAAAAAACAAAAAGAAGAAGTATTTTTAAAACGTGATAAGATGCCCCCTTGACCTCTACTTCTTGAAAAGAGAAATATTGTTTTTTCCACTCTGATTATCCTATTCTTTGCAAGTATAAATTCTTCCATATATTTTAAGTGTTACTCTGCCTTTTTGGTGAAGAATAATGCTCCCCGTTGCTATACTCATTCTACCCACTCCTGCTTCTCTCTGTCCCTTTTTTTCTGTGGGTCTCCTAATGCTTTCTGGAGTTGCTTTAATCCTCCTCACTTCTTTGCATTTTCTTCTGATCTCAGAAGAGTTACACGGCACCACTTCACGCCTGACAGCTGTGGGCCACTATTCTCGCCTTTGGACTCATTCTGTTGCTCACACGTTGTATTTAATACAAATACAAGTAAATAAGTGTACGCACCAAAATTATAGCAGCATATATATGCATGCTTCTTTAACCAGGAAAGCCAAAGCAGTGAACAGAAAGTGTATGCCTATAATAACCCTATAAAATAAATAAGGCAGAAATGGCGTTTTTTTTTTTTTTTTGTTTTACAGATTTTTATAAATTTGCACAGAGAAAGAAGAAATTGACTTTCTTTTTTCTCTCTGGAATTCTTGGGAGTTGCTCTAGCTTGCTCTGAATCATGCATTCTGCAATATTTGCTCACAGCAATGTGTATACATGTTTCGTTTCATTGTGTATTTGAAAAAAAAAAAGCCTTTTGCAAAGGATTGTAAACCATATATTTGTGCCTATTAACCGAAAGCCAAAAGGAGCAGAGTAGCATGTTCTAAAGCAAAGTAATCTCTAGCAAATTATGGAGTAACAATATTTGGGATTAGTGTGACATTAATGCATTAAGGCATGAGTTTTAAAAGGAATGCCAAAATCATATAGGCTTTTATGGCTTGCTTCCTGCCTAAAATGGAGTCAAATGTGTGTCCCTTTAAAAGAAAGAAATGATTTTGACTCTAAATGTGTATGCTGCTGTGTGAAAGTAAAAATAATTCACTAGGGAGACGATTAGGGAGAAACCTTATAAACAGAAGAACAGAGAAATAAAATTATGCTGGGGGAAAAAAAATGACCACTTTGCAATGGTTGCACTGGCCAGTTGTGATTGCTGCAGAGGGGACCACGTTGGATACAGTCTTTCAGAAGAGAGAAAAGAGAAGTGCTCGTTCACTTAAGTGCCTCAGTTCTTCACCTGAATCGTGGCTCATTTCCTTCAGAGGGGTTAACAATACATAAAGCATGCACCTTGCTGCTTTGAAAAAATTTCATTATAGACAAAGAATTTTTTGTAATTGCATCATGAAAGAAAAAAAAATCACACGCATTTTAAAACCCCGTGCCCCCAGAACATCACACGCCCCTTGGAAACATCCCAAGCCTTTACTGGAGCAAATCGGCTAAGGTTCCCATAGAGGAAAAACAATGGACGAATATAGGAATCTCGGGACACGTACTTTTTATCTGCAAGAAGCTGAGACTGCTGTAGCGCTATCAGCTCATTAATCATCACTAGGTAAAATAATCCTCATCTCTCAAATAGGCAGAGATTATCCTCCTGGTTTTATGAAGGAGGGGGATGGATCGGAGTTTAAACGGCTCACTGCAAACCACATCCGCAGAGCCTGCAAAGAAACTGATGATCTACTAGGTCCTAAATCTTTGCACTGCCCACCTTTGCTTTCATTCGCGCATCAGCAGAACAATGGGAGTAAACCTCACTTTGGATAATAGGCGTGTCCCAGAAGAATGCTTGCCGATGGAATTTTTGTCGAGCAAATTGTATTTTAAATAAACACTGGCCCACGGAGAGAAACCAGAGGTGGGTTTCTTTCTGTAACATAAAGAATTCTTTTATAATGTGAATGACGCTCCGTCATGTCTCATTTTTCCAACTGGGAGTCTGATGTAATGTCTGCTTGTTTGTTTGTTTGTCGTTTCCTTACAGCTATTGCAGCCTCTGATTCGATCCTTTTCCTAGTGCCCTCCCAGTTAAGGTCCCTTTTTCTTTTGCCTCTCATTACCTGCTGTCTTCTTTCGGGCGTGTTTCACATGCCTCAATGTAGGATTGACCCGGTGGTTCTGGCTCTACCCGAATACTTGACAAGACTTGCTAGCCAAAGTCAAGATGCACTGATAGGATAGGCCACAAATTGACATTAGCCTGTGAGGACTCTGATTGGCTGAATGACTGTTGGTTTCGATTTCTGAGTACCTGAAGCATTTTTCACATGGCTCTTGCACTCACCTAACGCCTGCCAGCCTGTAGGTCTACTTCCTGTTGCACTGACCAGATGAAGCCCATAGATTGCCCTCATCTTCCCTCTTCTGCGTTTCAGTCGTGTGCATTTCAGCTCACCTCGCCTTCCCTTTGTCTTGAGGAACAGCATGTCCCCATGGCTTTCGGAAACCAACTCCTCTTGCGTGCCCTCGACCCCACTCCGTGCCGCATTCCCCACCGTTTTCTTTCATCTTTATCCTATTTCTCCAGCGTGCTTAGTGTCTTCCAAGTTTCCAGCCGTGTTCTGGTACTGCCGACATGTTCATGAGCTCATTTGTTCCTAACCCCAACCTCAACTGTTGTCTGAAAACCATTAATAACATCCTCGTCTCCAAATCTAGGAGTGTTTTTCCTGGCCTCAGTCTCCATGAGCCCTCTAATATTTCCTAAACTTTCATTCCAACCGACAGCACTATCGGCTGTCTGTTCTCCATCTTCCTCCAACTGTGTCTTCTTCCTTCACATCCCACTCTCATTTCTCCTGTCGCCCAGGTTCTCCCTCGGCATGTTTTCTCCAGAATCAGACCTAGAGTTTCGAAATCTCCATTGGTTTAAGGGGGCACGTAAGAAATTATATGCAACCTTTAAATAAAAATATGGATATTCATCTACAGACATACTATTGCATGGTATTTAATGCCGAAAAGTTGAAGAAACCCTATAAAGGAATTTATCAAAATGCGAAGAGCAGTCGTGGTGCAATGAGGAGGGAATGAGTGCATTTCATTTTCCTCCAAAGCTTTTACATGACCCCTAAATCCATATCTTTGACTATAATATACCTTCCTTGAAGCTCCAACAGAATTTCAAGTCCAACTTACCTTAAAACAAAATTCGTCCAATTCTAGCCTGAACCTGGCTCCTTTCTAACATTTTCCTGTTTCGCCCTTGGCCTCAATCTACTCTTCTGGCCATGTCGCCATCTAGTCTCTTACCAAGGTCACAGAGTTAGTAGCTGGCAAAGATGGGATTTGAATCTAGGCTGTCTGACTCCAAATGTCCTGCTCTTTCCACGGTCCCAAGCCCCTGGCAATCAGGAAATGTGAACAAAGCTTCACTTGCAATTGTGTTAGGGCATCCGATAAGAATAAAAACCAACGGAGCCCCTGAGAGAGGGATAAAAGACCGTTCCCCTTCTTCATCCTGCACTACACCTGACTGTAAGGCTAAACAATCTTTTTCTCAGTTTGATACAAATTCAAAGGAATTGTGCTTCCCAGTTTCTCTGGTTGACAATCCTTTTACACAGCCTTGACCGTTATTCACTTGATCCGCTTGGCCACAGGTTACAATCGAAACCTGAATAACTAGAAACTCACTCTCTAAACATGCATACGGCCCTGTCCTTCGGCTTGCCATTTAAAATGCACAACTCTGGCAGAATCACCTTTTGGTTTCGTTATTTTTCTAAATTTCTGTCAGACAACAGCATAAGGAAAATGTCAGAGGCGAAGTACACATTTCTAGATTTCTAGTTTCCTTTGACTTAACAGTGCTGAGCAAAAAGAGACAAAAAAAAAAAAAAAAAAAAAACAAAACCCACATCTTTCTTTTCTCTGGGTGAATGGCAATGTTCAAGCAAATGTAATAAGAGCAGAAGGAGGAGCTCACAGGGTAAGGCATCGATACACAAACACTGGAGGAACATTGGACAGAAGTAGAGAAGGATGCTGACCCGGAGGAAAGACAAAGGGGCAAGTGAGAAATGGAAACAGGGGTAGGTCGGTAATTAAATGGGGGTTAAACAAGGAAATCGATTTTTAAAAAAATGAGAGTCAAAAGAAATTAAAATTCCCAGCCCAATTTCCAAAAGAAATAGGATCTCTCCCTTGCTTCTTGTCCTCATGCCCCGGGTATCTCTGCAGCCCCCCGCCCCCTTATCTCATTTCATCGGACTCCTTCCTTCACTATCGTATCTTTTTACTTCTTGAACTTCCGAATGTTCTCTAATTCCTTGTGCTTTATTTTATGTTGCCTGTATCATATTTCCTGCTGTGCCATTATTATCATAGCCTAGTTCTCTCCACAGAACAGAATACAGCATCTGAAATTGTTCCATTCCTAATCATCATCCTCTGCTAACGACCCCTTACCTCTCACTTTTTGCTAACCGTCCGGTAAGCTGTGGGTGTTCACCGATCTGGGGCTTTCACTCGGCAATGGCTCTCCCCGCCCCCACTGCCTTTGCTTCAGGCAAACTGCAAAAATTGCACTCAAATCTCACAATCTCCTTTTCAAGTGCTATCATAATGGCCCCCAGTTTATGAAGGGAGGAATTTAAATACAACATGCGTAGTAACTTGCCCAAGATCACACAGCTCTGCTGGTATTGCCGTGGGTCTCATGATTTATTAGACGCCCAGGAGGGAGTCTGGTCCTGTTCCAAAGTGTCCTGTCTTGAGGACATTGGGACAAGTTGATCAGTACTGAGCTGTGAAACCACAGTCACCCCCTTCCTGCCAAAAATACACCAGCATCCTGGGACTACTCACATCAAACTTCCTAGATTGAGGGTATTTTCTACCCAATGGAGCCCCTATTACCCTTTGGTGATAGAACTTTCCCTTACTTTTCTTCCCTTACTCTTTTTTTTTTTTTTTTTTTTTGAGATTCTAATCCCTTTGCACCTGGCCCTGACCTTAACTGCTTCAATAGCAATCCTGTATGTGAAAGCAGATCGAAAGCAGGTGAATACCACATCTCAGGCCCCAGAATGTGCAGAAACCACAGCTGTTACTTTGAATCTCAAAAAATTACGGTCCTCACATCCAGGCACCTGATTCTACCGGCATTATGTGGGGCCATTCTAAAACCACAGGGAAAATTATGTACAAAATCCCACTGAACCGGCTTTTCCCTTTGGGTTAATGTTGTGTAGCCATAAGCAGCATGCAAGGAAGCTTATCAGTTGATTTCTATTGCCAACATAGCCCACCTACAGCCTACTCCCTGAGTTTACAACTAAAGGAACCCCTGAAAATTGAAAGCTAATAATAATAAGTAAATAAATATCAGTACTGAACCGTGGCACTCCTTGCCTCCTTGCCTTCAAGAGCCAAGTAGACCATTGGAAAGGGAGAAAGAGAAAAGGCAAAATACCCGTGCCATCAAATAGCATCATGGATAGGAAGCAGGTTGACAAAATATTTTCTAAGGAACACAAGCAGACAATAGAGCAGTAGAAAGTGAGCAACTCTGTGCGTTCAAAGCCTGTACGAGTAAAATAAACGAGAATATTCAGCCAATTGTTAACAGTAATTTGTTATCTCTGTGCTGGGATTATAAGTGTTTGGGGAGGCTTTTCTGTATTTTCTAAAACGGCAGCATTCAGCATGAGTTGCTTCCATAATTAGGAAATAATTTTTAAGGCAAAAATACATATGAATTAAATGAACCATTGTGCCAAATAGTTTCTCACAGAAGGAGAAGAAAACCGCCTCTTTTAATGTCTTCTTAATGAAAAATTGAGAGGGGACCTTCTCTCCTCTCTTTCAACCTTGACCGACCCTTTTTCTCTTCCACCAGCAGATAGGAGCAAAAAACGATGAAGCCACTCTCAGCTTCAATATTGATTTGCACTCGCTTGCCTTTTCCATTTCAGTGATCCTGGTGGGCAGAGCAGTGGAAATAAGTTATGTAAAAGGTTTCCGCCTAGTTGTTGTTTTAATTAATCTGGGTCCCTGAATGACACACGGGCTTAATCGGGTGGCATGGAACCTGTCGCCGTTAAGTAATTGGTTTGAACCCAAACGCAGGTTGTGATCAAAAGTTGTCACCGTCCAATGGCTACTCATTGGCCCATGTGAAATGGGTTGGTGGTCTCAGTCTAATTCCTTGTGGACCAGTGTCAGTCTCCTGAAAAGCATTACGTAAAGTAGCACTAATTGGTTGACATTCTCAGCATGAAAGGGGGAATAAAGAGATTGAAATCTAAAATAGCCTTCAGAGCTGGGCTGAGGATGAAAATGGGCAATGCAGCCCTGAAAGAGTTAATTCTGCTGCCAGCCTTGCTGATGGACTGCAATGGCAGCCTCCTGTTCCCTCTATTCACGGGCCCTGAGGAACCTGGGAAACTCTTGTCGACTTCTAAAATCCTCAACCTCACCCCATCGCGATCCTGCCTTTTACTCAGAGGTCCCTGGGGAGATCTGAGCAAAGATATTTTACCAAAAGGCAACAGGCTGAAACAAACTTTGCTAAACCTTTAAAAAATTCTCAGAAGGAGATCTGGCTTCATTATTACCAAACAGTGTGTTCATCACTTTAATTATAGGAAAAATCGATAGGGCATGGAAGAGTACGTGGCATATCTTTCCTGACATTTGTGCTTGTTCACTTTATTAAGCATGCCTTCCTGAACAGAAATAACAGGCTAGAATTTACCAAAAGTCTCAGTATCTGAGGGCAGAGATGTCTCTGGCACTCAATTCTTCCCAGGGAGCGTTCCTTTACCATTTCCGATAGCATGTTTTTAGTGAACGAACACGAAAACAAATTGAAAAGGCAATAATGGATGCATTCTCCCATTAGTGCAACCAGGCAGATTACTAATTCACAAATATTGAAACTAGCACTGATTGAGACGAATGAATTTTTCATAATTTAATAATGCAAATCGCACTAACAGCAGAGATCGCCAGTAACTAGTGGAGACGAATCACTACAAATGCCCACTGATAGATGCCCCTAGATAGAGCCATTTATCGCGTCGCTTTATCCAAAATCTTCTCTGCCCTTTGTGATATTTGTTATTTACTCTGTGTCGCTTTACCTTTTCCTTGTTATAAGTGACTGCTTTCTTCTGAAGATCAGATGTCTGGAATTACGGCAGCTAAATATTTCCAGTTAATAATCTGGGCTTTTTTATCAGGTATATTACAATCCATGGCACATGGAGGGTGTAGGCAGACATTACCAGAAGCATTTTTCAAAAATTATCTTGCAGAAGAAAAAAAAATATATTGGTGACATCACTTTATCAAAAAAAAAAAGAAGTGGGGTGAATGCAAAACCTGATTTTAAAGGGAAAAAAATAACCGGTGAAAGGCCTTTATATCTAGAACTTCTTGACAGATAAAATGTACTATTTAAGACATAGTTTAAGTAGCTCTATAATTCCAAACTTCTACCATGAAGCTTCATTAAAGTATATAAATTAGTACTACTGTCAGAAATGGCATTAAGTATTCAATAAGAGTAGACTTAATGCAATTAATAGCAATTAAAATTATACTTTTATGATGTCAGCCACCAGCATTGTAAAGACATAATTGCCTGTAAGGACTTTTGTACCATATTTATCCTCTAAAACTGTCCAATTTATATGAAAAATGCCAAAAACATATCCCATATGGGTACCATTATCTTCTCGGATTTTTAGAAGTAATCTGTCTTATCCAGCATGTGCACATTAGGCTAATTTGCTTTAATTAGTTTTTTTCTCATTTTGTTAATAGGCATGTTGATGTTAAGTTTTTATTTCGGAGGTACAGATGCTAACTTCCCTCATTATGTTCCTATTAAGGGGTCAGTATACTTTGTGATAAGCTGGACTTACCAACTTAAATAGCATCGTTCTTCGAAGCGTCGGATGATGTAGCTTATCAAACATAAAAACTATATTCCCGTTATAGTAATAGTGAGCAACTTGAATTCTCGCTAATTAATTACTAGTTAAATATGAAAGAAGAGCTTCGCTGTTTCTGCTGTGGCAAGGCATTTCTGCACGGACATAATAAATTAGATAAACTAATGAACTGGTTTCCGAAACACAGTCGTTTGTGACTCCTCAAAGCAGCCATAAGAATTACCGTGAATCTATGTCACGCAAAATAAGAAACTGTCTTTTTTCTTTCCCCGACACCCATTCATTCCTAATGCCTCAAAATTTAAAGACCTGTATTTAAAACTGATCTATGAAAGTAATTTTATTAATTATTATCATTGGTAATCTTAATCTGTGAAATTTTCTAACACTGAACTCCTATAAAGAAAAATAATTACATATACGCAAAGAACAAAACATATAATTAAAAATGTTGCCAGTTGGCTCTCTGAGGACATGGTTTTTTTTATATACAAGTAATTTAGACGGTTCAGCAGAGTCTCCTGATGAAACTTGGAGGAAGAAGGGGAAATATTAAGAGTGGGTGTGCTTTCTTTTCTCTGAAGGATATATTTAGCTTTAAGTTTGGACAGACGTCTTTCCATCATGAAGCATATTTACCATATTCATACAATCACTTTCTGCTCTTAGGTTGATTTTCAGTGTTTAACATATCAATTTCTGCTGTCATGAAGTAAACTGTATACAACTAAATAATTCTATAACTATGAGATTATTATAAAGTCATAGGATTTATTTAAGATCAGAAGTACACTGTTTCACAATAAGCAATAAAATAATTAATCAGGTTAGTTCAGATTAGCTTGTTTCAGAAATTTTCCCATGTAAAGAATATAAGTTGGGTGGGGGAAGGGACAATCAAGAGAGTAAACATCAAATAATTCAGATATATTTGACTAGGAAGGAAATACAATAAAAATGTTGTTAAAATGCATGATTATTTAAAATAAGTCACACGGTGTACCTGCATTTTATTCTCAACACAAAGAAGCATGTTTCTTCAAATATTTGTCAATAAAAAGATGGGCTCTCTGGATAGTATTACGGACTCATTTGGTAGCTTCCTGAAAAACCAGGTTCAATTGTTTGTTTTTGCTTTTTAGTTTACTTTATTTATTTATTTATTTATGTATGTATGTATGTATTTGATAAACTCAATTTGCGCTCTATAAGGCTTGAGTTATTTTCTTGAGGCAGCCACTAGTTGTAGTGATAAAAATCTACAAATTAAACATTTTTATGTAACTAAAAGAAATAATTAAGAAATCAACGAGATTGAAAAAGGCAAAAACTCAATTGCACGGTTCATCCTTTCAACTGTGAGTCTCCGAAATTAAAGCAGCTTTCACAAGCAAGAATGGTTAGCTATCGAAAACCAGAGTAAACAGCAGAAAGTGGAATAAATTAGGATGTAATGCTTCTTCACAGCCTATCACGTAAGGCTTTCCGATACAATTTGAACGTAACAAGTTTTTCTGTATTCCTTTTGTCTCCCTTGGATTATAAAGCATAGTGATTACTATTCATTGGAATTGAATTACTCTTGTTTATATTTAGTTTCTTGTTTCTAAGAAAAAATAGAACGGATCACGCATCCGCCTTTGTTCCATTTGTACAGTGAACATACACTCTAAGTCAATTGTTCAGTAACAATGGGTGAGTGCTGGAGAAAAAGGACTGAGAGAAAATGTGTACATGGAAGCAGCTTGGAGACAAATGTAGGCACGAATATTTTTCATCGCAAGTAATTCTCAAATTGCAACCAGGTTATACTCCAAAAGGCATTTATGTGGGAGTTGGTTGTTTAGGTATATAATTCCCCATAGAAACTATTTTAAATGGTGGACCAAAGCTTAATTAACCCTGAATATAATTGAATTCTAAAAGCAATCATCTGTGTTTTTGCGTGTGGTGGGTGAGTGGGGTAGGAGAGAAGGTTTGGGGTTTTGTTTTTGTTTTTGTTGTTTTTTTTTTTTAATTGAGAACTCACTATAGATTAGCCTCTGTGTTCAGTATTTTATTCCCATCCACAGTGCTATGAGACAGACAGTATAGATATGTCCACTTTGTAGATGACAAAACAGTCATCTGTTTCAGGATTCAAAACCAGATCTTCATCCTTAACTCAGATGTGGCTCAGAATTCAAACTAAGTGGATTTATAGGAGAAAGCTGCTATCTCTTCTCAGAGGTCCCAAGTACCTCTAGAGACTAAGACTGTGTTTGGTCCCTAGTGACACCCTTCCCTTCCCTCCCTGAAGAGTATCATACTCAAAAGTAGACTTGCTTCGTCCTCAGGCAAACTCAACAACCCAGAGTAGCAGATCATAAGTGGGTGTTAAGAGGGAAGCATTGCGATAGTCAACCAATGTTTGTTGAGCGCTTCAAATACATCAGGCTCCATTAGAGAAATCAGGGGCACTGCGGTAAAAACACAAAACTCCTGCCTTCAAGTTTGCCTTCTCCTAATGGGAAGAAAAATATACATCGAAACAAGCAGACAAGTGAGTGGTCCGGGTTAGACAGAAAATAAAGGGGGAGATGACTGTCGGGGTAATAGAGCAGGAGGGGAAGGAAAGAACCCACTTTCCCTGGGAGAGGTAGGGAAAATTCCCAGAGATGGCTTTGAGCTGAGACTGAATGATGGAGAGAGGCCGCCATCTGTAAACTTGGGTGAGGGGCTTACGAGCTGAAAACACCAGGTGCAGAGACTCCAAATGGTGAAATAGCCCAACAGTTTTAAGGAACAAGAAGGAAGCCGGCAGAGCTGAAGCAGAGATGGACAGGGGAAAAGCGGTGGACGCTGGATGGGGTGAGGAGGATCAATCGCCATGGGAGCGGTTGTGGGGGAGGCTGCTGGTTCTGTCTGGGGAGTGGAGAATAGACCATGAGGAAACGGTTCAGAAGGAGACGGGAAATGCAAGCTGAGACAACCGTGACTTGCATCAAGGCCATTCCAGTGGCACTTAGAAGTGTTCGGGTTTGGGTGTGTTTTGGAGAAGGATAAGCAGGCATTAACAGTGCTTGACGATGCACCAGATAGGGGATCGAGAATGGCCACTAGGTTTGTGGGGTGGTTCTGAGAAATGGTATATGGTGATGGCATCGACAGGGAAGAGGCAGGAAGGTGCCAGCTTGGACCGGCTCTTCCGAGGAATGGCTCATGATGGGGTAACACAACGAATGGATTACTTGTGTCCCTGGAAGGGTCCTTCGTCACTAGTAAACTCTGATGCAAAGATACCATTCTTTGATGAGATTTTAGCCATTGTGACGGTGGAGGAAAAAATACAGTGCAAGCTTGGATGCAGATTTTTGGAAGAGGCTGAGGGTGATGGTACAGGTAAGTCTCGCCTACTGTGCACATCAGATTTAGCATCAGTCTCGAATTGTTTTCACTTAAGCCCCCTCAAACGGCAGAAATTGCCAAACATCTCCATTTGACTTCTGAATAGCTGGCCTTTATCGGTGCCAGATGAGGCAAGGCCGACAGCGGCCGTTCTATCGCGAGGGTTGTTTTGCAGTTCGGTCCTTGGTAGGGAAGACGGAGGCTGCCCGTGTAGTGTGATGCCTCTTGAGTGAGAAAAAAAACAGGGAGCATCTGAACGGGGTGGGTGAGATGCGCGTCCGTGCATGTGCTCAACGTTCCTAAAGTGCTGGCTGAAGGAAGGTGTATGTTTATGATCACCAGATTATTCTTGGCCCCAGATTCTCTGAAGGGGAATACAGGGGCCGAGCGTAGGGCTCTTTGTTGAAAATCTGTTCCAGTTCACGAAAGGCCCTATCGAAATGCCAAGCAGGAGAGGAATAGGATTAATGCACGTTTGCCAAAAAGCGTGGAAGTCAAGTCAGTGACAGAGCACCTCACTGAGGTGATCCACAGCCTGTCTTGCTGGAAAGGGTAGGACACGCTGTGGTAGAGACATCATGTAACACAGCGAAGTCGTGAGCGCTATGCTCCTCAGTTGGTTCATCTGTAAAATGGAGGCAGTAACACTCACCTACTTTCATGACTAGCTAATAAAAAGGAACTAAGGTATTTCAGGTGCACACACACAAAAATTAAAGCCACACCGCTTTTATTGCTGCAAGAATAAGGTTTACAATCTTGCTTAAACAGTTAAATTTAGGGGCGCCTGGGTGGCTCAGTCGGTTAAGCATCCGACTTCGGCTCAGGTCAAGATCTCGCGGTCCGTGAGTTCGAGCCCCGCGTCGGGCTCTGGGCTGATGGCTCAGAGCCTGGAGCCTGCTTCCGATTCTGTGTCTCCCTCTCTCTTTGCCCCTCCCCAGTTCATGCTCTGTCTCTCTCTGTCCCAAAAATAAATAAACGTTAAAAAAAATTAAAAAAAAAAAACAGTTAAATTGACTTGCATAGACTTTCTCTCTGTCCTTATAAAAAATAATTTTTTAAATGTTTACTTATTCTTGAGAGAGACAGACAGACAGACAGAGGGCAAGCGGGGGAGGGGTAGAGAGAGAGGGAGACACAGAATCTGAAGCAGGCTCCAGGCTCTGAGCAAGCAGTCAGCACAGAGCCTGATGCGGGGCTCGAACCCACAAGCAGTGAGATCATGACCTGAGCCGAAATCAGACGCTCAGCTGACTGAGCCACCCAGACGCCCCTCTCTGTGTCTTTTATCTGAACAGTTATGTAAGATTTCATCAGGGGAAGAAGATCCTTACAGATGCTTACAGTTAAAGGAATAGAAAGGCAAAATAATAATCAACTGGTTTCTACAACAATCCTTTGGGTAATATTGCTGTTTGTCACTAAAATTCTTTAAACCACTGAAGAGCTGTAGAATATAAGATTGGTTTTCTTTTCCCATGAACATCTGATAAGAGTCATTGTCATTTCCGCATTTATGACCCTTTGTAAAATCATGCACGGAATGCAAAAGGTTTTATTAACTGGGAATGTTAACTGGGAGTGATTTGGGCCCTGCTGATAGAGATTTTGCCAACGTAAGAGAGATCACTCTTATAAGTCGTACTTAGATGAACATCATCTGCAGAGGCCAACATTGAATAAATTGAAAGAATAAAAATACCAAAGTCAAAAAGTTGAACAATTAGGCATCCTAATTCCTAAATCCATCCCTGACCCCCAACCCTGAGGATATCCAAGAGAGGACATTGTGTTCCCTAGTCCCTAGCTAAGCGTCAAGACCAAACAGTACCTAATTAGCCTAACTGGATACCCTTTGCCCTACCTATGAAGTATAATCAACTGCCGGGTTCGCAACCAGTAATTCCTGAACTGCCAAGTTTCTGGGAGACGACTTAAGCCGGACCTGCCAACACAACCCTACATTTGGATGATGAGATCAATCCTTCCATGTGATCTCAGTGGGATAGCTCAGAACTCCTCAGGTACTCAATCATTAACCTACTCTTGTTAGAACCTCACACCCTAGTCCAATAACTGAAGGCTTGCTTTCTTCATTGTCAAAAAGCCTTGAGCCCTCTAGAGGTATCTTGAGGCAGCATAACATACCACTTAGAACATAAGCTTTTTATCAGACTGACCTGGTTAGATTCCCAGCCTCATCAATTCTTCGTCTGTGAGCTTGGGAACAACATTTAACCTCTCTGAACTTCAGTTTTTTTCAAAGGTGAGATGATTGTAATAGACCATCCTTCATGCACTTCTGAAAGAATTAGAAATGCTATGCGGAAAGCATCTAGCAGAGCTCTTGGCTCATGGTTAAATGCTGGTCGCTATTCTGGTTCTCCTATTCAGACTTCATTTTGATCTCCTGAGTCCCTCCCTTTAAGCTGAGGATTTGAGCCTCTGTAACAATTGCCAGATTTTTCCAGCACCGACAGTCTCGTGTCTTATCTGCTGTTATAGGATGTGCTTGATCTCAGTTATGGTTGCATATTCCCTTCCACTATAAAAAGAGATTTTGTGGGACCACCTGGGTGGCTCAGTCGGCTGGGCATCTGACTCCCGCTCAGGTCATGAACTCACGGTTCGTGGGTTCGAGCCCCACACCAGGCTGTGTGCTGACAGTTGGGAGCCTGGAGCCTGCGTCTGATTCTGTGTCTCCCTCTCTCCCTTCCCCTCCCCACTCACACTCGATCTCTCTCTCTGTCTCTCTCAAAAATAAATAAACATTAAAATAAAATTTTAAAAGAAGAGGCTTTGTGAATTGTGAGATAAGCATGAAAAGAGAAAGAACTTAAAGACTAGACAGGTGATCTAGAGTATGGCATGTTGCACTAGGATGTCCATAAATACACTTGACCCTTGAAAAATGTAGGGCTTAGGAGTGTCGACCCCCCGACACACAGTCAAAAACCTGTGTATAACTTTTGACCCCCCAAAAACTTAACCACCGTATAGATGGTACAAAGGAACCATGACAGACAGACAAAGTCCTGAACTCTACCTAAGGTATCGTCTGCTCTGATTCGCTTTCACCAGGCACTTCTTGGACATCACCCACAAGCCTGCTTGCCATTGAGTGACAAAGACCTCGTCTTGCAGTGACTCTGCAGAGATGAGAGAGAATGTGACACATATACAAAACTTGTGAGGCAATGAGAAGGCAGTACTTGCATGGAATACAGTGTCATAACATTCCAGAAATAATATGAGTTTATATTAGCATATGAAAATGACAATATGGCATGAGTTACTCAATGTCATATAAAACATCACAAGTAGAATGAGTAAAAAAACCTCCAGTATTCTTCAGTGTAAAAATAGCCCATATTCCTCTTTAAAATACAACTCATCCATATGTCTACATGACAACAAAGTCTAATAAAGATGTTTTGTATTATGGTAATGCTAATGGAATGATGCTTTCTTCACCATAGGACATACTGAGGAATTCATTCTCAACCTAAAACTGAGTTCTCCAATTTTGATCTAAATTCATTATGGAAAAGAGCAGCAGTTCATTAACTCCTAGGAACTTTATGCTTATTAAGTATTTAATGAGTTTAACCTTTCTGTTAAATATAAACCACGAAGCAACTCTGTAGCTTTCAAAGTTGCAAAACTCTTAATCCATAGTTACTGTAAACCATGTGATGGGAATTATCATCTGTAAACTTCAGAGATTTTCACTTGGTGAAAACTTGGTCTGTCTCTGCATTAGCTTTGGGTTGTCTACCTCATCCCAATGGGTTGTATTGTTTCTCTCTCACTGTGGTCAGTTAGATGGGATTGTTTCATTTCCAAAGACTGTTTTTACACAGGCTGTGTAGCTGTTCGGTGAAATATAATCCAACTCAACCCCTTCTGCATCCAATAAAATCGTCAGTCAGTGTTGAGGGAGCAATCATTGAAATGATGAAATAGCAGTAGTGCTGAAAATAAGCAATGGAAAATTCTGCAAAAGCTAAAATTATACCACCGGGACTTCCTTGATCGCCACAGCCCTTCTCTGGTCGAAAATCAGTTCTCCCTAAGAATTGAGAACCTGTCCTTAGAAAGGAAACTGTTCTCATACGCTAAAATCACCTTCCAGGGGAGCGCTCTCCTTGATGTGACTATGTCTGATATTTATAAGGTGGTTTCCACTTATCTCTTTCATATCATCAAGCATTTTGCTCTTGCTTTGAGGTGCTATTGCTGTCAGGGATATTTGGTTCAATGGGATATTTGTTGTGCACCCACAAGGCCCGGGCATTAGCGTGTGTTTCATGCTTAAAATACTTAAACTAGGACAAATGTGACATTAGAATAAATACATAAGAAGCCATATATTTTATTTTTTTTCTTTTTAAAAAAATTTTTTAATATGAAATTTATTGTGAAATTGGTTTCCATACAACACCCAGTGCTCATCCCAACAGGTGCCCTCCTCAATACCCATCACCCACCCTTCCGTCCCTCCCACCCCCATCAACCCTCAGTTTGTTCTCAGTTTTTAAGAGTCTCTTATGTTTTGGCTCCCTCCCTCTCTAACCTCTTTTTTTTCCCCTTCCCCTCCCCCATGGTCTTCTGTTAAGTTTCTCAGGATCCACATATTTTAAAAGTCTAAACTATCTTTTGCCTCATGTCAGAAAACAAGAGCTTACAGCTGATTTGGGAAAGAGAAAAAAGTTGTCATTTCCTGGGTTGGAGACAAGCATAAAGGAAAATCAGTAATGAGTCAGGCTCTGTTAGAGCTCTCTATTAAGTCCAAAAGACCATTATCTTGACTTGATTAGAGAGAATCAGTTGAAAAGGGGTGACTGATTATATAATAAGAAAACCTAAAATAATAATTTCCAACATGAAAGTTGAAAACAAGAGCAAAGTCAGGAATGCTTTGAAGAATTAATCAAAGTGGTCTAAGGACTGACCAAAGCAGAGAAAGACAGTTTCCTTTCTTTCTTTTTTATTTTTTTTCATATTTCATGCAATAGAACAAACCAGAAAATCTTAGTTGTTCAAAAGCTTCAGAACTACCACCATTATCTCCACCCACCACAGTATCTGTATTTAAACCCCTATCTAGAATGTCTTGCTTTCATCCTGCTATATAACCTGTTTGTGGTCAGCCAGTTCAGCATTAGGTAGTTGAAATATAAAATATTTTCCCTAGCTTAATGGACCTCGGTGCTTTTTAAATCTAACTTTTTTAAAAATGACATTGGTTTCACGTTGAAGAAACAAAATCACATAGTTAGCAAGTATGGGTGGTCTTTTGAAGCTATCATTCGTCTTGGCATAAAAAGAAATGGTCTCTGTTCCTTATTCTCTCTATATATACATAGATGCTGAACGTGAGTGAATTTCCCTGGATGTCAGCATCTCCCTCTAGTACGTGGGACCTGCCTCAGTTTGAATGTAGTGTATCCCACCAACTTACTGTGCAAGGATGAACCAAACAGGATAGGAAATCAGACCTTTCTGTGTGAAAGTTGTTTCTTTTAAAAGTTATAAATGACTCTTTCAGACCAACAGAGTAGGCCGAAAGTTACAGCTGTCAACTACGTCTTTCCTTACTTGCTTCTTCTGAAAAAAATACAATCATCATGGCAAGTACGTGAGGAACAACGTATCCACGTAGAGAATTGAGAACGTCTCTAAAGTGCGTTGAGTTTCTTAAAGGAATGTTAGCATGGGTATGTATGCTCATTAAAAATTCAAGGAGATAGGCAACATATACAAAGTGGAAAACCGCCTTTTCCCAACACTATTTAGGTGGGTTTTATTCTATATGCAAGTATTTCTGAAATGAAGAAAAAAAGAGCTAGATAGAACAGCCAGTTGGCTCGATGATTGTAACTTCATAAATTCCACAGACAGTTCAGCATAGGAACCTGAGTTAAGTTTATGTTAGTATAAGATTCACATACCAATAAGGGAAAGTTTTGCAAAGACTTTAAATATCATTCGTGTTTTCCCAAGTTCCAGTTGAACTTGTTGCCGCGTGTGCGTTGGTTTAGGGCTTACTGAAGAGAAAGGTTAGTACCGTTTCTTTCACATTAGGAAAGTGTATACGTGTCTCAGCAAGCAACCTCAACGCCATTCTGTTAGGGCTCTGCCCAGAACACACTCTTTTAAAATAGACCAAGTTTTCCACAGAGAGAAAGCATGTTTGCTTTAACTCATTTACTGATATTTCACTAACCCTGAGGTGCAGAAAGCTGTGCATGAAGTGAGTCTGAGTTGATGAAGATCAGGGGTTCAGATAATCACCGGGGGTAGAGGGAGAGAGGGCTCCTGCCGTTAGGTAGAGTTGTCACTGACTGGCAGTAATGGTCCTTGAATTCCGACTTTTTGCTCTTCACACCTGTAGGTCATGGGCCACCTGTCCTTTCTAAGGACCCACCCTCACATCTAAGCTCTTGCATGCTTTCCCCTAAAGCAACCAACTCTTCCTTGGCTCGGCTGTCATCTCTTAATACCCAGCATTCTTACCAAAGCTCATACTGGCCTTGACTCTTGACTTTGCCTTTCTTATGACATAGACCATTATATTGAACCTGACACCGATGTCAGTAGACTTCATTTTTTTATACGAACTTTGTCGCTGGATCGATTGACATATTCTACCTGTTCAAGTGAGATACATTGGTTATTTTTTGGTAATTGGATGGCCACCAGTGACTTGAATAATGGGTATTTTCGAAATACAAATAGTAGCAGCACAGCATGCAGGTAAGTTAAGTACCAACTCTACCTGGGAATCAGCAGGTATTCTCGATGACTAAGTACCCACATTTACCTTCTGGTAGTTCAGCATCTAATTACAATTATATTTCATGTTCATCTTATCAGGGGTCTTGGAAAAGAATACTGTATATAAATTACTATAAGTGGGTGGGCTACCAACATTTTCTTGTAGCTTCAAATACTATGATCTATGCCTGCAACCCGTATTTCAGGGAGATAAGCAACATCTACAAAGTGGAAAACAGCCTTTTCCCAACACTATTTCCCAAAATACTGCCAGTATTTGCTTCCAAATCCCCTGAAATTATATAACTCAGTATAAGGGTTTGGAAATAAAATCAGACCTAACATATTATACCCATGGGTCACCAGCTTAAAACGAAGTAAACATACACACATATTAATTATTTTGATAAAATATCTCAGAGTTAATTATGAGAATATATTTCAAATTAAGTAAAATTTAAACAAGACTGTAGGCTTTTCCATAATGATTTTCTTTCTTCTTTTTTTCTTGGGGGGGGGGGTGCAGTAGACACATTACTGTTACGTGTACAATTGACATATCGACTTTTTGTTTTCTTGTTATTTACTCATTGTGTACTTGAGCTTGACAAGGGCAATTATATCCACTAATGTTTATCAGTCGCTGCATGTACCAACTACACCAACTTTCTATACAGCATGATTAGATTTATGATCCCACTCCCTTTTGTTGCTATGTGCAAGTCTCTTAAAACTATTTTTAAAACCTTCTAGGTCTTTGAGTTTAAAGAATATTCCCCAATACATAGGTTTGCCGTTCCAATAAGCATTTTAAAGATAACATATGGTTTTGTTTCCTTAATCCATTCATGAGTACTGAAAAAAATAAATCAGACCTTTTAAAACTTCACTTGTTTTCTTATTCTCGTTATTTTAATGCCAGCAGAAAAGAACATTCATTTCTGTAAGTAAAGAGATATGCGGACTCTTGGGTCTATAACCATATTATGGTTGGCTGATGTTAAAAATATTCTAGCCTTGAAAAAATATAGCTCTTTATGAAGGCATAATGAAGTATTACTTTGTTCTTCTCTTCAATTTTGAAGATTTGGATTTGAAATTGAAGATTTGAAATTTGGATTTCATTCTGAAAAAGACAACATTCACTTTATGCTTACTAGTCTCTCTTCATGCCTACAAAAATACATAAATGTACACATACATGTAGATATATTAAAAAGTGACCAACTGGAAATAGAAATGTGCTTGAGAGTAATTACCAGAATATGGTTTGAGAATAATTTATATGTTCACATATTTTGCACATATAAATTATGCATATTCCAACAAACAGAAATTTCTGGCTTAAAAATACACATCTGTCAACGGATGGGTTATACAAAGTGCTATAGGTTAAAATCACGTAATTAAAACCTGACTTTTCAAAGAAAAGCTTAGTACTAGTATATATTAAGTTCCTGAGGAAAGGCCTGGAAGTCTACACTGAAATGTTCCCTTACTAGATTTCTAGGGCCTATTATGGAATAAATAATACTGTGTTTCGTATGGCACAGTATTATATGCTTTATGAAATTCATACCTTTTTAATAATTCCTATTCTATTCTTCGTGTAAAATATTAGAAAATTAAAACCAGTAACAAAGGCTTTAATTTATGAAGCAAGTTTCTGTATCTCACGCTAAGAAGTCGAGCTTCCATCCCAGAAGTCATTAAATCCAATGATCGTGTTTGGACCTCATGCCCTATGAACTCCTATAGGCATTATCCCCAGTCAGCAAAACCTGTCTCCAGCACTCCCCTCCCCAAATCCGATGACACTGTCTTCAGTTTCCCTCTTATTTCTCTGCTGCATCTTCTAGCCGCTTCCTAGAACTGTCTTTCGGTGTTCAGCTGACGTCCTATATTAAATGTTTACACTCCCTCAGGGCACCTGAGTAGCTCAGTCGGTTGAGCATCTGACTCTTGATTTCGGCTCAGGTTATGGTCTCACGGTTCATGAGATTGAGCCCCCTACTGGGTTCTATGCTGACAGTGCAGGGAGTGCTTGGGATTCTCTCTCTCTCTCTGCCCCTCTGCCCACTCTCTCTCTCAGAAAAATAAACATTAAAAAAAAATGTTTACACTCTCTCAAGACAATATTATCCATGCCAGCAGCCACAATTACTACCTATACCTGGATGTCTCAGACACATAACTCCAGCCCTGACCCCTTCTTGGAAGCCTAGCGCCCGTATCCAACTTCGCACTTGAATGTGTCCGATTCTTATCTCTCCGAGGCTCAAAACTGAGCTCGTCATCATCTCCTTCGAGCCCTTTGCGTTTTTCCACTTTTCCCCTTCCTCGGCACTATCCTCATAGGTGCACACACCAGATATTGGGGGTCATATTTTATACCACCCTCTGTCTCACTTTCCGTAACCAGGTTTACGTGATTTTCCGCACACATTTCCTAAATCCCATGCCATTCTAGAACCTTGCCATTCTTCCTTAAGAGGTGGGGTCTATTCACCTTTCTTTGAACTTGAACAGGCGTGTGACTATTGCAAATAGTAGACGAAGTTGGAAGCGATGTTGTGCGACTTTCAAAGTAGGACATTTTAAAGGAACGGTGCTCCTACCTGGCTCCTCATTGGGGGATGATGGACTTGTGAGGAAATGCAAACCTAGCCCATCCAAGGAGACTTCATGGAGAGGCCTAGATAGAGAGGAACTGAGGCCAAAGGCCAACAGACATCATCAACTGCCAAGTATGTGAATCACAAGCCTTCGGATTATTCCACTTTCCAGCCTTCAGGTCTACCAGTTAAGGCCCCAGAGATCATGGAGCAGAGACAAGCCATCTCTACTCTGTCCCATCCAAATTTTTGAATCTACAAACATTACACATGGTTGTTTTACGCCATTTCTGGGGTGATTTGTTATGTAGGATTAGGTAGTCAGAGTGATCATCCTGGCCTTTTTCAATCCCATGGTTTCACAATACTGTCTCCTTCTTTGGCACTTTCCCTCTCCTGGACTTTTTTTTCCACAAATCCTCATTAACCAGCCGATAATTAATGTTTCCTTATCCTTCCGAAATCAGCTCATATTTCAGCAAAGGGCGGTACAATTATGGGGCATAGGAAGAACACATTATCAGGAGACCATGCATCTTGTACCAAAGGAATAGACCTAAAGGATAGTGAAATTATCGGACATGTCATGGCTTTCAGACACAAGCCTCCAGGCATCCCAGAAGCTAAAAAATTTTACTAAAATCTAAGAAAAAAACAACAGGAAATAAACTCAAATTTCATGGGACGTGCCCAGGAATATGTGCTGAATAACACTTTTGGGATCAGTTTTTAAGCTTTTAGTGGTTTCTTACCCCCTACAAAGCATTCTGGCTCACCATGGCTCCCTCACTGTCATCTAAGGATTGTTCTTACAATGATCCTGGATGTAGAGGAGCTTTGTTATACTTGGAGCATCTTGGGACTAGCTGTAAGGAGATAGAACTTTAATGATTTTTATGACTGATCTGAAAATCTGTTTTATTTTCACAAATTTTTTCCCTGAGGCAGTACATAGTTTCTTCTTCCAGAGTCAGTATATCACCCAAGAAGTCTCACCTTGTACCTTGATGGTCATTTTAGGTATTCTCACCTGTCAGAAAACCCTCCCACCAATGGACTGGTTCATCACATCAAATGTCTCCACTTTTCCTGTTGAATAAATGGTGGGTATGCAGAGATAAATGGGTATGTTTAGTTGGGAAACAGCATCCAAACACTTTTATCTCAGCCTTGAGCCCCATACTTTGACTTATCCCGGATTGCTGCTAATACTCAAATGAAGCTTTGGTTTCGTTTGGCTTTTCAATTTTTTTTTTTTTAAATTGAGGTATAATCAACATATAGCATTATATTGGTTGCAGGTATATGACATAATGACCCAAGAGTTGTACATACTGCAAAGAGATCACCACAATAAGTCTAGTGAACATCTGTCACCACATAGTCACAATTTTTGTTTCTCGTGATGAGAACTTGTAAGATACACTCTGAGCAACTTTCACATATGCGCTACAGTATTATTGACTAGAGTCACCGTGCTGTTAACCTTACATTTTATAATTCGAAGTTTGGACTTTCAGACCCCTTTCATCCATTTCACTCACCCCCACCCCTTTCCTCTGACAGGCACCAATCTGTTCTCTGTATCTATGAGCTTGGTTTTCTGTTTTGTTTTCTACTTTTTAGATTCAGCATATAAATGAGATTTTACAGTATTTGTCTGAATTATTTCACTTAGCATATGCCCTCAAGGTCCATCCTTGTTGTCACAAATGGCAAACTTCATTCTTTTTATGGCTAAATCATATCCCATTATATAAATACACCACATTTCCTTTATCCATTCATCCATTAATGGGCACCATGTCTTGCCTTTTGTACGTAATGCTGCAGTGAACGTGGGGGTGCAGATATCTTTTTGAGTTAAGGTTTTCATTTTCTTCAGATAAATACCCAGAAGCTGAATTGCTGGACCATGTGGCGCTTCTATTTTGATGAACCCCCATAGTGTTTCCCATAGTGGGGACCCCCATTTACATTCCCAGCCACACTGTATGAGGGTTCCCTTTTCTCCACATCCTCATCAGCACTGGTTATTTCTTGCCTCTTTGTTAATAGTCATCCTAACACATGGGAGGTGATATCTCATTGTGCTTTAGATTTTCATCTCCCTGATGATGAATGATGTGGGGCATCTTGTCGTGTACCTGTTGGCCATCTGGATGTCTTCTTTGAAAACTTTCTATTCAGATCTTCTGCCCATTTTGAAATCGGATCGCTTTTTGCTATTGAGTTGTACGAGTTACTTACGTATTTCTGATATTAACGCCTTCTCGGATATACAATTTGCAAATTTCTGTTTCTTTTTGAAGTAACATATAAGGATCCAATGCATGACTGCAATAATAACATGGATTTTGGCAGATATGCTGGAGTCGAATAAGTGCCTTCCTCCAAACCAGTTTTCTTGGGCAGTCCTCGTCTCTCATCTTACCAGTCTGTATTACCTTTGTTGTGTGCACGTTGCAGCTGCCATCGGAGAGAAGATTCCAGTTACGGAAGAGTATCAGTGTTATTCCTTCGGATTCATCAGACACTTTTCCTTGTTCTAGCGTATTTTCCTTCTTTTTTACTCCCGTCCCTTGTTCTTCTGGGCCACATTATTCCCGGCCTCTCTCTCTCTCTCTGCTGCTAAAGTCGGCAGCTCCAAGACTTCTAGGGACCAGTCCAGAGCTGAAAGCAACACCTCTGGGAAGAAAAGCTATGAGGCTCAGGGAGAATCTGTTGCATCATCATCTACGAACAACATGGATACAATTAACCGAGCACTCTGAATTTGACCAGCATAAGTCAAATCTTGTCTACAATTACATTTTCATTTTAACGAAAGACCTAACCTTTCTCTGTGAGTCAAGTATTCTATGCATAATTTGGAAAAAACTTGGTTACCCTAATATTAGTAGAATTGTGAGCTAATATGCTAACATCCTGTGCAGCTATCTGCCATTAACCTCCTGCTCTATTGACTAGAGCTGGGTCAGCAAACATATGGCCTCCATTCTCGACGTACGGGGGACATCACCAATCAATCAAAAAACTCTTTCCCCAAAGGCCTAGACTAGACTTCACCATCCTCACCACAGCCACCGAGACGGGCACCGCCGCTCAATCTAGGCTGGCTCAAAAACTGGAATTTATTTGCCATTTCGGAATTGAGATAGGACCATTTTCTCTCCGGAAATGTGTTATGAAAATGGAGATTTTGTGAGGAAAGGAGGAGGCGAGCAGAGAGAGAAAGGACCTGGAGATGCCGAGAGGGCCCCTCCTACGGTTCTCACAGCAGCACATTAGACTAAATTAGATTTATTAAATTAGCTAATTGTCATGTTGGAAGGCACAGGCAAGCTGATCCCGAGATGAGAAACAAAACAAATAGTCTGCAGCCGTGTGGATGGGGCACCGGGGAAGCATTTAGCCTCACTAAACTCCAGGCAGCCTGTCCTAATGAGGTGCGCCCGGGGGCTGTAGGCTTTGTAGAAGTCTCTGAGCTCCAGAGGACAGGCCCTGGGACCAGAGCCCCATCTCAGAGGGGTCAGCCTCTCCAACTGACATGCAGAGAGATTAACAAAATGTTTAATTAACGGGAAAGTTCATCAAGCCAAACAAGCCAATCCCGGCCGTACTGGCACAGGTCTCCACTGGGACCACCTCTCGTTGCCCCCACCCTCCTGCAAAGGCCATTTAGTTGTCGGCAATGACTGAGGACTCAACTCTACATAACGGCAGCCAGGTGGTCTCAGAGTCCTTAAATCCCCTTACCTCTTGTTAGAATGTTCATAGCAGGGGGAACTAGAAAAGTCACACTTAAAAATAGCATCCTGAACATCTTTGTTTTTCTTCCGTTTGGACTCCCTACTAGATTCATAAAATGGCAGCGGGCACCACACACAGTCGTTTCTTGCGCAGGTGCTCAAAAACCGCCGCACTTTCATTGTTTTGCTTTGGTAATTGGTAATTGTCCCATTTTAAGATGGCCATTTTCCTCATCGTTTGCCCCTAAGATAATTGCCATTTTCTTAAAAACTTTTGAGTTTGTTCTTTAAAAACCTTGGATACTCCTCTGCTTGTATCAGTGATAGTTTCGTAAAGCGGTTAGTCTTTATTGATTATTTCGGAAGCCTGATATTTTCAGCCACTTAAAATACCAGAGTGGTTAAAGATCCCTTCTGATGATTCAATTTACTGTGGGGTATGTTTTTCTTTTCCCCCTGTTTCTGAGACATTTATACTTCCATGTGATATTACACAGATGATGGAGACAAATAAGGGACTGTAGAAATGTGCTATATAAAACGTATTATTATTCCATCCATTCTTCGATGTTTCTTTCTCTATGACCTTGAATCTCTCAAGTTTCTGGTGCTACAGTCAAGATACTTGAGGTTATCTGATCCAGGGAAGTTTTCCTGGCAATAAAACGCTTTGTCCTATTTACAAAAATGTACTTAATTCTAAATCCCCTCTTAGTACCACAGTATTTGTGCGTATTGCCCTGTTAGCACGGCATGGTTTTGTTTTTAGATTTTTACCTAGTAACACCGTAGTTGTAAAGGCAGGTTTCGTAACAGCCCCACTGATGTCCCCACAGAGGTCTTTGAGTCTGGTCTGTGTGGTCTATGGGAGGACTCTTGGTTGACTTCAGGGGGACCTGAGAGCAATTATAGCATTGAGGTCTAACTAGAGAGTGTGATAAGATCCACTGGCCAAGCTTATGTCTCTAACATTCTCCACAGGCAACTTCTACTTGCCTCACAGAGCATTAGAAATATATGATTGAGGGGGCACCTGGGTGGTTCCATTGCTTAAGTGTCTGGCTTCAGCTCAGGTCATGATCTCACAGCTCATGGGTTCGAGCCCCGCATCAGGCTCTGTGCTGACAGCTCAGAGCCTGGAGCCTGCTTCAGATTCTGTGTCTCCCTCTCTCTCTGCTCGTCCCCTGTTCATGCTCTGTCTTTTCCTCTCTCTCTCTCTTAAAAATAAACATTAAAAAAAAAAAAAGAAATATATGATCGAGCCCAAAGGATACCCATAATATCTTTAAAGAACAATAGCATCAATTAAAAATTATTATTTTTTTTGCAGTGAACAGAGGTCATTAGCATACAAAAAGTAGATGCTGTGTTTCTTTTCAAAAATTATCTTGAGGGGCCCCTGAGTGACTCAGTTGGTGAAGCCTCTGTCTCTTGATCTCGGTTCAGGTCATGATCTCATGGTTCATGAGTTCGAGCCACGCATCAGGCTCTCCCCTGACAGTTCAGTCTGCCAGGGATTCTGATTCTCTCTCTCTCTCTCTCTCTCTCTCTCTCACTCGCCCTTCCCCCCACTCTCAAAAATAAATAAATAAACTTAAAAAATTCTTTTGGAATTTGTTATTAATCGTAATTTTAGACTTGTTCCCAGCATGTATTGGTTTTAAAAATAATGTTTCATGTCAGTGTGTGAATTAACCTACAGTTCAAAACAATTGAAAATATAAAACATGGCGCTTATAATTTAGGCCATTTATGTTTTTTTCTGGATGTTGTCAGGAATTCGTTGACCAACATCACAAAATCCTCCCAGTTTGCCCTCATTGTGTGCCTCCTATTTCATACGTGTGCCAAACGTAGACAAGATAGTACGCAAAATTCGGCGGCCTGTGGATCTTAGATATAAGCCAGAGAGCAAGTTTTGCCATTAGCTGCCTTCGGCTAATCTCCCTCATGGCCCGTCCTGCTTCCCTAGATCCTTTTCCCCTTGTCGGGGTCCACCGCTCCCATCCTCGTCCAGTGCCCTGGCCTCCCGGCTCTGGCTGGCACTCCTGCCCAAGCTCTGCCTCGCCCCACCCCTGCCCACGTATGGGTATGAGCAAAGCAGGAAGTCTGGTGGATTACAGACCTTCATTGGTGGAGAGCTTTATCTGTTTTTAGTCTTCTAGCCCACTTAGTGAAAATTCGCGTGCTGGTATGTATAATAACGGACTTCTTCCTGGACTGAGTTCTTCACAGCAGTTAAGATGAGTGTTGGAAAGATTCGTATTGAAAGAGGTAGCAGTGTTTACGACTGGATGCAGTATTTAGCCTGTTCTGTTTTGAAAGGAGAGTGTGATTTCCGAGACTCGTTTCTTCACTACAAACTCATTGTTAACAAGTTTAATTGTGGCAACATATAAAATCCAGACACACACACACAGATTTCTTCAGATAAGAGCCTAAGAAATGCGGTCCCACGGAATTAAATAATGATGCAGGCTTTTTGAGGCATTTTTCTTCTAGTTAATACATGCTCTGCGTGAGGACCATATGAAGGGAGTGGCAGAATCCCATAAATTATCGTAGCGTTAATCTGCATAACAAAATTCCATCAGCGACCCAACTGGAACTTCTTATGAGCCCGTGGACATTTTCAGAGAGATTGACTAGATGATTTTCTCTTGCTCTTTTACAAACTGAAGGCACACTTTATGATTTATTCGTGATGTCCTTAGAGGAAGAGAAAACAGAACAAAGGTCTTAAAGCTTCTGAGTGAGCTAAGGAGCTTATGATATTATATCAAATGATAATGCAAACCGTAAGAAATTTATGGTGAGGCAAGAAAATACGTTGTATACTTCGCAAGAGCTGGAAACCGTGTGATGAACATTTGGAGTTAGGGGACATCTAATGCTGAATGAGTAGTTGTTTGGTTTGTATACCCAGATAAATGACCATTTATTTCTATTCTAGTATGGGATGACTCTTTCGCTTTTCAATATTAATTAACGTATGTGATATGTGATCGACTTGCCAACACTCTCCTAGTCATCTGGTGAATGGATGCAAAGAGAATCCTTAACCCTTCAGCCTCCGCAGCCATCCACCCTGGTTAGCCAATGCCACAGTCTCACAAACTTGTAGTATTTTCTTTTCTCAACTATTTGCTAAAGTCAGAGATGTGAGCTGAATGGGATGTTTAAAGTGATTTGAATGGGTGGGGATGTTTTGCTTCAGAGAGCCTTTATCTCGCGGTCCTCGTATGAACTAGGAAAGCCAGCCTCCCAGTCTCAAACTCGGACATTCTCTGGCAAGTCACTTGAGTCGCCAACGTCACTCTGACCTTTGTGATGAGAATAATAATATTTATCCAGCTTAGCTGAAATCTTCCGTTACGTTGTCCCTAATACTTCACATTGATAAAGCAGCGTTCCCTTTAAGACTCTACACGCTTTATATATAAGATCGATTTAACGCTTTGTTGCTTCCTATTGCATAGACGTAGAAACCAAAAAACACAGAAGTCACATTTTACCGCAGATCTTGAGGTACAAGAATAGCTAGTGTTTGCTAAGTCCTCCTCTTGTGCCAGACAGTGTATATTATCCCATTCAACTCTACAGCAATCCTGTGAGGACTTGATGGCTAATTTTATGGTAAAAGACTAAGAAAGTTCCCTGGGATCACCCACCGGGTAAGTGGCCATGTTCGGATCGTGATACAGACATCCACAACCTCCCAAGACTCCCAAAAGCAAACGATGTCGAGTTGTATTTCAGCAAGGGCTACAAGAAGCAAGCTCACAGAACTACCCTGTTTGGATTTACTTGTCTCATTGCCCAACCCGATTACCCGGTTAATGATAATAGTGATGGTTCATTCCCTTTGCACTTGGCAAACTACTCTCACGGCGTAATCCTTTCGGTGGATGTCTGGTGTTTCCTTCGCTGCCCAGCACCCTGGTGCCCTACTGGCGGCCACCCCCACCCCGGTTTGGAGATCTGCCCTCCTCCCTCCAGATTCGCGTGGAACCGAACATAGAAAGAGGAAAAACCCCTCTGAGTCATGTTCGCCCGCCTGCCCATGGCACATGGGCTGGTTCCTTGGTTCTGGGGCCTCTGGCAAAAAATTGCTTCTCTCCCCCCGCCCCGCCCCGGGCTTCTCATGTCAAACACGAGGGAAGAAGATGAGGTGTTGAGGACCAGCCACAGTTCACCATGTGGACGCCTCCCCCTTCATTGTACAATCTCTTCGCTCTACCTTTTATTGCCAATACCTCCAGAGCAACTAGTTAGAGCAGTGCCCATGTTTTTCACTGAAACGTCTTGCTCATGTGTACCAATTCTGTTCGGAGAGGATAAAGCCAAGGTAAGACGTAAAAATTAAATAGGCTCAATAGGGCACCCGGGTGGCTCAGTTGGTTAAGCGTCCCACTTGGGCTCAGGTCATGATCTCCAGGGGTGTGGGTTCATGCCCGCCATGGTCTGTGCTCAGAGCCTGGACCCCGCGGCAGATTCTGTGTCTCCATCCCCCTCTGCCCCTCCCTCACTCATGCACTCTCTCTCGGTCTCTCTCTTTCAAAAATGAATAAACATTAAAAAAATTTTTTTTTTTTATTACATAGGCTCAGGTCACGATCTCATGGTTCAGTTGTAGGATTGAGCCCCGCGCAAGCTCTGTGCTGACAGCGCAGAGCCTACTTGGAATTCTCTCTGCCTCTCTCTCGCCACCTCTCTCTCCCTGTGTCTCTGTCTCTCTGTCTCTCACCCCCCACCAAATAAATAAGCTTGAAAAAAAGTAATAGTTTCAACTGATCATTGAATTGAATCGTCCTATTTGCCAACTTGCAAAGCCTCCAGTAGATTCCGTCACTTCTGGGATAGCAGACAAAAATAATTCCACGGCATCACAGCGTGTCTCGAGCTATGAGTCCAGCCTTCTCCTCACACCTCGGCCTCCTCACCGGTTGGTTCCCGACAGCAGAGCAGCCTCCATTTTGCGACCTTCGCACAAGCCTTTCCTCTTCCTCCTCCCGTCCCTACTTCCCCTCAACACTTCTTCTTACTCGACGCATCTCACTCAGACTTCCACAGGAAAACTTGAAGATGCGCCCAAGATTAGAATCGATGTCCTATCACACCCGCCCACAGAACGTCATTCTTCTCCCTGAAAGAACTTGGCAAAATTTGTAATTGCCTTGTATTTATCTGCTGGTTTCGTGGTCTCCTGGATTCCGTGGCCTTGTTGGCCACTGTGTCCCTATCACCTAGGAATATTCTAGCAGACAATAGGTGAACAATGGATATTTGATGAATGAATAAATTTAAGTGAGAAAATGTAATATTGGGGCGCCTGGGTGGCGCACTCAGTTAAGTGTCCGTCTTGGGCTCAGGTCGTGATCTCACAGTTAGTGAGTTTGAGCCCCACATCAGGCTCTCTGCTGTCAGCACAGAACCTGCGTCGGATCCTGTCTCCCTTTCTCTGCACCCCTTCCCTTGCCACTCTCTCTCTCTCTCTCTTTCTCTGTCTCTCAAAAATAAACTAAACTAAAAAAAAAAAAAAAAAAAAAAGACAATGTGATATCAAAATGTTGAGTAGTCATTCTTTTGCTTTTTCCCTCTTACACGTTTACTTACTGAAAAGAAGACATATCACCTTTCTAACAAGCAAAAAAAGCTCTAAAAGAGAGGAAAAGGGCCACATATTGAATTCCTAAACATCTGTCTCCATAGATGAATACACATACTCTAAAAATATGTTTACACTAACAAATTCATATTTTAATACATAGAAATATAAATATAATTCCTACCACACTCTTCCCAATTTGTTTTGTTTTGTTTTTTCTTCTTCTAAGTCTACTTTGTTCACAAAGCATTCCAGAGAAGGAAAACGATGTTCCCATTTTCTAGCCATTTTTTAACTATCAAACAGAGCATGGAATATCGAAATTTTGGGCTCAGAGTGTGAATCAGAAAATAATTTTCAACATACTTTAAACATGTATAAACACTAATAATAATTCTTCACTCAAACTAGTTTAGAAATATTAATACCATTTCTGGCCCAAAGACGATAGTGGCCAGAAGAAAACAAAAACAAAAGAATAAACAAACAACAAAACAAAACAAAGAACACCCTTTTCCAGCTTTTTCTTTTTTTTTTTCCAAATATAAAAGCGTGCCCTAAGCAGATGCATTTTTCACAGTGCTGTCAGCAGCAGACCTAATTGCTTTTCATGTAAATTAAGAATATGCACCTTTGTTTAAACAGTAATCTAGGTCAAAATGAGGTGGTTTATTTGTCTTAGCCTATTTGAAGCTTTGAAATGGCAGTGAAAGCATGCCATGAAAGTTCCTCTTCACTTGCATTTATTTAAGGAAGAAAATGTTTCTCTTTTTAACTTTTTTTCCTCCAGCTTCCACTTACCAATGACTGTGATCCACTCCGTGCATCATGGAGGCATTTAAAGATCCCAAACAGCTGTGTTCTTTTAAAAACTTGGGATTTGGGGTGGCTGCTATGTATTCTTTAATATTTTATCTTCGTTGAAGCTTGATGAATCTTAGAATGCATGCAGAGGGTAAATGTTGACTTAAGACCATTTGCTTTCGAGTTTGCCTCAATAGAATTAGGATAGATTTTACCTCCCATCCTTCCACCCTGGACACAGACACATTTGGGTTTTCTTGTCAAAAAAGATCTAGAACTACCCTGATTATCAGACAAATTGTGAACATAGATTATATCACAGGGAGGAATTTCTGACTGACCCCTTCTGGTTTATGGCACCAGTGAGTTTAAGTGTGTGCGACCGATCATCGGCCCCCTGTGCACAGAAAATTGTATCTCAGCACGTTCTTCTACCTGGAATCTGGTGAAAAGGCTTGTTCATGTGTTTGTGTGTTTGTTTTGACCGTTTCATGACAGGGGAGTATTCTGTGGACAGTATGCCACAGAGGGAGCTGATATTTGAAGATCACAGAAAGGCTTTCTCACTTACATGATTTGGAGTAGTAGAGGTTATTATCTGTATCAGAATGCATTGTGATTCGAATACCTTCATGGTCACACTCTTATGAATATGATGCATTAATAATAAATTAATTCAGAAACATTCCAGGCCCTGTGTGGGTCATGGAACTAGGAGTCTAAAATATAGGCACCTTCTATAGAGGGGACCAATTCTTTGCTACTATTCTTTCTGTCCAGTTATCGTATCCCACTGTAAGCGAACGTAACAATAATAAATCCCTATCATACATTTCATTCTTTGAATGTGTTATTAGTAATGAAGAAAAAAACCCATTGAATATAAGGTATAGCTTTGGGAAGAAAAAAAAGCAATCACTCTAAAGATTAACAATGGGTCAGAAAGAAAATGCAGAATCAGGCTTCTAAGAGAAATGTTTTTTTCTTTAAGAAGCTAGAATATGTTTTTACCTTAAGAAGCTAGAATACGTTTTTACCAAATAAATAAATAAATAACCCAGATGTCTTCTTTTGTATTTGTTTTCCTTACATAAAGTGAAGATTTTTGATGTCTCTACTAAAATATTTCCAGCCAGCAAAAGTTTAATAATGGAGGTGGGGGTGGAGAGGAGGACAGTGAAACTAAGACACTTTTAGCAATTTAAATATGAAAGAGGAGAATATTTTCTGGCTGTTCTGGAAGTAGAGTGGATCTGGATAGGTACCTGTTCGTGTTATGTTTATGTATGCGGCATTTACTTATACTCTGCCTTCTTCAAATGATACATGGTGTACTCAGTTGTATTTAGCTTTCTATCAGAAACGTTTAGGGTCACTAATTTATAAAATGAACTTCCGCTTTTATTAGTAAAAACTATGAGATGTACCGGGAACATTTAAAAAGTCTCCATGTTGGGGCTCCTGTGTGGCTCAGTCGGTTAAGTGGCCAACTTCGGCTCGGGTCATGATGTCGCGGTCCGTGAGTTCAAGCCCCGCGTCGGGCTCTGTGCTGACCGCTCAGAGCCTGGAGCCTGTTTCAGATTCTGTCTCCCTCTCTCTCTGCCCCTCCCCTGTTCATGCTCTGTCTCTCTCTGTCTCAAAAATAAATAAACGTTAAAAAAAAAAATTTAAAAAGTCTCCATGTTGGGGCTCCTGTGTGGCTCAGTCGGTTAAGCGGCCAACTTCGGCTCGGGTCATGATCTCGCGGTCCGTGAGTTCAAGCCCCGCGTCGGGCTCTGTGCTGACCGCTCAGAGCCTGGAGCCTGTTTCAGATTCTGTGTCTCCCTCTCTCTGACCCTCCCCCGTTCATGCTCTGTCTCTCTCTGTCTCAAAAATAAATAAACGTTAAAAAAAAAAAAAAGAAAAAATCTCCATGTTATCCTTATGTTTCTGTGAAAGCAAGAGTTGTGAAAGGAAAATACACTGGAATGGAATATGTTTAACGTCGTACTCTCAGAAGAAACTAATGGAAGTTTCAAAGATGAGTAGTCAAAAATTGGGATGTAGTCGGGTCGTTCATAATACCCAAGTGTTCGCGTTCTTTACGTCGGATAAAATGTTCGTGTTGGAGCTGGTCAGCAGGGCCCATGCGCTGTCTACATTTTCACTTCATTTCTGGCAGAAACGTATTTCAAAGACATCTTGTAACATAGCGAGATACCTTACGATAACATTTTTCAGAGTCTCAAATATCATGAAACCTGAAGATCTGTTTCTATCAGAAATCACTCAAAGTTCAATGTGTTATTTAAATTCTTTCGTTTTGCCTATTGAGTTCAAAGCTTCCATCTCAATGCTACCACCTTACATGGAATGGGAAGGAAGCATGGTAAGAGCCCAAATTAGCAGACTGAGCTTCTTATCAAAAAATATCCTCAAGTGGAACAGATTAGTCCAATGAGGGTGCGACTGAGAAGTAATCTTATTCTAATCAGCAAAATCAACAGCATTTGTTTGTATCTCGCTTGCCATTTTAGTGCTAGCGTTTGTCCTTGTGACAGGTAACAAATTTAGGCTTTGAAACTTCAGAGCAGTTGTGTGAAGGTAAATTCTGGAACTCACCACCGTGGACTTGACAACTCTGAGAATCCTGCTCATTCAGCGTGTATGTGCCGTTATCTGTTGGTCGTTGTACATCACATCTCCTCAAGTTCACCTGAATCCTTTTCATATTCTTCATCTGCAAGGGTGTCCTTGGTTTTTATGGTTCTCTTGCTCTTGCTGCTGGAGTAGTTCCCGGGGTGGGGGGGGGGGGTTGGTGGGGTCCAAGCTGTAGCCAGACTAGTGCTCTCGAAACACAAATATGACATCTCCTGCCTCCGTCTCTTGTAAGCTTCCCGTTGGGATCAGGATAAAAACTGAAATCCTCAGGGTACCCTCTACCTTGTGCTGTCTGGTCCGGCCCCCTCGTGGCTCGCCAGCCTCCTGTTGCCTCACCTGAGTCCGCCACATTCACCTTCTCTAAGTTCTTCACACTCACCCTTCCTTACATCACGGAGCCATTGTACCAGCAATTCCCCCTGTCTGGAAGGTTCTCCACCCCCGTTTCTCGCTCTCGCTCCACTGGATGTAGGTAAATCCTACCAACTTCCTCAGAGAGCAGCATCCTCTGAGCCTCTTAGGTCTTTCTGCTAAGTGGTCTCATAACACTTGCCCTTGTGGTCTGTCTGCAGCCATAGCTGTGTGACGGCTGTTGATAGCCATCTTGGCTTCACGAGGACAATGGCTGTAGGAGCTTTTGCCCATCTTCACGCACCTAAAACGGAACGCTGCCTGACAATATGCACACAATGATGTTTGCTGAGCACACGGATAAATGAGAGGCTGGCGTTTCACTCATCTAGTTTTATCTGCCCAGCATGCGAAGACGACTTGAGCCAATTTTTAGAATGGCTTTTTATAGGACCCACCACCCTTGTTTTTTTTCAGGTGTCTCTGGTATTAAAATGGCAAAATAAAAAAACGCTATTAATTTTGCTGACTAGAAAAACATGTCTCAAATCCTTCTCGGCCACAACTTTATTGAACTCGCTTGTTTCTCTGGCTGATATTTTTTTTACAGCAAGCTCAGTTTGCTTTCTGCAGTGGTTTTCACAGTCAACAGACCTCCTGGTCTTCTTTGCCAGCTTCTTTCATACTGTGTTAAAAACTGCTACAATCTCCCCAAACGTCTCCTCCCCCTGTGTGTTATGCATTTTCATGAACAATCTTCCTCACGTTCGTCTACGATGATCAGATAGAAAACACACAAAACTAAGATGGGTAGAGTTCTATCTACTTTCATTCTGTTGAATGATAAATAATTCAGACTAGCTCCATCTCCAAATTTCTTTATTAAATGTTCTCGAAGGACAGTCTCAGAGCCTTCTCTGGACTACATCACTCAAGTTTTCTACCACTTGTATTTTGATAGTAGATAACCTGTCTGGTATCAGCAGGATAGGGTTGCGCAATTTTTCTGCGGGAGCCAGCTGTCACCTCGAGAGCAAGGCGGCACCTTTCTTTGAATGATGTTATTTGCCTCTTTGCATTGGCATATTTAAATGTTGTTTGCATATATTTGTTTTTCCTACGCTGTTAAGTTAATCAGTTCATACAGAAAGAATCAGCCTCTTACTGTTATGCTCCCTGCGTGTTATGTCCAGAAAAAAATTGCAGCCTGGTGGGGAGTATAGGATATATCCACCACATAAAAGTATGGAAGATTTAAGAAATTTTTAATCACCCGAGAAGATGAAACCTAAAGACACAAATTATCATTATACTTTCTCTCTTTTCCCTGGTTTTGCATGAGCATTTTCAACACAATGGTTGCATCCCATGTTGTTTGTTTCAGGATGCTCTGTGCTAACCAAGAAAGTAGTTGCTTCTAGAAGAATATGAGTAGTTTCATTTTGAATCTAATCAGTCTCAAATGTTCCTTCAAAAACATCTATTGAAAATTTCCCATTACCAATCAAGATTCTTCTCCTAGTCTTAAAAACAATAATTTCAGCTAAGACAAAACTTTTATTTTAATATAAAATAAAATATTTATATTTTTATTAAATATAATTTATAAATATATAAATAAATATATAAATAAAAATTTATATTTTTATTAAATATAAATAGTGATTATAATTCAGAGTATTTAAAAGTATTATAATTTAAAAGTACTTTACTTTTTTTTTAAGTTTACTTATTTATTTTGGAGAGAAATACAGAGAGAGAGAGGCAGGAAGAGAACCCCAAGCAGGGTCCACACTGCCAGCACAGAGCCCGATGCAGCCTCCAACTCACAAACTGTGAGATCATCACCTGAGCCGAAATCAAGAGTCAGTGGCTTAACTGACAGGGGTGCCCCATAGAGTTTAAAAGGATTTTAAAATATTAGCACTCTACGTGTTTAACAAATATTAGCCCTTTTTATTCTCATAACAAACCCATGGGGAGTTGTCCTTTTATCCCCATTGTAAAGATGATGTGATTCAAGCATAGAGAGATTGTCTTGCTCAAGGTCATTCAGGCACAGACGTTATGTGACAGAGCTGATGTTCATTCATGGGCAGTTTGGTTTCAGAACCTGCGTATGACGCGTCCTATAAATGTGAGTTGGACAAATGGCACCAAAAGGAACAGTCGCCATAAAGCTGCAGGTGCAGTGAGAGCGTCAAGCGTTAGTTCCAGAGCTGGAGGCCTGAGCCCAGCCTGACGCTCCCTGGACCTGTTATGCCTGAGCTATAGCAAGGCTCACACGTCAACAATCACATGTGAAAACATCTGCCTAGATGTGAGCTCAAGACCAATGCAGAGCTGCAAACTTCTTGAATACCTGCAGGACAGTAAAATACACATTCTGAAAGACGAAATTCAAATCCAACTTTCTAGAAAACCTGGAAGGCTTCCTCAAAATCTCGCTTTTCAGGAGCCTTTTGCAGCCTCTGCACTATGCGGCTCCAAAGAACTTACTCCCTCACTCACTTTCTCTCCACCGCATAACGGCTCCAAAGTTAATCCCATCAGATGTTTGAATCCTGTTTTCTCGGGTAAAAGATGATTTTTTCTTTTCCCTTTCGATAAAGGAATACTGATCCGTAGGCATAGACGACCACACACCAGAGTTGAATTACTTTTCTCTGCTCAAAACACCGTTTCCAATTTCAGGACGTCTCCTCATTCTCCCCCACCCCTTGGTATTTTATAGAAGGGTCCCTTCATCCGGGCTCATCTACCGTGGTTATTTGCTGTGTAACAGGAACACTCTTGCCAAACAGCGTTCTTAGATACACAGCAGTCAGTCTGAAGGAGGAAGTAGGAAGGTTTTGAAATGAAAATACTGAGGACCTATATATAGTATCCTATATCAGGTACCCACTGTGCGAAAAGATGGGCTGAATTAATGTGAGAGATAACACAAACATGAATAATGCTATTTAGTATATGTATCATAAACACATGCATTATACACATAATACATGACACATGTTTATGAGATAGATGAGTGTTGCTGACATGACGTTGGTGAAAAATGTACGAAGAACGTATCTCCTTCCCTCTGCAAATTCTTGAACTAAGAGCTGCTTTTCTTAGCTGGTGCCTAGCACAATGCCTAGAAGAAAGAAAGGACTCAGTAAATATCTGTTTCAATGAATGAATGAATGAATGAATGAGAAGAAAGAAAGAAAGAAAGAAAGAAAGAAAGAAAGAAAGAAAGAAAAGAGGGAAGGAAGGAAGGAGAGACTGGAGGGGAAGGGGAGGGGAGGGGAGGGGAGGGAAGGGAAGAGAAGGGAAGGGAAGGGAAGGGAAGGGAAGGGAAGGGAAGGGAAGGGAAGGGAAGGGAAGGGAAAGGAAGGGAAATGGAGAGAGGGAGAGAAGTGGGGAGAGGAGGAAAGGACTGAGTCAACTAACTAAAGTACCTAGCCCAGTCTCCAAAGTCATCCATTTCTTCACTCTTTTCCATATTTTGTGCACCTGCTTGACTTCCCAGTTTGTTTGTTTTTTCTTTCTTCTGCCAAGTAGATGCCCAACCTGGGGTTAGCCCCACCTTTGATCCTCTTAGCTGGAGGCTCATGCAGTTTTTGGGAAAATTGTGAAAATCTTCCAACTAGGTCCAGGATAACCCTATTCTACTTAATCTCACTGGCTTCCTACTTGAACTTTTGTGTAAATTGATTTTTAATCATATTGCCCAAGCAGCTTCTCCAGTCGTTTGTCACATTTCCCAATTTCTCAAGCCACAAATGACTTTCTCCTTCCTGCCTCAAGTAAAATGGCATCCTTCCTCCTTCACAGCCAAATCTCCCACTCACCGTTGGTCTGAGATACTCTCCCCAACCCCCCGCCCCACGCACACACACACACACATCACCTTTCTCTAGCATCTGCAGCCTTTCCCTTGCCATTGGCCTTTGCTTACATTTTATGAGCATGCCCAGGATGATCCAACCCTAAGCAGCCAAAAGCAAAATTACTACCAAAAAACCATTTCCCTCAAGTGTATCATACCTTTTTTCATTCCTACCATGATCTGGCTTCCCTCCTCCTGTTAGCTGGCTTTTGTCCCCTCTATCTCACCGAAATAGTTGTCTCAGGAGTCGCAATTCCAAAATTGAATCCTATCATCCTCAGACAGCTCTCACCCTTTCAAATCCCACTGCAGACCCGTTATGTCTCAGAACATTCTCTCCATGGCCTCCACTGTGACTCCTGGACTCTGATCCCCTTCCTTCTTTCCCAGTACTCCTGGCTCCTTTATGGCCTATTCTTCATCCCCCCACCCCCAACACTCTGTTAGTAGGTATTTCCCCAAGTGTAGACCAGTTTCTCCCTACCACTTGGAGAGGTACATACACCCATCCACGACCTTCCACCTCTAAAACTCAGCTCTTCAGCCAATACATTAACCAGATACTCATTGGCTCCTTAATATGTTTACAAAACAAAACAAAACAAATTTCTGAAAAACTAGTTCTTTCTCTCCACTTCTCTTTTTCCCATGATAATTATATCAGTTACCTCTTAGTCAACAATGTTCCAATCCTAAAAGTAATCTCTTATCTTTGCCTATCTTAAATCCTCCCTGGGTTTTTTGGTTTGTTTAGTTGATTTTGTTTTTAGTTTCTGTTTAGGGTGAGAAAAAGGGAAAGAAAGGGAAAGAGAGAATTTACCTCATTCTTTGACATTTGGAAACTACTCCAAAGGACTGTAATGCTAAATGAGAAACTCAAAAAATGGATTCATTTTCACTGTGATCGCTCTTTAAAATGACTAAATGACATACACAAACAAGAAACTCATGCATTTGTGTTTTCCTTCAACGGAACCAGAAACAAGGGTTTGTAGATTCACACCATAGTAAACCTAATCCCAGGCTCTGGGAATATGATGTGACTAAAAATATCTCCTACCTCATGATCAGAGCTACCAGCAGAGACAGTGACGGGAGGGGCTTTAAACAAGACAGAAAGGTGGCAGGTCTCAGATAAATTCCTGAACATTTCACTCTTAGTCAAGATAAATATGCCATACATTTCTTACTTTCACTTCCAAAAAAGAAAAAAAAAAAAAAGGGAAAGGACCATATGGATACATGACATAAACTTTAGCTTCACATACTACTAGGGCAGGCAGGAACTCTCTTTATGTTGTTAATATTGTTGATGTTTCATTGTTATAAATCAGCAGTACCTCTTTGTTATAATGCATGTCTTAATACTGAAAGAACTTCAGACCTGAAATAATTCATATAAAACAGCAGATCAAGTTTTCTTCCAATTTATGTGTTGTATTTATTTTATCCTAGAGTCCCTGCTCTTCTAAGACAAACTGATTTAGAAGTTCGGTGCAATCAAGACAACTAAACGCCGTTTTAAAGAAGAGAAGGTAAGTCCCAGTCACTAAAATGCCTCCAGACCTACTGAATGAGACGCAAAAGCTTCTTGAAATATACAACTTGTTTGTCGTGACAAAACACACTCTCGCTAGGTTGCAGTGTGCTTTCTAGCCCATTCCGTAAGCTTTTAACTTCCATGAGTTAAGCTCTAGGAAAATGTTTCCAAAAAGTGTAATTGATCTGATTTTCATATTCTTTCGGATACTGTGGAAACAATGGCATTTCTACAGCCTTTTTTTTTTTTTTCTCTTTTTCCTGGACATTTAAAGGAATGAGGACTTTCTAAAATATAGAATCTATGTGTTGTCCCCAGAGGGAATTTGCTACCAAGATGGAGGGGACCGCACACAATGGAGACTAGAGCATGTGTGTTACCCCCACTTTGTAAGTGATGTGTTTCGGAGCTCTCTTATTCTCAGGAAGTCTTGAGCCTTTCTCAGCAGCACTTACGTGGCAACCTTAGAGAATTAAACTTGGACCTGTTTTCTCTCTCCCTCTCATTCTCACTGTCCTTGATAGAGCTCAGTGCGTTTTCTCAATGGTAACCATGGTCTAGTAATTTAAAGCTTTTGAACCTTGTGAATGGATTGATTTAAAACCATATTCTGAGGGGCTTCCACCAGGAAGCTATAAAAGAATTTACAACAGCAAATCGGATAAGTGTGCAGAAATATACCTACCCAGAGTAAATCATTCACAAAGTGCTTCTTTTGGCTAAGTGGGTGGAGTTCTTGGAGTTTCTTTGCCTTCTTCTGATTGAAGTGGGGTTTTTTCTTCTTTTAATATAAAATTTTAATATAAAATTTAGCCATGGAGAAAAGAACTTTCTAAGTTGTGAAATAATTAGGACATACAAGTATGTACAAACGATAACGTCTTCTACGTCAGGAAAATTGAGTTACTTGAGCGTGTACCTTTTTGATGTTCTTCATTCAAAGACAGTATTTTGTTCCCAGGTGAAAAACCATCAGTGCAGAACTTTAGAGGTCAAGTGCCTCATTCTTAAGAGTCTATGACAACAGATGTGGTGTGTCCCTGATACAATTTTATCTTCAGGTTACTAGATTTGAAGTAACTTTATATGTAAAACAAAGAATTTCTTATTCTTTGTTTTGTTTTGTTTCCACATTAAAGTTGACACAAGTTCAGTACTTGCAGAAGACGATTTTGTTTTTCAGCTTACGGAAGGGCAAAGAGAAGGTGGAAGGCTGTATTTTTAAGAATAAAATTGTGGTTTAATTGTTAATGTAGCATAGCAACAACTACTGTTGTTTTCTTTTGGCAGCCTTCCCAGGCACTGATTTTTCTTTTCACTTTTCCCCTAAGGGAATCTCAGCAAAAAGTGAGACAAGAGCGCTCCAAAAAAGTTCTTGAATTTTTTTCGATTATATTTATTTAATCCTGAGAACACAGATATCCTAAAGAAGAGACAGACAATAAGAAAGTTTTTTCCTAACCAGGATTTTGATAAGAACTGGTGTTCAAATCTCTAAAGCAGAAGAGGCACACAAACCTAGAAAAGCAGAAAACCTATTTTCTCTCTTACCTGAATTAACCTGAGAACCCCTACAACCTCTCTTTAAGAGGGAACAGTATTAGAGTCGTGCAAAGAAACTGTACCCATAGTGTTACAACCGTCAAACCAACACCTGTTTACGCGTGGCAAAAATAAGATAAAAGCATGTAAAATACCGTGCAGTGTACAGAATTCAGAGAAGAATGGGGTGACCAATGGTCGGGCGAGCAAGCTGTAAAGCAGGGGGCTTAGTGGATGGGTGCTGCGTGCCTCATGGAACCGGGAGGCACTGAGTGCCAAGCAGTCACTGGTAGGAGAGGTCCAGCGCGATATCTCTCACGGCAGTAGTACATACCTCCTTACAGACTCAGTGAGTAATTAGTAGAAACAAAAATAAAGCTCTGCGCTATGTACCGTCCCCGGAACGCCGGATACCTCTCTTCCCTTGATCTCAATTCGGGTGATGGCGAGATTTCCCTGTGAAGATAAAACAAACGATCCAGACAAAATAGACTTATAATTTACCCTCATAGATTTCCGTTACTGTTCTTTAACGAGCCTCTCTAAGAATTTTAGCGTTAGATTTTGCACGCAGTCTATGGAAACAAAGACCCCAGAAGTGCATGTGCATTATATATAGCCTGGTTAAGACGTGATTTAACTAAGTTGCTTTGCTGATGTTTCCCTCAAATCCTCCCCCTGAATTTTCTTTTCATCCAAACGTGAATCACACGCCGAAGGCACACAGTGTGAAAAACCTATCCGTATAGTTTCATAATACACTTCAAATAAATTAAATTTTTAGGATAAATTATCATTGAAGCATCCTGGGAATGAGGTTCACAGCTCCTCTTACTAATGGGAGCCATGCACCTAATTTCAATCACTCGAAGCTGAAAGGTAGTCACCTGTGTGTTTTCTCCTCTTAAAACACAGAACTCGATATTCAGTGCAAAAGCAGTACCTGGTTCTCTGAAACCCATTGTTGATGAAATTCCTTCGGATCTCCCGCATTTCACCTTAGAAAAAGCTCCCGCTATGAAGGCCACTGTAATAAAACATGTCAACCTCCTCTTGTGTTTTAAGTACCCTCTCTTCAAACCCTTCTCTTGTCAATTCATGAAAAGCACTCTACCCATACTGGGAGGTTCTCTAGGACAAGCATTTAGTCTTTAATAGCTAATACATAAACTTGAATGTTTTAGTGCTCCTTTGGGATACCAGTGAGTGATAACTTTTTATAGGAGACAGTTGCTGTTGTGGAGGAAGGCAGCTGCCTTCAAGACACATATATAGGCATACATCTTGATGAAGAAGCAAATGTTAGCATTCACATAACACCCCTCACCACACACACACACACACACACACACACACACACACACACACACACTCTTTCCAAATCAGGCAAAACAACTACACATTTTCTAATGTAGGAAACACATCCATGCAAAAATAAACACAACAAACAACTCTAAAAGAGTTCTCTCCAAACTCTCTTATCTAGGATGACTTCTCGAGTTCTCCTGGTCTGATTTAGACTAGATACAGTGAGTATGCTTTTAGGGCATACTAGTATTTTTCAGTGTGACTATAAATACACTTTCAATTTCCTAAGGTTATCCTGATATTTTAACTCAGCGTAACAAATACTCAGAAATGTTTCCTAAATTCAGAAAATTACAAAATAATGTTTTGCAAAAAAATGACACCTAGAACTGGGTATCACAACGGACGGCACAGAATCGTGCTGTTGTTTAAAAGAGTCGGTAGGAAGACTGGAAAACATGTAAAAAGTTGTGTGGTCTGTTTTGGAAGTGGAGAAAAGGAGTATCGTAAATAACTGAAATCCACAGATAAGCCAAGGCTATCATTTTTAGTCAGTAAACTCCGCCCTTTTCCAGGCCTTCATAAAATTAAACCCCAAACTGCAAATCCTTTGACTTGTATAAAATTGTCATCACTTGTTTTTCCTGCTGCGTCAACATTGGCCGAAAGAGAAAGGAAAAAGCAAAAACCCACAAAATCCCCAAAGCAAATTGTCCCTCTCTGCCTCCTCTTGGACTGGAAGCTAATTGTATTACTAGCTGGCATATCATCAAAGCATTGGAAGAGATGAAAGAAAAGGTATAAATTAGCTGCGTTGAACAACATCGTAAGCATCTCTGATGATTCCAAGTGGCTCCGTGTGTGTTGTCTCGTGAAACAAAAATCAGAATGGCTGACTACAGATTTTACTCTTCCTCTAGATACTTTGGTATTTTGCAGACACAGCATTTGGTGCAAGGGGAAAGTTAGGGTTTTCAGTTTGAGATACTGTGGTATTTTTCCACTGTGCTTCCTAGTCCCTTCCTCCTGAATAAGCAAGGTTCTCTCTGAGCCTGGACGTAAGCCGTGTGGTTCAAGGCCACCTCTTTGGCCTGAGTGAGACATAGAGAAGAATGATTTAGCTTTCTGAAGCTGCCAGTCTGATTGCAGAGTTTTAGGAAGCCTGTACCCAAGGGAATGTTTACACTGATTGGGTGCTTGGACCATTCCTGTTTGCGTCTGATTTATAGGAGGGGGCCTCTAAGTATGACGTCCATGTCTGTCTTCTGTCACAGAGCCAACGTGACCCTTTGCCTCGATTAAAAACTAAAATTCTAAGTGGCATAAACAGATGCTCTTGCTAAACTATATAGCCTATGGGGGAATGGGAACAAAAGACAAGAAGTTTAGAAAAAAAAATTCTTTTTAGGTCACTGCTTTTTTTAAATCATGAATTCAAATTGAATAGCAATTCACTCTGTATTAAGAAGGTAGTGAGCAAAATGGATCTGTTAGGGCTGTCCCAGGGACAGTGAAGAAATGGCAGAACCAGCTATTTAATGCAGAGAGGTCATTGTCAAACTGACTTTGAAATATGTGAAAAGGTACCATGCTGAAATTTATTATTTCAGTTGAATCTTAGATGTAAAGCATTGCCCTCATAGAGTTAAAATCAGTAGATATTTCAAGTCCCTTTAAAAACTGCATTGTGATTCTTCTTGGACATTGATAGGGACCATCCTATAAAAGGATATGACAAGTAGACAGATTTAAAATGCCATCAGCAGAGAACAGTTAAGGGAGGAGCAAAGCATAAGAGAAACAAGTCTTCTGTTTATTAACTCAAGAATCAGAGAAAATATTTCCTCAGGGATTATGATGATTGTGTGTGTGTGTGTGTGTGTGTGTGTGTGTGTGTGTGTGTGTGTTTCCCTAATAGGAGGTACTTTTTTGCCTTCAGCTTTCCAATCAGTAAAAACAAATAAATCCAATACTGCATGGGTGGCGGGCGGGGGGTGGGGGGGAGGAGCTGGATATAATGAAGACAGCATGGGCCTTGAAACTGAATAACCTACATTTAAATTCTTGTTCTATCACTTTCTAACTTTGAAAACTTGGCAATATTAATTCGCTTCTCACTTGCTCAGTTTCTTAGTCAGTAAAATGGGAATAATAAAACTCTCCACCATTATCTCATGAAAACAAAATTAGATTACTATACTAATGTGTATACTGTGCTCAGTTATTATTTGGGGTAATTATTTCACAAGAGCACCATGTTCTACAACAAACAGGTTTCCATTTTGAGCTTCCTTTCCCAAGACCCATTTGTCAATGGGTAGGGTGCAGATAATTGCAGTGTTCTTATATTTTATCATAGTTTATTGACAGAGAAAGAGTGAAATTCTAAACTTGAGTGGAAGAAAACCATGGAAACGGGTGATACAAGAATATTTTATTTTATTGTACTTTAGTATTTTATTTTATTTTATTGTAATTTTCATAATTTTGCTAGAGCAGCCACAGTTCAAGCAAGCCACATTCTACCTCTCAGATTACACTGGAATGAGAAGATTTAGGGAGGTGCAATGAATATCGAAAATTTTACCTCCAGGAAATGTAGCCAATTGCCAGTGTTCTCTCAAAGTCATCTTTCTTGTGAGTTTTCGAATAGAAAGCTCTGCTTTATGGAAGATTACCGGAAGTAAATAAGCCTGATAAATAGAAGGGTGAGAAAGGACAGCAGCAAAGCTGAGTTTCCATGTCTAGCTCTGGAGAACGCCACTACAAACGATGTTTCTGTTTGTGGCTCCATCCACAGCTCTGGAAGAGTACAACGTCAAGTATGTAGTAAAAGTTCCCTAAGTGTTCAACGGGTGCATAAGTAAACCATTCTCCTGGGAAAAAAGATACTAGATGGTCTCTATTCCAAGAGCTTAGAGGCAGATTCTAATAACAAAGACTAATATTCTTAACCTTGTGTGGAGGCAACCACTCAGAATTATTTGACCTTGACTATTTTGGACTTCAACATTGCATTTGTGCATCATGGCCCCATCCTTCTGCCCTCTGTATCACCAGACTGAGCCTGATTAGAAAGGACATCCTTTTTCCTTTGTCTCAGGTACATCCTTTACCCTTATGGAGTTATTTAGAAGTGTAACTAATGTGTTCCTTGCCCTGTGAGCCTGACCACATAAAAACTATCATACCAAAGGAGCCCAGGGATCCACGCAGCCAGCAGTGGCCCCAAGGAATATTCTACATGAGACTGGTTGCCTCCCAGTCATTACCTAAATAAACTTCTTCAATAACTCTTGATAATTCACCAATAGTTGATCATATGAGAATTCATTTAATCATTTTGAATGTTATATGCCAATAAATCATTAGGAATGTTATAAGTTTTATACTTTACAAAAATAAATCTTTCATATATTCTCACATCCGGTTTTAGTAAAGTTTGTTATTGTATAAATGTTATTGTTATTGTATAAATTTTAACCTTCCTTCCTTCCTTCCTTCCTTCCTTCCATATAATCCACATAACATAAATGATGATGAATAGTAAATCATGATAAAAGGGTGATGGTCCAGAAAGGGATTATTACACAATAATGAAGTAATTTTAAATAGTAAGTATTACAAGTATAGGTGAGTATCTAAGTAAAATCTTGATGTCATGGATTCCTACCTACTTCCGTTCCCCTTTTTCTCCTTACTCATTCCACCGAGAATAAATAGTATTTGTCTAGTTCACAGATTTTTGTGATCTTCGCTTTATCCAAACACATAGATATCACCCTCCTTGTTGATTTGTGACATCCAGATGAGACTAATAGTGATAAATCGTATCACTATAGCAAATTCTTGGAAGAGTCGGATGTCAAAAAAAAAAAAAAATCAACTTTGTGAACATAATAAAACTCAGTTGAATTAACAAAGGTGACTCCAATTGAATAGCGTGTTCAGGGTAAGAGATATTTTTTGTACCTCCATAAAGGAAACTTTTTTCTTTTTACACCTATATCATTCAAGTGGCAAAAGAAAAAATCTCTCTCAGACACTATTTATTGAACAAATTTCATAAGAGCCATCTCACTTCTCCAGCAGAGCAGCAACTGATCTTTCTAAAAGGGGAGCAGGTGATACTTTTGAAAACACTGCCTGCATGTTGCAACACATTTATTTAAAAATACCGTGTCTATTATTCTCGAACACTTAGAGTAAAATCTCATTGTAAATGGCGTTATCACCAGGAATGGTAAGTTGTTTTCATGCAAGAAGTTCAAACTCGCCTCTGATGTGGTCAATTAGGGGAGCTTTATGTAACTCCTTAGGACCAACTTAACACATTGTGCTGTGATTTTTTTTTTTTTTTGTTCTTTTTTAATTTGGGTTCTCATAAGCTTCTGACCTACATAGCATGGGGGAGTCAGCCATCAGATGGTATTTCTCAGAGTTGCTCAAGGAGAGTTTCTACAGTGGCGACTGGCAATTTGTGTGCTGACTTCTGTGTGCGTCTATTTATATGTCCAGCTATAGGTCTTCCTCTCATCCCTTCTCTCTGTTCAATAACTTTCCATTGACACACTTCATGAAAAAGTTCTTTGGTGTGAGCATGTTCTTAGGGTAGATTCATACAAAGTGGAATAGCCCTTTATCCGAAGAATGAGAGGTGCAAAGAAAACCCTGGATCAGTACTCCCTCTTCTGTCTCAGATTTTGACCTTGAGACCTACCTTAGTGTGGTTTGCAGCCAGTTTGAACGGTTCCTTTCCTCTATCCTGGAAAGGGACAGTGGGAGGTGGGTGGAGAAGGCACTTTGGCTATTTTTCTCCTCAGAGTGGTCAAGCAGACGGGTGTCTCTTAGAATCGCCTCCTAGGGCCTCCACTCCCATTCAGGCACCACCCATTAGGTTCAGCCGGGAAGTTCAGTCTGCAAAGCGTTAGCATACAATGCACTTGTCTTAGCCATATTCCTGTTCCTGATGGACTTTTTTAAAGATCACAATTGTATTAAATGGTGAGACAGTGATACTCAGAGAGAGATCTGATTGCTATTTAAGAGGAAAAAGGGGGGCATCTGGCTGGCTCAGTTGGTGGAGCATGAGACTCTTGATCTCGGGGTTGTGAGTTCGAGCCCCATGTTGGCCATAGAGAGTCCTTTTTAAAAAAGCGGGGGAGGTTCCTGGGTGGCTCAGTCGGTGGAGTGTCCAACTTTGGCTCAGGTCATGATCTCACGGTTTGTGAGTTTGAGCCCCGCGATGGATTCTGTGCTGACAGCTCGGAGCCTGGAGCCTGTTTCAGATTCTGTGTCTCCTCTCTCTCTGCTCCTCCCTGGCTCATTCTCTCTCTCTCTCTCTCTCTCTCTCTCTCAAAAATAAATAAACATTTAAAAAAATTTAATAAAAAATCTTACTTTCTTAAAATAAAAAAGAAGAAAAAGGAAAATCTAAGAAGGATTTGAGTGCAAATAATAGATGGCAGTATCTTGGTTTAAATGGTGTTTATTTATCTTTAATACGTGTGTGAGACCTATGGTTATACATGAACATCTTTTGGGGAGAATCATATATAAATCAAGGAACAGTGAAGAACTTTGTCCTTTCACACTGAAAGTGTTCAAACTCCAACATTGATAAATGTAGGTTTTGTCTGGCCTGCATTTGAAAAGAAAAATGGCTTAGAAGAGAAACTGAGTCCTTAAAGACAAGGGCACACCCTTAAATATGTATCTGTTATTTTTGTATGGCAGTGTGCTAGGGCCTTGGAGAGACATACACACACAAGAAAATGAATCGACATATTTCTGACCTACAAAGAGATCTCAGTCTCTTAAAGGAGATAAACCGTAAGCAAAATACATCAAACAAAGTGATTGGTGAACCAGGAGTCCCCATGACCTGCCGCGGGAATTAAGAGGAAGAGGATTAGTGCAGAATTTCTTAAAGGAAATTCTGTCGTTCAAGGCATTTGTCACAGGGATGTTCATATGTCTCCAGAGATCAGCTTCGGCCACTGAGGTTTGCAGCGGGGGGTAGGGGAACATGGAACGTCCACATTCTGTTGTGTCTTTAGTTCATGTCTTATGTTTTACGCCCTTCGGTGCAGTACTTTTAAAGGCACATTGGACCAGAGTTAAAGTCAAATGAGGCAATTTCCTGTTCTTCAATAGCATGCTTTATTCACTTGACAAACATTTCCTAAGTGCCTACTTCTCAGGAATGAATGTGGTATCGTCTGCACAAATGATTTAGAGTTATAGTAAAGTCGCCCTGTGTAATACAATTAACTAGTTCAAAATTTTAAAGTTCAAATACTTCACGTACTGGAATAATTTACTTACCTCTTCAGAATGCCATGCCTCAGATAAAGCACTAAGGGTTACTCTAAAGGGTTGTTTCCATTTGTTTGCTGAGGTGAGTGCGCTCACCTGGGGACTGTTTTGCCCTCCACGGGGCATTTGGCCGTATCGGGAGGTATTTTTTGCTTGTCACACTTGGGGGTGGGTGTTGCTGGCCTCTAGTGAGTAGAGGCAGGGATGTTGCTAAACATTCGACAGTGTGCAGGACAGCCTCCCACCCGACCAAAAAACAAAAAACAAAAACCAAAAAACAGTCATTATTACTGTGGTTGAGAAACCCTGGCTCAAGTTCATATCCCTTAAGCCCCTGGTTGCAAACAACGAGGGCTCTTCACGGAGAGGCCTGGTGCCCCGGTGAAAAGAGAACCCAGCTCGATTCTGATTGTGTCATCAGAAGGAAGAGCACATTGTCAACGAGATGGAGAAGAGAGAGGAAGTAAACACAGAAGGCAGACTCTGCTGGGCTGGAGACGTGGGCAGGCTGAAGTCCCAGGCAACAGGCTGAAAATGGACTTCAAGACAATAGTGGCCAGCATTAGAGCTAAATTAAGAGGCATCATTTCTCAAGGCCCAGCTGGGCTGTTGAAGGCTCACCAGCCATTGCTGCCTGTTTATTGGCAGCGAAGATTCACCTTTCCTTCTTATTTTCATAGCTGCCAACCATGCTTCTTTGCCCTTCAGTGCTTTCATTCAGACCTTCACCCCAGAGCCCCTGCTCTGAGAATCTCCCCATTCACCCTCACCATAAAACCCCAAGCACCATACTTCCCCACCAGGCTCAACCTTCCCCTGCTGGGTTCTGTACTGTGGCCTACTGAGTCACCACATGGTCACGGCAGATGGGAAATGAGGACAGAAGGGCCTGCTTTTATGGCCAGGGGTGCACTAGGGACAGTGTGCTTCTGTAAACCAAAAACGGGAATATGGCCTCGTTTCCCCAAATAAAGATTTGTATGCATGGTGATCAGACTGTGGTTCCGTTAGGATATTATAATACAAATAGATTTTCATCAAGTGTCCAGGAGTCTGTTCAGTTTCTGCATTTGTAGATTTCGTTATATTTTAGGTCTCAAAGACCTGACTTAAAGCTGGCATCTCGGCGCTGTCTTCTGTGACCAAACGATACGTAACACTCCCAGGCTACTCTGGGCAGCTTTGCAGACTCTCCTACCAACTGAAAATAATTCACACTGTACGGGGACTTATGGTTGGAGAACACGTTTCCTATCCGTCATGTCATTTACTTCTCATACGAGCCCAGGAGTTGGGCCTCCTTCAGCACTGTGCTTGGCATTTAGTGGGCACAGAACAAATAGTTGATAAATTAACAAATGCCCAAGTTTTGAAACGGCAAAGCATCCCGATCATTAAAATGACTTGCCCAATGAAATACGGTTTCTGAGTGACACATCTAGAGCCCTGGGCAGCTGACTCATCACCCAGGGCTCTTTCATGCTGCCTCTGTGACTTCGTCTGGACTAAGACAGACACACAGCCACAGAGATCTGCAGGGGGAACAAAGTAGTTCCTGGATCCTTGAGTAACCAGGCCACCTCACAGAGAGTGCTCTTTAAGCAGAGGTCCGTGTACCTGAGCCTTGCCTGGTCCCCTTGCGGACCTGTAAGTGGGGAGGTCACTTAGAGCAATTCCATGAGAGACAGCTCTCTCCTGCTCTTTAAGGCAGGGGAACCCTGCTTTTGATTTATTTTATATTTCACCACGGGGCTGAGCACACCCTAGAGGCATTTAATCTGTTGACGTGAACTGATCTCAGATGCTGGGCTTGGCCCGAGGGGAGCCTTCACGCTACAGGACTCAGCAGGTCACTGGAACTCATTTCAGTTTAAATCCAAGACCCCCGACAGCTCCAGCTGACTCTCTCTGAGGTCCATGGGTCTGGCCAAAAGCTCAGAGCTTTGACACCATATCTAGTTAAAGCCAAGAAATGCTCTTCCTTCAAGGTCTGTAGGTTGAAGACCTAAGATGATCTAGGGGCAATAATACCAGGCTTCCGCTCAAAAGCTATCAGTTTCCTAAAGCGTAAAGTGCAAAATCTTCATCCCAGTGTTCTCAGCCCAATTAACCTTTTCAAATTCTTTTCTCATTATTCATCTTCATCTTCCATGTGTTTCAGCCAAGCTGAACCATTTTCTTGACTCGGTATGAGAAACTCTTACCATTTGCTCTGCCAGAAATGGCGTCTCCTGTCTCCCGACCCTCACCTCCACCCACTTCTATATAACCCAGTCCATCTGATTCGTTCACGCTCTTAGTCAACAAATATTTATTATGTGTCTGCTAAGTGTCAGGCAATCTGCTCAGTGCCAGAAATACAGAGCTGACCGAGAGAGTCAAGGTCACCTGTGGAATGTAAGTTCTTCAGCAATGATTTTATCTAACACAAATACTGTTAAATATTTATTGACATTGTTTAATGTATTAGGGGAGGGACATTAATAGGAGCCTATGACGAGAATAACAGGAGAATCTTATTTAGAAGAAGAAGTCATGGGTAACTCTTTTAGAGAGGCATCATCCAAGTGGAGAACGGAAGCCATGAAAGACTTGTAGGTAGGACACTTCCAGGGCAAAGGGCAGCAAGCCTTCAAGTCTCTTTCCATGATGCTTTTACTCACCATCAACCTACCCACTCTGGCGCCTAGAGGTGGAAGGAGAACTTCCTTCCTGGAATTCCTTTACACCTTCTCTGTTCCTCTCTTGGAACGTGTCTCATTTTCTGCCTCACACTAAGGTCGTTTATCTTACCTCCCTTGAGGGCAGCATGCATATCAAATTCACTTTTGCAGTCCTCCTCAGCAGAGTAATGATGACCCTTGCCTCTTTCTGTCCACTCTCCCACACTCACCAACATTCTGATTGGTGGTCCAGCAGAGTGGATTCTCAACACCCAGTGGATGCTGGGGGAGCGTTGCACATGGGGCTGGCAGGCAATGTGCTTCTTCTTCCATTCTTGTGGTCATCGGTGCTAACCGCCTGACTGTTTATTCAACTGTCCTTGCCAACCAGAGAAATGGAAGGACACTGGAATGTCTTGTGGGATTGGAAAGTGATGAGCTGTTTCCCACTCTGGAAACCACATGGATAGAGAGCTAGGGATGCATGGGCAGGACTTAGGTTGGAATGCCGGATCGGGACACGTGCTACACTTAAAATATAAAATACATGCATTATAAATGCGTTACAAAGTATATACGTGCACACACAGTGAGAGCAGAGAGTGTTGAAGGAAGGAAAATAGAAGAATTAGATAAGAAAACTCATTCACGGGATAAGAATGCAGCCTTTGGGAGGCAAATCGAAGCCACTGGTAAATAAAAGAGTTAAAAATCATAGCGCGAAAATTGGTTTCATAAAAGAACAGTATTCTGCAATTGCCTTGTTATGATATTGAATTCTACTTGAGTAAATTAGGAGTGGTGTTCTCTTGTTTAGCTGTCATTAAAGAACTCAGTGGTAAATGTCAGTATCCCCACCAAGATCCCACTGAGTTTTGTGAAATTCTCCAAAAACCTCTCCACCAGGAGAATTTATAAGCTCTGCATGTTCGACCGTCTTAATGTGTGAAACTGACTGAGAGATCTAAGACTAACAGTACGCAGCTCAATTCCAATTTGTTTGTTTTTTAACAATGTCTTTGACACGTTACATTATGACACGTTCCAATTTGATGGAAAATGACTTCCTGTGTCCAACGAGAAATACATTTTAAGAAGCATGCCAGCTACACTGTTATTTTCCTTGCTGTTTTCAATGGCAGGCACTTTGCCACATCGGTCTTCAGAAGATCATTTATCAGCGACAGAGTTAGCTCCTGATAAAACCGGCTGGCTTAGGCTGGTGTCCTTCTCATCTGCCCACCTCTGAGAGCAAACTAAAGTACTTTGCATTTCACACATTATAAGCAACCTTTACAAAGACTCCATGACGCGAGCTCCAAGAATGGTAGGAGAAAGTTTGCTAGTGTTCTTTTTAAGAAAGGGAAATTATCCTCTTCTGAGCTAAACGCGGGTAGCTGTGTGCCACAGCCTCTCAAAACAGCAAATGCCCTTTATTTCCTTTTATCTGTGGCCTGCCTTTGGTGTTATCCACTGTTAATTCTTAGCAGCATAGAAGGAACCTTAGAGGAGCAAAGACATTTCATTCAACCCAATCAGTGAACTGACAGTGAGGGAGAGGTGGCGTGGGGGGGGGGGGGGGGGAGGGGGGGGGGAGAGGGAGGGCCGGGAGGAAGAATAGGAATTCTCACAAAAGTTTGGTAATATCTAAAACTGAGTTAGGGGTCCTAGTGGGATTCCTCCCCTTTCAACAATAAAGTGCAGAGTGAAAGAATATGCTCAGCTTCCTTTTTCTTCCTGCTACATTTGATCTAAAAGAACAATCAGATGCGGCTGATTTCTGAAGACTGTTCAGAAGAGAGAGATTTCGGATGCCCCCAGTGATAGCCATCATTGTCAACAGGAGGCACTGCACACACGGACACCAGCACCTGAAAACACTCAGATGCTCAACACTTTATCTTTCATTGTAAAATCTACTGCTGGGAATTCTCTTTACACGGCGCGTCGGATGATACGTGTTTAGAGAAGAAATGGTCCTGAAGGAGAATAAAGCCTGAACCTCAGAGGCTGTGAATGGACACTAGAGGAATCAAGTATTTGAAGGTTAAAGTAGAGAAATTTCTTAAGAGGGTGGGGGTGGGGGTGGGGGTGGAGACTGAAAGGAGCTGCAGGAAGAAAAAAAAAACGAAGAGGTTCCATCCACCATCCACCCGGCACGGCATCTCCCATCCGACCTCTGCTTGTTGGTGTGGTTCCCTCCCTTCCTGCACACGGACGAGCTTCCTTAGGTGATCCAATGGTGTGGAATACATTTCGCAAACCATGAGAAGGAGGCTGTACCTCACAGGACTCCAGGACAAGCTGGAAATCTGCTTGCAGGATTCCTGCCAAGAAATTTAGCCCCGTTGTATCCCAGATAAAGCCCTCTAGTTTTAAGGGAGAGTGCAGACTAATCGTTTTTTGAAAACCCGTTTTTAAAGGTACGTGTGTCGCCGACTCTGTGAAATATTGAGAAGAGCCATCTTATTAACAAAGCGAAGGATTGGACTGCGTGAATAGTAAAGTCGTAGAACAGGTTGAAGGCCTTCCCGCTTCGCGAATTCTCCATTTAGTGACAAAGTAACGTCTCTCAAAAGCAACTTCCATGGGTCTTGGTAATGATATGATAGGGTGGGTATTTCTTGTTTACTTTTTAGCAAGAAAGAACACAATTCGACTGGGATGCTTTTGATTTTTATCTCCAAATAGAGCTAGTTCTAGGGTTATAGGTAGTTGTATGGCCACCAATTACTTTCATGCAAAAGTCAAGACAGAGGGTCTGTTTCCTTCCTTCCACAGTCTCTGGTGGCCTACACAAAGCAGTTTTTAAAATCCAAAACTGAGTGTAAAAAGGGTGAAAAAGCCAATAAGATTTTAGGTCCTATTATCCAGTTTAGCTACTTACTAAATATATTTCGTAAATTCAGGTTTGGTTTTTAGATTCTTGCCAGACATAAAACTGGTCCCAGATACAGAAAAAGAATATCACTTTGTCTGCAATAGTCAATGGTCACTAGTCAATGTACATTCGCACCTTATTTTTAAGTAAAGAAGTAAGAACTATAATAAAAATTATAAATATGTGCTACTTCTCCTATCTTTATGTATCTGTGATTCAACTCTTCAGTTATAGCTAAACCTCTAACAAAGACATCATTTTTTTTTCCAAACTGATTTTTAGTGTGTTTTCCATTCCCTAAGAAATGACTTAAGCTCCTAATTTGTGACTAGTAAAGTTTTCCTTTCCATTTATGAAGGACAACATTTTAATCATTGGAGAAGTAAGATGATAAAGATTCCCTGGGGTATAATAAAAGCAGATGACAGAAATTAGAAATAGTTTTTTTTTTCCTGTGATTGAAGGAGCTAAAACAATAATTTTGAGGAAGAAATTTTAGCTCTTCAGTGCTTTTTTTCTGGGCAACGAGAGCTGGCCAAGCGAAGAGATCAGAAATAGCATCCAGAATCAGACACTGAGTGTCTGGGGCAGGATTGAGGCAAAAAAAAAAAAAAAAAAAAAAAAAGTGAAGAGATAGGCCATGCATGCTGGGATGGGTATGTATCACCAGCAACAGTGGCAAAGGATGAAAACTGAAAACTTGGTCCATTTTATAAGCAACTAAATGCAATCTTCATGCTATAGCTATAAATTTAACCCATGTGTCTTCAATGCATAAGCCCCTTGATTTTCCAGAACAATAAGCTTTAGTACACTTATCATATTGATTTCTTTAAGCTTCGCCTTGCCCATATCAGAAAGATTTGAATTGTTACAGTATTTGAAATGAACCCTATCACCTAAAGGAAATCGATGTCAAAATTCCTAACCAGTTTTACCAAAATGCACAAAGAGAATCGCTCATTATTTCTGCTATGTTGGTTTTTGATTTCAGTAACATTTCTGAAATAAATATTAGGGTAATTTTACATGAAATAAGAACAACTCGGGGCGCCTGGGTGGCTCAGTCGGTTGGGCAGCCGACTTCGGCTCAGGTCATGATCTTGTGGTCTGTGAGTTCGAGCCCCGTGTCGGGCTCTGTGCTGACAGCTCGGAGCCTGGAACCTGTTTCAGATTCTGTGTCTCCCTCTCTTTGACCCTCCCCCATTCATGCTCTGTCCCTCTCTGTCTCAAAAATAAATAAACATTAAAAAACATTTTTTTAAAAAAATAAGAACAACTGTTTTGGTACCTGATTAGAAGGGAAGTTCAACTGAGAGTATGAGGGATTACATACAAATGCACCCATTCATTTTGAGGAAAATATTTCCAACACATGTACTATGGCATTTTCTTACAGATAATCTGTGGGTTGTCTAGAATACCTGAACACATTTTCTATAGCAAACTCCAAATTATAAAAGCTCAACTTGCTACACACACACACACACACACACACACACACACACACAGAAGATGAATTTCAAGATATTGTAAAGCTAAAATTGCTGATAGAATCGAAATGAATGTTTCTGATGTTCACTAGCTTTGGAATCAAAATTTCCAAACAATGACCTTGAAATATTGGATGCCACATATACTTAGAAATTAAGAAGCATACGTTGCCTGGATAGGTATATGCATTACTTCAGATATATGGTACCTGCAATATATAACATTGAAATATATTCGTTAGCTCACTATTTGAGGACCCAATAAATGTGTTACATATCTCAGTATGTCACCTGTCTCTGAAATTTCAGGATGTAGTTCAAATTTTGTCTATCGGGTGAAACGCACCAAATGAGATTTCACTTGCATGATTCAATAAAATTGTCATTTTGGGGGGCATCTGGGTGGCTCAGTTGCTTATGCGTCCGACTTCAGCTCAGGTCATGATCTCACCATTTGTGAGTTCTGAGCCCCTCATCGGGCTCTGTGCCGACAGCTCAGAGCCTGGAGCCCACGCGGATTCTGTGTCTCCCTCTCTCTCTGCTCCTCCCCTGCTCACACTCTGTCTCTCTCTCCTTCAAAAATAAATAAACATTAAAAAAAAAATTTAATTGGCCTTTTCTGCAAAATGCCTACATTTGGGTTGCACTGAATTGCTGACCAAGGTCTCTTCAAGGAAAGAGCAGGGAAGCAATTTGAGATGGTGTTGGAGGTGATTTATATTTTGACTTATGTTGGCCACCTCTAGTTTCTTGTATAGCTTTCCAGTTGCTACTGATGGGGAAGCGGGCTCCTAATAATGACCTAGGGATGGAGAGCAGCTATTTCAGCTGATGGGTGAGACTTGAGCTATAAAGACATTGTCCTGGGTCAGGTGATGATCACTTCACCGAGCCACTCACCTTCCCTCTAGAATGGCTTCTGACTTCAATTGAGTGTTAAAAAAAAAAAACCTGCAAAGTTATTTAAAAATCTCCTAAATTGTTTCTGTGTTGTTTTTGTTTTTTTGTTTTTTTTTTTTTCCTTTCTGGGATGTCACTGTAGACCTTGTGTGAATTTCACACATCAGTTGTGATGTGCACAAATGCACAAGTAAGTCCTAGTGCATACAGCACATGGTGAGAGTCTAATGTGATCATGTCCTCCTCCAAATATTTCATGAAATGTTCCCCAAAGTGTCCACATTTGTATTTATTTAGTAACTGCCACAGTGTCACGCAAAATCAGGGGCAACTAATTTGCTTCTTACTTATATTCATGTGTGCTTTTAAGGTAAAAAAAAATGGAAAAGGAAATATCTGATTATACTAAAAGGCAACAGTAGTGTATTATATACACTTAAAAATGTGTTAAGGTAGATCTCATGTTAAGTGTTCCTCCCACAATAAAATAAAATTTGAAAACGTAAATATCTGTATTGTTGGAGCTTTTAATATTTTAGCCAGTATGTAAAACTATACATATTCTAGGTACACATTTCAGGGTTGTCTTTTCTAATCTGTTTTTAATGTTTATTTATTTTTGAGAGAGAAAGACAGAGCATGACAAGGGGAGGGGCAGAGAGAGAGGGAGACGCAGAATCGGAAGCAGGCTCCAGGCCCTGAGCTGTCAGCGCAGGGCCCAACACGGGGCTCAAACCCACAAAACACGAGATCATGACCTGAGCTAAAGTCGGACACTCTACTGGCTGAGCCCCCCAGGCGCCCCTCAGGGTTACCTTTTCAATTTACTTTGCTGAGACTATCCACATGCATTTGGCTGCATATCCTAATATGTGTCAGCCTTTCGGGCTAACTTACATTTTGTGAAATACACATCACATAGTCGGGCACTAACACAAAAATACCTGAGGCACATGTAAAGAGGCTTAGTTTTGTATATGAGACCCCTTCACAGTGTGGTATTGGTGTATACAGGTTACAGATAGAGCCAAAAGCATCCGTGTCAAACGAGAGCAGTCAAATTTACATATAGTTCCTATTTTAGCTATAAAATCAGTCAATTCATGTCCATACTGATTCCTTGTGAATGACATTGATTTAAAGACTGTCTTGTTTATTTTTCACATGATGACTGCAATATCTATTCATGGTATTACTTTTATATGTAAAGTTATACTGTGTTGATGGATTTTGTAGTCTTTTTATGACAAGACAGTATAAAAAAACCTCTCTTTCCACGACTACGAAAGAAAGCACTGGGGTTAGATAACAGCACTCCCCTAGCTATTTGTCTGTCACAGAGAACGGTAAATTGCAGCGTGTCTGAAGGCTGGTGTTTAGACACATTCTGAGATTAATGGTTTTGCATAGACACTTTGGACTCCAAGTGATTTTGAGATGAGCTCGATCAAAAATATCCTCTGGTCCAAACTCAGCCAAAGGGCTTTTTGAAGTTTAGTATTATGAGCCATATGTAAATGAGATTTTATTGGTAAATAGGCTGCACTGACATTGAAAATTATATGGCTTCCTTTGTATCTTAAAAATGACGGCGATCTCTTTGGCTTAACCCCTAGTAATGGGCCCCATGCATGTCTTGCTTTACTGTAAATCCAGACCAGAGAGTTATTTTATTTTTCTACTGAACGTGTTCAGCAAGCTTGTGCTTTTGTACCTAAAGAAGCAGATGTCCAAAGAAACTTTTGATAGGATACACGCACAATCACAAAGAAAAAGTTAACTAGTATGAGTCGCATGAGAAAACAATTCAGCTAAGAATGTGCTGACTCGCTTCTTTTCAATAACATCGGTTTATTTTTAGTGCTGCTCTATAATCTGATAAGTATTCTTACAGCTGGTGAATTTGAACCTCTTAAAGGTGATGAACCGAATATTGAAATATGCAGAAGTCACACAAAGGAAAAAGCGCCCAGTAGCCCTGGCTTGCATTTTTTAGCAGTTCTGCTGACTACTTCTGTAGATTAATTTCTCTATATGGACCTATCATAAAACTCATGAGAATTAAGAGGTTTAAAGTAACAGATTTACAAAGAGTAATTTCCCTTCCCTTTAGTCTCAATGTTGGTTCAAGTAAGCACTTAGATAAAAATCAGTTTTAGCACTTAGTATCTTAAGCACTTTAATGATATGTTGCAATCAGGAATATTTCACTAACGTTCACCTTATTCATTTCACACTACCAAAGCATCAAAAGTTACTGTTAGCAAAAAACTGAGGAGACAAAATCCAATGGCATGAAGAAGTTTTAACGAACAAGGTTATAGCACAACTTTTTTTCCCCTCCGTCGGAAAAAAATTTATATGAATTTACATGAATTTGTGAACAAATAATGACTGAACTGCTATCGTGAACAAGGTATTGTGTTGGACAAGGCCAGGGATACAAGTCTTAGACATGGCCCCTGCTGTCCTTAGTACCGCCACGGAATTAGTAGCGTGATACTTAGCACAAAGGAAACGTAAATGCCAGTGAGACAGAAGACAGACGCGTTCCAGTGAAGAGAAGACCCTTCCAGCCGCCACGTCAGGGATATTCGTTGGAGAAAAGCATTTGGAATAGAATAGAGGAGCAGAAGTTAGGAAAACAGTAACGGAATAGGCAAAATCAAGACGAATACCCAAAACCATAGGTTTGGACACCACGCGGCCCTGGGTTCGAATCCTGACTCTGACCTTCACCAGTTATATAATTTTTTCCTCTGTCTATCCTCTGATTCCTCACCCGTGCAATACCTGTCTGCCTCAGCACCGTAAAAGTGAAGTGAGGTGAGGTATGTAAAATGTGTCTCATCGGGCCTGGCATGAAGTAAGCCTTCGACAAATGTTAGCTATTGGCTAACGGTGTTATTAAAAAAAAAAAAAAAAAAAAAAAAGTGGAATAGATCCAACTTGGCTTCAGCCTGGGGAAATGAGTCTAAAACGTAGCAGACAATGCCGGAAGCCAGACAAAGAAACTTGACTTCATTGAGTAACCATCAGGGACCGGCTCAAAATTTGGGGCTGGAGAGGAGATGCCCAGGGAGTAGCGCTCGGGAAGTCTGGTGACCGGGGAGAGACGTTTGTCCGAGCTGATGAGTCAGGAAGCGCCAGAGGGCACAGTGCTGTGGATGGACCTGGAGTGTCTGGGAAAGAATGTATGTAGTGCTTTCTTGATCTGGTAGGAGCTAGCTCCCTAGGTAAACTGCCCAGATAAACCTTCTACTCACCTCGTTCACATGGCAGTCATTGGATACCTTAGCCTTCTTTCCCACTCTTGTCACCAACCGTTTTCTTCCTGGTTAATTCACGGCACACTGGTAGGGAAGACGGTCTCCAGCTCTTGGCTAGGACTACGGTTCCCACCGCCATGCGAATGGCAAACGGGACGTGGTGGCAAACCCCACTCATCTTAGGCCTTCCTCAAAGTTCCTATGTTTCCCATCATTTATCAAGTCCCATTCTGAATATAATGCCCCGTGTCCTCTGCCTAAAACGATGTGTGGGAAGAATACACGTGAGAAATGGGGGCAATCGCGCCCACATCACAGGTGCATTGTAAGGCTCAAAGATTTCAAACGCTTTTCGACAGAGGGGAAATTCACATCATATAAAACGAACCATTTTAAAGCGAATAATTCAGTGGCATGTAGGACATTCACAGTGTCCTACAACCACCGCTTCTCTGTAGCTCCAAAACATTTTCATCACCCCGGCAGAAACCTCTGTATCCACTCTCTAGTCGCTCCCATTGCCCCTTCCCCACCCCCACCCCTGGCACCCACTACTCTGTTTTCTGTCTCTGTGGCTTTAACTCTTCTGAACATCTTATATTAAGGCAGTAACACATTATACGACCCTCATGTATGACTTCTTCTGCTTGGCATAAGATTTCTGAAGTTCAGCCATGTTAGAGCGTGGAGCAGTTATTTCATTCTTTTCTATGGCTGAATAATATTCCATTAAATGTATATACCACATTTGGTTTGTCCCTTCAGCTGTTAATGAACATGCAGGTCGTTTCTACCTTTTCACTGTTGGGAATAATGCTAGTGGATATACAAGCATTTGTTTCAGAACCTGTTTTCAATTCGGGCTACATACCCAGGAGTGGAACTGTGGGGCCAATGCGAATTCCATGTTTAACTTCTCGGGGAACAGCCGAGCCGGTTGCCAAGGTGGCTCTTACCATCTTACACTTCCCCCGGCAACACGCAGAATTCCACGTTCTCCACATCCACGCCAACACTTTTTCCCCCTTTGGGGGTGTGATGGCCATACAAGTGGGTGTACGGTGATTTCTCACCGTGTTTTTCATTTGCATTTCCCTAATAACTAATGAAGTTGAGCATCGTTTTCACACGCTTGTTATCCATCGGCCTATCTTGGCTGGAAGAGTGACTGTTCAAGTCAATTCAGATGTCAATAGCATGCTGCAAAGAATGAGCAGCCTATAAATAGCATCCAGTAATAACAGGATCAACGCTAGTGGCAACAATAAGAATAAGGAGATTTGGATTCTGATCTGGGTTCCGCGCAGCCAAGATCTGTGACTTTAGCCAAGTCCCTCAGAGAATAAATTTAAGAATCGGAACTGGACAAGTCTGGACTCTCTATCTAGGACTCTTTTAATGCTTATTTGTTTATTTTTTGCACATGTTAAAATAAGGATTATAGTAAAAATGTACGCTTGAATACAGGGGACACATTGGCAGAGACAGCCACATTTTTCAGTGGCACTTCGACATCTTCCTTCAATGACCCAGGCTCTTCTGGGACCAAGTGTGGGTATCTCTGCTCTGGGAGCCCTCTTATCTCCAATCTGCCCTTTCTGTCTTTCTTCTCTGTCCCTCCATCTTCTCTTCACATAGGCGACTCTTCAGACCAAAAAGAAGACAGTAAGATCTCAGTGATGACAGTCTCACAGCATTCCGTCTGGGAACTTTCAGAGACATTACCTTATCTGATTTTTACTGAGTGATGCCGAGTTACAACTGCAGAAGCGAGCTATGACATCTAGTGCAGGGACCCACCTCTCATGCACGGAGTATTTGCGAAGGGACCTGATGATGGCTACGTCAGCCTCCAGCAGCTTATTTGTGGCTAGAAATGAGTTCGCCCCCAACCCCCACCCAGGGCTTAGTGTATCTCCATGAAGGTTACTCGTATTTACTGTAAGCTTGGTGATAAGGCCGCTATGGCATTATCATCAACGTATAATGTGCGTGGCCAAAGCTTTGAAGATACGACCCACAGCAATAATGAAAAAAGAATGTTCCTGTTCTATATTGAATCCCAGGAGTTGTACAAGATAGAGGAAAACCCTAGTGGGCTTTTAAGAGCTCTATGTAAGTTACCTGGAGAAACCTAGCTCTGTCTCCTGAGATGCAGCCGACTCTCCATTGCTAGAATATTGGTGATTTCTCCAAGGCCTTTCCATGTGGTGAGATTCCCTCGCACGGCTTAGAGACTAAGCATTCCTGGTCTCTGCAGCATAGGATGATTTTAATCTACTTACTTTGAAACATGTTTTAATTACATTTAAAAAGTTTGTGTTACCGTTAACTGACAGTCTGATTTCTCTATTTAGGACTGCTTTTGAGGGTTGTTATTTTTTTTTTTTTTCTGTTCAGTTACATGACCATGATTAAAGCTATCGTTATTTACGTTGCAGTAGTGGCCTACCAGGAAAGGAACCTTCTACGTCAAGCATCGTGCTAAGTATCTGATTCCTGAAATGGCTCCCTGAGATTGGCAGTGACAGCATCCCCTCTTCCCACAGACGCAGAGAGTTAGAGAGTGCCAATAGTTCTGTCCTTGGTGGGTGGCAGACTGGTCATTTGACTGTACCTCTGTCTAACCCCGAAGCCTTTGTGCCTTCCACCAAAGTCTCTGCTGTAGAATAAAAACACCTTCCTGAAGGACTCGTTGCTGAGAGAGTGAGCTGGGCAGAGACACCCATATTTCTTTTCACCTAAAGGCCCCACTTGTACGATGCCTACAAAGTTCAGAGTCTGAGAATTGCAGTGCGGCTTTGAAGGAAGCTTCTCATTCTTGAGACATGAGAATAAAAGAGTCCCTGTCTTTGAAAGTTCAAGAAAAACTACTTCTATGCAGAGTTTCATTTATAAGTCGCATTTTTTAAAACCTGCCTTGCTTCTACTAAGCAATCTTGTCCCTAGGATGGGAAATAAGGAAAGTTTTCATTACAGCGATTACACTGTCTAAATGCAACTGATAAAAGAAAAAAAATCAAGAAATATAAGATTTTCCCCTGTTTGATGAAGACAGCTTCCACGGGTATCTTCTCAAAAGGATATTTAATTAATTGGTGAATAAGAGTATAAACCCTACTTTCCTTTTTATTCTCAGTTTTCCTAAAATATTTTGGTAATAGGTCTTTCTTTCCCACGCATACTCACAGAGATGTTGTAAATAAAAACATATTTCAGGTGATGCATTTTAATAAATCCTATAAAATATTTGAGTAGTAATCTATAAACATGAAGAGCTTTGGTAGTTAAAGATGAATAAATGTATTAATGATTTAGGTTAAAACTTGATGATATGCATTATCTATGAGTACAAATTTGAAAAGTGAACATTTTATAGTAGACGGAAATAAATGTAAATCAATATAAATTAATAGGTGTTAGATTTTATGCAAGCCCCCACATAGAAATTGGATTTAAAAATTAAAAGAATGTGATAGAAAAAAAATGAAATACATCACAAAATGAAATAAAACACGGAATTAGAAAATCTCATCTTACAATCAGGGCAGGAGGAAGAACTTAAATAAAAAGTTTCATGAGTGGGCCTAGAAGTAATAAAGCAGACTAACTAGTTCCATGTCAGTGATAGATCCAATAATAGGCAAGGTAAAAAATGAATGTAAAGAATTTGCAGAGATAACTTTGGAAAAAAATAAGAAATGAGGCAGCAAAAATATAATTTGTTTCATAGGGAGCTGAATATTCCAATTTCGTTTATGGCATTGAAATATCAGCATTCCATTGCACAGTATTGTGATAGTGTATTACACTGTTTTGTATCATAACATCAGAAAATGAACTCGGCCATTTTCAGGGCACTCTTTCTCTGGCCTTTATCTTGCTCACTGTAATTGGAGGAGATTTGCAGGAAGGACATGAGTAGAAGCAAATTTCCAGGAATTCCTCCCAGCCCCTTTCTGGGAGGCCTTTTGAGGCCTCAGTGTAAACACGTGCCCCATATTTGTTTACTTGTCTAGACAAGTGTGCAACTCTTCGTGTCCAAGATGTGCTAGCTGTGTTATATACCAGGTGAATGTGGGCAGTTTCCTCATATTCCCCAAATCTGAGAAAAATACGTGCATGGAGACAGACACATAACGTGTGTACGTGCACGCACACACACACACACACACACACACACACACTTCACGCATAAGAGATAATCAAATCGTGACAGCCCTCCCTCTGCTCAGAAGCCTTGAAAGGCCTCCTTCATCCCTACATACCAAACACTAGAGCTACAGATAAAGGAGGAGTTTCTGCCCTTTCTGCTTTATGGCAAAGACAGCCAGTCACACAGACCTTTGGAATGCAAGGCCCTATAATACAGCATGATATTTAGGACCACTGACATCAAACTGGGATGGCCGAGAAGCCTTCCCAGACGTCAGATTGAAGGTGAATGTTAAATAAGAGTTTGTTAAGGCAAGAAGGAAGCTGAGAAGATTGCTGGGCAGGGGCACCAGACTGCGCGGAGACGCAGAGGCATGACGTGAGCCACCGTGTCCCCAGACTCCAAGAGCTTGTGTGTGACTGAGTCACAGAGTGCAGGAAGTAGTGGGAGGCAGGTGACAGCTTGGGCAGTAATATACTCTTATTAGTTATACTATTATCCCTTGCCCCTTGACTCTAAATGCTTCATGCCCGGGGAAAGTATCTGATTTGTTTTTGCATAACTCTCCAGGCTCAGTTAATGCTTTGCAAATAGAAGGTATTGAATTGAAGATTAAGATTACACGTATACACAGAGTAAAAACATAGAAGGAGAAAAGTATTTTAAAGCAGTGAAAGATGAGTCAGTCATGCAAAACTCTAATATCCAAAGATGGAGAAGAATTCAGGTTAATAAAATCTAATTATAGAGAACACATTGATGGTAACCAGAGGTGAGGTGGGTAGTCATGATGGGGGAAGTAGGTGATGCGGATTAAGGAGGGGACTTGTGGTGATGAGCACCGGGCGATGTATGGAAGTGTCGAATCCCTATATTGTACACCTGAAATTAATATTACACTGGATGTTAACTAACTGGAATTTAAATAAAAGCTGAAAACAAACCAGCTAATTAAATGTAGCTGGTATTCAATCACTTTCTGAGAAATGATGCTTATTCCTCTTAATTTCAGTAATTGTGGAATGTATTATCTCAAAGACAGACTCTGGCCACAGACTCCGATTCACATATATCAAGGCATACTCTCCTTCTGTGACTTGAAAGAATCTTCCACTGCTTCTATTCACCACCTCCTGAATCCACTCTTGGTTCCTTTGAAACAAGTCCCCATCCATTGTTTTTGTTAGAAAGGTTTGCTGTCTGCTTCTTCCAAGGACTTGAGCCTGTGACCCCCTTCTGCTTTCATTCTGGCCCATCCTCTACCTTTCTCTTGATGGTGAACCCAGAAATCTCAGGACCCCCTTTCAAAGCCAGCTATAGGAAACTTCAATTGGGCGAAGCATTGGTCCCTTTTTCCCAAAAGAAAAATAAAACTCTGCAAATATAAATTCAGGAAGAGCATACTATTCAAAGAGTATTGATATATATATATTTTTTAAATGTTTATTTTTGAGAGACAGACATAGAGCATGGGCAGGGGAGGGGCAGAGAAAGGGAGTCACAGAATCTGAAGCAGGCTCCAGACTCCGAGCTGTCAGCACAGAGCCCAAGGCAGGGCTCGAACCCGTGAACCAGGATATGACGAGAGCCCAAGTTGGACACTTAACTGACTGAGCCATCCAGGCGCCCCTAAAGAGTATTGATATATCAATGTAGATGGCTGTTTTACTTTCAAAACATGTTCTCATTTTACCCAGTACCTGACACATTGCTTAGTACTAATAAATCAACACTGAAGATCAGAGTTTGTGAGTTTCTTCGAGAAGGGCTCAAGGCATCTCCAATGTAAACAGCTATAATTATCCTAATACTTGGTTAGCCATCCCCTGGATCCTGCCTAAACATGCATTATTTCAGAATCTGTGTGTCTGGATCTTCTCTCTGTCCATTTCCCATTTTTCTAGACTTAACCAGTGAACACCCTTGATGTCTCTTCTTAATCATTTCTTTTTTTGGCCAATTATTATACTTCAGGACTTTTAAAATGTGATTTTATGCTACAGAGACCTAAAGTCATATTCAAATGATTTTCCGGACTATTTAAAAACCAAAAAACTTTAATGTTTGAGCCAGCGTCAACACACTGCAGAAAACGTTTGTTATTCATAAGGATCTCATTTCAGTAAAAATGATGGATGCTACTGTCAGTGTCTGATTATCCATACACAGCTTGAAGACATTTCTGGCTCCTCCATTGTCTTATCTTGATGTTCTTCTGTCTATGAAGATACTCTTTACTACTTAACTGCCTTTTGGATAATTTCCAACCATCAAGCCCATCCTGGATCTCTCTCTTTCTCTCTCTCTCTGTGTCTCTCTGTAGACAACAGGAGAGATGCTGATATGCGGGTTTCATATTATCTCCATTATTGCCCCCTTGGAAACAATAGCACAGCCATTGTGCCTAATATCAAGTAGCAGGCCTCAGACGAGCTGATGATCTGGCTACCTTTTCCAGTTGGGCAGACAGCGGTCAGTCAGTGCCTGCTAACAGAGTACTAGCTGTAGTGACCAGGGGCATGCAATCATTTTTTCTTGGCCTAGGAAAACAAACTGAGCCTAGAAGCGGAATAAATTTCTAATTATTGATAATAAACCAAAAAATAGAATGATTTTCAAGAAATAGACACCTTACTATAGGCACAATCAGATATTTTGCATAATAAACTTCAAATTTATTGATTGCTGCTTACTTGTTTTCTTGTCTAAAGTATATAAGGAGGTTGGAATGCTTTATTAAGGGAGTACAGCGTTTGGGGTGTGCGTGTGGTTCTGGATGGCGCTGTGCAGGGGGCCAGGAGCTCTGTCAGGTGCTTTGCATATGGCATCTCATTTTGCTCTGTCTCATCTCCACAACAGCCCTCTAAGAGAAGTGCTAAAGACTCACCCGTGCCCCCCAAAAGTCACATGTTGAAGCCTTAACCTCCAAAGTGACTGTGTTCGGAGATAGGACCTTAAGGGAAGTAACTGAGGTTCAATGAGGTCATAAAGGTGAAGCCCTGATCCCATGAGACTGGTGTCTTTATAAGAAGAAGGAGACACACCCGAGATTGTTCTCTCTCCACGTATGCATAGAAGAAAGGCCAGATGAGGACACAGTGAGAAGGTGGCCATCTGCAAGCCAGGAAGGAAGGACTCATCCGAAACCAAGCCTTATCGGCACCTTGATCTTGAACGTCTAGCCTCCCGAACTGTGAGAAAGTAAGTTTCTGTTATTTAAGCCACTCAGCCTGTGGTGTTTTGTATTTGGCAGTCCACACAGGCTAATGCAGTAAGTAGCAGAAGAGGAGACCAAGAGGCAGAAAAACCGAATAAACAACCATGAGGCTGAAGAATTCAAATAGAGACCTCAGTGTGTCTGAAGCCAAAGCCCGCATTTTTTTCATCACACAGGCTTTCTGTATAATCACTCAGTCTTGCCCCATCTAAATCCTCACTCCAGGGAGGAATTGGAGCTTTCAACAGCTTCTTGGTCCATGCGGTGTGGCTCAGGCATCATAAAGACCTAAGTTCCCTGTGGACAGACCCAGCTCCACCATCCGTCTCTTACCGTTGGCACAGAACACCTGAGGATCATTTATTTTAGCCCCTTCACTTTGCAGACAAGACAGGGGAAAATTAAAGTCATGGAATTATGTCAGTGACTGGCCTTTTCCAACTAGGATGAGACCTTGCCCAAAGTTTTTGGTACTCAATTGCTTAGAAGTGCTATAATATGCATTTTCATAAAACACTAAAAATTAGTTATTGAGTCATCTGGCAGAGTCCCAGCCCTGTTGCAGCCTGCTTTTGACACAAAATTCTGGGCTGAACTGCTCTTCCAGGGCCAAATCATTTTTCTTCAAACATAAAACACATGTGAACAGATCACAACCAGGCTTTACACACAGACATGTGTCTATAACACTTGCTCAGCAGAATGCAACATGAGATCTGCTACCTCATTATGAAACTGTGCATCAACAGTAAGCTCAGTGTCCCATGGTGGGGGGGTGGGGTGGGGGGTGGGTAACAGGGAAGCACCCCAGTTCAGCAGGAGTGCAGATCAACTGCCTTTTATAGCATTTCCTTCCCTTGGAATCACATATCATCAAGAGATATATTGAAATGCATTGTAGCCTATTTTTAACAGCCAGGCAAAGGGAGAAAATATTGTATAAAGGCTCTTAAATAATGTTGAGAGGAATGTACCACAGGCTACCCTCTTGAAAAACTTTCTTGGAGGAATAGTTTTTGTTTCAGGATGGATTAAAAAAAAAATCTGATGAGGGGCCCCTGGGTGGCTCAGTCGGTTGAACTTCCGACTTCGGCTCAAGTCATGATCTCATGGTTCATGGGTTTGAGCCCCGCGTCGGGCTCTGTGCTGAACAGCTCGGAGCCTGGAGCCTGCTTCAGATTCTGTGTCTCCCTTTCTCTCTGTCCCTCCCCTGCTCATGTTCTGTCTGTCTGTCTCTCTCTCTCAAAAATAAATAAACATAAACAAAAAAGTTAAAACAAAATCTAATGAAATGGGAGAGCCTGTTTGACAAATTGAAAGTAGCTTAGAGCAGCGCTCCCGCACCCCCCCACTCTCCCCCCCCCCCCCCGCCACCTCCTGCCCAAGTAAGGGAGCTGAGACACAGCCCCGCCTGCTGTGCAGAGTGTTTTCAGGCCTGTCTGACTAGGAGGGCTGGTGAACACACCACAGCCCAGCAGAGCTTGGACGGAAAGAAAGGAAGACAGAGCCAATAGTTTCAAAGCCAGTCATCTGCCCTCTTTGGCCAAGAAACTTGGGGTGCAGATCAGCTTGAGTTAAAACAACAAACCAAGAGCTTTACCGGTTTTAGAGCTGCTTCTCTCACTGTGCCGGGCAGGGCATGTACATCATAGCCTCTCTTACTGCTAAATATAGCCCTCAGCCTGTTCAACCAGCGAACCTAACCCAAGCACAGAAGAAGCTGCACACTCCATGCAACAGTCCTACATACAGTAGCACTTGAACGGAGAGCACAGTCTATGACTTCCCCCAGCTTCAGAGCAAAACCAGTGGCCTCACCTGACCAAAGAATTCAGTGCACACTCTGGTCTGATTCACGTCCACAAATAGTGAGCTGTACAGGCCCCGTGTCAAATCCTGCTGCCTTGCCAAGGCAAGGAAGCTAATTATTTGCCTCATTTAGTAGGGAAGATAGTTCTCAGTCCTACCTCTCTGCTGAGCCTGACCAGAGAATCCAAGAAGCCATGGAGTCCATCCTTCGGCTTCGCTTAGGTCGGGAACCAAGCCAGCCATCCCATCCAAACTGGTCAGCTAGTAGCATACCCTCATCCCATTTTGTCAAACCTCCAAAACAGACCATAATAGCAGGCTCTACATGCCTAAGGGTATTACCAGCAGACACGCCCAGAAACCCAAACTGAGCTGACTGGTGTAGAAGTGTCTTTGCCAAAGCAAGCCTGTAAAGTGTGGAAGAGGAGCCCCATTATTCAAATGCACAGACACCAATGTAAGGATTCAAGGATCATGAAAAATCAGGTAAATATGACACCACCACAGGAAACTAATAAAGTTCCAATTAAGGAATGGAGACCTATGAACTTTCAGAAAAAGAATTGAAACTAATCCTCTTAAGGAAGATTGGTGAACTACCAGAAAACAGATAAACCACAAAAAAGAAATTAGGAAAACAATGCCTAAGCAAAGTGAGAAGTTCAACAAGGAAATGGCAACCATAAATTAAAAAAAAAACAAAACCAGAAATCATAGAGTTGAAGAATGTAATAAGTGAACTGAAGCATTCAACAAAAAGTTTCAAAGGTAGACTCAACCATGCAGAAGAAAGAATCAGTGACCTGGAAGATAGGTCACTAGAAATTACCCAGAAATTACCCATTAGAAATTACCCAATTTAATCCATCCAGAAATTATCCAGGAACAAAAATAGAAAAGAATGAAAAAGAGTGAAGAAAGCCTATGGATTAATGGACACAATGAAAAGGAACAATATTTACATTATGGGAATTCCAGAAAGAAGATAAAGGGACAGAAAGTGTATTTAAAGCAATAATGCCTGAGAATTTCTTGAACCTGGGGAGAAAAATGGATATCCAGACCCATGAGGCCCAAAAGACCCCAAATAGGTTGAACCCAAATAGGATTTTGTCAAAAGTAAAAGACAAAGAATTTTAAGAGCAGCAAGAGAAAAGACAGAAGTCACATACAAGGGAGCCCCATAAGGCTACTGGTGGATTTCACAACAGAAAATTTCCAGCCCAGGAGAGAAAGGGATGACATGTTCAAAATATTGGAAGAAAATGACTATCAACCAAGAATTCTATACCTAGTGGAGTTGTCATTGAGAAAGGAAGGAGGGATAAAGATTTTTCCAAACAAACAAAAGCTGAGAAAGTTCATTACCCCTTGACCTGCTTTATGAGAAATGCTAAAGGGAATTCTTTAAGTGAAAGTAAAAATGCTAATTTTTGCATCATAAAGTACAAAACAGTAGCATAAATCTTGCTGAAAATGGTATATAGTCATAGTTAGATTCTGTAATATGTTAATAGTGGTAGACAACTCACAACTCTAAAGTTTTTTTGTTTTTTTTTTGTTTGTTTGTTTGTTTTTAAGGATAAAGCTGGGCACCTGGGTGGCTCAGTCATTTAAGTGTCTGACTCTTGATTTTGGCTCAGGTCATGATCTCATGGTTCTCGGATTTGAGCCCCATGGCGGGCTCTGCATTGTCAGTGTGGAGCCTGCTTGGGATTCTCTCTCTCTCTCTCTCTCTCTCTCTCTCTCTCTCTCCCTCTCTCTCTCTCTCCCTCTCTCTCTTTCTCTGCCCCTCCCTCACTTATGTGCTCACTCTCCCTTTCTCAAAATAAACTTTAAAAAAAGGTATAGCAAAAATAACCATCACAATAATAATCTATTATTAGTCACACAGTATAAAAAATGTATGTAGTAACAGCAATAGCCTAAAATTGGAGGGGGAGAAGAAGTGATAGTATAAAATATACTAATTCTATTGAAGTTAATTTGTTGCCAGCTAAAAATAGGGTGTTACAAGTGTAATATATTTTATGTAAGCCTCATGGTAAACACAAAGAAAAATCTTCTGGTAATTATACAAGAGAACATGACAAAGAAGTCAAAGTATATCAATACCAAAAGACATCAAAACACATGCAAAAGACAGGAGAATAAGAAACAGTGGATTTACAAAACAAACGGGAAACAATTAACAAAATGTCAGTAGCAAGTACTTACCTATTAGTAAATGCTTTAAACATAAAAGGCTGAAATTCTCTAATCAAAAGACATAGAATTGCATAATAAGTAATAAAATCAGATTCAATATATGTTGCCCACAAAACCTTCACTTTAACTTTAAAGATACATCATGTCGACTGAGAGTGAAAGAATGGAAAAAAATATTTCAAGTAAATGGTGACCAAAAGAAAAAAAACAAAAAAACAAAAAACGCAGGAGTAGCTCTACTTATATCATACGAACTAGACTTTGAACTAAAAATAGTAAAAAAAGACAAAGAAGGTCAATATATAATGATAAAGCATCAATACATCAAGAAAATATAACAATTATAAATATTTATGCATTCGGCATCAGAGCATCTGAATAAATAAAGCAAAAATGAGAACTAAAAGGAGAAATAAACGGTAATACAATAATAGTTGAGGAATTTAATACCCCACCCTCAAGAAGTGACAAGTCATCCAGAGAGAGAATCAATTAAGAAAAAACAGTGGATTTGAACAGTATTATAGACCAAATGACCTAACAAACAGATATAAAACATTCTATCCAACAAGAGTAGAATACACTTTCTTCTCAAGAATTCATGGATCATTTTCCAGGGCATACCTATGTTAGGCCACAAAACAAGACTTAGTAAAATCAGGAATAATGAAATCATACCAAGTATCTTCTCTGACCACAGTGGCTTAAAATTAGAAATCAATAACAAGAGAAAAAATGGAAAATTCAGAAATACATGGAAATTAAACAACACTCTTCTGAACAAAAAATGGATTACAAAAGAAATTAAAAGAGAAATAAAGTTTCTAGTTACAAAAATGAAAACACAGCATAACCTATGAAATACAGCAAAAGTAGCCCTAAAAAAGGAAGTTAATAATAAAAAATGCCTGCATTAAGAAGGAAGAAAGATTCCCAAATAAACAAGGTAACTCTATGACTTCAGGAACTGGAAAAAGAAGAACAATCTGAGCCCAAAGTTACCAAAAGAAAGAAAATAATAAATATTGGAACAGAAATGAATTAGAGAACAGGAAAACAATAGAAAAGATAAAAAAAAGAACCTAAGAATTGGTTCTTTGATAAAATAAACAAAATTGGTAAACTCCTAGTTAGACTAAGGAAAAGAAGAGAAATATATCCAAATCAACACAATTATAAATGAAAAAAGAAGACATTAAAATGAATATCACAGAAATTCAAAGGATCATAACAGGTACTATGAACAACTATACACCAACAAATTTGACAACCTAGAAAAAAATAGAAAAATTCATATAAACATACCACTTGCCAAGACTGAATCAGGATAAAATAGAAAAATCTGAATAGACCAACTATTAGTAAGAAGACTGAATTGGTAATAAAAAATCTACTGATGAAGAAAAGCTTAGGATGAGATGGCTTCAATGATGAAGTGTACAGAATATTTAACGATGAACTAACACCAATCCTTTCAACCTCTTTTTAAAAATTGAAGAGAAGGAAATACTTTCAAACTCATTTTACAAGACCACTATTACTCCAATACTAATACCAGAGAGGACACTATTAGGAAAAAAAAAAAAAGTTAAGACCAATATCCCTGGTGTATATAGATGTGAAAATTCTCAATAAAAATAACTAGCAAACTGCATTCAGCAGCACATTATAAGGATCATTCACCATGATCAAGTGAGATTCATCCCTAGGATGCAAGGATGATTCAACATACACAAATCTGTCAACGTGCTATATCACATTAATAAAATGAAAGAAAATAATCATATGATCATCTCAACAGATGCAGAAAAAGCATTTGACAAAATTCAACATCCATGCATGATAAAAACTCTTACCAAATTAGGCATAAAAGGAACATATCTCACCATGACAAAGGCTGTATGACAAGCCCACAGTTAACATTATAGTCAGTGGTGAAAATTTCAAAGGCCTTCTTCTAAGATTAGGAACAAGAGAAGACAAGGGTTCCCATTCTCACCACTCCTATTCAACATAGTACTGGAAGTCCTAGTTAGAGCAGTCAGGCAAGAAAAAAAAAAATAAGAGGTATCAAAATTGGAAAGAGAGAAGCAAAAATTTCTCTATTTGCAGATGACATGATGTTATAGAAAATACTGTACACTCACTCCACCTAAAAATTGTTAGCTATGATCAATAAATTCAGTAAAGTTACAGGATACAAAATTAACATGCAAAAATAAGTAGCATTTCTATACACTAACAATAAAATTTCTGAAAAATAAATAAATAAATCCCATTTATAATAGCATCAAAAACGATAAAATACTTGGGATAAATTTAACTAAGAAGATGAAAAATCTCTACACTAAAAACTGTAAGATGTTGATGAAAGAAATTGAAGACACAAATAAATAGAAGGGTATCCCATGTTCATGGAATTGGAAGAATTAATATTGGTAAAATGTTAATACTACCAAAAGCCATCTATACATTTGATACAATCCCCACCAAGATTGGAATTGTATTTTTTACAGTAGTAAAAACACTCCTAAAATTTATATGAAGCCTCAAAAGACTTCAAATAACCAGGAAATCCTGAGAAAGAAGAACGAAGCAGGAGGTCCCACACTTCCTCATTTCAAGCTATACTGTAAACCTATAGTCCTCAAAACAGTATGGTACTGGCATAAAGACAGACAAGTAGACTAATGAAGCAAGAGCAATACCCAGAAACAAACCCAAGCATATATACTCAACTAATATGTGACAAGGTGGCCAAGAATACTGAATGAAGAAAAGACAGTCTCTCCAATAAATGGTGCTGGGATAACTGGATAGTCACATGTTAAAGAATGAAACTGGACCCCTATGTTACATTATTCACAACAAGTAACTCAAAATAGTTTCAAGAATTCAATGTAAGACCTGAAAACATGAAACTCCTAGAAGAAAAATTAGGAACAAAGCTCCTTGATGTTGGCTTTGCTAACAATATTTTGGATATCACACCTAAATCACAAGCAACAAAACAAAAAATAAACAACTAGGACTATATCAAACTAATAAACTTTTGTATAGCAAAAGAAACCACTGGAAAAAAAAAGTGAAAAGGTAACCTATAGAATGGGAAAAGATATTTGCAAACCATATATCTGGTAAGGGGTTAATATCCAAAACATTAAAAAAAAAACCTCAATAGCAGAAAACAAATAACCCAATTTAAAAATGGGCAAAAAACGTAAGTAGACGTTTCCAAAGAAGATATATAAAAGGCCAAAAGGTGGGGCTCCTGGGTGGCTCAGTTGGTTAAGTGTCCAACTCTTGATTTCAACTCGGGTCACAATCTCAAGATTGTGAGATTGAGTACCATGTAGGGCTCCATGCAGGGCTCTGCACTGAGTGTGGAACCTGCTTGGGATTCTCTCTCTCTCTCTCTCTCTCTCTCTCTCTCTCTGCTCCTCCCCTTCTCTCTCTATCTCTCTCAAAATCAATAAACTTAAAAACAAAAGGCCAACAGGTACATGAAAAAATGTTCAATATCACTAATCATCAGGAAAATGCAAATTGAAACCACAATGAGATATCACCTCACACCCGTTAGAATGGCCATCATCAAAAAGACAAGAAATGACAAATGCTGATATGGATGTGTGCTGTTGGTGGGATTATAAATTGGCACAGCTAGTTTGGAAAACATCATGGAGAGTCTTCAAAAAATTAAAAATAGAACTACCATAAGATTCGGCAATTCTACCTCTGGGACTGTACCCAAAGGTAACAAAAACACTAACTCAGAAAGACATCTATCCCCATGTTGATAGCAACATTATTTACAAAGCCAAGACATGGAAACAACTTAAGTGTCCCTTGATGGATGAATGTATAAAGAAGTCGTGGTATTTATATATACAGTGCAATATTATTCAGCCATAAAAAATGAGGCAATCCCAGCACTTGCAACAAAACGGATGGACCTCGAGGTCATTATGCTAAGTGAAATAAGTCAGATGGAGAGGGACAAATACTGTATGATCTCACTTATGTGAAATCTAAAACAAAAACAAAAACAACTCATCGAAAAAAGAGATCAGCCTTGTATTTACCAGAAGTGGAGGGAGATAGCTGGGGGAATTGGAGGAAGGGAATCTAAAAGTACAAGTTTCCAGTTATAAAATAAATAAGTACTAGGGATATAATGTACCACATGATGACTGTAGCTAACACTGCTGCTATGTGGGGAAATTAACAGAGTAAATCCTGAGAGTTCTCATCAGAAGGATAATTTCTTCCCTTCTTTTCTCCTTTCTTTGTATCGTGTCTATATGAGAAGATGGATGTTAGCTGAACCTGTTGTAACCATTTCACAAAATACATAAATCAAGCCATCATGCTATTTGCCTTAAACTTACACAGTGATTACTTATATAGTCAATTATTTCTCAGTGAAACTGGAAAAAGAAAAAAAAAAAAAAAACAACCCCTTTACTGGAAAGCATGAACAAAGTTGTTGTGGTTCTTTAAGCAAGAAGAAACAGATGAAACTACTATTTTAGAGAATGGACAGAGGGACTCAAAAATCTCTAGCATCTAAAAACGAGGGAGTTAGATCTTCGGAAAGCTTCAGGAACACAAACGGTCAGTAGATAAGGGTTCAGGGCAAACCACCAAAGGTCAATGTGTTGGCTTCCAGTTAAAGACTTTGGGTGCCTGGGTGGCTCAGTCGGTTGAGCGTCCGACTTCAGCTCAGGTCATGATCTGGCAGTTCATGAGTTCTCCCACGTCAGGCTCTGTGCTGACAGCTCAGAGCCTGGAGCCTGCTTCGAATTCTGGGTCTCCCTCTCTCTCTGCTCCTCCCCCGCTCATGCTCTCTCTCTCTCTCCTTCAAAAATAAATAAAAAACATTTAAAAATTTTTTTTCTTAGGACTTCGTCAAGGTCTTTGTCCAGATCATTATGGGGCACCAAGCCACAGCTCCCAATGCCCACAGGGGTTACATTACATGATTAAATGGGGCCTGCCCCATCCACTCCACACCCCACAGCTGAGATCCCATCCATTGCTGCCGTACAAGAACGCTGGCCCAGTGTTGCCAGATGCTTGGATATTTTAAGAAACCATAGAAATCTAGATTTTCATATAAAATATCCCTTCATAAATGTGTACAGCTATTCTTTATAAATGTTCACATGCCATGTGCTCAGTGAAAGACCTGTCTTGGGTGAAATCTACTCTCAGATCTCTAATTTTCTCTGTCCTCCTCAGTAGACTGCCTCTGTGGTCTCCCCGATTTCCTCCCAATCCACGTCATCAGACTTGAAGTCTAAAATTTGATTCCCTTCTTTCGTATCATTGCCCTAAACAAGAGTCTCCTCTTGGCCTTTATGGTGAATTTTAAACGTTTCAGCCTTACACTCAAGACTCTCTGTACAGTTCCCCTAGCCTCACTCAATGAAGTTTTCACCCTGCACTTCTCAGTGGGAACCTGGAGTCCCCACTGGAAGTTATATGCATTTCCCCCCCAGATGATATTTGTTCATTACTGCGTTCTTGCCTTAATTCTTAGCATATCCTCTTTTTCCTTCTATTTCTTTATAACCAATGCCCTACAGATCAGCCAGTCACTCACACCCCTGGGCTCCCTTTCCTGTTTATGCTCCTTCCTCTTCAACTACTGTCTCGTGAAACTTCTGACATAGCTTGTCTCAGCCCATATCCCATACAATTTTTGGTGTTAGACGGCTGTCTCTCCCGCTCAACCTGGAGATTTTAACTCAGCAGGAAGCAAACCTCTTCTGCAAAGAGCCAAATAGGAAATATTTTTCATTTTGTGAGCCATGTGATCTCTGTTGCAACTTCCCAGCTCTGCCACTGTTGTGAGAAAGCAGCCATAGACAAGACGTATGGAAACAGTGTGACTGTGTTCCCATAAAACTTTATTTACAAAAACTGGTAGCCAGCTTTGGCCCGAGACCCACAGTTCGCCAACCCCTAATCTACATGGGCAAGGACCGTGTCTTAGTCCTGTTGTTGTGTAATAGATACTTAATAAATGTTTGTTAGAGAGTGAACCCTTCCAAACTCAATTCAAGTTTGCCTCTTTTATAATCTTTCCTCGCCATTCAAGGACACAATAATACTTTTCACTTCGGTACCTCTACAAGTACTCGTTATCTGGATACTTCATGTGACTGTCACGATCACGGTGTGATAGTCACTTAATGCTGCCATGATGAGTGAGCGCTGATCTATATTATTTCTAGGGTCCTTTGTTCTAAAATTCTGAGTCAATCCATCATCTTGTACTGCCACCTACTTGTGTATTTTTGTCTTTTTTCTCCCTCACATAAATTATAAGCTTCTAGAGAATAGGACCCTATCTAATTTTTCTTAGGATTGCTAAAATGCCTAATATGGTGCTCTTGTCAGTGTTCATTCATTTGTTCACTCAACACATGTTTTTAGATCAGGATGGTATGTGAGACAGACATAGAAATAAGCAGAATGGAAAGCGTTCTTGTTCCCAGAGTCTGGTGAACTAATGATTGTATGATCAGAACTAAGATAAATGCTCTGAAACAAGGTGTATGGCTTTATAACACTATGTCATAAAGCAATTGAACAAATCCTGGGGCAGAGATAGAAGGAAGGGCAGGGACCACTTGCCTGAGGAAGTAATGCTTATATCAGGACTTACTTATTCAGCCAATATTTAGTCAGTGCCTATGATGTGTCAGGCACTATTCTAAGCACTCAGAATATAGAAATGATTTAGACAGACAGAGGTCCCTGCCTTCTTAGAGCTTGTTTTCTAATGGGACCTGAAGAATGAGTAGACATAAGATGGAAGGGAAAGAAGGTTTGAAAACCAGTTTAGAAGGAACAGCGTGAACAAAGATTCTGGATAGGAGGGGAGATGATGCATCCCAGGAACTTGTAGGCAGTGCAGCTAGAACTCGGAAGCTGCTAGAACTCTGCCCCCCAGAGGCAGGTGGAGGTGAGGTCTCATAGGTAATATGACCATGTGATTTATTCTCTAAAACAGAACACCCCTGAGAAGAACAGAGGCATTCTTAATCATTACCACAAGCAAAAACTGGTATAGTTACAGGCAACTGAGAGAGGTCTGGATGTCACTTAAAGGTTTATACATAACCACTATACATTCTTTTTTAATATCACTTGATTTCTGTGGAGAATTGATTTGAGGAGGAACTCTATGGATGCTGAGGAGGCAAGTTGTTATGTCATTGCAGAAATCCAAGCAACAGGTGAGTGTGGCCAGAGGTAGGCAGCGAGTACCAGAGGAAATGGAAAGAAATCTATTTTTTTAGGTTTTTAGGAGGCAACTTTAACAAGACTTAGTTGGTACTCATTATTTGTCACAGAAGTGACTGGAGGAAATGGTTGTGGTGAGGAGAAACTGAAAGGTTGTGCTGGAGGTGGGATAGAGTTTAAGAAGAGATTGAGGGGGTGCCTGGGTAGCTCGGGTGGTTAAGCGTCTGACTCACTTTCGGCTCAGGTCATGGTCTCACGGTTCGGTTCGTGAGATCAAGCCCCAAACTGGGCGCCTCCCTGAGCATGGAGCCTGCTTGGGATTCTCTCTCTTCCTCCCTCTACCCTTCTCCCCAGCTCATGCATGCTCTGTCTCTCTCTTAAAATACATAAACATTTTAAGAAAAAGAGAGAGAGATTCAGGCACTGAGACCGACTCTTGGCATCAGCATCTAAGTCCCCAGGGAGAGTTACAAACGCTGATCTTGATGAATCGGAAGATTGCAAAGAACAATGGCACTTCCACCGTGAGGGTATCACTGAGGCTTTGATCCTGGACAAGAATGGACGGAGCTCCGCGTTCCCCACTGGACAGTGACTACCTGCGTGTGCTTTCATGAAAACTGCAGACAGAGTGTGTGTACCTTGAAGAAACTGGAGACCTCGGCAGCTTTTGTGGCTCAAGACAAAGTATGAAGAGCAAGGATGTGGAGGGTAGTTTAATATTGAAAGTTCAATACTGGTTGCTGGAATGCCAGGGTCATGAGTAAAATGTAGTAGGAAATGACAACCAGACCAGCAAATAAGAGGGCAAGAGCCGTGCTATGTGGACATTGATGTTTCAGAGACATTTAGCTGAAATACTCAACCAAAGCTATATTGGGAAGCTGAGTTTAATACATAATTCAGAAACCACCTTAACTCACTGCAGTTTTAAATGAGATGTTGAAGTGCTTGTCCGTTAATAGTGCAGAGTAACTCCTCGTGAGTCATTTCTCCGGCCAGTGTGGAGAGTTTTCCGTTTGGTTCCCTGAGAGCTTTCAGTCAATCTGATTGCATCTGACCAGGGAGGCCTCAGTAAAGATGTCACTTGTACCCTTTACCCTCAGGCACAGTCAAGGAGGAAAGCAAAAGAAACCTGAGTGACCCAGGATCTCCACATAAGGTCAAGAATCCTTTACCCCTGCTTCCAAGACTTCGTGCTACTTTGTATTACGCCAATTATTTTATCATGTTACGTAGCAGTACCCATTTACAGAAGTGTTATATGTAAAATATCCACTTGTCTTTCCATGCGGAAATACTGAAGAAAAAACTATATACAAATACATATATATATATGTATATATATACACACACATACATATACATATATATGTACATATATGTGTGTGTATGTGTGTGTATATATATATATGTATGTATCTGTGTGTGTGTGTGTATGTATATATATATATATATATATATATATATATATATATATATATGTATATCACCTGATCACCTCGCACATCTGGAAAATCCCCACTTTGTAACTCTCTAGAAATAAAGATGTGTCAATAGTTCCACCTGAGACCAGATGTGAAATTCAGATTGAGGCTGTAAAATGTTGTACCTAGACTATCCTCAAAGTCAAAATATTCAAGTACACAGCCGTTTTAGAAGACGTTAAGAAATACATTTCAAGACAGAGGAAGATGTTCATGATAAATTATTAAATCAAATATTAGATCATAAAAGAATGTTATCAGTATAATTAAATTCTCCAAACAGCTATAGAGAAGGGTTTGAAGAACGTATAGTAAAATCCGAAAAGTTGTAATCTCTAGGTAATGAAATTAACAATTTTTATTCTCTTTCGGATTACCAATATCATCTAAATTTCTTACAATCATGCACCAGTTGTGTTACAAGGGAACATATATTTTAAGATATGGCATTCAATATTCATAAATATGCATGGGAGCCTCACCATAATGTCATCCAGTAGGTGAAACAGGACCAATTGGCAAGGCCAATATAATGTGATGACTAAGAACATTGACTCCAAAATTGGGCTGCCTTGCATTGCCACCTTTGGTAATTAATCTCACTGTGCCTCAGGTGTCCCATTTATTAAACTGGGATCCTAATAGTTGCTAATTCTAGAGTCATCATACAAGTATGTGAGAACCGTGCTTATACATTCTTAGCGTATGGTTAAGCTCCCAATAAATATTAGTGAATCTCACTGGTACTTAAAAATTATATTCAACTTGAATAGGTGTCAGAAAGTTCTATGGTGGACTGTTACATTTTTTGGACTAAAAGTGCTTTAAAGAAGGCAGGTTCTAGTGAAGACTGATGCCAAATACATTGGAAAAGCAGTGGTTTATGTGAATCGTTAGCTAGAGGGGACTGACATTCCTTGCCCCTCGCATGTAATTATCTCTAAGCCTTCTTGATACTTTTAAGTGACTCTGACTGCCCACGGACTCTTGATCTATCCCGCGCAGAAATTCCAGCACTGAACCCGGAAAACATACCTATTTCCCTTCCTGAATCTTTAAGGTCACTCTGTACACTGAACTGAGGTCTCTAATTTTGGACTGTCTGGATGATTTCAAGGACAGTAATTAACAAAAAAATAAAACCTTATTGACTCAGTCATTTTGTTGGAACTGGAGAGAGTTTGGGGTGAACGGATATTTGTAGAAATGTAATTTCATGTCTTGCAGGGCTGTGTTCAAAAAGAGATATATTCACAGAAAACTTTCAAAGCACAATTATAGAATTTTGCCCTTTAGTTGCCTGAACTGAAAAAGTGTGGGAGGTGCACCTGAGGTGAGCTCCTTTGGCAAGTCTTGTCTTTGACCTCCAGTGAAACATACAGCAGTTACTTTCCAATCTAACTACCAAGGGCTCCTGGATGCTGCAGATTTAATAACTGGGCATTGACTGCCACCAAATACACAATTAGATGGGAACATGACTTTATGTGTGTTTTCGATGCCAAGGGCACCCAGGAACTTTTTTTTTTTTTCCCCAAGAAATTTTAAAGCGCAACCATGCCTATGAATATGCGGGACTCAACCCATTTCATTCTGACTAAATGGACTTTATTATGGTGAATTTTATGTGGATTTTGTGCAATAGAGGAAAAAAATTCTCCTTCTTGACAACGTAGCATACTAGACCAGTTCTTTTTTTTGAGATGTCAAATATCTACTTTATTATAGTGAGAAAGTGACAGTCAATTTAAATCAAAATTTATGGAGAACATTAGGAGCTGGAAGGACTTTGGCTAATCACTGTAATGTCCCCAACAAATGCTAAATGAAAGCATAAGGAAATTGAGTTAACACAAGTTAAAAGTTCACATACTTACGGAATTATATTAGAAGACCTACAACTTAATTAAATTATCTGAAACTGCTCATTTAGCATCTATTGTACTAGTGAACATTTATGCAATTTTACTGTTAGATATATATCAAGTAATAAGTTTGGATTGGGTCAAATTGGGAGAACCCTAATGAGGCAGAACAGGGGAAAGTTTAATCCATCATGAAACATCATTCTGAATCTTTATATTGAATATTATTAGACAGATTTCCCTAGTTAGCTGGTTACTCTCTTATATCTATCATTCTGACATTTTGAATAATTGAAAAATCAAACAGGAATTTTGGACATGAAAAAAATAATCTGATGGAGAAGAAATGTGTTATTGATCACCTAATCTTTTTTTTAAGTCTTGTATTTGCTTTATTAACTATAGAAGTTCAAGAAATGGGGAATGTGCACAATGTAAAAATTAAAGACATAGTTACCAGATTTTACACCAATGATAATTTTGTGAGATGCCAAAGACAGAAATTTACATATAAAATTTCATAAATAACATTTGATTCTCAACTTTGAATTCATTTAAGGCTAGTAACTTCTTTTGTTGTTGTTTTGGAAATATTTTTGAGTACCGCTGACATAATGTTACAGTCGTTTCACGGGTACAACATAGTGATTGAACAACTCCCCATGTTTTGCTGTGCTCACCGCAAGTGTAGAAACCATCTGTCACCTGCAACGCTGTTACAATTCTTAAATCCTTGGATTTATACTATGCTGGAGAATTGGTACTTTCAAAATACTTTGCATACACAGTGCAGGATATTCAATAATTGAGCAGATGTGGCGTTTCTTTGTTGTATGGCTACAACTTAACTTTGTTGAGAAGGCTAGAAAGCCTTCGTTGCTGAGGTTTACCACAAATTACACGTAGATGGCTTTTTCTGAGGATACTTTGCTGTAACCCCGGAGTGGAGCTGCACGCCCTTACAGAGAACGCCAAAGCAGCTGGGAAGCTTCTGTGCAATTGAAGAAATGTGACGTTTAATTCAATCTTTCATAAACAATTTAGATGTAGAACTATAAAATTGTTTTAGGTCATAAAACCTTCGGGAAAATTCCGCCATTTTTTTTTTCTTTTTTTCCTTTTCGGATGCAACTTTCGGTAAAGAATGGATTAATGGCCACAATACTTGGAAACATATACATGCACACACTAAGAAATGAATAAGAAAAAATATGGCCTCCCGCAGACTTGTTTCTAGCTGCTTGCTGGGGGAAAAAAAAAATAAGCTGCCTCCTCTCCACTGCATTTAGAGAACTAATTCTCATATGAAATGAAAGGTCCCGTCCAATCCTATTTCACGGTAGCTTTGAGTGCTTGACTGTACCAAAGCAAAGGGCATTATTTGATTGCTCACTGTTGACATCACCTTGCACCAGAAGGTGGCAATTGTTTTAATAATCACACTAACAAATCTGTTTTGCCTTCAGATTAGATTCTTGGAGATGGTGTTCATTTGGTTCTTGTCAAGAAGATGCCTTTTAAAATACTGTTTGGTCACAGATTTATTTTTCAGATCGTTTTTCCGCTCCCGTTACCTGGCTAAAACATTGTACCTCTTTTAGGATAATGAGAGTTGCAAGATTTCTGTATTTCTCCTTATTAACGCTGGCTTCTTCACCTAAAACAATTTAAAAAATGCTGCTTAAGGTGACCACCCTAGCGAAATGCCATCGTGATAAAATATAAGTGTACATAGGATCATTAATAACGCGAAGAACGCATTTGATTTCCCACAAGGAAAACCGACGAACAATTTCTTCAGTTGACCACGGTATCTGAGAAGTATAGTGTACTAATAACATTTATGTCAATACACAATGAAAACTCGTTCACATATAAATTGCACGGCATTTGTGTCTAACTTACCTCTCAAGGTGTCAAAATCCCATAAATTCCTCAGTTAAAACTGAGTGGAAGATAAAAGCCTTCTGGAAGCCCGGCAGTTCACAAAAAAAGCCCATCAGCCTCCTTAACCGGATGACGGGACGCACAGAAGCATCCACAATGCCAGTACCCTGTAACTGCCTGAGGAGTTATCTCCTAAGACAGTTTTCCGAAATCTGTCATCTGAACACTGCTCTGCATAACGAGGGAGGAAGAGGATGGGGTAGAGGACCGTTCGCTCTGTGAAACCCCAGCGTTCTTTCCAGATGGTCTTTTTCCCCAGCTTAGGTGACCTACATGACAGCAGGAGAAGAGGCCAGGGGTGAGCACTCCTTTTTTGTAAAACTGAGAGCTCCAGACATTTGTCATCGAGAAAAAATGCCTGAGTCTCAGCAGGACAGATTTTGTAAAATTTTTCTCACTGCCTTTCTCTAATTGGGCTTTCTCGACTTTTCACACATCCTTTCCCCCACAAGCCCACAAAAGCCAAAGTTCTCCCACACCTAGTCACCAGAGGCAGGCCCATAAATCACGCAGAACTGCAAAGAATTTTTTTCACATTGTGCAATTAACGCCTGTAATGTAGGAAAACATTTTATAATATATAGCATATTAAAGCAATAGGAAATATCATGTCAGATTGCTCATTAGTAAATTCTAATAACGGCCAGCATAGAAATGTAACCATCTATTAATTTTTTTTTTCTTAATTCACGTTTAAAAGAAAAATATTGCAATATCTTTTAGTATCCGTGCAGTAACCGTGCAGGAATTTATTATCCCAAAATGATCTGGCATGCCTAAACTAGCGTGAGCAATATGAAAATTTAAAGATAGCTGAATGCCCATTCTTTAATTTTACTAAAATAATGAAAAACATATATTATTTGAGCTTACAAAACATGTAAATACTAATTCAAACGAAGCATCTATTTTGCACATATATATTGCATTTTTCTACTTAGTATTAAAAACCATTTCTCTTTTTATGCTTTGCTTTTATCCCCTAAAAAGTAAAAGGAAATATGAATCCTGAAAATCAGCCACCAACCCTTTCTAACCTCTGTCATATTTAGCGAACTTTTCTCTTGAACTTTAAGGAATTACTCTAAATTGAAATGTGTAATCTAATAGCTTAGAAATTGAATAGTGTAAGTGACTTCCGAATAGTTGTTCTTCCTTTGAAATGGGCTGGCATTGAAAGTTATGGTGATTGAGGGGCCCCTGGCTGGTTCAGTCAGTAGAGTATATGACTCTTGATCTGGGGGTCGTGAGTTCAAGCCCCACGTTGGGCATGGAGCCTATGTAAAAAAAAAAAAAAAAAAAAAAAAAAAAAAGCCAAAAAAAAGAAACAAAAGAGAAAAGAAAAGTTAAGGTGATGGGGAGGGATGTTTATTTTGGGAAAAACATATAGATATAAATACTGGACTATTAAAAAGAGACTTGGAGTAAAGATTGGCTTTGACTCCCAGCTACTGGGCTGACCCTTGCTCAGGCCTCCCAGACAAGCCTGCTCTGGAGTCACACATACACCTTGACACACCCAGACAGGACATCTCCCAGTGTCACACACACGTGCACGCATACATATACATATACATATACACACACCCCCTCCCTCAGGGCCCCACCCTGCAGGACTCTAGTGAAGACACCCTTACCCAAGGACTAACATTTGCAAACTCTAAAAACCCCTTACTGTTAAAAAGAAAAGAAAAAAGGGAAGAGGAAAATGTGCTACCTTCCACGTCCCTTCTTCCGGAGGCGTGTGTCCACCTGCCATCGTGGGCCCTTGAATACGGCAGGGGGCAAGAACAAGGCAGTTCGGGCTGAGGAAGAAAAGTGGAGAGCTCTGAAATATATTCATTTGTGGTCTTTCAAATTCATGTGCTTTTTAGAGGACGGTGTTTTCTCTTAGTTTTAGTTTGTTTTTGCTTTCTTTCTTGCTTTATCGTCAACTAGGTTTGAATCTGCTGTTGAGTGAGGAGGACTGGTGGATTACAGGGAAGGTGCAGCAGTAAACCCAGCACAATTAGGTTATAGTTGCAAAAACCTTCTTACTCTTTTGTTTTGTTTTGGGCTGGAGCACTCTGAGGGAGAAAATGGGTCTGTAAATCACAAATTATGGCTCTGGGAAATTAAAAAAAAACATCTTCTGAATATAAAGACCACTTCGCTGAAAGGCAGAGGCCTTGCGAGTTACCAACACGGCCAATTACTCGCTGAGTAGTTTTGAACAAGTGGTGTAACCTCTGTGGGCCTTGGTTGTTTCCTTCTGAGATAATTCGAACATTGTAACTGAACATCTTGAGTTCTGCCAACGTGTATTTGGTCTAAGGCAGAGCTATAACACAGCTTTTTTTCTCGAACTCGTGTTTCACAAAGAAATTCAGGACAGAAATTGCTAACCTGCCATAGACCTAGTCGCGAATCCTGTCAGCGGACCACTCAAACACATCCTGAATTTCATCGTGTCCGTGGGCCATTGGTGCTTGTGGGCCACGGGATTATAGCTCCCGTCACTGAACTCAAAGAACACAAATGAAAATGTACTGATTTTTTTAATGCTTATTTTATACTGACTTACAAAATAAGTCCTATAAGCTAAGTCTGTTTTCATTTAAGGTTATTGTGGGCCAATCCAGGGGGGAAATTGTTTAAAAATTAAATGAATACACTTTTGGGGGAGACACAAAACCATGAGTGTCACCTGCTCATGAAACATAAGGGAAATTCCTCTTCATGGGATAAAAATGAAGGCCTGTGATGCAATATGAGACCAGTTGGTGCTGGATGTCAGTGAATATATGCTAAGGAAGCCTCAGAACTATTTTTCTTGTATGAAGCTCTTAGGCTACGTTGTGCCAACACGCACTGGTTGCAGGAAAGCATTAATATTAATGAAGGATGGAAGACTGAGATTTAGTAACTCTCACTTCCCGACCCCCACCTTACTTCCTTTCATGCTAAATCCATTAGTATAGATGGATCGACATTAATAAACAAGAAGGACAAAATAGCTCTCCATTCAGGGACAGTTTCACCTGACCCTTGGTATGCTTTGCCCATCCATGGCCATAAGATGTTTGGCCTATTCAATGACATTTATTGATTGATTGATTGATTGATTGATTGATTCTATGGACTTTAAGCCAATTTTTCCCTCGGTACCTCACACTTCTTATACTTAAAAAATGTATTAAAAAGTTAAATTCTCTGACAGGGAACGTTTCAAAAATAAATTGAGGGAAGAGTCTCTCGTTTGTCTCCGTAACCCTCGGGAGCCTTATGTGCAGTTTTGCACAGTAGGTACTCCATAAATGCTCACCGAATGGAACTGAATTGAATTGCATTGTAAGATTCTGAACCATTTCATATGATCTTATTATCTCCTTTCTATCCCCCTGTAGTTATAGACACATACCTGAAGATATATGTGTACATACACATTTCTAAAAATCATTTTATGCCAGCAAATCCGGTCAAAACATATAGTGAATTTTTCTGTAACGGGTTGATGCTGAATACTTTAAACCTTATATTTACAAATGGCTTTTGTTATGAATATGAAAGGAACCATAGGGTTTTCTGTGTCAAATTTAAGCTAAAACTGTATCTCATAGTTGGAAGGGAACATATAGATCATCTGACTTTATGGCTTTCAAAAGGTATTCCTTGTCACCTAGAGATCTTCAAGTACCTCAAGGACCACGAAAAGGCATGAAGGCAGATAAAGGGACAGAGGCAGTGTTTAAGGCATTCAGGCTCTTTCCATCCCTTCAACAGAGAAAGTTCACTTCAATGTGTTTGATATAGTAATACATTGGGCTTTTCTGTCAGAATGCATTTGAATGACAGTATTCACTGCTTTAACACTAATTAAAGCCATCAATCTTTAATATAAAGGGAAGAGAGAGAGGGAGGTGAAAGAGAGGGAGAGAGGCAGAAAGAGAGAGAGAGAGAAAACCTTTTACAAACAAGTAAGCTTAGGCACAGAGACATAAGATAGTTTTATCAAGGTTACATCACATAGCTATGGAGTGTATGAGTCATGACCATAAATCAAGTCCCTTGACTCCTGGTCCAGTCACAGCTTACCTTTGTAGCAAAACAAACAAACAAATGAACAAAAAGGTAAGAGAGAAATAGACATTCAGAGATTAGCCTGGGTTAACCCGACAGGAATCTTTACAGCTATACCTACAGTCACTAAAAGTCAACTAACAATCAACTAAGACACTAACATTGACCTACCTTCCCTGCCAGTCACAATAGTTTGCAAGAGGTTAGTGCCTTTTGAGACTTTATTGTCTCATACAGCAAAATATCAAATTTTTTCTGCTTCTTAGCTCTACGGCTACTAAAAATATATATATAATCATTTGGTTACTTCAGGACGGTAGGATCCTGGTTTTACTTCATTCCATGATGTCCAAAATACAAAATTTTGCTAAATTTACAGTTGTGCCCTTAGATTTGATATTACTTGTTCATGAGGGTTTATTTTCATAAATCAGTATTGCATCTATTTATCTCATGTCACACTAATTATTAAGAGTTTTTAGCCAACACTACCAAATATAAACCATTATTGTGCAGTATTAACTATAAGTATCTTTGAGAAAAAAAAAAACATAGTTTATCACTTCATAGTAAAATTTAATACTTTTAATATGCTGTTGTATTTATAAAAGCATTTTGACTCGGTCTATCTGATACTGGACTACAACAACCACAAAACCATTTTCATTATTAACCAACTGAAATCTTATTAGACTTTAAGATTTTCAGTACCTAAAGAATTATTTATGTGATAATCAATTTCATGCTTTTAAATTCTCAGTAACAACAAACTTTAAATTCTTGACATAGTATCTAAGGTTAATTCACCTTTATCTAATGATGGGTCAGGGGGACTGGTCTCTTTATTTCAAAGACAGTAAAAAAAAAATACTTTTAAATAAAACACTAACCCAATCCCTGGGAATATGTAAGGGTGTGCTTTTGCAATGGGCAGCAAAAGCAATAATGTTTAGCAACAGACCAACCCATAGTGGGAACTGCTTTCCAGCCTGCTTTTTGTCAGACCAACAGCTGTTCCATCAGTCAATTAGCGACCAGGGACAAAATGCATTTTTTTAAATCAATTAGCAGCCCCTCCAACGGAATAAAGATCCCCGGGTATGCTTTTCACCAACAAAACAAGAGCTAGGAGGGCATAAAGCTGAGGCGATCATAAATTCTTGGAAGCACAATCCTAAAACCTGAGAAAGCCATACAGAGGTTGGCAGGTCATACTGAGTCCTTGGCAGGACTCCAATGACTTCAATAACTCCAATAACTCATCCCAGGCAGATAAGATTTATATTTATAAGATTTGTGTGTGTGTGTGTGTGTGTGTGTGTGTGTGTGTATAGCTAGATAAATAGATAGATTATATATATATATATATATATATATAACATCTATATATATATAGATGTTATGTATATATATCATCTATATATATATAGATGTTATGTATGTATATATATAGATTTATGTATATATATATAGATGTTATATTTATGTATATATTTATATATATGTACACACACACACACACACACACACCCACACATAGAAACAGTATATATACATATATGTGCATATATATTTTATATGTGTGTGAGCTTTCATTCAGGGAATAAGATTTCCCATTAATTCTTATTAGCTGACTTTACTAACAATCTTCATTACAAGGAATCCGTTGTCACTCAGTCTCTATTCCACATTCAGTGGCGGAAATACAGTCACGTGCCATTCCAAGATGGGTGTATACAACAGTTATGTATTACCTTCTATAAAATCATTCATAATTTTAGTATTGAACATTCTGTCTTCATTAGATAAATAATGAGTTAGGTTTTTATCTTCTAATCCCTTTAGTTCTACTTCTAAAATAGCATTGTTACCCTAAATCTGATTGTCTTCGCGTAATAGTTTGAGCATATTAAGATGTGTTAACAGTACTGAGTTATGAAATTATAAGTTCCCCTCGTAATAACAAATTTGCTGTGCAGCTACATGTATGTAAAAGCTCTCAACTAAACGCACATCGGTTGCTCAAGTTTCCAAGTGGGGAAAAGCGAAGCACCTAATTCCCACTCAGTGAAAAGAAAGGCACGAGTCCGCCCTTACAGCCAGCATGGCACCATGGATGTGCTGGAAAGTGTGGTGGACCAGTTCTCGAAAAGCAGCTGAACAACCAGCAAAACAAGTTCAAATGACCAATCAGCAGTACAAACACTATACTGGGTAGTTAGAACTGAAGAAATGTCGGACTAGGAATTAGCAAGAAGGATGAAAAGCAAAAAAAGGGGAGGCTGAGATTACCCAACTAACACCAATCACCAGAAACAACTATAGACACCCCCAGCAGCTGAGGTCGCCCAGGTAACACCAGACCCCCCGCAGCTGAGGTCACCCAGGTAACAGTATCTGCAGAAAGAAGTTCACAGTCCTAAGCTGGGGGACTGATGGAAAGAGGTGACATTTTTGCAGCCGAGGAGCTGAAAGCAAGGGGCCCTGCACACGTGGTGTGCAAACCCCTGAGGTAAACAAGCATAGTGGTGGCTTGACTGCAAAGAGCAAACGGCTGGCGATGATACCTCTGAAGAGCTCAGCATAGCTGATGCAGACAGGACCAGAGGAAGCTGGAGTCTGGAGCCTTAGCTTTTCTTCTACTGGTTCCCACAGGATCTGGGATCAGAAGGCTAGGGTTTTTTTCCCTTCCTCCCGCCTTCCGGTTTTCTGCCATTTGCCCAACCTTACAGGAAGCCAAGTACAAGGGAGTGTGGGAAATGTAGTTTGTAGGCCGCCAGACCTGGCCCCGCAAAGCAAAATATAGAAGGCATTTGAGGCCCGGAGCCCGTAGGTAAATGCCCAGAAGGCCTTTGTGACAGAAATAACTTGTCCAGACTTGACTTTGTTCTTTAAAAGACAGGTCGTAGCAGGTTTACAGTTCCACATCAATCATTTGGCCTGGCAATTGGTGAGTTAACTAGATTACTGCATTTTCGAGGAGGCACAGAACATCAAGAATGAGCTGGCGTCTGCTCATTGGGAGTTTTTCTGCCTGCTGGGTGTTCTCGGCATCCACCGTTCCGACTCCCAGGGGTACAAATACAATCTTCAGTACAAAATATTTATTAATATAATTCCCTACAACTCAAGGTGAAAGTGGAAACCCTTTCTGGTCTGCATAAAGGCTTTTCAAGTATGTGGGGCCCTCTGAGGTTTGCCTGATGACAGGCAGAATGCAAAGTATATAAAGTACGTCGAGATCATCCAAGCCTACCTTAAAATCCCCACCCCTTGTCCACTGTGGACTCAGAGGCTGAATCTCCACCACATGTCCCAACTTGAGAATTACCTCCCATCTCGCCCTCACCTTCGACCCTTACTGCCACTTTTCGGATCGAAAGCCAGGTTATCTGAACACAATTCACTCCACTTTAGAAATCAACGGATTACTCTCGCGTAGCCGTTTCAAAGACATTTGTATCTCAGAGTCCGCTACTTAACTCCCAATCAATCCTTTATTGTCAGAATTATAGAAAGGAGGGCCCGCTGGGGGGCCACGGAGTCTCGCTCTGGATTTATTGGCAAGTGAGGAGGCTGTCCTCAGTTACTGACTTCGGAAGGTGGCGAGAAGCTCTGAGAGAGGGATGGCGGCAGCGGAACAGGTTTTCAGTCTCCCTAAGTGCACCCATCAAAGCCACCGGAACAACTGGACGGCAAAACCGAAAATCCCTGGACCACATTCACCGCAAAGCTGACGGGCAAGTTATCCCATGCGCACCACAATACAGGCAGGTGGAGACGAGCCACCAAGAGCCAGAGGGCCGCCGGGTCATCGTAACGTCTGCACAGCAGGCTGCAGGGTGCGCCGACAGCGTGGCACCGGGCACATGACTACCGCGTCGTAGCCCGCGCACCGATTGGTATTCACCGGAAAGCATGGCGGACCAAGTGGAGAAGAGCAGCTGAAACTGAGTTTTGCACAATCTGGTGCCGGGTGGCCGCGAGGGGTTAGCACAGCCTGGAAGGGGTTCCCCAGTGACCCGCTCGGGCACTCCTCCAGGACGGGGTCCCTCCAGGGCCAAGTCATCTACCAGGCACAGGAGGGGCGGTGCGTAGGGCCCACTGCCCTTTTAGGGACCTGTGGAGTGTTTGAATTTCTTGAAAATCAGAAGAAGAAGAAAAAAGCACTTTTAGGTCAAAGAAAATGTTTTGATATATTTATCTTAATATCAACGCAGCTGTAGCATATAGTTTTTGACGTTTTTAGCGAAGGAAGAGACCCCCAAAGGCCTGGGGCTCACAGAAGTCATAATGCAGCCCCTGGCCCCCTGCAGAGTGGAAACAGCTGGGGGTGGGACCCCTGGTGAGCAGGACGGGAAGGTAGAGGTGAAGTCAAGGCAAGTCCAGACCAAAGATGAGAGAAGAGAGCCAGGCCATCTGGGAAAGCCAGCCACCACACTTTTACAGAAAAGCAACAGAAGAGGGAGCTCTCTGAAATTAGAACAGCTTCCAGGAATGCAGCCTCATTTTTCAAGTTCTAGAAGACTAATTTCCGACAGAAATACGTGACAGAAAAGTATCAAGGTTCAATCCCGTGTAATGTTATGGTGACAGAAAGAAGAGAACCGGCGGCAGAATAGCAGCCCAACAGCGAAGGTGCACCGGGAACTCGTGGCCTCGAAAAAGATCAAAAGTCACCTGCTATTGCCAGACAAGCCAAGGGACATTAAGACAGTGATGCAGGACGTGCAAGTGGACCCCGGAAACCAGGACCGGAAAATCCCCGAGATGAGGTGACAGACGTCAGAAAAGAATTCTCAATTAAAAGTCATATTGGCAATGAAGATTTAACCAGAAGGAACACGAGAACTTATCAACACGTTAGACTATGTGTCAGGATAAATAGAAAGTGAACAAGGGGAATTTTGAAACATCGAACAAAAGAAATTTTAAAGCTAGATTCGAAGAAGTTTTAAAACTAGATTTAAAAATGGGATTTGAGAGGAAATGGTCAATATCGAAGAGAAGAAAAGGAAATCAAACACACGGCTAATGAGAAGTTTCTGAAGAAGCAAACAAGAAAATCGAATGAAACACTAAAAACACTAACTCAAGAAAAGTTCCCTGAAATGATCACTTAGTGCACACTGCAGTTCTGAGACTCCAGAATGACCAACATCATGACGTAGTTTAGTAAAATTACCGAACTGTAAATAAAAGAACAGAGTCCTTTGGGCCTTTTAGGAAAAAAAAAAAAAAAAAATCATGACTTATAAGGGAAAGAGAATTAGATTACCATCAGACTTTCAACAGCAGTGCTTTATGCCGGAAGAAAATAGAGTAGCATATTTAAAATATTCAAGGAAAGAAAGTATGACCCAAGGATTTGATATCTAGCAAAACTGCCTTTCAAGTATAAAGGTCACAGTTAAACTGTTACCAACATGCAGGAACTCGAGGAATATTGTTCCCATGAGCCCTTCCTGAAGAATCGAGTGGAGAGAATGAGCTTATGCCTAGAGAGACATTAACTTAAGGGCTGGTGGTAAGCATTAAATATATATTTACCTGAAAAAGTAAGAGGAAATGAGGGTTAAAAGGCAGAGAGTGCATTGTGTAATGGGTGTGTGCTCTGACAGTGTAGACATGACTATTAAAAAGTTGGGGGAGATTGGGGAGAACATACGCAAAAAACGTTTTTTTTTTTTTCATAATCCCATTGGAAGTGATATTTGGGTTGTTATTTTGAGAGTGTTGTGTATATGATGAGAAAAAACAGGTGTGCAACTATGGGATTTTCTAATTTTATCATTTCCTCTGTCCTTAAGAATTAAAATCGAAAGTATTAAAAAAGAGCAATAAGGTATAATAGGCAACTACAAAAGAAAAGGAGAGATATTGATGTAATCAAGAAGTACAAGCTCTAAAATCTCAAATTTGAATGAAAGTATACATAGGAATTCATAAAATATTTCATTGTGAAATGTATGTATGCATTTCCTAGCTTTGTGCACCAAAAAGGGCTAGAAACTGTGGTCAACCTAGCAGCAATGAGCATCTTGTGGCTTTGAACATCTCTTCTCAGTAGAAGAAACTAGGATTTCTGGAACAACTGGCTAATCCCATGTCCGGAGGAAGAAATGTGCAAGATGAACCTGGAATTTCTTCTACTGTAATAGGAGGTGGCAAAGAAGTTATCAAAGGCTACTAAGGTCATGTCAAAAGGATTCAGATTCAAGGGCCAGCAAAGAGGCCCCACCAGCCAAGGAGTGGACAAATTCAACTCCAGTAATGATAATTGTTGCAGAAGGTTAAAACTCCCTACAGTTTGTTTAAATTTGTGAATTTGTGATAATTAAAACAAAGTTGGGGGGGCGCCTGGGTGGCTCAGTGGGTTAAGCGTTCGACTTCAGCTCAGGTCATGATCTCCTGTTTTGTGGGTTTGAGCCCCACGTCGGGCTCTATGCTGACAGCTCTGAGCCTGGAGCCTGCTTCACATTCTGTGTCTCCCTCTCTCTGCCCCTCCTCTGCTCACACTCTGTCTCTGTCTCTCTCTCAAAAATAAATAAGCATTAATAATTTTTTTTAAAGTTGGTTGTCCTCGGAAGATAAGGAATTAACTCATCATCATGAAAAACAGTAAATGAAAAAATCCACTGTGTAGCTAAATAGTAGATGAAGGGAAGTATCTATTTATGTAAGTATTCCAACCAATAAATGAAAATAAAATAATAGAATATCACTATTTTTGCAGCCTCCATGAATGAATGAGTATATATGGGCATTTTCTATGTGGCTGACAGCATCCCATTTCTTGACCTGGGTGGTGGTTATCTTATAATAGTCATGCATTTGATTTGTATGTTTTCTGTGTCTCTGGCTTTACAATGAAAAGATTTTGAAACTTAAAAAGCCCTTAGAGCAACTTTCTGTTGTGCTGTTACTTCTCCTCTTGTTAACGCAATTTTGATTATGTCAGTGTCGACAACTCTACCCTCCCGTGCCTCCCTATGCTTCATCCTCTGAAGGTTGTTTCTCTCTACCTTATTATGTTAGATGGTCAGGGAATATTAGTCATGCTTATAGACCACAGCATGATGGCTTGAGTACATGCCTGCCTACACTCCCTTTCAGAGAGAGCAGGAGCCTGGAACATTTTACGTGTAGGTCACTTTGTTTTGTTTCATGGGTCTCTGCTGCCCACAGATGCTGGAACTAAGGATGTAGATTAGTTTAACATATACTTGTCAAGTACCTAATGCCATGCAATAGAGCAGTGCACAACATAGACCAAGGTTCTTCTCTCCTGGGCCTACATTACATAAGTTCATAGGTTGTACCTGTTCGAGAACTCTGAGAGTCACCACGACCATCACAGCTAATGTTCACTGGGTGTTTACTCTGTGCCACATGCTGAGCTAAGTACTTCAACACCATTGTCTCTCTCTTTTTTTTTTTAACGTTTATTTATTTTTGAGACAGAGAGAGACAGAGCATGAATGGGGGAGGGCCAGAGAGAGAGGGAGACACAGAATCCGAAACGCGCTCCAGGCTCTGAGCCATCAGCACAGAGCCCGACGCAGGGCCCAAACTCACGGACCATGAGATCATGACCTGAGCCAAAGTCGGATGCTTAACCGACTGAGCCACCCAGGCGCCCCTATTGTCTCTTTTTTGATTCTGACACCAACCCATGGAATTAGTGTTAATGCTATCCTCCTTGTACCTAAGAAAAAGAATGAAGCCCAATAAATAAATAAATACATAAACAAACAAACAAATAAATAGCTTTAGTTCATACAGTTCAGTAAGTGCTAGAATCTGGAATTAAAACGCAAGCAATTCAACATTAGAGCTCAAGACCCTAAACATGATCATTAGTTAAGCCAATAAATATCCTCTCTGTCAGAAAATATGAATATTAATTAGAAAAGGATATAGAGCAAGAAGAGATAAACGATGGCCCCCAGGTCATATCCAGCCACACCGTCAATTTTTATATGGGCCACAAGCCCATATAACCATTCTTGATGGGATTTTACATATTTAAATGATTAAAAAATATATACAAAGGATAGGGGTGCCTGGGTGGCTCAGTTGGTTAAGCATCAAACTTCTGCTCAGGTCATGATCTCCCCACTCGTCAGTTCGAGCCCTGTCTTGGGTTCTCTGCTGTCAGCTACTGTTTCGGATCCTCTGTCGCCCTCTCTCTCTGCCTCTCCCCGGCTCACGCCCTCTCTCTTTCTCTCAAAAATAAACAAACATTTAAAAAATATATATGTATACACATATATGAAGGATAATATTTTGTGCTGTGTTAAACTTATACAAAATTGAAATTTTGGTGTTTATAAATAAAGTTTTATTGGAACACAGCCACGGCCATCCATTTACATGTAATTTGTGGCTGCTTTTGTGCCACAGTGGCAATCGAATAGTCGCAACAGAGACAATGTGGCCCACAAAGTTTAAACTATATACCTTTGAGAAAAAAGTTTAGTGACTCCTGGGCTAGAGAATAGATGGGTGAATTTAAAGAAAAAGGAGAAAAGGGCTGTGATTCAAAAGCTCTAAGGCAGTGGAATCATTGAGCAAACAGAAGACCTGAGGTGAAGGGCAGAGCTGAGGTAGGGTGGCCTGGAAGCAGCAGGAGCAATGAAAGAGAATGCAAGAGGAGGTGAGTGAGTTATCATAATTTTAGAGGAGCACACAACACTTCAGAGCCTTGTCCCATGAGACTTTTTCTGCAGTGGTTCCACAGTAGTTAACTGTGGCAGACAGTTGGTGTTCTATCGTATTTCTGTATTTCTATGTAATTAACTCCAAGTCAACTGGGGTTAAGTTCAGAACAACTCTGTTTCTGGTAACATGAAAAAGCCTAACACATAGCTTGGCTTTAGATCCCCCTGAATCTGCCACCATGACCACCAACAATAACATCTGATTTGAGTTCATGATGGGAGAACTCAGATTTGAGTTCATGATCGGTGAAATGTTTCAGAGTAAGTTCGCTGAAATGTAAGGATGATAAGCCATCTCTTCCTTTCCATTCAACATCAGTTTAAATTCTCTAAACATCCATTTCTTCATGTTTTCTCCCCTACTCTGAATCATCAGTGGTTACACCCACTGTTTATAGACTAAAACCTGAACTCCAAACCCTTTTCCATAGCATGTTGCCCTCCCGCCTTCTGACCTTAGCCCAATCCTCCAGACCTTTCTTATGCGAGCCAGACATCAAAACAGTTAAGACTGTCTGGCAGCTGGGTTTGGGTTCACAGATCTACCTTTATACGCCGTGGCCAAAGAGAAACTCAAGTGTAGAAGCAACTTGGCTGGTTTCCAGAGCTCCATTCTGAGACCCAAGCATTCCTAGGAGAAAGCTAGCTCTCACAGAGCCTCAGCAGAGGCTAAAAGTGTGTTGGGGTCCAGGCCCCCTTGTACAACACCATACACTCAGGAACAGTATCTGACACTAAAGAAGTCAGTATAACTTAAGTGACTGCATCCCTCAGTGGGACATAGCTGTGCAGGTGCCTAAGCCTTTAAGAAAATTCTAGGCAGTGGGCTGCAGACAGAAACTTTGAACTCTGGCTAATAAGAGCATGGGGGCTCCAGCAGTTTATTAAAATAAAAGAGTCATAAATAATATTTAGCATTCATATTAATTCATAATAGTCATAATGATATTGAACAAATTTAAAAATAAAAGAGTCATAGCCTACTGGTGCCCTGAAAAGGTGAAACCAGAATTGACTGTGGCGGTCAGATCACCTTGTACTGGGAATTATCCTCCTGTGTGTCTTCTCATGATTGGAAACTCAGTGAGAATGATGCAATTGATTTGCTAGACTTGTTCAATTGATCCGTGCATCAGTCAATCACAAGCAACGAGTGGGTAGATATCTGAGTGTTTGGGATGTCTCATCTAACATCATGGCCAAGACTCAAAGAGCTCTTTTCAGGAATTTCATCTCATTTTATCAAATGATACAGGAGAGGTCTTTCCTAGAAACTCCTCAAAGGAAGCTAAAATTGTTTCAGAATCACATGTATGTGGCCAATTGATTCTGGGATCTTCCTTAGCACAGAACTATCTGGAGTCTGAGACCAAGTAGGAAGAGAGTTAAGAACACAGCCTTGGGTATCAGACCATCTAGGTTGGGCCTGCCTCTGCCTCTCAGAATCTGTTTGACCTTGGCCGGTTTCTTAGCCTCTTTAAACTGCAGTCCTCTTATCTGAAAACTGGAATCAGAATTGTGCTTATCTCTGGGGTTAGTGAGAGGATTAACTGAGATAAGCTGCATCAAGTCCTTAGGAGAGCATCTTCCCAGTCAGTAAGTGCTCAATAAATGTTCCCTACCCTCTCAGCTGCATTATCCTGTACACCAGAAAACCATATTAGGAGTGGCAATTTAAGGAGACAGTATTAAAGTGAATTAGCTTTATGAGAAATTGTGACCATTTGGGTTTTTTTTTTTCAGTTAAAAATAAGAATTTCCAAAAGAAATCACCTTTCACTAGTCTAAAAGTTGACAGGCTTCAAAAAAAATTATTTCACAAGAGACAAGAGGCTAACATAGAATTATAGTCAATCTGTGATCTGTGTAAAATTTTAATAAATACATATTATAGTCTGTACAATTTTTAAGATGTAGGTTCACCATCTAAAAAGTCCCTGGTCGTATAAATACACCTAGCTAGTTCATTTTAGAGAATTAAAATGCAAACCCAACTAACACACGCTTTTAATATTGCCCAAGGCATTGGATAAATATTTTAAATACTAAAATATGGTAAGAATAAAGGCAGAAGTCAATTTTCCTTTCACCTATGACATCATAATTAAGTGCAAAAAAAAAAAAAAAGAATTGTACATTTATCCGACAACATTCGCTTTGAATTCCATTGCCCCGATAATGAAATTTCTTAACTCAAACTTACAAATTACAATGAAAGACGAAGTAGGCTGGAATACCAGTGAACACACAACTCTTGGCTCACTTACGTCTTCACTATTACAACTCAATGCTCAAAGACCCGCCATCCAAGGCTACCCATCATTTACCACGTTCTTACACTAGTGCCTTTTTTCTGCTGACGGCAAAGCCAAAAGGAAGGAATCCCCTTCAATCAACTTCAGAAAAAAGTCCCCCTTTTGAAATCAAAGCCTGACTGTTATTATGGCTGCACCATTATAATAATGGTTATAGGAATACTGAGTGACAAATAATACTTGATATCCAAATGACCCCTTTCAAGTTTTCTGTAATGTCACTCATAAAATTAAGATGAGCCCTGTCTTTCTCAGATTGACACAGATATGCAAACGACCTTTATTGTATCAAGTGTCCTTTTTGTTTGCAGAAATTGCCCTGTGCATTCTTCTGGAGTCAGACTGAGGTTTTTGAAAGTAAATCACAGTTCTCTCATTCAATGCATGTAAAAGGATGGGAAAATGTCAATGCCTCCCTTTGGCCCCAGCCCAGGCTTGCACCAGTGAAATACTGGTAAATGTTTAATAGTCAGTGTGGCTGGGGCCTGATTTGTACAACTTGCCCATCTTTATGGTGTAAATACTCCCACCATGACCAACGTCAACCTACCACGTGATGTCCCTGAACAGGAGATTGGGAAAAGACGCACACAATCGGCTCCCAAACGTGTTGTGAGTCAGTGCCAGCACACGACTGGCTTGAACCCACATTCTCTCCTGAACCAGTGTGTTCCAGTGGGAAACATGACTTCAGACTGGAAAACCAGAAATCCCAGTGAAACCAGGTGTTTATTACTCAACATGATCCCTTTAAGCAGGGTCCAGCCGCTTCTACTTTGACTCCGTGACTACCTCTGTTATACTCGTAGGTCACCGCTTTCCTGGGACCTGGAAAGTGACCATCACCCTTTTCTGCGAGAAGCAAGAGCGCTAAGAAAGGAGTTAAGTCTTCCCTGGAGCCTTTCTAACAGATCATCCAGGGCCATCACTTTTAGCTCTGTTTTTACACATTGGATTCCTTTCCAAGCACTGACATGACACAGAAAATTGAGCAAGTAAAGCTGCTGGGATTACTGCTTCTCAGGTTTTTCTGGCATATTTGTTGTAGCGGGTCACGCTAATTTCTTCTAAGATGGGTCCTCCTTGTCTAGAACAGTGGTACTCAACTTCACCTAGAAAACTTGCTAATAATGCCGCTTCCCAGCCTGCCCCCCTTCTGATTCTATAGATTTAAGTAGCAACAGGAAGCTGTGTTTTAAACAATCACCCCAGGGGGTTCTATACTGGAGGCTGAATCTGGGCAAACCTCGAAGAGTCTCGATCAACTCAGAAGTTTTTGTATGTCTTTTTTTTTTTTTTTTCTTTACGTATAACTTATTGTCAAGTTGGCTAGCATACATTGTATACACCGTGCTCTTGGCTTCGGGAGTAGATTCCCATGATTCATCGCTTACATACGACACCCAGGACTCATCCCAACAAGTGCCCTCCTCAATACCCATCACCCATTTTCCCCTTTCCCCCTCCCCCCATCCATCCTCAGTTTGTTCTCTGTAAGTTTATTTTTTTTTTAACGTTTTGTTTTGTTTTGTTTTGTTTTGTTTTGTTTTGAGACAAAGAGAGACAGAGCATGAACGGGGGAGGGTCAGAGAGAGAGGGAGACACAGAATCTGAAACAGGCTCCAGGCTCTGAGCTGTCAGCACAGAGCCTGATGCGGGGCTCGAACTCACGGACCATGAGATTATGACCCGAGCCGAAGTCAGCCGCTTAACCGACTGAGCCACCCAGGCGCCCCTGTTCTCTGTAAGTTTAAAGGGAGCACGCAACACAAGAGTACCCTGACTTCTGATACCAATTACCTGTTCAGGGGGTTCCCCAAACCACTGTTACTTTTGATAATTCCCTGGAAGGACTCACAGAACGCACTAAAAATTATTATGCTTTAACAGTAATGAAAACGCGATTACGGTTTATTACAGAGAACGGATAGAGATTAAAATCAGCCAAGGAACAGGGCACCTGGGTTTCTAGCTCAGTTGGTTGAGCCTCCAACTTCGGCTCATGTCATGATCTCGCGGTTCATGAGTTCGAGCTCCACATCAGGCCTGTCAGCCTGTCAGCACAGAGCCCGCTTCAGATCCTCTGTCCCCCTCTCTCTTTACCTCTCCCTTGCTTGTGCTCTGCCCCCAAAATAAATAAATACTTTTTAAAAAATCAGCCAAAGGAAGAATTGCATAGTACCAAGCACAGTGCTTCCGTGGTCCTCTTCCATAAAGTCAGGATTCCCCGGTGTTGATGTGGGTTGTGTTGGATATTGCCAACCAAGGAAGGTCACCCAAGCCTCAGCATTCAAAGTTTTTATTGGAGCACCATTATGCAGGTAGAACTGATTGCCCCACATGGTTGATCTCAGTCTCCAGGTCTCCTGACCCAAAACTCCCACCCTAAGTCACCCAAGTGGTCTTTCTGGCTGCCTGGCTTCTGCATGAAGGTGTGGTCAGCTCCCACCTAAATCTCATTGTTACCATCTGCCAGCCCAAAGTCCCCAAGCAAACAGAGATCACCTTCAAGATCAAAGACAAACAAAGGATCTTGATCAAGATCAAGACAAAGGACAAACTTCTAGGGCAAGCTTGTACTCTTTCCTTGTACATACCCCCCACCTCTTTTGCAAAACACTCTCAAAAAGGAACTTCCACCCTTCCTCAGCAGTCGGACTTTTGCCTTTGGAACATACAGTGTTCCATCTAGCCTTCTACAGTGTTCCACCCTAGCCATCTGAAATCTATTTCTTGTAGCTAAGCCTTTTGTTTGAGGCTAGTGAGAGGTTTGCTCAGATTTTGTTTCTTCTGTGTGGTGCCGATCCATGAGCCAAGACCTAAAAGAGTTTTCTTAAAGAGTTTTCAGGATTATTTAATAAAAATATCAAACATCAGATCCAGATCTGAGCACCTTTGAAGGTTGGCATATCATAAGTGCTGTGTAAAAGTTCGCTAGTATTAGGATTAGCTGTGGAAAACTTCCAGAGTTGGCTGGCTGTGCACAGAAATAAAACTAGAACCACAGTCAAGATAATGGGGGAGCAAGGATGAGACAATATTCCAGGATGAAAACCGGGCATCAGCAGAGGGGGGGCAGGGGGGAGGTACAAATAGGATACCCTGCTACCATATAGCCACATGAATTAAGCTAAGATTTGCTCGTATAGAACAGGGACTCAAACCACACTTCTTAGCCCACATCAGAATTTTGACCCTCTTCATCTAGTGTGTAGTAATCTGAAATGCATTCTACTGTATGGCCCTTTCCTTACCGAACAAACACTAAAGACGTTGCCCCTTTGGAGTAACACAGCCTGTTAGTCTAACGAAGGATAAGCCCGTCTATGAATTCAGCAAAATCACACACCCTTTTAAAGGAGGGCAGGCACTTACTTTTTTTTTTTTTTTTTAATTTTTTTTTTTTTTAACGTTTATTTATTTTTGAGACAGAGAGAGACAGAGCATGAACGGGGGAGGGGCAGAGAGAGAGGGAGACACAGAATCGGAAGCAGGCTCCAGGCTCTGAGCTGTCAGCACAGAGCCCGACACGGGGCTCGAACTCGCGGACCGCGAGATCGTGACCTGAGCTGAAGTCGGACGCTCAACCGACTGAGCCACCCAGGCGCCCCACTTTTTTTTTTTAATTTTCTGTTAATGACATTTTCTGCGTGAGTCGAAGAAAATCTGCTAGGAAGTTTCTTGATTTACTGAGTAGGCTTAGATAGTTTCCTTGTGATGCTTCGCTTCAAGAGACCGGTTCAGTGAGAGTCACTGTGTGACTAAAGGACTTATTTCCAAAGAGTTTTGCAACCCTTATAATAATGAAATTGTTCCTTTACCCATTTTTCAGATAGGTAAGTACAATACAATAAAATGCTTATCATTGTCTTTTTTTTTCCATAAGGTAGTTCTGTTTTTAATTTTTGTTAATAGGAAATTTATTGCCAAACTGGTTTCCATACAACACCTAGTGCTCATCCCAACTGGTGCCCTCCTCGATGCCCATCATCCATCCTCCCCTCCCTCCCACCCCCCATCAACCCTCAGTTTATGCTCAGTTTTTAAGAGTCTCTTATGTTTTGGCTCCCTCCCTCTCTAACCTTCCCCCCCCGCCATGGTCTTCTGGTAAGTTTCTCAGGATCCACATAAGAGTGAAAACATATGGTATCTGTCTTTCTCTGTATGGCTTATTTCACTTAGCATAACACTCTCCAGTTCCATCCACATTGCTACAAAAGGCCATATTTCATTCTTTCTCATTGCCAAGTAGTATTCCGTTGTGTATATAAACCACAATTTCTTTATCCATTCATCCGTTGATGGACATTTAGGCCCTTTCCATAGTTTGGCTATTGTTGAAAGTGCTGCTATAAACATTGGGGTACAAGTGCCCCTATGCATCAGCAGTCCTGTATCCCTTGGGTAAATTCCTAGCAGTGCTACTGCTGGGTCATAGGGTAGGTCTATTTTTAATTTTTTGAGGAACCTCCATACTATTTTCCAGAGCGGCTGCACCAGTTTGCATTCCCACCAACAGTGCAAGAGGGTTCCCATTTCTCCACATCCTCTCCAGCATCTATAGATAGTCTCCTGAGATTTGTACATTTTAGCCACTAGTTTCAAGGAGCATAAATCAACGTTATTAGAGTCACTTTGAATTTGTTTTGATACTTTCTGTACTTTATCATAATCAGATACAGTACGAGGAAAATGAGTGGCATAACTTTTTATTTTGTGCATTAACCCCTCCAGTAGCTTGAATCTCTTATGAGACCTGCCAGCTTATAGGCGAGCTCACGATATTTGCACGTGCACCACTGCGGTGGGTACCCTCCACTCACTGTCCCTATCTTGCTCTTACCCACCACCTCATCAGAAGTTACAGAAAACTTTTTATCTGCTGCTAAAATGTCTAAGGTTGTGGCGATTCACATCCAGATCTGTAAAACACCTATATTATGAAGTTTTGATGGTGAGGCTTTAATAAGGGCTCTTGAGATACAGGCAGTTTGTCCTTTCTTTCATGGAAGTTATTAGGCCAAAGCAACTGAATCAGGGTCACTGCTTCCTCTATAAAAAGGTAGAAAGAGAAATATGAGCTGGTCTTGTGATTCATCCAAACAACTGTACTCGCAAGATAATGCAATTCACTCATTTTACAAAAATGTATTCAACGTTTTACTACTCTAGGCGTTTTGCTCAGTCCTGGGAGTATGGAAAGAAGAACACAGATCCCCTCCCTTCCGAGAGCTTGTAGGCTAATATAGGCAGGGATGGGTAGATCATAGAAGCAAACAATCCCAAATATATTGGACAATTGCTATTCAAAAGGGAGTAAAGGGGCACCTGGGTGGCTCAGTCATTTCAGTGTCCGACTTCAGCTCAGGTCGTGATCTCGTGTTCCATGAGTTTGAGCCCCGCGTCGGGCTCTGTGCTGACAGCTCAGAGCCTGGAGCCTGTTTCGGATTCTGTGTCTCCCTCTCTCTCTGACCCTCCCCCGTTCATGCTCTATCTCTCTCTGTCTCAAAAATAAATAAACGTTAAAAAAAAATTTCAAAAGGGAGTAAAGACAAAATCAAGAAGTCGCAGGATGGAAATTATAACTACTCGCAAGACTAAAAATATAATCTCTGAAGTCTTTCTGCTTATGTGCTTTTTATTAAGCAACCTGGGGACTGTCATTATTAATTATTTCAACTAAGAAATATTCTTATTCTTGTTTTCATACTAGCATCACGATATACAAAATTTAGCATCAAAGAAGCATATTAATGATCATATTTAACTCTATTATACCCAAAGTATTTTATGGTCTAATATTTCTAATATTAGTATTTCATTAGCACGACAATCATACTAGCTTTGGAATCTGAAGTTAATTGATACACTCAACATATTAGGTCCCAGTTCTACAAAATACCCATTTAGTAAATGGAATTTTGGATGATTACACCAACATTTTGACAAGAAGTATTTCATATGAGGTTGGTGCACATATAGTGAAATGCTATAATTTATGTAGAAGCAGTGAGATTTAGACAATGTAAACAAATAGTCTCAGGTACTGATTCATTCTTACCACAACAGAAAAAAAAAAAAAAATCACACTTAACCTCACACACTATGAAAGCAACCATAATTAATTAGAATGTTGGGGGAAAGAACTGATAAGAAAATCAATGCTTTTCAGCACAAAGACAAGGTGAAAAGAGATACACTATTGCTTCCCAGGTGTGTCTACAGTAATGCAGCCTAGAACAGGTCCACATTTGCACCTTTCAGATGCCTTGGTTATGTGACGGAAGTTGGGACACCATAATAAGGTCTGATTTGCACTTTGCCTCTTGTCCTCAAGATCTGGTTACAGAATGTGCCCTAGAAAAGGTGTTGATGATTTACAAAGGAAGGCGGTCAAATAACATGACTCGATGAAGCTCATTAAATCTCATCGTCAAGAGTAGAGGTTGGGGATAAAAAGAATATTTTGTGGTAGTAAAAGTTACATGAAATTCAAATTTCGGTGACCATGAGTAAAATTTTGTTGACACACAACAATGTTCACTCATTTATATGTTATCTATGATGGTTCTCACACTACTATGACAGAGCTGAATAGTTGCTATAGAGATCCTATAGCCTGCAAAGACAGAAACTATTTACTATCTGGCCCTTTATAGAAAATGTTTGCTGCTCCCTGTTCAAGAATACAGATGATTTGAGCAGCTCTTCGAGTATCTAGAAAGGCTAACCCAGAATTAAGGAATGGGGTTTTCAATTTTGGCAGGGGGATTAAGGGTAATAAGAAAAATCTTCCCATATGTGATGTTAGTATGACACCTGATGTGCTTTCAAACTAAAATTGTGGAATTCACTAAAGATGGGAGAAGACTGAACAGACACCAGCAACTTGGCATAATTTCTATTTAGGCTTGCCTGAAGAGACAGGGCTGAATCCAACGACCAACCATGATCGAAACTAGAGCAAGTCTGAGACCATTATGACTTACTTAGACTATGGTTAGACCAACATGACTTAGTCTATGATTCTTGTAAAAACGTACAATCTCAGGGCCCTTTAACCACCGAAGATGCGTAAGTGGTGTTGTTAGCATATTGAAAGCTCCTGTGTAATTTTTGGTAAGCCTTCTCAGCTCTCTGCCGTCTAAATTATGTCAACCAATAGCGGAATCCAAATTCCAAATGGTTATTTACAATTTTCCTCATAGTTTCATATGAAAATTATATACGTTTCCATTGAAATTTTTGGAATACAAGGACTCTATATTTACAAGTTTTCTTTTCTTGCTTTCTTCTTTTTTTTAATTAGCATTCTTTCAGAGCCAATTTAGTCTGACAGGTAAATCAGCATTTAGGGACTTTTATTGTTCAGGCACGAATGCCAGCTCCCTTTCCTTGACACCTTCTGTGGTACTCTGCTCCCAGAAGCAATAAACCACAATGGTCTCACTCACCGAAGCCTTTTAATTCATGGATCACAGACATGATAAATCATAAGAACTCCTCTGGTGACTTTTTGTCTAGAATGGCCAGATTCTTGAAAGCCAAATGGAGAACACCTTTTTAAAGGGCATCTACTCAATTGAATAAGGATGTTCATATTCAAGAACAGATTGAAAGTGTTTACAGATGCGTGTGCAATAGAAAGATAATGCATTTTGAGACACATGTTGACCCCCAAATAGCTATGCTTCCATGGATAGATGACAAAGGAGTTTTTTCCTCACGTACCTTTGGGATTCTGCTACCATCATCCAAAGCCAGTTTTCCCATTTCGTGGAGGAAGCTGCAGGAGGTTCATTTTCTTTTAATGGAAGGTGTTTCGTTCGTTTGTTTTCCACTTTACTGAGATATAATTGACCTACAGCGTTGTGTGATTTTAAGGTGTACAGCATTATTTGATGTATGTATATATTGCAAAATGATTACCACAATAAGATTAATTAACACATCCATCACCTCACATAGTAACACTTGTGTGGGTGTGTGTGTGTGTGTGTGTGTGTGGTAAGAACTTTTCGAATCAATTTTCTTAGCAATCTCCAAGTGTGTGATATTGTTAACTATAATTACCATGATATACATCACATCCCCAGAACTTATTCACACCAGAAGTTTGTGTCTTTAGATCCCCATCATTCATTCACCCCGGACCCCCACCCGCTGCCCCGGCAACCACCCATCTACTCTCTGTTTCCATGAGTTCTTTTTGTTTTTTCTAAGATTTCACATATAAGTGAGATTATACAGTGTTTGTATTTCTCTGTCTGACTTATTTCATTTAGCATAATGCCCACGAAGTCCATCCATGTTTTTGCAAATAGCAAGATTTTCTTCTTTTTTATGGCAGAATAATAATATTCATATTCATATATATCCATACCATGGTTTCTTTACCCCTTCATCCAGTGACAGACGTGGGTTGCTTCCATGATTTGGCTCTTGTAAATAATTCTGTAATGAACGTGGGGGTGAAGATACCTTTTGAGTTAGTGTTTTTGTTTCCGTCAGATCAATACACAGAAGTAGAATTGCTGGATCATATGATAATTTTACTGAAAATTTTGTGAAGACCCTCCATACTGTTTTCCAGAGTGTCTGTACCATATTCCCACCAACAGTGCACAAGTGTTCCCTTTTCTCCACACCCTGGTCTTTTGATAACAGCCATTGTAACGGGTATAAGGCAGTATCTCACTGTGGTTTTGATTTGCATTTCCCTGCAATTAGTGATGTTGAGCACCTTATGATGTACCTGCTGGCATATTGAAATAGAAAAATATCTATTCAGACCATTTGCCCATTTTTCAATCATATTATTTTAGTTTGTTTTTTTTTCTATGAGTTCCTTATGCATTTTGGATATTAACCCCTTATCAGGTATATGATTTGCAGATATCCTCTCCCATTCTGTAGGTTACCTTTCTTATTTTGTTGATTAATTCTTGAGCTGTGGAGAAGTTTGTAATTTGATATAGTCCCACTTATTTATTTTTGCTTTTGTTACTTGTGCTTCTGGTTTCATACCTGAAAATCATTGCTAAGACCAATGTCGAGGACCACTGTCCCTATGTTTTCCTAGAGTTTTATGGTTTCAGGTCTTACATTTAAGTTTTTAATGCATTTTGAGTTAATTTTTTCATGAGTGATGTAAGACAGGAGTCCAGTTTCATTCTTTTGTGTGCAGATTTCCAGTTTTGCAACACCATTTATTGAAGAACTATCTTTTCCCCATTGAGTATTCTTGACTCCCTTGTCAAATAGTAGTGGACCATATATATGTGGGTTTATTTCTGGACTTCTGATCCTATTTCATTGGTCTGTTTGTTTGTTTTATGCCAGTACTGTACTGTTTTGATCACTAGAGTTTTGCAGTATAGTTTGAAATCAGAAAGTATGAGGGTTCCAGCTTTGTTTTTCTTTTTCAAGATTTCTTTGGCTATACGGGGTCTTTCATGCTTCCATGTATATTTTAGGGTTTGTTTTATTTCTGTAAAGAACTGCATTAGAATTTTGATAAGGCATGTTGATTCTATAGATGGCATTGCATAATATGGATGTTTTAACAGTACTAATTCTTCCAACCCATGAGCATGGGGTATATTTCCATTTATTTATATCTTCTTCAATTTCTCCCATCAATGTCTTATAGTTTTTAGTGTACAGAATTTCACCTCCTCGATTAAATTTATTCATAAACATTTTATGGTTTCTGATGCTCTTGTGAATGTGATTGTTTATTTTTTCCAGATAGTATGTTGTTAGTATATAAAAACACAATTTTTCTATCTTGATTTTGTATCCTGCAACTTTACTGAATTGGCTTATATCAGTTCTAATACTTCTTAGACAGAGTCTTTAGAGTTTTCTATGTAGAAAGTCATGTCATCTGCAAAAAGAGACAATTTTACTTCTTCTCTTCTAGTCTGGATGCCTTTTATTTGTTTCTCTTGGCTGATTTTTCTGACTATGACTTCTAGTACTATGTTGGATAGGAATGATGAGAGCGGACATCCTAATTTTTGTACCTGATCTTAGAGGACCATTGAGTGTAACGTTAGCTGTGGGCTTGTCATATATGGCTTTTGCTACATTGAGTTGTGTTCCTTCTGTACCCAATCTGTTCAATATCATGAAATGATATTGAATTCTATCAAATGTTTCTCTGCATCTATTGAGATGGTCATATAGTTTTAATCTTTCATTCTATGTGACATATCGCATTCATTGATTGGTGTGTTGAAACATCCTTGCATCTCAGGTGTATCATCACAGTGTATGGTCCTTTTAATGTGTTGTTGAATTTCATAGCATTTTGTTGAGGATTTCTGCATCTATATTCATCAGGGCCTGAAGATTTCCTTACTTATAGTGTCCTTGTCTGGTTTGGTATCAATATAGTGCTGGGTTTATAAAATAAGTTTGGAAGGGTTCCTGATGGAAGAAGTCTTAGCAAAACTCAGGGAAGGTCACAAGGTCCAAGTTCTCTTTGCTGTAGCAGACAGCCTCAAGAAGGTATAGTAATAGAGGAAGGACCAGTAAATAATCTGTTGTAAATAGAATTAACACTTAGTTCACCTTATCTTTCAGACCATATAGACCCCAAGCTGGGTCACAAGTAACATATTTTCTCAGTTCTCTTATACATTTTTTTTCAACATTTATTCAGTTTTGAGAGACAGAGTGCAAGTGGGAGAGGGGCAGAGAGAGAAGGAGATACAGAATATAAAGCAGGCCCCAGGCTCTGAGCTGTGAGCACAGAGCCCAAAGCGGGGCTCGAACTCGTAAACTGTGAGATCATGACCTGAGCTGACGTCAGATACTCAACTGACTGAGCCACCCAGGTGCCCCATATTTTCTCAGTTCTAAAAGTTCTGTCTATAGGGGCACCTGGGTGGCTCAGTTGGTTAAGCATCCAACTTCGGTTCAGGTCGTGATCTCATGGTTCATGAGTTCAAGCCCTGTATGTACTGACAGTGCAGAGCCTGCTTGAGATTCTCTCTCTCCCTCTCTCTCTGTCTCTCCCCCGCTCTTACTCTCTCTCTCTCTCTCAAAATAAATAAATACTCTTAAAAAATTCTATCTATAAAGCTAGAAAAATTCTATCCATGATATACAGTGTCATAACTCTTTTCCTTTCTTCTATTTTACATCAATAAAATTACTACATTTTTCTCTTTTCTTTCAAATATTGGACTTTCTTTTGACATGACCCCAGATAGTTTGAATTATCTTCCCAGATGAGCTTCCTTGCCCTTTCTTTAGGAGCAATTTTTTAAAGCACGTTCACAGACTGACCCCTCTCCTGTGTTTTCATCACCTTATGGGGAACACAGATTTTTGTACACAATACTCATCTAAGTTCTTCAGATGAATTTTTTAAAAAAAGTCAGCATCACTAACAGTGTTTTAAAATATTCTGACCCTTTGCAGCATCAAAGTTAATGCTAGTTTATAGGATTTCATTGGGTCTTCACAAAGAAAGTAATCAATGACTATTGACATCCCACAGCACAATAGGCATTAAATTATAGTGTACTTCTCTATGTGTCTGAAAGGATTTTATTTTACCCTTTATTTAATGAAGATTTTTGAGGGGGGAAAAGGCAAGTTCTGGGTCCCATTTTCCTCAGTGTTCAATAAGTATCAAGTATAAAATCTATATACAAATTTGGGCACATTTGTTTTACACAATTATTTCATTTTTGCTTTTATGCTAATCGCCTTCCCAGAATCTCCACCGAGTGATGTTCTTGGGGATTAGCTGTTAAGACCTTGGAGTTTCAGCTCGATATCGATTCCTCGTTGGATAAATGCTGTTCACACTTAGTAAAAAGGCCAATATTATTGCTAGTTAAGGAAAGGCAAGGAAGTCGAAGTTCTGATACGGACAGTCTGGATAACATGTTTGTAAGACTTTGTTAATTCCGTTTTAACAATGTTATTAAATAAAGACTTCCTTGTCTTCTTCATTTGCAGATCATAAAATGTATAATGATATTCACATTTTAAAATCTCACTGCTATTCTCAAGGTTAAGGCACATTTATGCTTATAAGAAGCTGGCTTTTAAAATGATTTTATGATTTGCAAAGTAGTTGGCACAGTTTAATAAAGAGCAATCAACTTTTATCTAGAAGTGACCCACGCTTCCAGAGACATTATTTGAAAAATTATCCCAGTTTGTTTTCTTTGATAAATCATTAGAGATTTCATTTGTTAGCTGCATTTAAGGAAAGGATTTAAGATCCTCCTGTACTTTGCTTCTTTTTCTCTCTTGGGTTGTTTTTCTTAAGGTCGTTCCACAATTGAAATGAGTCTACAAAGAAGGGGAAAGGAAGTGTTGCTGTCTTGTAAGGAACTCATAGAGAAGAGATTGAAAGCTGTGTTTTGGGACTAGGAATAGATTCATTGTGTCCTCTCTATTACCAGAGATAATTGAGAGTCGACTGACCTTTGATGAATAATGAATATACACCAAGGCATCTTTTCATATATAAATAAAGATGTTAGATTACTTTCAAGGAAGTAAAATCGTATTACTTTTGTATTTTCTTAAAATATATGCCCACCATATTAGCGGAGTTAGTCAGAAACAAGTCAAACATCAAATAAGTATTATATATAAAATAAGAAGGAGGCAGAGAGAAGGAGGGTGAAGGAGAGGGAGAGAATGAGTGAAAGTTAAATTTTTGCACACTGAAGACATCAAGAAGTGATACATTCTGGCTACTTTTAACCATTTTGATGGGACTTTCTCTAAATGAACTGTTTCCAATTTTTCTTCTTCTTCTTCTTTTTTTTTTTTTTTTTTTTTTTTTTTTTTTGAGCAGCAGGCCAAAGCTTATTAGAGTATAAGATTAGGAAGGAAGAATAGTAGGAAATCTCTCTTTACAGAGAGGGACATTCGAAAGCGAATGCCTCCTGTTTCCAAATTTCTTAACAAGAATATGCTGAGGTATATATGTAATTTAACCTTTTCCCAAGAGCATAGGGCCATCATTCTGAATATTGCACAATGACTCTCTTGGAAGATATTGAAGAATGTCCAGATAGTTACCCTTTATAGTAACTGAAGTCAGACAACCCAGCTTTTTTGAATAACTGTTTCCTTTAAAAAAATATTTTTTGGTTAGTGTTCTTCTTTTCAATGCCTACGAGTAGACTTTTTAATTTTCTGTATCTAAACCACTACATTTTCTAAACCCATATAATCAAGTTTATTAGAAATATATACAGAGTTAAAGAAGTTGCTGAGAAAGAACTTTAGAAGTTCTTATGACTGAAACCGTAGAATTTTGCCTGGGAACTTTTGACCACCTATTTAAACCACGCAAAACAATTCCTCCCTCCTCCTTGCCCCTCCTTCCTTTCTTTTTCCCTTGGTCATAGTCCAAATTGCCATACCGATGAATTCTATATATGAAGGTATAAACCTGGGCTGGGAGTGAGAAAGGTAAAATTACAATAAGGGGACACTAAAGATGATTTATATAGTATATGCATATATAAACTAAGTGACTCTCAGTAAGAAACATATATCTGTATATAAGTGTGCACATATGTAACATATAATTGATGTATGAGTAATATACATTTTTATTAAGTAAAATTAATCATGATGAGAATGAGAGTGAGTGAGAGCCCCTGTTCCTTCACGTCCCCACCAGCATTTCGTATTGTCAGTGTTTTAGATTTGGGCCATTCCCATAGGTATGGAGTGGTATATCACTATTGTTTTACTTTGCAATTCTGTAATGACATATGATGTGAAACATCTCTTCATATGCTAACTTACCATCTAGACATCTTCTTCGGTGAGGTTTCCATTCTGGTTTTTTGCCCAGATTCGTTATTCATTCTCTTATTGTTGAGTATTAAGAGTTCTTCGTATGTTTTGGATAACAGTCTTTTGCCAATATTTTCTCCCAGTCTGTGGCTAGATAGACTCCTCATTCACATGATGTCTTTTACAGAGCGGAAGTTTTCATTTTTGTTTTTGTTTCCATTTTAACGAAGTCTGGCTTATTAATTATTTTGTTCATGGACCAGGTTTTTGATCTGATGTCTAAAAACTCACCACTTTTACACTCAAGGTCATTTGGTCTTCTGCTATGTCATCTTTGAGGATTTTTGTCGTTCGTGTTTTACATTTAGGTCTATGATCCATTTTGAGTCAATGTCTGTGAAAGGTATAGGACTGTATCTCAATTCATCTTTTTGCACGTGGATGTTCAGTAGTCCCAGCACCATTTGGTGAAAAGACAAACTTTGCTCTATTTTATTGCCGTTGACCCTTCATTGAAGACCAGATACCTATATTTATGTGAACTTCTGAACTTCGTATTCTGTTCCCATTAATCTATTTCTCTATTTTACTACCACACTGTCTTTGATTACTGTCACTTTGTAGTAAATCTTGAAGTTGGGTAACGTCAGTTCTCCAAGTGTGTTCTTCTCCTTCGATATTGTGCTGATTATTCTGGGTCTTCTACCTTTCCACAGAAACTTTAGGATCAGTTTATCAACAGCCACAAATTACTTGCTGGGATTTTGATTGGGATTGTGTTGAATCTATAGATCTTACAATAGTAATTGATTCACATATGTATTGTACACCTGCTTTGTGCCAGCCTCCAACCTGGATGTTTAGGATTCCCCATGTGAATAAAACAAAGATCTCTAGTCTCATGATCCGTAACATTCTTGTAGGGGCGACCCAAAAAAATAAACAAACAAATGCATATATGTGAGTGTACGCTCTGTACATATATATAACAAATAGGTAAATTATCTGGAATGTTATAAAGTAATAACTATAGAAAGAATAAATACAATATAGCAGAGTGAGATCAAAAGTACCAGTGGTTGGGGAAAGACTGATTTGCGATTTTAAATAAGGCAGTCAAATGAAGCCTGACTGAGAAAAAGAAAACTTGGATCAAGACTCCAAGGAAGTGATAGAAAGAAGTGAGGATGTCAGTGAAACAGGTGCTGAGCAAGCGAAGGGCCTCGTGCCAAGCATGCCCGGTGTGTTTAAGGAACAGCAAGATTAGGATGCACACAGTGGGATGGAAAAGAAGGAATGTTCTACAAGTTGAGATCAAAGAGGTAACAGGGGTTCAGATCATGCTGGTCCTTGAAAGTCATTATAGAGACTATGGCTTTTATGCTGAATGACACAGAGAAGCAGCCACAGGATTTTGAGCAAAGGCATGATATTATTTGACATCTATTTTAAAAGGTTCACCCTGGCTCCTGGGTTGAGAATCGACAGTAAGGGGCAAGTGTAGATACAGAAAAAATAGTTAGGAGGCTATTATAATAACATAGGCAAAAGATTATTGTAGCTCAGCGTAATAAGAGTGGAAGTGTAGGATAGACTAAAATCTAGATTTATTTTTAAGGTATAGCTACAAATTATTTCCTTACAGGTTAGAGGAGGAGGGAGAAAGAGGAGGGAGTGAAGGAGAGAGAGAGGGAAAGGAGTCCACCAAAAGTTTGGAAAGTGCCATTGGCTGAGATAGGAAAGACTGCAGAGGGAGTAGATTTTATAGTTCAGGAGTACTGTTTTGCACATATTTATTTGAATTTATCTATTTAGGCAACCAAGTAAAAACGATGAGTAGAGGGGTGCCTGGATGGCCCAGTTGGTTAAGTGTCCAAACCTTGATTTTGGCTCAGGTCATGATCTTGCTGTTCATGGGCTTGAGCCCCACGTCGGGCTCTGAGCTGACAGCTGCTTGGGATTCTCTCTCTCTTCCTCCCTCCCTGCCCCTCCCCTACTCTTTCTCTCTCCCTCCCTCTCTCTCTCTCTCTGTCTTTCTCTCTCAAAAATAAATAAGTAAACTTAAAAAAATGTTGAGTGGATAACTGCATATATGAATCTGAATTTAAGGAGAGAGAGAGAGAGAGAGATCTGAACTTGAAATATCAACATGGGATGTGTCAGCATATAAATGGTAGTAAAGCCTTGAGACTGAGAGTTTCCCAAGGATATGAGTCTAGAAAGATAAAGAGGAATGAGAACTGAGCCAGGGATACTCCAAAATTAAAAAGTTAAGAGTAAGTATCAGTGAGGGAGCCTGAAGTGGAGTGGCCAGTGAGAATTGGTGTCTTGAAAATGGAAAATCTGGGGGCGCCTGGGTGGGTCAGTCAGTTAAGCGTCCGACTTCGGCTCAGGTCATGATCTCGCGGTCTGTGAGTTCGAGCCCCGCGTCAGGCTCTGTGCTGAGAGCTCAGAGCCTGGAGCCTGTTTCAGATTCTGTGTCTCCCTCTCTCTCTGACCCTCCCCCGTTCATGCTCTGTCTCTCCCTATCTCAAAAATAAATAAACGCTAAAAAGTAAAATAAATTAAAAAAAAAAAAGAAAATGGAAAATCTGTCAAGGAGAGGTTAGGGGCAAGCTGGCAAATGCTTTTGGTGAATTCAAGGAAAATGAAGACCGAGAATTGACCTTGGGATCAGCAACGTGGAGATCTTTGGCAACCTTGACTAGAGTGGTTTCTTGAAATGGCAAGAATGAAAGCTTGATTGCATTTAAGGAGGATGGAAATAGAGCCTTTGAAGGCATCAGGTGTAGGCAATATTTAAGGATTTTTCCTAAATAATTAAATTAAATTAAGAAGAGGCAACAGCTAGCAGGGGACTCAAGATATGGCTTGTTGTTGTCGTTATTTCTTTTTTTTTTAAGATGGAAGAAATAACTATCCTTCTAGTATAATAGCCACCATTAAGCGATATGATAATATTGATGAAAGGGTAAAATTGCTTATAGTACAGTATGATAACATATTTTGGGGGAATTGGAAGCCTCTAAAGAAATTTTTAATTAGTGACAAAGTAACATCTACTCTGCAAATTCACCCCTTTTCTTTGCATCTCATTCAAAATTCTGACCCATTTAAGAATGATACCAGCTGAACATCGATCGCTTATCTGATTAAAATAACTAGGACTGAAGTCTGTATTAGGCTTCACATACCATCTGAAGTCAATTATATTTTCAAAGATTTACCATAAAATGCATCTCTAATCATAAGATAATTTTGAGTGACATTTTGGACCACTTGAAACATTATTCATTCCATATTTAGCTTTTCAGAAAGTTAAATAGATTCAGTCAGCATTGTTATCTAGAGTAAAAATGCCCCAGCCTCAACCCTAGACCCAGGAGCCAGATTGAAAACTGTAAAATGAAAACATGGTTCACACTTCTCCAGCACACCCATGGCTAAACTCATCCCCACCGTAAGTGACATTGAGCAGATTCTCTCTAGAGTCCAACACCACAAAAAAAAAAAAAAAAAAAAAAAAAAAAAAAAAATCTATTTATAATACCAAGGCATCAGACTGGAAATAGAAGACAGGTGCTTTAAAATGAAGAACACACCAGCTTGGGCTCAGGTTTAGACAGGTGGATTCAGGAGGCTTCTTACTGAGGTCTCCTTCATGGAAGCAAAACACTTTCAATCCAAAAGTATGTTTGTCCTAAAATAAAGCTATCTTCTTGCTAGAAGATCCGTTGCAATCTGAAAATCTGTTGGCTGAGACTGTACCACATGTACATCTATCAAATGGTGGTCTTTTCCCCTTTCACCTGAAATCACAGTGTTTTAATGTCCGTGGACTAAATTAACCAGACCCGCTCAGGGTTGAATCTGAAGAAGAACCCCAAGCAAAACTGTGCCTCGCCGACCGTGCCCATGATCCACAAGGTCTGGTCAAAAGCTCTACCTGAGGACTGGACACCCCTGGGCGCAGGCAAGACCAAGAACTAAGCACAGGCACCACATTCTCCACACAGACACTTGGAAAGAGCTTTCCTGGGCGGAGTAGACCTAGCATACTACAATTCCAATCCATCTTTACAAAGGATACCTTTCTTAAACAAGGCACAGAATACATACATTTCAATGCATGTGTTAATGAGATCAATCCAAGTGAATTTGGTTGTAGGATACCGTATACTGCACTTACGCAAAAAAATCATATGCAAAAGCAGAGACTTTCCAGGTAAATGATTAAATAAAAAGGATTTCAAAAATATTCACCCACATGAACTGCCTTTCTGTTTCGGAAGAATGTGTGCCCAAAGGGTTAATATTATATAGAAGGTAGACATTTAATGGATAAATTTAAAAGCAGCTAAGAACATAGCATCCTGTGTATAACTTTCATAATTGTGCGTTCCTCCAGAGATAATGGATATCATTATCAGCGGCGCCTGTCCTAGGAAACTTGGCAAGGTTATGATTGTTTGTTACAGCTTTGGTTATATTAACATACACATTAATATTTATAAATATTTGATGTCATGTTAATTTTTCATATAAGATGATTTATGTAATGTTGCTGTGCCCTGTTAGAGGGCATTTGCAATATGCTTCAAAAGGGGACTGAAGTGATGCATGTTCTTTAAGGGAACTTGCCTGTATATCACTGTTCTTACAATGCATTATTCTGAACAAAAGTGTTTCAAAATAAATTATGTGAATTGTGGATTTACTCCATTAACATTTTAAATAAAACATAAAGGAAAAGATCATGCTGAAACTATTCACTGCATTTTAAAAAGGAGCTCTGTTCTCTAGAAGCAGGACAAAGTTTACTGGAATACTCTTTTTCAAAAACGAAGTCATCAAGTAAGCAGTGCTTCTGCAATTTTGTTTTAAATATCACATAGTCTAGAGAGCATGCAAATATTCAGAGAATATTCAGAGAAGGATATTAACTTTGGACAGGAAAAAAAAAAAGACCTGCAATACTCTTGTTTGTTCTGAGTTTTCTTTTGCTATAGTATATCTTACTGTGACCAAACTTAAATAGTAAGAAAATTGAATATAACGTACACAGGATATGTATAATAAATAAATCAACTATAAGTTATTAAATGAATATTTGCCCTAGGTGAAATAAAATTAATTTGTTTTTAGAAAGTTTAAGCAGCTTTAAGCAGAACGTTTATATATATATATAATATATATATATATATTATACACATTATACACATTATATACACATACATATGTATATATATGCGTATATATATATATATATATATACACACACACATATATATTATGGTAACTTGAAACCAATAACATATAGTATGAAGAATTATAGGTTTGTTTAGTATTACAGTAATGTTTTATAATAGAGTTCGTTAGTCCACATTACCAAGTTGTATTATTAATAACACTTTACTTATTTTTTCATTTAGGTCAAAAGTACCGTTGAGTAAAATCTGTAGAAAAACTTTCAAATGCCCCATTTTTTATGTTAATTAATTTCCCTATTATAATGATTGTTATCTATTTATTCTTTTACTTCTATGTAGACATTTTTCAGTACTGACTACTGTTATGGTATTAGCAGAAGAGCTATTAACAAAATTTGAGTTTTGATGTACTTGCTTTTTTTTCAACATCTTTAATATCCTGCCGAGGTCCAACCCCAGTGGGTCCAGGGGTTCCCGAAGGATGAAGGGCCTCAGCGAAAATAACACATGGACACAGACAATAGCTGTGGGTTCGACTGGCCCCTTTATTGTGGCAAACGTGGCATTATATTTGTTAGCAATTTCCTTGTCGCGTGCGTCATCGATGTTTCTCGGCCTTACCTAATTCTAAAAATGTTCCTTTGTGTAATCACCCATTAAGAAGCCTCATGGTTATTTCTTTGTAACGTTCCCTCCTGCCTTTTGCTTATTGATTAATTTCTTCATACTACTTTCATTATGTATCTACCTTTATTTATAGTTTATAAAGCGTTTGCTTCGCTATTTCATGGAAGGTCATCTAGCTCTCAACACCTCAAGTGGAACATTTATAGGGACATGACTTCTTAGTTGTTTCTTTGAACAATTTGTGGTGTCAGGAACAAAAGTATTCGCTTTGGTGTGGGGTGCCAGGAGGGAGCCAAGAGAGCCCTGGGAACCCAGGCCTTATGCGTTCCCAGAGAGACAATGTATACCTAGGAACTAATGAACCGTTCTGTACCTTAACCCACCAGGTCCAATCATCATCTGGGATGCCTCCCGGGGGGGCCAAGTGGGCCTAGGGGTTGGAGTAACTTGTATCCATAGATACATTCCTTTGTTGCCAGAGTGGGGATTTTGAACCCATTTGTCCCATCCTTGGCTGGGGAATATATGGGGCTATCCTTCCTTTAGGTAGAGGAGTCTTTATAGGGGGTGGCAAGGGCTGGATGTAGGGCCACATAATTTCGCTGCGGAATCTTATTTCTTTCTCCGATGGTTCTTTACCCGGGAGGACCGTCGTGGGCAATTCCCCAGCTGACAATTCCCCAGGTGCTTTCATTGGTAGGGGGGCTGCCCCGACCAACGCTAAGGCCAAATTACTAAAAGCAGGAGTACAAGAACTTCACTTTCGATGGGCCGCCGTGCAGTCCCGATCCATCCACCGCCTGGGCCCTGCTGTCGGGCTGGTTGGATAGCTTGGCTTCTGGCAATATCCCTTTAATTTGTTCCTTTCTGCCTGTTGAGATTCAGGTTTTCTTTAATGAGGACAATTCAACATTAACTTATTTTTCTCCTTCTGTGTATCCAATGTGAGACATTACACTGTGGTATAACAAAAATAATATATTTAGTAAATGTGAGAATATTTGGATTTAAAGTGTATATATATATATATATATATATATATATATATATATGCCTAGAATCAAATATTTTATTCTTCTAAATTTACCATTAAGTAACAATAGTTACTTTTCAACCAATCTCTCACACTATATAAAACCTTTGAAAAACTCAAAAGATCAACTCAAGAAATTAGCTTTGATTTGACATTATAGAAGTCATTAGCTCTCACTATCCAGGTCACAAGATTAACAATTAATTTGAATTAAGTGTAATGACTTTTTCCCTCATATTTTCATATACAAATTAACTCTGTCATCACAATTATTCACATTACAAAAAAAAATTGCAACAGGTCATAAGGGAGGAAAATGCCTTAATTTGAGGTTACCCAGAAAGTTCTGTGGCAACAAAGCATGTGGAAAGCATGAAAATAAGGATCATATTCCCAGATGACAGACAGCCGGCATTTCACAAAGTAGATAACTATCAGTCATTTTGAATTCGGCATAATAAATACCATATGAAAAAAATATTACTAAGTTAAATTGTCAAGCAAAGCAGTTATCAGTGGATACATTTTGTTAAAGTTAAATAATTTGAGCTTAGGATATTTATGTTACAAATGTGGAAATCTACTTATATTCCATAATGTATGATGCAAAGAAAAGGCCAACGTGGACATAAGTATGTTTAGAGCCCCACGAATCTGTGTTGTCAAATATTCATCATAATTCACTTCAGAATTCTTGCTTCTTAAATGAAAAAGAATCTAAATTTTAAGTGTAATATTGTATATGATCAAATGATTGCAAAATAGAGTACTGAAATTATCACACACATCAGCAGAACCATCTTGTTTGAGAGAGTATAGTACATCATCCATTAGAAAAACACCAGAATTAAGAGCTATAAGTATAAAAGAATAGATAACTGGAAAAGGGTAATCGGTGAGTGATTGCACATAAATGTTGGTGTTATACTTTATATTTGCTGAGAAAATTCTTTTCACGATTGAAATCCATAAAGAAACCAGATTGAAAATTTCTATTTTGTGCTGGTTCTTTTATAGATGCAAACATGTGTTAAGAAAATACTAAAGAAAAAGAAGGTAAATTCTCAATTGTAGCATTTTTAAAGCATCTTCCTTAAGAGATTATGTGCAAGAGACTGGGCTAGCTTCGTTTATTTAAGAACAAAGGTTTACTATAAAATTGTGCTAGAAATATAGGTATAAATATAAACACATTTATCTATCTATACACACAGATAGATACACACTAATGGATATATGTGTATATTTGCGGGTATCTGCAAATACTCAACTTTATATTGAATTAGCTACTCATGGTCTTGTGGTAAAGTTTCTAATCTAGCTATAATATTGCAAGGAAATAAAGCCACAATCGGAATAGTTCACCACTCCAATCAGATTGTGTTTTTCTAAGTTTAAGCAAAGAAATTTTTTTCTTAAATATACTACAGAAAGAAACAGTGGTCTGAGAAATCATATTTACAAAAATAATATGCAATTTAATCAAAATCCAGATTGTTATATTTGAGGACACTTTAGTTACCAAAATGAAAGAAATGATGGCACTTCTATATAAAAATTTAACTGAATTCAACTACTCAACTGCAAAACACTTTCTAAAATAAACATGAAAAAATTCCTGTAGTGGTATTTATTCTCACCAAAATTTGATATCAAAAAAGATAGCCCACAGAAGATCAATACTAGTAAGATTAAATGGATCAAAGTCACAGACACACAGATCGTACTTCTTTTTATAACTGATTAATACTCAGCCATACGGCGTTAACTGTCACCAAAATGTCATACCAGGTGTTTGAGTAATAGTGTAATAAATTAAGGCTTCATATCAAATGCTATGTAGGCCACTTTTTGAGAAGCGTACATCCCTAGTTCAAGACACTAAACTCACTCAGGTGGCACATTTTCATCACTAATTAAAAGAAGTAGTTGTTGAACGAGCACGGAGGGCTCAACATATCATCACAAGAGGAGAGAACCAGTTTATCAATCTTCCGTGCTTTGTTTTGTGTCTTTAGGTCTGTGCAGATGGTAGTAAATAAATGTTTAAGACAAAGCTGGAAGACCATAGCGTCACGTCGTACCAATAATCACATTAACCCTATAACTAAAATGCTTTATTTCGGGTTTTACTACGTGACTTGAATGGAAGAATGACTGCTTAGTACATTAAAGATATTAATAATGAACGCTTGAAATTGTTATTTGACAGTGGATTTTTGGCCATGGTCATCTTCGTAAACTGGTCTAATCCTTTCACCAACTCTCTGTTTCATGCATGTGTCGACATACATATAAAATCTAAAGGTGGTGGCGGATTGAGGAGCAGACAAAGGAATTACTTTCTACAATTTAATTCTTCACATATGGCATATCCATACGTGTAAAACTAATGCGCCCAGTACAACCAATATAATAATTTATCGGTCATTGCAGATTACTGCAAAATATGTTACTCGGTACTAATGCACATCCCTTATGAAGATCATCAAAATCAGTGAAGTGAGATCAGGCCATGACGCACTTCTTCCAATTTATATGTGGGTTGTTTTACTAAGTCCTTTCTAACATAACTCTCCCATCGTGAGACATTATATCCATAAAGGAGCAAAGATACCGCGCTCATTTTCTACTCCAGTTTCAGTTATTTACATTAAATCCCGCCTTTAGGAAGAGCTATGGGTAATAATTTTAGGGGTAATCTGTTACTGCATGATTAAATATAAAAGGAGACCATTCAGAGTCACAAGAATGGAAACTAACAGAATGCACAAGGGGTCAATAAGGATGTGTGTTTTTCTTTGCACTGTGATGATCTATTGCTATTCAGAACAATTGATTAGACAGGTTCATTATTGTTTTGCAACCACATATGAACCACTGTTATCCACATTTACTCCCTAAGGTGTTCTCATGGACAGTTTTTCAATGATTTGTAATTTCAAGGAGCAGCAAGCTTACAATTCACTCTGCTTAACTTTCCTGTCCTTTAAAGAGGATTACGAACTTCTGCACGCTAAAGGCCGTTGGAACAGCGACAGCCTTCCTGAAAATGTCTTATCGGAGTCACAAATATTTATCATCCCCAAACTATATCCAGTCCTTAAAACAGTGATTTCACTCTACCCTGCATAGATGATTGGAGAGAGAACCATCATTCTAGAACTGAAATCTTTTGCAACTTTAGCCTCAAGCCATCATTTAAAAATACGTGCTGATGGGTACGGTAATTTTGTTTAGAGAGATAGACAAAGGATGTGTGAAATCTGTTCTATTTGGGGCAATTTTATTTCAAATCTGTACAGACCTAAAGATTTGTCAAGTTCAATTTTTTTTTTCACACTGTAAAATAACTAACTTTTCTCAAAAACATATTCAAGCAACAAAAAAGAGGTTACCTATATGGAATTCTCATTCGTGTCATGTTCAGTTTTTTTTAAAGAGGTAATTCTCTTTTCTTAAGCTCAAGTTTGTATTCCTTTTCGTATATGATTTTGTGTTTATGTACAAAAGGTAAACTAACTTATAATCAGAACTGATTCTATTTCTCTTTCCGATAAAGAGGAAACAGGTGTCATTGTTAAGTCTTTGGGGTCTGGGATCAGGCTCATTAATCCTGGCTCTTCTGTGTACATTGGACAAATTGCTTACTATTCAACTTACTCATCTCTAAAATGAGAGAAATACTAGTAACTAGTTTTGAAGTTGCTCTATGGATTATGTGAGATAATGGAAGTTACATGCTGACCCCACTGTCTGAATACGTGCAGGCTCAGTGAGTCAGGAGGCAGAGGAAGAGGGGACCAGGTATACTAGTGATAATTAGAGTAAAGACAATAAAAAAAGACTTATTTTTAATGTTTTCCCCACTATTTGTTTTTTTTTTTTTTTTAATTTTAACATCTATTTATTATTGAGAGACAGAGAGAGACAGAGCATGAGCATAGGAGGGGGAGAGAGACGGGGAGACACAGAATCTGAAACAGGCTCCAGGCTCTGAGCTGTCAGCACAGAGCCTGACGCGGGGCTAGAACCCACAAACAGCGAGATCATGACCTGAGCTGAAGTGGGACGCTTAACGGACTGAGCCACCCAGCACCCCTCCCCACTATTTGTAATAAGGACTTTAAATTTGTAACATAAGGGAAAACAAGATCATATCCTTTGTATATTAATGCACTTTGTTAAAAGTCACCTCCTTCAGAGATGCTGGCCGGGTAGAAATAATGATATTCTTTAAAACTTAAGGGCCTTTAATGTGAGCCACACTTCTGAAAACTATCCTAGAACGGGATGCTGGCTTTTAAATGCATAGCTTCCAAATGAAGCTCTTATATTCTTTTCCCCCAGTTTTGCGGAGAAATACCCACTGTATATCACTGTGTGACTGTAAGGTATATAGCATGGCTTGATTTTATGTGCATATATTATAAAAGGATTACCACAATATGTTTAGTAACATTCATCTTCTAATGTAGATACCAGAAAAAGAAAAAAAAAGGAAAAAGGGAATTTTTTTTTCCCCTCGTGATGAGGACTGTTATGATTCCCATATATCATGCAGCACTGTTAGCCGTGGCCATTGTGTGTATCCATCTCTAGTCCTTATTTGTCCTACTCTCTGGAAGTCTGTACCTTTGACACCTTCCTCCAGTGTTGGGCACATAAATATTTATAATTCTTATATCTTCTTGACATCATTTATCGTTGTATAATGACCTTCGTTGTCTGTCTTTCCCACTTCTAAAGTGTATTTTGTCTGTTTTTGTCTGATAAAAGTATGGCTAACACCACTTTTTTTGGTGTTGTTTGTTGCCATTTGCTTGAAGTGTCTTTTTTCCACACCTTCACTCTAAGTCTATGTGTCTTTAAGGCTAAAGTATCTTGTGGGTAGCATATCTTGTTCTTTTGGTGTTTCTTAGTTTGTTTTGTTTTGTTTTTTATCCATTCTGTGTCTCCTAATTGTAAAATTTAATCCATTTGTGGCTAAAGTACTGACTGATAGGTGAAGACTTACTATAGCGATTTTGTTCATTGTTTTCTGGTTGTGGTGTAGATGCATTGTTCCTTATTATCCTGCTGTCTTTTTTGTGTGTTTTGATCTTTTTTTTTTTTTAACTTTTTTTTTTTAGCGTTTATTTATTTTTGAGACAGAGAGAGACAGAGCATGAACGGGGGAGGGGCAGAGAGAGAGGGAGACACAGAATCGGAAGCAGTCTCCAGGCTCTGAGCCATCAGCCCAGAGCCCGACGCGGGGCTCGAACTCACGGACCGTGAGATCGTGACCTGAGCTGAAGTCGGACGCTTAACTGACTGAGCCACCCAGGCTCCCCTGTGTTTTGATCTTTTATTGTCAGTATGCTTTGACTTCTTTATTGTGTCTTTTTGTATAATAACTATATGATTTTCCCTTGTGGTTACCATGAGGCCTACATAAAAATCTTGAACTTGTAATGTCCTACTTTGATAACAACTTCACATCAATAGTCACACTTTTACTTCTTCTCTTCTTCACATTTTAGGTTATTTGTGTTACAGTTCACATGTTATTTTTTTTTATTATTGTATAACTAATAACAGATTATTGTCATTATAATTATTGTATTACATTCTTTTTTAACTTTTAAACTAGTATACTAAGTGATTTATGCACCACCATTAATTACCATGTTGCACAATCTATTATGACTATATATTTATCAATACCTGGGAGATTTATGCTACCTTTTTGTGGTTTTATGATGTTAATTAAAGCATTCTCTTACTTCCACTCAAAGAAGTTTCTTTAGCATTTCCTGTAAGGCACATCTGGTGATAATGAACTTCCTCAGCTTTTGTTTGTTCCGGAAAGTCTTCATCCCTTCTTTGTTTCTGAAGGACAGCTTTTTCAGGTATACAATTCTTGGCTGACTTTTAATTTATTTCAATATTTTGAATATTTCATCCCATTCTCTCCTAGACTGAAAAGTTTCTGTTTAGAAATCCACCAGTAGATTTATGGGGTCTCCCTGTACATAAATTTTCTCTTTTTTCTTGCTGCTCTTAACATTCTTTCTTTGTCTTTGAGCTTTGACATTTTAAATATAATATGTCTCAGTGTAGCCCTATTTGTGTTCAAACTATTTGGGGTCTTTTGAGCTTCATGGGTCTGGATGTCAATTTCTCTCCCTAGGTTGAAAAACATCTCAGCCATTATTGCTTTAAATATACTTTCTATCCCTTTCTCTTCTTCTTCTGGAATTCCCATTATGTGAATATTGTACCTCTCCGTTGTGTCCCATGATCCATAAGCTTTCTTCACTCTTTTTCATTTTTTTCTAATTTTGCTCCTCTGCCTGGGTAATTTCTAATGTCCTGTCCTCCAGGTCACTGATTCTTTCTTCTGCATGGTCGAGTCTACCTTTGAAACTCTCTGTTGAATTCTTCAGTTCAGTTAATATATTTTTCAACTTTAGGATTTCTTTGTGTGTGTGTGTGTGTGTGTGTGTGTGTGTGTGTGTGTGTGTTTCAGATGGTTGCTCTTTCCTTGTTGAACTTTTCATTTTGTTCACGCATTGTTTTCCTAATATTGTTTAGTTGTCTCTCTGTGTTTCCTTATAATTCACTGAATTTCCTTGAGATGATTATTCTGAGTTCTTTGTCTGACATGCATTGGTCTCCATTTCTTTAGGGTTAATTATTGGAGCCTTACTGGCTTCCTTTGGTGGTGTCATATGTGCCTGATTTTTCATGATCTTTGATTCCTTACATTGGTTACCTGCACATTTGCATAATGGGGCTCCTCTTCCAGACTCTTTGCTTTGAAAGAGACAAAGCAGTCAGCTTAGTTTTAGATTCTAGGTGTGTCTGCTAGTAATACCCGTGGGCAGGTGGGGCCTGCTATTATGGTCTGTTTGGGGGCAAGGAACCATGTGAGCTCTGAGAAGGAAGGGTATGGGAATGTGCTACTGGCTGAGAACAGTTGGATAGCACTTCTGGGTTTCCTACCCAAATGAGGCTGAACAATGCGCTCCATGGTTTCCTAGATTCTCTGGTTGAGCTTATTAGATGGACTTAGCCTCACCCCTCTGCCTCCATGTTCTAGAATTCACTCAGTGAATTCACTCAGTGTCGTTAGTTATTCTTGTGAGGGAGAGTGAAGTCAGGAACTACCTGTGCCATCATCTTGGTGATGTTGTTCTACCAGCTCTTAATAAATAAATAAATAAATAAATAAATAAACAAGCAAACACACACACATACGTATGTATGTGTGTGTGTGTGTGTACATGTATATATATGTATATATGTATGTGTGTATATATATGTGTGTATACATATATTTCTGTTACAAGTTACACATGTTGAATCAGTTCTTATACCATATCACACAAAGAATTCTTTAATTTCCGGTAATAAATGGAACTAATACATACTTAAAGTTTCACTCAAAATCTGTATTTCTGCACTCATACATATGCTATTGAACAATGTAGTCAGCAAAAAATTGTACCCAATAATCCAACGACAGAAGAGAATTGAAAATTCTATTTGAATTTGCAACTTATTGATTTTACTACTGTTAGAAAGAAGGATTCAAGATCTAATTTTGAAGTGTCACTGAATTTTCAGCTGGAATTTCTTCATGCAGATATTCTCACTCCCTTAATTTTGTGAATTTTGGTTTCTTCCTTAAATGGGAATGTGTCACTTTTGAATATAATTCTACTACATTTATGTGCAACAGCCTCTCTTCAATGGGCTTATGATAAAAACTGAAATATCTGTTCGCTTCATGCAAAATACTTAGCCCAGGGCAATACTTCTCGAGCTTCCTGGTGAATAGGAATACTCTGGAAGGCTTGTTAAAAATGCTAATTTATTGGTTGCATCCTTGCAGATTCTGATTCCGTAGAGCTGGGGTAGGACCCAGGAATGTATATTTTATTAAGAACCGCCAGGTGATTCTGATACAGGTGGTCTAAAGGTCATAATTAGAACAATGTTGATCTAGGATTACCATAGATTTTGTCACCTGCTTATTATCAAGATAATATTCACATTTTACTGTAGAACCTCTTTATTATCAAAATATTCTTCAAAATATGATAAAGGTGAATTTCTAGGGAGTTTGAAAATAAATATTACTGGGGCACCTGGGTGGCTCAGTTGGTTGAGTATCTGACTTCGGCTCAGGTCATGATCTCGCGGTCCATGAGTTCAAGCCCCACACTGGGCTCCGTGCTGACAGCTCAGAGCCTGGAGCCTGCTTCGGATTCTGTGTCTCCCTCTCTCTCTGCCTTCCCCACCCCCTCAAAAATAAATAAACGCTAAAAATTTTTTAAAGGAGAAAATAAATATTACTCTTTCCTAGGCCTGATTTAAATATTGCCTCTAAGTAACACTCTAAACTCTTGGGGCAAGTTGCCAGTACTCGCTCATCAGTATAAATAGACCAAAGGTGAACACAGAACTCCATTAAACCAGGACTCTAACCTACAAATCTCACACACACTCTCTCTTCCTTCCGGCATCCTTGTAGTTTATCTTCAGTTTAAGCTGGTTCTCCCTTCTTCTCCCCTAACTCAGATTCTCTCTCTGCCAATTTCCTCCTTCTTTATAGACTCTTAGCTTATAATCTTCTCATGGCCTACTTTTTTTTTTTTTTTTTTTTCTGTTTTCTCCTAGATATCTTACCCAAGGATAAAAGAGGGGAAGGTACATCCTGGCCTTTCATAGATTTTATGGATTAAAAGTGGTGGATTTGGAGGCGAGGGCTAGGAAAAAAATTGTTAGGTAAACAGAGGGAGAAATTTGGATGGTCCCTCTGCCCAGCCGGGACTCCTCTCCCAGTCTGCATGAGAGAAGCCTGGCTTCTTACATTCTCCCTAAACCAAAGAAAACCCAGAGCTACATCTTCCTCAGGGAGATGAAAACTCAGATCATAATGTCCTGCCAGAACTTGCTTATCCCGATCTGAGTCCTGTCACCATTTCATGGCCTTCATCTACAGTTCTCCTCTCTTAGGGCTTTATCAAAGCAGGGTTTGCTGTTGTGATGTAGTGTGAGCCACGCACACTGAAGTTTCAGCCAAGAGAAAACCTAAAATGGTGCTAAAAATACCTTTGCCTGCCCAACTTAGGAAGCTCAAACTCTGAGTAGTGTATTTCACATGTCATCTTTGAAACAAACATATAAACAGATAAACATTTCCAAGTCCATGGAGATGATCGCTTAGCCTTCCAAATACAAACTCATGTGAGGTTGATCTAATTTACTTGTAAAATCTGGATTTGTGAATGATCCAATTTTAGCCTCTTAGGAAAATCAGTTTTGAGTCAAACAGAGTTGGAGTGAAAACAAAGATAGAGACAAAATACCAAAATCCATTGTGCGTTTAAATTTCCTGACGTCTTAAGGAACTCACGTGTCCCACTATCTCCATTTCAACTGGGACCATTTCAAGTGGTCCATGACAGACACCCTGTTATTTTGAGAAAATAATCTCTGAACATGAACTGCGTCATCAATGTGTGTGTTGAGAGTCGCATCGTCGATGATGGAAACAGCTTTTCTCTCCTGGCATTTTCAGACAGAAATATGACTTCTACAATCAGTCACACACACACACACACAGACACACACACACGCACGCACGCTCGTGTAGGCAAAATGTGAAACTCACCTCTCTGCTTACATGTGTTTAGTTGATATTTCACAGACAAGAGGTTTTGTTCGCCTGAACCCTAAATGATCTGTTAATGATTTGGGATTTTAAACAGTTCCCTCTGAAAGCTGGTTCTTGTAATCAAGTTTGACATGAAAATAGTACTGTCATTAAATTCAAGGAAATGCCATAGTTTAATGCTTAATCACATTACATTTAAGATAATTTGTATGTCATGAAGCTATATTTTGGAAACAGGAATTTGAACTTTACTACTGAGCAGACCATAGATCCTCATAGACTTTTAGCCTCAGAGCGCTTCGGTATTGAGATATAGTTTCAGGAAGTCGGTATGGAAAAAAAAAATACCTATTTATTAATTATACTTAAATGCTTTAGGGAATACGTACATGTAATTAAAATGCCAATGATGACAAATAATAGTGCCATGATTAATTTCTTGCCGTGCCTGTGTCTTTCTTTCAAGGGAAAATTCTTGCCCCTTCACCTGTCTCATGGACTCCCAGAAGTATTCCTAGCCCCCGATTGGAAGCATGTTAATATCGTTCTTTTTTCAAGCAGGTCTGAGTGTTTGTCTTACACAGTTTTGTGTGTGGGTGTTGTCTGGGTGATGGAAGGTAGGGATTAAGCTGGATTTCTTACAGGGTCAATTTACAGAGTAAATTCAGATAGGACCGAGCAGATGATTTACATTTTCAAGCTAAATCATTAAAATTATGGTGAGTAATGCACCTTACGACGATATTAACGTGCACCTAATAGGTCACCCACACCCACGGCAGAGTTTTCGTACTTCTTAGCAATTCCATTTACTTGACATAAATGGTTTTGTATGATTGCTCTAACCAATCATGACACCTTGAGCAAAACAACTGATGTCATTCAATAAGGAGTGACGATCCATTAAAGAGAAGCCCATTATGACTTTTTATACAGTCTACAATGCAAATGAGAACACTGTTTAAACGTAAAAATAGGAAAGAGAATCTGAAGGAGGCTAAGTATTTTCTAAACCAAAAAAAAGAAAAAGCTAGTCTTTACTCCTAAGAGTCTCAACATATTCTTCTTCAAAATATCGACTCAAAACTGCAGAATACTCCTTTGTCTTCCCAATGTAAGGATCCGGACTTTGCATGATGCATAGAAAGATCTTCCAGAAAGAACCCTCCCCGCCCCCCCCCCCCCCGCCCCACCACACACACACACACAACATTGTGTTAAACTTCTTCCAATTGTTCAGCTAATTCTTATGCTTCTCCAATTTTACTGGATATGATGTTTTTATTGGGGTTCAGGGAAGCATTGCTAATGACATCAGCAAGCTTTGTCATTTCTCACTGCCAGTTTTCTACCCAACTTACACTTTTGTCACTCAAACTGCCAGATCGCTCCAACAATTAATCTTAAAGCGCAGGAGCCGGGGACTTTTAAATGGACCCCTTCTTGGGATTTTGTGTTAAAAACAGAAAAGTTCCCATGAGTGAAGGGGGTAAGTGAGCTCCTCCAGCCCCTGCCGCTCCCCAGGGTCTCACTCTCCTCTGCCACCCCCAAAAAGGAATGAATTACATTTCTCTTCTTGTCCTTTAAATGAATAGCATAGTTTGGGTGAAATTATCGGGCAATTGCATGCGTTTTATGCAGATAATGCTATTTGATGAAAGCGGTGTTTTGATCTGCTAAGGATAATACAGATCCAGGGGTGGATTCATTGGTGAGAGTAAAGCTGTCTTCTGTGATAACTTCATCTCAGCATGAGGTCAGACGGGGAAAACTGGGTTGGGGGATTAAAAAATGACACAGTCAGAGCAGTATTCAGTTCCCTGCTGTGCTCCTGGCTGCACGCTATAGCCTATGTTTCTGATCTGTTATGGTATTGTCTGCCTTTCTCTCTCAGAGCAGAAAGAGATTGCTTAAAACTTTTCTTTTTTCAGCTAGAGGGATTAGTTCTGTGCAGCTTTTTTAATTAAAGAAACTGTATCTTTTTCAAGGCAATTTAAAGCTGCGAGGGAAGGACCATCAACATCCAGAACTTAGTACTATTATCTGTAGCAGAGTGTAAGCTCGAAATTTGGTATTCAAAAATAGGAGAGGGAAGCTCTAGAATTCTGTTGTGTTTTTAACCTCCAGCGACTGCTCAGATGCCTACATGAAGAATAGCAAACAAAGTATTTTGTAGAAGTCCTGAATATGTTTCCGTAAGTGGTAACTTCCAGCCGCTTTGCTTTTTAGCACAGCAGCGCTTGCTTAATTAAATCTTCATGATGATAGCGAAGTGTACTTGAAAATAGCGTAAGAGGAAATAGGTTTGACTGTATATCTTTTTCGTCACCCAGAGATCATTTTTAAGCATTTCCATTCTACTGGAAGTGATAACAGTAGGAATGTCTGCCTAATATGGGCAATTTGCATTTAAACAGTGCAAAGTACAACATTATGGTACTTTATCACATCGAACCTCCGCATTTGTGATAAGCGGTCATCATCTTTATTAATCTGAGGGGAGCAGGGATTGGATGTATCCAAAGTGATGATGAATTTGTCAGGAGGTATACATTTGAGTTGAATTTATAGCTCAATTTAACCCAGGTTAATGTCGAAAATCCTCAAATGTTTCAAATAAGGCCCATATGGTTATCCCTTTACAAAGCATACGGACTCTGCACTTCGGTTGCTACATACACATCTCCCACTAAATTCCATGCCAGATCAATTAGAAACAGTCCTCCTGAGCAGACAGGAACAAACAGAGATTGTTTCCCCAATACCAGCTGAACCCTTGTCTTGAAGAAATGAAAAACAGTCATCTCGGGCTCCACGTTTCTTACCATTAAAAGTCCAAAGGAAATTTCTTGAACAATAAGAGTGTCATGGCATCATCACACGTAACAGAAAATAGAGTGTCTGCATTTAATAGGTGCTTACTACCAACTTTTCCAAATTTCAAGGAACTGCTACATGTTACTGAAGAAGAGGAAAACAAAATAAGATCCGTTCGCTTTTCCCCATTATTTTTGCTTTTACTTCAAACTGTGTGTCTGAAAAAAGTCAACCAAGATCAGAAGTGAATTGATGTGGCTTGATATCATAACTAGAATTGTTTAACTATGTGCCATTAAAAAATGGATGGGCAGAAAAGTAGAAAAGCATACTTAATAAGTATACTTTTGAAGACAATTTTATTTATGGCATATCCTTTAAAAAAGTCAGAATGAAGATGATGAAAATATGTTATTCATACATTCATTCATTCATTCATTCAATGATGATTTATCAAGCACCTTCTGTATGGCAGCCCTTTATGCTGGACCCTGTGGTTTTAATTTTTAATGTTTATTTATTTTTGAGAGCGCGCGCGCGAGAGAGAGAGAGAGAGAGAGAGAGAGACAGAGTGTGAGTGGGGGAGGGGCAGGGAGAGAGAGACACAGACTCCAAAGCAGGCTCCAGGCTCTGAACTGTCAGCACAGAGCCCAATGTGGGACTCAAACCCACGAACCCATGAGCTCATGACCTGAGCGGAAGTCGGATGCTTAACTGACTGAGCCACCCAGGTGCCCCTCACCCACCCTGTGGTTTTAAAGGGGTATTGGAAAAGGCCCATATAATAAAACAGTGCCATTGTTTATTAGACGCAGAAAGTATGGTAGAGGCTCTTCCAAGGAAGGGAAGTGTCACTTATAGGTACTTTCATAAGTAGGGATCCCGGAGGCTGAGAGTACAGGACATCCGAGACTCAGGAGTTGGCCAAGGAAGGAGAGAGTGGAACACTTCTGGGAAATGAGATGTTTACTGGATTTGATATTGAATATGGTCACTTGATGCCTAGGTTTCCAATCTAGGTTTACTAGTTAACTTATAGAGTGGATCCCAAAATACCTAAACGACATCAGATTATTAACAAAATTGTCCTGTGTCATGAATTTCTAAGCCTTCCCAGCAGCTAGTACCCACCTTAAATACACTATATTTGGCATATACTGGATACCTTAAATATAGCATACATACTGCTTACTAAAAAGCTGCTCATAGAAGACATGACAGATTTTAAAGGGCACTCCATGGCAACGATTAATTATAAAGGTTTTATCTCGCCGTGTGGAATGCTGTGGCACGTTTTAGACACGTATGTGGGATTAAGCCAAGATTACAGGTGCCATGTGTGAAAAGATGCTTTTGTGTTCAGAATCCATCAAGGAACGGGGTTTTGTATGTGACTGAAGCAAGGCCGTGTCAGCAGTTGGGTCGGACTCCACAACTGCCTCGTCACCAAAGGTGGGAGCCACGCGTGGGCCCCGTTCATGCAGCGGGACACGCACTAATGTGCTGGTAAAGGATGGTCCCGTTTAAAGGGTGGTTTGTCCCATCACCAGTTCCCGGGTACATGCACATCGGGAGAGGCCTATCTGGCTCCAATTCAGGTACTGAAAGTGTATTTTCTACCACCAACAGTCGTTTAATTTTGTGACTTGGTCAGTGATCAAATCAGAATGTGTGTTTTATGGTTTCCCTCAGTGGAACGGCTCAGGGAAATAAGTTACTTGTTTTCGCAGGGGAAGAAACAACAAACACCTGATAATAACTCTGGAGCTACTTGAGAGACTTCCGCGTACAACTTAAGTTCTAGTGCTGTAAATTGTCCCAGATTCATTGTTTTCGTCGTGCAAAGTGATTTGTTTAACCACCCTGCTCCCAGTGCCCAGGACTCCTGCTTTCCTCCTGACAGCCAGCTTTCAGCCTGGGTTTTAAGCTCATCACGTATTGTTCTCAGCTGAGGCACAACCTCCTTTGGAAGTATATAGATTACTGGCTTTCCTGATCTTTTCAAAGGGTCAGCAGGAAGGTCTAAGTGTCTAAACTATGGCTCCCTCAGCCCTTGCCTCCCTTCCTTATCAGTGCCTTGAGCCCCTCGGGTGGGAGAAGTCCAGTCCGATTTGAGCCCACGGTCGGGCCATCTAGCCTCAGTTCCCTGGAGCAAATGTAGTAATCGCAAAGAGTGGCTATGAAGTGAGCGGTTGCCCAAGAGGCTCCGCGGAGAACAGAACGGAGAACGTCACACCTGCCTGACCCGGTGCTCCCCCCCTCTGCACGCCTGAAAGCCCCGCATGTCAGAAGAGGAAGTGGCCCCACGGGAGGGCGGGGGACAGCTGCCACCCAGCCTCTGCAGCTCCAGGCTGGACCCTTAGGAACCGGAGGGAAAAAACTGATGGCCCCCAGCCCCCCAAAACATCAGGCTCCAGGGAAGGCCCACGTGACGCTGCTAAAATGGATAAGTACCGCCTTCAAGTGGGTGACCCTCAACTGAGGTGGGGAGTTGTGGAGCAGCAGATCCAAAGGGGGTCGGCCCTTTCTCTTCCTGGCCAGCATAGTGGAAAGGTATGCAAGGGCCGCAGGCAGGCTTTTCCAGGGGTGGGGGGGGGGGGGGGCTGCAAAGGGAGCTCCGCAACCTTTTTTTTTGTTTTTTCTTTCGGTGAGCTGCGTATCCTTGTGACAAGGGGACCCCACGGGAGGGCGATGCCACGGCTCAGGCCCCATTATCCCGGACGCGACCGGCCGCGTTAAGGCGGCAAAGTCACCAGCCGCGCCCGGCAGAGTTTGCTGTGAGCGGCCAGAGGCTTGCAAAACAGACAGCCACGTCTTGCATTTCTTCTCCCGCTCGGGGTTTTTTTATTGCAGCCCAGGGCACTGCGTGATCTACCCACCACCCCCGCCCTCCCATGACAGCAGCTCAGCGAGGCAAAAAGCCTGATGGTCACGTAGCAAGCTGCCTCTCCGCTTTCCAAGGATGCATTTGGAGGAGAAAGCGAGCGGTATAGTTGGGCAGTGTGCAACATCAGCTTTTCCTAACGACCTCCGATGATGGAACTTCTTTGTTAGTGAGGGGGGCAAAAAAGCCCGCGAAGCCTCAAACTTAACACACATGAACTGCCTGGATTTCGGGCTTCGTCTCACACACGCAACGGTCGCGGAGGAAGCCTGCGCGTTTTGTCCACCAGTGATGCTTAGCATAGAGTGCACGGGGCTGTGCGAATGAATTCTAGAGTATTTTGTCTGTATCGTGGGCAATTAGTGGGAATGCTCGGCGTCACATACTGAAAAACTTTGAATATCATGTAACAGGGAGCTGGGCTAGAGACAAGCTTCAAGATTTATTACCATTTCTAAATTTTATGAGTTCTATTGTTTCCTATGCTCATTACCAGCTTTAGCTATAATAAGGGCTGAAAAGAGAAAAGAGCTGAAAAGAAGGAACACGCCGCTCCCCGACCTCACCTCCTACCAGCAATTTGGTTTTGTTCTGGCCTCTTTCTGAGGTGTCTTACTTCCGTGTGTGTGTGTGTGTGTGTGTGTGTGTGTGTGTGTGTGTGTGTATTCCTGGATAGTAAAGTACAAAAGAGCTAGGGGGAGGGTTACATGGACACTTTGGAAAGTTTCGAACACTTGAAATGTTTTTGTGGGAACTGGGCCACAAATGTGATTTATGAAACACCCTACCAGTCTCCTTACTATTACATCAGGGATGCAAACTTTAAGTAGTTATCTGGGGCAGATCTTCACAATTCGAAAGTTTTCTTAAGAAAAGGAGAATGGCTACAATGAGAGGGTAATAATCATTCATTCCCATCCTCCCCTCCCCACCCCCCTCCCCGCCTTGTTTTTTTTCAAGTGTGAAACACACAAGGCAGGAAAGAGACTGATCCACTCTAGGCTGACTCTAGATCCCTGCCGCGTGTATGTGCTTGTGCGCCCCGGGAGTGGGGCCGTGCTGATCACGCATTACATTACTTTTAGGTGCGTTTGGTCATTTAGCAACTTCGGGAACTCAGAAGCACTGGGCACACTAATTCAAGTTCAGGGATTCTCCTTGTCAGTTCTACCCAAAACTTTGGAGAAACTCTATCATGAAGCCTCAGGCTTTCCTGGCGGGGGGGGGGGGGGGGGGGGGGGCGCATTACTCTTGTTTTCAGAGTGCTTACTCTGTTTTTTGGTCTGCACGTAGTTACAAATGTGCGTGTTATTTCCTTCAAGCGCGAGTCTGGTTAGGTGCAGGTCGTTGCAGTCCTCTGCTCTGAAGTTGAAAGTGGAAGATGGAATGAGAAGGCTCGGAGCTCACTAGGTTCCTCTGCCAGGCTTCCTGGGTCAGCTTTGCCAGCGGCCCATTGAGGCCTGGGACACTAATTCTCAGCCACACCCTGGAGGAGTGGTAGGATGCCCCCAGAGGAGCCAGGCGCGCTCATCCTCCCCAAGCGCGCGCGCCCCAGCGCGGCTGCAGGCGGGTGCGGAACAGGTTCCAGAAGGACGGAGAGCCAGAAAGCAGCTCTTCGAAAGTCGAGGATTGGGTGTTTCGAAACTCCGGAACAGCCGGAACTTAGGTCCGCCTCGGTGGGCTTCCTTTACGCCCGGGAGACTGGGGCTGGGGAGCCGGGAGCGAGGGTGTTGCAGGGAACTTAAGGGAGTACAAAGTGACAGTGTCTCCTGGAGAGCAGTAAACTTTTATTTTCCTCCCACATCACACAGAGTGGAAGCAGGGGAGAACTGGGGAGGGGGGCGGCGTCGGAGAATGCGGGGCGTGGAGCCTTTGGAGGACTCCAGAATCCGTCCCCACCGGCCAGCGCGCGCTTGTTGGGGCGGTCTTGCTGCTTGAACCACAGGGCGGACACTTGTTCTCCGCCGCCGGTGCCGAGTTGGGGCTCGTGTATAACCCCTTCTCGCGTGCGAAGGTCATTTGCGCTTTTCAGTCTGGGACGAGAGGACAGTCTGGAGGGGAAGGCGCAGGTCATTTTCAGATCCTCTTGTAAAGGACGGGCCGCCTACCGGGAGTGGAAATCCTTAATTACACCCTTCTGCCTCGGAATCCATCTTCCCGGCAGTGTCTTGCACTCCTACCTCCTCGGGTGACTCAGCTGACCTGAAATGCCCACCCTATGAAAGATCAAGAAAAGTAGTTTTCTAAGAAGGTTAGAGGTTTGATTACACACAGAAGTGTTTCCACTTCGGTCCAAAGCAATTACCCGCCCCTTCCCCCCTCCCCGACCCCGCTCCCCGTGCGCGCGCGCGCGCGCGCGTGGCCGGGAGAAGAAAAGGACAGACCCCTCCGCCCCCCCCCCCACCCCCGCACGCACAAACCCCCGCACTTTGTAGGTGCGTGTGAATTTCAAATGGCGCTGGGAGTTCATTACTGTTTGCAATCAGCGGCGGGCAGACCCCTCATCAGAGCCGAAAGCCTGCAAGAGCCATTCATCAGCGTGAAGTGTTATTCATGGATGACCCCTAAATCACGGCAAGAGTAGTAGAGGCACTGATTGGTCACAGCATGGGAGCCTCGGAGCTTTCCCGTACCCGACGCGGCCTGGAGGAGGGGAGAAGGGAGGGGCGGCGAACGTGGTTCAGTCCGGCAAATCCCATTTGACAGAAAAAGGCAGTAAACGGGGAATCTCTTTTTTTTTTTTTTTGAATTAAGAAGAAGAAGAAATAAAGTACCTGTCATCTTGACAAGTGGCGGAGCGGAGGAGTCCAGGATTATAAATGATCACAGCCCGGTCCAGCTCGCCCCGTGATTGGGCTCTCCCGCGATCTGCACCGGGGGAAGCGCATGGTAGGCTCGCCTCCTCTGGCACACACACCCGCGCGCGCACACACACATACACACACACACACACACACACACACGCACACGCACACACACGGACACGTGTACGCGCCTGGTCTCGGGCACACTCGGCCCGGCGCGTCCCCCCGTCGCACAATTAAGGTCCTGGATGCCGCTCCCTGGCACCGCGCCCCGCTCGCCTCCTCACCTTTCCCGCTCCCTCTTCCTCCTCCCTCGCCGCCAGCCGTCCTCCGGCTCCCCCCGCCGAAAACCGAAAACTCCGGCCCGGCCTCTCCGGCCGAGCCGGAGGCTTCCAGGGGGCCGGCGGGAAGGGAGAGGGGGAGAGCGCGGGGGAGGAAAAGAAAGTGAACTCATTGGCGCTCCGGCGCGCGCTGCCCTCCCCTCGCCGCGTCCCTCGCCCGCCGCGGCCGGGCGGTGGGCAGGGAAGGAAGTTGTAACACTTGCTGTCCTCTCCCCCTCCCGGCCCCCCTCCCCCAGCTCCCACGCTCCGCTCCCTCGGCGGGGCCCCCTCCCCCGCGCCCGGCTCCTTTGAATTTGGCCAAGTGCTGTGTGTGCGCGCTGCTCGGGTGGACGCGGCGGCTGCGGCCGGGGAGCGAGCCGGCGGCGCGGGCGAGCCGAGCGCGGTAAGTGCGGCGCCGCCGCCGGCGCGCCCTCCTTCCTTTCTGGGGTCCTAGTGCCCGGGCCGCGGCGCCGGGAGCGGGAGGGCGGGCGGGCGGCAGCCGGCGCGGAGCGCGGCGCGTTTCCCCGCGCGGCTCTGGGAGGCGGCAGCAGGTTGGCCAGTCCGGGTGGCCCGGGAGCATCTCCTCCGCGCGCGGTCGCCCCCGGGTCTGGCCTCCCCGCGCCCGGGCTCCCCGTCCCCGCCCCTCCCTCGCGTCTGACACCTCCGGCTGCCTGCTCAGGTGGGAACTTCGCCGGTGCGTGTCGCCGGAGGAGCTGGGCACGGCGCTCCGGGTCCGGGGAGCCCCGGGCTCGCGGGCTCCCCGAGAAAGGCAGCCCAGAGGCTGGGCGCTCCGTGGGGGCAGGGAGTCTTGCTCTGGTCGGGGTGATCCCCAGTTCTGTGGCGCGTCCTCCGAGAAGGTATCTGAGAAGATCCTTGGGGGGGCCTCCAGCGAGCGGGAAGCCCTGAAAATGTCACCAGTTTCCGGGGAAGTGGAAAGGAGGCTTCTCCAACTACCGGGGAGCCAAGTTGGGAAGGAAAGAAGGACGGAAACGAGGGGCTGGGGTGGCGTGGGGAGTGCTAGCTGTCGACTGAAACTTCATCCGGAAACTCTGGATGGGGCTGGAAACAAACAAATAGCCTGAACTGGGCATTTAAAAAATGCAGGCTGTATCGCACGATCGCAGGCTGTATCGTGTTTTGCAACCAGTTAGAAGGAGCGTCAGATATTTTAGATTGAGGTGGGTTGTGTCTGATCTCTGCCGAACACCTTATTAATGCATTTTGGATTCCATTCTTACTGCCTCACCTTTAAAATAGTTGTGACGGTAACCTGCTACTAATGCTTATCGAGGAGAAAGGGTCACAGGTAATTCTACCTCATCATACAGCAGGTACATTTGTTTTCTGTAGTCCTTATAATTTAAAGCTAGAGAAAAGTTTCCGGGTACTTTTGGGTAAGTGCAATGGAGGTGAAAGGGTGAGAGCTGTCCAGGCACTTTTTCCAGGGCCCCAGACAGCTGGGATTCCGGAGAGCAGCACTGTCCCTTCATCGTGCTCTTACTTCTTATCTTCTGACAATGTATTTGTCACACATTTGTAGGCTCTGGCAGAATCCACTGGGTGGTCTTCTCAGTAGAAATAGAAATATGTTCACGCATTACCTTTCCTTTCTGTTGTCAAAAGGAAAACAAAAAAACAAGGTAGGACTGGCATCTTTGGAAAGCTTGGAGGAGTACCCCCAAAAGGTAGTATTGCAACAGAACACAACTTGGGCTTTGATTCCTTCAGTGAATTTGGTTAAAATACGCTGTGTACCCTTCTCCACCCAGTTGCCTACCTGGAAAGGTATCTGTGGTCTGTCTAGTATATCAGGAACAGAGTTTAGAATTAAGAGCAACTGCATAATTAGAATTCATTCTAGATTTTAATATTTCAGTTGAAACAAAAAATTTACAAATACACCCACCACCTTACTTTGTGTACTCCTGAGTACGTTCTGAATTATCTAAAGCTTCTAGCTTTTGTTTCTTAACATAGGAAATTCTTGCAAGAGCCGTGAAACTTTCGATTTGTGATTCTAAATGCAGAGCAAATATTTAATTCTTGCTCTAAGAGTGAGAGGTTAGTTCAGTAATAAGACTTGCTAATCTCACTTTAAAATGTCATGGCATTCACAAATTACTCCTAAATTCTTCAAAGATAGGAGTTTATAATGAGTTTAGTTATTTTGTATTTTAGGATTCTACTGTCCCTCTCTTCCTGTTGCATTTTCCCGAACAATTTGCCTTTCTTCTTATTTGCATTTGACTATTCCTCTTTACTCAAAGGTACTGTTTTTTGCTAGTGGTACATATATTTTCTTGTAGACAGTTTAAAAAAGAATATCTATTATGAGGGAAAGTAATTCCTTTAAGTAAGACAGGTATATTTTTACATATACTACCCAATTTTTATGAAATGTATTTATATATACTAATCACAATCCCAGGGTTCATATATTTGAAGAATTTATTAGTATCCTGTGCCAATAGCATCAATGTCAGCAACTCAGAGACAGGGAATATCAACCCTAATGAAGATTTCTTAATTACGTAAAATAAAGCAGATAAAATTATAGTAGAATTCTGACTGTCCCCCCCCCCCCCCCCACCTTGAACCACTTTGCACGGCTGGGTTTATTTTCTAGGAAGAAATGTTTTAGGTAAATTATAGAGGCTTTTCTTACTATGATCTTGTAGGCGTGTCATGAGTCTTTTGGATAGAAAAGAGAACCTGCTTTATTAGGGGGAAGACAAAGAAGATAAGGATGCTTATCTGTGAATAGAAGAAAGCACCTAAATAGAGTGAAAAGTTTTAAATTTATTCGGAAAGAAAACCTAGCTGAACAATAATAATCCAGTTAGCAAGTTCAGGCTACTCGTTCTTAGCTTTGCTTCTGAAAGCCAAGAGTTAAAATTATTTTCTTTGTAAAGAGTCAAGCAACTAAGAAACCAGGCAAAAGCGTATGGCTATCGTTGGGAGTAGGATGACCTATCAGAAATACTTGATCAACTTTGAGCGTGATGTACAAAGAACGATGTTTTTGGAACAGCTGTGAAAGCATGTTTGGAAATGCTCAAGTCTGCCCTGCCTACAATAGTACTGGGAAGTAAGTCCTGAAGATAGCCCTAGTTTAATATAAAAGCACCGTAAAGACAGCTTTATTTGTTTATCAGTATTGATCCTTGTGGTAAATACGTTACCTTCTTTCTATTAAGCTTTATTTATCCCTTTAATTTTTTTTTTTTTTTTTTTTTATTTCTGGGCGGCTGAGGAACGTCATCAAGGTATTTTACTTGCGTGAATCAGTGTTTTCAGCAGTTTTAATGAATTGTCTGCCCTTTTCCTTAAGATGTGCTGTAGAAACCTGTTAGGCACGTTCAGTGACACAATGCTTATCTATGCAGTGTTTTATTTGATAGTCAAATGTCTATTTTGACTTTCAGAACACACTTCCTTTACTTCGATTGAAAATATCAGCAAAGGATATAGTAATTTGCTATCAAAGTTTGATCCACACCCAATTAGACATCCCTTTGAATTTTCAGCTAAAGCCAGTGTTCATATTTGTGTTATAAAGTGGAATGGTAGTCTGGAGAAGAGTTTAACACCCATTCAAAATTAAGAAGTGTACTGAAAAGAGAGCATAATAATGGAATGCCACTTAAAAGTTTTAATAACTAAGTCTTTAAAATTATGTCATGTAAGCTGCTTTCAGACCACATTCAAAACCCTTATTTTAGACATAGCAGCTGTTTTAAGAATCCTGATGGACATTTTGTGCTAAAAAAAAAAAAGTTATAAGTTTCAAAACTGATTAATTATTGTGTCTTATAAAAACTGATTTATTTCATACTTTTTTATACCAAGCATTACCATTATGAAGCTCTCCTTCTAATTGAGATTAATGTTTCTGAGCAAAGAAGTGGTTTAGAGGGCTGCATTCATTTTGAGTGCTGTTGTAATCAATTTCAGATACAGCATTCCATGGTGGGTCAGTTTGCATCCAAACCTGCCTTATTATGTAGAATTAACTTGTCGGTGATTGATAGTAATACTTCTACATCTTGAAAAGTCATTTGTTTCCAAATAAGTGTGATGGCTTGTATGAGTTTTAAAATATTGCTTCCTATAATTAAAACATCCTTTTGGGGACAGAACTTGAACTTTCTCTAAGAATTATATAAAGCATGAGGAAACAATTCATTATTACGTATTTGACTAAGATAGCCTTTTTCCCCCTAGCTACAATATGCCTCAGGTGTATTTTCTTGCTCATCAAAGGGCTTTGTGGTCTTTAGGAATTACAAACGGTAAACATTTTACAACGAGGTTATTTCCTTTTTGGTTTGTATCAGTGTTCTAATTGAGTTTTTCGAGGAATTCTTAGAATTCTAGATGTACATCTTGCACGTGTGTTTGTAACATTATTTCATAAGGTGGTGGGTAGGGTATTACCCTGACACGAAAGGTAATGCATGTGGAGGTAGTTCTTTATCCTCTTTGGAAACCTGGAAACTCGGCGGATATTATGGTCCCTACTGTAATATTTTCATTTGTATCTTACTTGCGTCTGGTCTTAACCTCATCAGCTTTTTCTTCTCTTTTGAAAGGCCACGTTAAGATTCTCTTGGCCTTTGGTCCATATTACATTGTTTACTGCGATACACGCTTGCAGTCTCAATAAAATAAAATATTAAAAGCATAGAATGTAAGAGTAATATAGATGAGTATTCTAATATAGCCATAGTCTCTAGGATTTTTAAATAAAGACATCATGACTGCTTTATAGGGAATATAACGTTCCCACAGTGGCATTGCTTTCTGCCTTCAGGAAAAAAAAAAGACTTGGTGGGAAATATGTTTATTATATTTTAATTTTTTTCACTGTAATGATAGATTATTTACATTGAATTAGTGTTTTTCCAGTTAAAAACATTCACATAAAAGAGTTTGAAATGCTAAAATAATGTGCTTAAAATGCCATTTTCAAAGCATCATTTTAGCCACCCATTGGAATATAAACCTTCAAAATGCAGAAACATGCTCTAAGATGTATAGATGTTTCAAACGCCAAAACTATACAAGCAATCCTTCATTGGAAACAATGGTGATTTCTTTTTATGGTTTTGATTAAATAACTCAGGTAACCGTAGTTTGTTAGAACAGCTATGTAGAATTCCTGTAAAAGAGGGTCATCTACTGAAACCTTCTTCTTTCTACTTTGAATGAGTCACCGAACAAATTAATGTCAATATCACAGAATGTACTCACAAGTCATATGAAACCGTATCATATAATCATGGTGATGATGATGATGAAGTGATAATAAAAAGGAGATTTTACTGGCCTGTTGCCACTCTTGCAGTCTTAGAAAAAAGCTAGCACTGGGGTAGCACTGACTTTGTAAACAAGTTTGTGATAGGTGGCAGTCTTAACTGAGTTCCAAGACTTGAAGGAGGTAATAGATGGCTTGAATGTTTCAGGAGCGTACGTGGAGTGTAGTGTATCACATTACCAAACTACGGTTATATTCTTTCCTGTAACGTAAGGAGTTGATGATCCCTTACAGAGATATGGCAGTTTTAAAAATCATTTCCCCCACATCTGTCGTCATCTCTGGCTTACCCTGGAACATACAGAAAAGAGATTGTCCCTTTTGAAAATGAAGTGTCTTGGGAAAAACAAGTGCATATAGTCACACCTGTAGTTTCATGTTCAATTATGTGAAAGTAATTGTGGGATGCTGTTTGTTGATCAAGTATTTTCCAGAATTGGAGAATACTTTTTACTTCAATTCCAGAAGCTGGGGAGGAGTGGGGATGATGTGACTTGGTTTGCCCTGGGGCGGGGTCATATTACTTAATAATAAGCAGCTATTTTATAACTGGGTGTAGTGGGTCTCTGCCTTAAAACCAAAAGGAGATACGGAGAGAACGAGGGGGGCGGGAGAAGTGAAGAAGAGGAAGAGGAGAGAATATGGATATCTTTTATAAAGAGTGACCGTCCTTTGAGCATTTTCTGTGTGTAGCAGTGTGTTTGACAGAAAAAACGATCTATAAAGGGCAGATTTGGTCATTGCAAGTTGATGGGGTAAGTACAAGGGAAAATTAACTTCACTTTTCAGTATTTGCATTTTAGATCCAAGAATGTGAACATCACTATTGTTTAAAAATTAACCGAAGAAATTCCAAATATTGTATATGGTTCTTCATATTGTCAGAGGAAAGGAAATCTATTAACCACTCTATTTGTTTCTATGGGACTGAACACCAAATTACAATTTTATAATTCTCAAATTTATATAGAGACTTAAAAACAAACACTCTGATCACTTAAAATGGTCATTTAGGAGGTACTTTACAAGGTCACTTCTCTCCGAAGATGAAGCTCATAATCAATATATTTTAGTCATTCTGTCATCTCTTCGATTATTAGTTACACTTAGAATCTTGTGATAATTCCTCTTCGGATTGCCACAATTTAGAAAGAAATAACAGCTCAGTAGTGACCATCTGCCTTCAGTCTGAATAGTAGGGTGATGTGAATTTGTGGTCCCTGCTTTATCCAGAAAAACAAAAAAAAAGATATTCTTTTATGAGAGTGGATTCTTTCATCTTGAGTTCAGTTAAGCTCAACGAATAGTGCACGATTAGAATTGTGGAGTCACTATCATTGCGATGAAGTGAGGAGTCTTTCTGCTAACAGGGGCGTTTCCAAAGAGAGGTCTTTCTTCCCCCAGGAAGTTCTAGCATCCCTGTTGTGTCCAGCATTTGGCTTCTGTGCTACAGTGGTACCTTAGGGCAGCTAATATGCTTGGACTGCACCTTGGAAGGTATGTTATGCAGAGAGTGATAAGACAGGACTGAAATTAATTTATGAGAAATGCATAAAGTATTTTTGTGGGTTTGCATGAAGCACTTACACATACGGTAATATTGGGATATGTATATTTGGGTAATATAAAAGTTATCCTGTTGAAAAGGATACTTGTTTATTCTGTCTACCAAGGGCTCCTTTAAAATGTGACATCTGTGCTAATACCTTTATCAGAGATTTTGAAATTTGTCAACATGTAGGTGGGAAAACTTGGCAAGGGACTGGTCCTTTTTAAATAGCTCTTAAAAAAAAAAAGCTGGCACAGGGCTTGTCATTTAAAATAATTATGAAAGCCAGAAGACAGCTGTAAATTTTATTTCTTTCAGAATTTGTAATAACTTCCAGCTAAAGAAAGCTGTCAGACCTATAGTTTTTGAAGAACAAATCCAACTTTTTTTTTCCTCTGAAGAACAACAAAAAAACATCTTGAACAGTGTTTTACGTTTTTCTATACCTATAAGCAAAAATGAAATGACTATTTAAAATGTAAACTTTCTCACTTAAACTTTATGTCATGATAAGATGAGAATCATAACTGTAGGCAAAAATGCTGCAAATAATAACTAATCTAGGAATTTAAATAAATATAGAAGAGTGATTCACTATAATATAAAACAGGAATGAGAGCGTTAGTAATAACCATATTTTGTCTCAGGATTGTCACAAAAATAAGGGATTCTTCTTACAGAACTATTGTTGAATTTTATGATAGCATCAATAATAGTTGGAGAATAACCTGACACAATCAAATTAACTGAAATATTAATCTTCTTCATGTTCTCTTTAAGAAACATTTCTAGAGAATTAGAAAGTTCCTGAAAATAATCATACCTTCCAGCAAAAAAAAAAAAAGATGTTTGTTACTTTACAAAGCTGTCAGTGAATTTGGGTTCAGAAAGGGGTGAAGGTTGAAGGCAACTTTTGCTAGGGTATTATCACTCGAATTAAAACAGAACAGACATTTTCTGTCTGTAATATATTTCTAAGTTGATATTTCGATCTTAATTTTCCACCACTCTTTTTTTTAATGAGGCCGTGAGCATATTCAACCACTTAAATTTCAATTTAAACAAAAGTTAAAGCTCTTCCTTGTAGGTAATGTGTGCCTGTCAAACCAGAATTAAATCCTCACTTTCAGAGTAATTTTGATGCTCCCTTATAACTTTTTCTTGCCAAATAGAAACAGCCTATTCTACGGTTCCTGTGATTGAAAAATTAAATGAAACAAAATTCTCCCTTACTGGTTACTTTTGCCCTAGAGTATACAGTCTCTGAATGAGAACGTGGTATTTCAAAAAATTTTATAAACAATAAACAGCCCTCAGTTGTTAAGTTGATTTGCCTATAGGATTTTTTTCTTTGTTACTGATTTTAAAATTATATGTGTGGCAGAAAAGAAAACTTTTTAAATGTTTTCTATCTTGTGTTTTGATTGTGATAGGATTTTTAATATTATGTTTTCATTTGTATGGTGCTAGGTGGTATAGTATATGTATAGTGTTTCACCTTTAAAGGAAAATAAATCATTGCAAAGGATAGAATTTAAAAATTAAGCTTATTTTTTAGATGACTCATACAGGATTTGAAGCACAATACATTGTAGTTAAAAATGCAGTGTTCCACAGAAGTCTGTATTTTATATTTTCAAATTCAAATATTGGTTTACCGATAATGTAAATAATTAGACGTCAATAATTTAAATTATTTACACTTACGGCTTTTTTTTTTTTTACGTGGTTCCACTAATCAGAACTTCACGTTCTTTGTTTAAATGGATATTATGCTCTATCATCCATAATTAAGAAATCTAAATAGATTAGTAATCAAAACATAAACCGACTCCAATATAAGTTTTTAAAGAACCTAATAGGAATTACGATGATTAGGTCTGGTGCTCTTAGAAACCATAAAATGCTGTAATAACTATCCCATTTTATATACTCCAGATACTGGGAGACTAGTTATTAATATATATGTATGCATTATCCACACAGATAACCCAAATTTTATTTATTACAAAACTGTAAGATGAATGAGATACTAATACTCTTTTGCTTAACTCACACAGCATGAATGCATTTGTAAAATGATAGCTGTATTTTAAGATGCATCATTTATTCGTTTTCTGGTTTAAAGTATTCTCAATAAAATCATATTATCTTGCATTTCATTGAAGTACTGTGTTTAGCAAGTTGGGTCAGCCCTCATAGCCATGGCAGAAGTCTAATCTCTACCTCAAGTTTTGTATAAAATCTGCTCTTTCCAATAACATCCTTCATCTCCACTGTGCAGGTGTGTTCTGAGATTTTGACAAAGGAGAGATCTGAAGGAGACGACCTAGTGCTTGTTTTAAGAGATGCCATCAGTTGATTCGGCTCACATCATCTGATGAAAGTAGCTTTTAAAACTGTATTGTACTTCAGATAGGAATTTTAACATATCAAGTTTGGCGAGTTTCATATTAAGCCATCAGCACAGGGTAATTCTGAATTACTTAACACAAATCATTAATGTATCACGTATTTCATTTAAATGTGACATAAGGTATATGAATTGGTTGTATAATTACCACTTGAGCTTTGAAAAGGCTATAATGCACGTTAAAAATCTTAAATGTTCAAGAAAGCAAAGTATTAGGAGTTCTCAGTCTTGGAAATTGTTATTAATGTAAGCCTTCTAGGGACTCTAATTTTTTTTTGTTATTTTGTTTTTACCTTTTCTTTTTCTTTCTTTCTTTTTTTTTTAATGTACCTTCCAGTATTATCACTTAATTTAAGTCTGGAACAGTAGCATTTGATTTAGGAATAGATGTAAATTATTAGTACACATTATGTATTTTTTTTCCCCCAAAGGAAAGCATCTTAAGGCTTTCTGGGTGAGGTTCTGGTTCCTTTAGGATTAAGAAGCGTTGGTATAAATGGCTAATTTTGGTAGAAGAGTGTTACATAGTTTTTAAGTCCTCGTTATTACTTTTAAAAGAATATCCCATCAGGAATAGGAAGCTTTGTGGCTAAGCTGCCACTCTTTGATGAAGGATTATGCATTCTCCCCTAAATCTGTGATCCCAGAATCTGTTACACAATAGTTTTATCAAGGAGCATTGGACTGGCTTGGCCATCATTTCATTTCCTTGAAAAAGTTCATTGCTTCCTTTCCTATATCGAATATTTATGTAGAATTTTAGTCTCAATATAAATTTTGGGCATGAAAAGATCCAACTCCTAAGATCCAGAGGTTAATAATTTGATACAAAACAAGGAAGCCTGAAAAGTTTGGAAGGACGCTTTTACATTTATGCCAGATGACAAGTGAATTGATTATCGTGGGGTACTCAGTCATTTAAGTGGTTTGTCTACACAGAAAAGTCTGCAGGGTCTGTGGCCTGATTGAAGTTCCTTGTAAGCTTTTCCCGTGTTAGTAATATTCAAAGCAACTTGAGACAGAAATAATAACATATAAAAATGAGGCCTTCACATATTATTAGTTAATTTTCTGTGAACGTGTATGCAAAAAGTGAGCATATTGTAGCATGGTTTTATCATAGATTCTTAAAAAAAGAATGGATATTCTGTTATGTTATTATATTCCCATTTAGAATGAATAATTTCTTGCAAAGCATTAAGAGTATGATAAAAATGTGTCATGTTCTAGGGAGTTTTTTTTTTTTAGTAAAAGAAATATATTAAAAATTGAATGGTCAAGTCATCTATTAAAACATCAAATATCAAATATTGGTTAATTGAGACATTTTAACTATAAAACACAGTGATGCTTCATTAAAAAGCATAATTTATGATAGGCAATTAATTTCCTTAATAAATGAATTCTTATTTCTGAGCACATTAGCTTTTAAAAGTTTAAAAAGAGCAGCAAAGTTTATTATAAAAATTGCAAAGTCTGGAAGTAGGTGCATTTTTTTTTACAATTTAAATCATTCTAGTTTTTGTATGCTTATTCATTGAATCATAGTGTATAAATTTCAGAAGATGACAGTTCTGAGTTATTATCCCCTTAAACTTTTATACATGCATAAATAGATATATCTGTTGTGGAAGATACATGAGTCGAAAAGATTGGTTTTATTCTTAATCATTATATTGAATATATTTTGAAAAGCTATTTTAAAATACTGCTTTTTTAATGATCACTTTAATATAACAATTGATTGTGTAAACCTTCATCAAAGATTCTAGGCTTTTATAATTGGTATAAACATGAGATTAAAAAATCAACAGTACTACCTGGAAACTACTGGATGTAGCTAAGTTTCAAGTACCTTATAAGATGTTTTAGAAGAATTTAATTAAGACCTTAAAATATTTTATGTAGACATCAGTCCGTATTTCCAATTGATTATTACTACGAAAACACAGGGCTTAATTACACTGCATGATTGAAAACCATTAGTTCATCATGTTGCTTATTTTAAATTCTTAAAATATGTGTGTTTTAATTTCACGTGTAAAAGTAATACAGATTAAGGATTTTGAAGAGCAGGGTTTTCATCCCATCTTTCATCAGCTTTGTAGCTGAACCCTGGCAATCTCCTTCATCATTATTCCAAGCCACTACCAGATACTAATCTTTGCTGTGTCCACAGCTGTTGGAGGATTTTTTTTTTTTTTTTTTTGCAAATGTAATTACAAATACATGTGTTTTGTGCACCTCACTTCCTTTATATGCTTGTAAAGGAAGATGAAAGGGCAGCAGGACAGGCAATCACAGGTCCCTGGGTGTTTCTATTAGTTTTCAAATCATTATGTCAAGCATTGTGAGGAAGAATTGCAAAAATGAAAACACAACAACTTTGGCTTCAGTGATGGCAAGCAATAAAAATTACTAAAAATTTAATAATTTCTCTACAACAAGTACATTTTTATGGGGTTCAGTACCACTGAGTTGAGTGGTTTCCACACTTCTGCAGGTCATGTTTCGACAGTGAAGGTCATAATTTAAACTAAACCAAGTATGATAGGTTTTTTTTTTTTCACTTCTCAAAAACCCATTAAAATATGACATTGTAGAGAGAGATGTATTAATCTCTTACATTTGTTTGCATGTGCCCAGTTGGAGAATGATTGATGTCATATGGGCACTTAACAAATGTACAGTGATATAACCCTGCAGAAATTAGAGTGCTTTCTGGAGAAAATTCAACGTATTTACTTGCATGAATATTATTTATAGAACAAAATTGGAAACTAGCTATATATAAGGAAGTGTTAAGACATGTTAAATGTGTCAACTTTTAAGGATAACCTGCCTTCATTATTTATAATATTTCTCTCTTACACTATTGGAATTTTTCCATCTCTGTGGGCAATGGGATTGGCTATCTCCAGGAATAAGTAAAGGAACTTTCTGTGGTTAGAAAAGCATAGAAAATTGAGTTCAATACTTGCTACTTTTAGCAGATTGTCAAAGATGTTGCATATGAACACAATTTTTGTTTTCCTTTCATTTGCGATTCTAGAGGATATCTGTTGCCTGATGAAAATTCTTTGGTGGGGGTGGAGGGGCACCTGGGTGGCTCAGTCAGTTAAAGTGGCCCACTTCGGCTCAGGTCATGATCTCAGTTTGTGAGTTCGAGCCCCACGTTGGGCTCTGTGCTGACAGCTCAGAGGCTGGAGCCTGCTTCAGATTCTGTGTATTCCTCTCTCTCTCTCTCTGCCCCTTTTCCGCTCTCTCTCTCTCTCTCTCTCTCTCTCACAAAAATAAATAAACATTAAAAACAAAAAACTCTTTGGAGTACAAGGAAGGTGTGATGAGGGGTGGGGTAAATCGGGCTTCGGTTGGAAAAGATAGACCTATGTACAGTCCACGATTTTTCTGCTCCTTTTCATGTAAGCATATTCATTGTGGGGAAGGGTATTCAGAATGTAAAGCCAAAATAGGAAAAGTGCCTTAGTTTCAGGAAAGCTTTTGAGAATTATTCAGGGGAAGAAATGTACTACTTACCAGTCAAAACTTGCAGTCTTTCCCGTTTTACATTTAATACATTAGAAATTAATAGTGAGTGACTGCCGTTGAACCAATAAAAGTTACGGGGCTGTCTCAATGTGGTAAAAGCTCTGCCCTGATTTGAAATCCTATCTTTATTTTTAATGGGTGCCTCACTTCCATGGGCATTTTTCCTCCCCCAGTATGTTTAAATGAAACCCCAAGTGTTTTGTCAGTGTTCTGTGTCCAAGGGACTGTCCTGGAGAAGGTGAGAAGAAATCAGACGTGATCTCAGACCCCCAGGAAGTTTTCGCTTCTAGTTGAGGCATGACCTAAAAGATAACCGACAGTCATTAAGGTTATTAAGAAAGCTGAAAAAGGTTTTGGAGGAATTACTGCTTTGGTCAGATTGTACTCTAATAGCCCATGGATCTTTGAAATGCCAGAGAACTGCAGAGAGTAGAGAATCTAAGGCTTCCAGCATGCAGCTTTCCTGCAGCCTACAGACATTAGCAGAGCCTTGAAACTCTATGGATGTTGGAAAGGACACGAGGCGGTAGCTACTGACGGACAACAGAAGTGCCCCGGGGCTCGCAAATGTTTAAAAAGACAGATAGCGAAGTGAACCAGAACATAGGCCTTCTACTTCTCCACACAGACGTGGCCACAGATGCCCGACAAGGTGGGGCACGAAGAGCCAGGGACCTGGGAAGAACAAAGGTTGGCCATTTGCCGCCTTCCCTGTGGAAGAACTTGGCCAAATGTTTGTCGCAAGCTTACCCACAAAAGCGCTGTGAAGACAGATCCCCTTCTCTCCTGTTCTCAGTACTGCCAGCTTCTAGCACAGTGCCTGGCCCTGAGGAGTCCATCGGTAAATAATTGATGTGGGAATGAAGTCTTCCCGCACTCCATGTCAATGTCAAATGTCCTCACTACAGAATAGCTCCTTTCTACCAAAGGCTTGTGTTCTCTGGGCTCAGGTCATCCCCCAGGACCACGGAGACTCTAAAAGTGTTTATTTTGTTATTTTAAGCTTGCCTACGATTCATGTTAAATAGGTAGTTCCCACAAAAAGTGGTCAGCCTTTCAGTGAGGACAGAAGATATGGGTGTAGACTATCGATCGCTGGAAAAACAAACAAGCAAACAAACAAACAAACCCAAACAGTTGACATGGGGAGGTAAGAGGATTCCAAGACAGGGAGACCGCGTGAGCAACAGAAATCAACCCCAGCACACCCGGCAAATTTGTGAGCAGGTAACAACAATGGAGGCAGGTGACATAGGTACCTGAAATCGGCCGGGTTAGTTACATACCGCGTTGTACCTCCTGGGTAGATGTATATTCTTTCGTATTTCCTAAAATATGTAGTTCTCTTTGTCTTTTCGTTTTTCCACTTTGGAAAGAGACACAGAGAAATGTTTCCTTACCATGAGAAAAACAGCAGAGCAAGTTGGATAATAAATGGTGTTGACGTAGCCTTGGAGCTGGAGATGCGGGGTGATGGGAGCCGAGCACCCAGGGACGCACGCTTCCTCTGAAAGAAAACACCACATCACACCTCTAGACTGGCTCTTGCCACGTGGGGGTGAAACGGTGTTACCAGACTGCAAGAGTTTTTAAGAAATGCCAGAATATGAATTATGTGAAATCTCGAGATTTTTAAATGTTGGCTCATTTAAAAAAAAAAAAAAAAAAGGCAACGCACAAAACACACAGAGAAAACAAAACACGTATGTAGGCTGGGTTTGGCAGTTGGGCCACCAGTTTGCAACCTGTGATATAGATGCCGAGATCTGCGTTATGCCTTTTGGAGATCGTGGGTGAGCAGCAGGAACCGAGCAGAGGATCCCCCGTGGAAAAATCTGTGATGAGCTTGGAGAGAGAGCTGGGGCCCAGATTGTGGATTATCTTAAATGTCATCGTCTTCTACCCATTTTGGAGGGAAAAAAAAAAAATGTTTGCAGTTTGTAGTACACTGTTCCCTGCTTTAAAACAGAAACGCAGGTTGCCAGCACGCCTTCAAGAAGTACTATTCGTGCCAAGTCAGGAAAGGGTTAAGTGACAGTAGTGGTTATAACCCGGCCTTTCGACCTTGACCTTCGCTCAGATACTTCAGATCCCTCACTCCGTATCCCCCTCTTCTGCCCACCAGGGAGTGCATATACCAGGCGCTTGATAACTTATTACACCCGTAATTTGGGGGCACTCCAACAGCAAGCTATAGCTAATACATTTTTCTGCTAGCATTTGAATATTCCCTGAATCCAGATACTAAATCCTATATAAAAGGAAAATCCAAAGTTAAACATGACATATTGGATTAGGTCATACTCATTACATTAATTGAATAGAAAGAACACTTAAATTCCCTTGGCACACTGTTATCTCATTGTCTAGTGCTGAGTGAGTTGGGCTCTGAAACCTACTTGCTCAAAGCCCATTCCTGTCATTTATTTGCTGTGTGACCTTGGGTGAAGCCAGCCCGTCTCTGAGCCTCATTTCCTCATCTGAGCAACAGGATTGGGACTAATGGCTGGAGACGTTGCTGTTGTCAAGAGCGTGGTACCATGCCCTGAACACGGCAGACCCCGCACGGTGGTGGTGGCGGCTGCGGTCACTGGTGTGGTTGTCGCCGGCACCTGTAGCGAACGTCATGTTCGCTATGGCGGCTTCATGGAGATTTTTGGAGTCAAATTTGGAGACCAAGGTCAGGTGCCACTATGCCGCTTGGTTACTTTAATCTTCAAATACGGGGGTGCTCACGTGCCCACCTGTGGGGTGGATGTGAAGATGGCTCGGGCTGAGGCGTGGAGAGGGATTCTGGAGTGTCAGGTGTGCAGTGCGCGAGGATGTGTGTGTGTGTGTGCGCGCGTGTGGATGTGTGTGCGTCAAGAGTAACGCCCGCTCGTCCAGCAGTCACGCTGCTGCAACCTCAGCTCTCTAAATTGGGTAAGGATAACGAAAAGCTGTCACAGACCTTCTTGTCTTGACTTGGGCTGTCTGTCACCTGGGATATTTCTCTTAATTAACGAATAATCCTTAACAACACTGATTCTGGGACCTGCCGAGTTGCCGGTTCGAAGTGGTAAGTTCAAGGGGAGGAGACGTCGAAATACGCGGTTCAGGTTTGGGCTGTGGGCGGCCAGGACAGTGACAGCGTGCGATGGCTTGTCCTTCAGGCGGCATTCACAACAGCCCTGATTAGAGTGGTGAACGCTCATCGTGCCGCCAGAGTCACTTAAACAAAAGAGGGCAAAGCGTGTGTGATATTTTACAAACGTTCACGTGAAAAGGGTGAAGATTTTTTGACATTTCAAGGAGCATAAGATTCATCCCTAAAATTTATTCGAAGACACATTCCCTAAGGATGTCAGATAACTGGGATATTTTCTGGGGAAAAAAAAAAACTGCTTTGACGGGGTCAGCATTTTAAGTATATTCCGGTTCATGTTTTTAAGATGAAACGAAACAGTCACTTTCTTCCCACATCACTGTTGGAATTACATATGCGTGTAAAACGTATATTCTGTGTTACAGAATAATAATTATCTAAATAATATGTCTATATAAATATATAAATCGCATATATCCATTATATATTTATAAAATTACTCTCATATAAATTATAACGCCCAGGAAACTTTCACAGAAATTTGGTGCCCAAATTTAAAACATACATCGACAATATACTGATACGTGAAGTAGAAATAATTACAAAACAAATTTGACTATAGAAAAAAAAATATTTCCGTTTAACAGAATTACTTAGCATTTGGATGTATCTTGTTTGTCTCTTTAAAAAATATATGAAAAAATATAAAAAACGTCTCCACCGGCGTATGAGTTCGCCTGTGGATTTCTTAATTTTTTGCTGAAAAGCAAATCGTAACCGTTTGTCTGAAATGTTAGTTGACTGTAATGGAAGGTAGCTGTTTGTGTTCTTTTTTAGCTCGGACGTCCTTATTACATTATTGCTTACTAAGCATCTGTTAGGAGTCTAACATTGGTTCAGGCTCAGTGAGAAAGAGGTGCAAAAAGAAAGAAGATGTATATGGCAGGAGCCCCAAAGAAACATGCACTAATTAGACAGGGCTTCTAACAGCATGGAGCTAGGATCAAATCTCAAGACGGAACGCCACGTGTCACAGCCCACAGAAACTCAGGGAAGAGAGAGGACCGTGTGGGGTGAGGACAGTTCCATCATGCCCCATCTTCATCATTTCCAGGACAGTATTCGTGGTGGCTCCTCTCTCGGGCTTGAGGACCACAGCTACCCCCTTCTGTATCCACATCATCATCCTCTTTGATCACACAGGCTAGAAGTTTAAGAGCCATCTTTAAGACGGCCCCACGGCTCCCTGCTCACCTCTGATCTCTCATCAGATCCTGCTGATTTCTCCCTGTGCTGAGTGTCAGTACCCAGCGCTCCTTTCCGTCCTCGCTGCCAGTTTCCTAATTTGGGCTCTCATCATCTCTCATCTTCATTACGAATGATGTCTTCCAACTGGGCTTCCTGCCACCCGTCTCTCCTCTCTTTGATCCATTTTTCTAGATTGCCCTCGGGGAATAGTCTTCCTAATAACCTGATCCGGTCATGTCACCGTGCTCATGAACTCACAGTGGCTCCTCTTTATCTGGAGGGTGAAGCCCAAACTCCTCAGCGTGGTAGTCGGGGTGTATTCTTCAGGGTCTGGCCAAGACCCTGCGAAGCCCACCCCCCAGTGGGGTTTCTCACGCACAGTGTACTTTTGTTGATTTGTTGGCTATTTCCCCATGCACCAGACAAGTTTTCCCCTTTCTGCCTTTCTCTGTGAAACTGTTTTTGATTCTCTCAACAGAATTGTTCATCTCTCTCCCTCTCCCTCTCTCTCTCTCTCTCTCTCTCGCTCCTATATTTTAGTATTTTTCCATCTACTTAAATCATTCTGCACTGTCATCTAGTCTACTAGCATTAAAGTGTTCCAGGAATAGGAAGGAATTTAAGATCATGGAGGTGAAGCACCCGTTTTCAAAATGGGACAAAACGTAGACTGGGCTAAAATAAGGAGCCATTACCCAGTGTGGACTTCCGGTCATCCTTGCCCTTTGACCTCAGCAGCATCCCCCGAGAAGAAGACGCCTCCCGCATCTTAGCCAGTCTCTCCTCACCGTGTTGTCAAGACACTTCACGGTGTCTTGTCTTTTTCTAGTTCACCTGCAAGTACTGGAGTTCCTCAGAAACTAGCCCTTAGACTTCCTACTGTCCTCATTGCGTCCACTGTCTCCCAAGCCCTGTGATGTCATTGATTCCCATGGCTTCAAGTATCACCTGCAGGCAGGCGGTTCCAAGGATACTCCACTCTAAACCTCTCCTCATGGTGCGGGTGGGGGCGGGGGCAGGCGTATGATCGGTCATCCAAATGGCGATACTTGCGGAGTGGAAGGGGGCACTGAATGGCAGGGTGCCAGGACAAGTGGTATGAACTGTCCCGGGTCAGCAGATCCCTGTGGTTCTCCTACGTATATTGAACTTCCTGACATACGCTGTTGGATGTCTGCAGTGCTCCTCCCACTAACATGTGACCTGAACTTGTGGTCTTTCCCTGAAAGCCTCAGCCTTCCCCGCTGGGTTAAGACTCAGTCAATGACATGACTATCCATTGATGAAATCATGACTGCATCCTTGACCATTTCCTTTACCCCATACCCTGTGTCCTGTTAACCACAATGCCTCGTTTACTTTTTTTTTTTTTTTTTAACTTTCTGAATCCCCCCTTGAAACCATATACATTTTTTGTCTCCACCACTGCCGTGCTAATCCAAGTTCCCGTGACATTTGGACTGGACTCCCGCATTAGCTTTCTAATTGATCCACTGGCATTCGATCTGGACCTCTCTCCAGTTCAATCTCTGCATCACAGCCAGGGTGATTTTTTAAGCGTGCGGAAGGATCACATCATTCCTTGTTGAAAACAGTACGTAACACAAGACCCCTTTTATGTCTTCCTTTTACACTTCATTGTGAAGCCCACAAAGCTGGGGACCGTGTTGGGCTTCGCTCTCCTTTGTTTTATCAGTAATGTGCGTTGTACCTCATACACACTCCTTTATAAATACCAGTTAGTTGACTAAACAAGTGAATGAAAGACCCAGGATGCTAAAACCTGACTTCAGACTACTGATTCTAGAGTCTCTGTATTCTCTTTCTCTCCAAAAGCTTCTCACCACCTTGAACGGGAATGCTATGCCATTCTATTATTTACCATTCCGTGCGTTCTCATTTGGGGAAACAGAGTATCCCCGTCTACCCTTTGTTTATTCAGGACTTTTCAACCACAGCTACACCTCAGAATCACCTAGGGGGTTCTCAGAAGGTACCAATGCCAGGATTTCAGCCCACCCGAATTAACTCAGAATCTCAGGAATTATGACTCGGCCATAATCATTAACTCTCAAAAGCCTGCCGGGTGTTTCTAACACAGAGTCAGGGTTGAGAAGCCACGGCTTTGAATCTCACTGTTCTTCAGGTCCTATCTCCCACTCCCGTTTCCTTCGGGGAGACTCTTTGGTCGCTCATTTTGTTTCTTAGAAACTAGTAGAATTCAGTGGAGCAGTAAGGTCAAAATTTATTTCATATTTTAGGAACCCCATCCCTATGTTGCAAGACCCATTAGGGCTGAGATTGTACCTTGTATTCAGGAGGTTGCTGAGGCTTGAGAAGCTACTTTATAAATATCCTTTTATTTGACCGACAGCCGCTTGTCACGTGGCACAGATTGAGGGTTAGGAAGCCAAACTCCGTCTTTCAATTTGTGGCTGCCTCTGTGATTGCACATACCGGCAGGTTCTTCTTAGGTGTCCCGTCTCATGCCTGCCTCTCTAGTGGGCTGTCTGGAGTCACGTGATCTGCTGAGGTCTAGAGGCGCCTGCTCTTCAGGTAGCAGAGTAAACAGATGTCTTCCTCTACTCAGAAAACCAACTTTCCCTCGGGAGCTCTGAGACTTTTAGGAACCGTTTACACGGCTGTTACGCACTCCCTTAAGTTTTTAATCTCATTGCTGTAGATGCAAAAAGCCGAATAGAAACTAAAATGCACCCCAAGTAACTTCCTCAGCCACTCGGTCCTTGGGCTGGGGCCACAGCAGGCGTGAAAGCAGTTCCTTAAGCGCATGCATGCATTCATTGACCCGGGTAGTCCACCGTTCCCTTAGTAAAGATCACCAAAGTTAGTGTAGATGCTTTGTAAAGGTGTTTCTCCACAGACACAGCAAGACAACAGGTTGTAAAACACAGTGTCTTTGGGCAGGTGCAGCTTTGCACGGAAATAAAAGGGCAGACAGCTTCACAGTACCTTTTTTTAAGCCACTCTTAGGGCCTTCAGTGCCCATGCTGTAACTGAGGGAAGAGGCACCAAACCCCAAACCCCGCTTCTGCACTGAGACGGCGGGGCGATGACACCCCAGAGTCGAGCCTCTCACGTGAATCTTGGAATATCCTTTTTTAGTGGCTTCATAGATTTTGCCATCGTTTTGCAACTGCCAGGGGAATCTTTGTGGTAGTTCACCCCAAACCACGAAACATGTAGCGGAAATGCCCAAAGCATGGAAGGAATACTCTCTTACATTTTTTTGTTGACGTTTATTCATTTTTGAGAGACAGAGCACGAGCAGGGGAAGGGCAGAGAGAGAGGGAGACACAGAATCCGAAGCAGGCTCTGGGCTCTGAGCTGTCGGCACAGAGCCTGACGTGAGGCTCGAACTCACAAGCCATGACAGCATGACCTGAGCCGAAGTCGGACGCTTAACCTACTGAGCCACCCAAGTCCACGTGCTCCTGGAAGTAATAATTTCGGGTCGTTATGACGGTCTGAGTAGTTGTAATGGGCTTTGAAATTTATTCGTAAGCAAATTTCTGGTACCCCTTTTAAAATTCCAGATGTTTACTCATGGGTAATTATTGATTATAATTGTTAAATTCCAGTTTCCTTAAAACGTAGAAATCGTATACAGGTAAAGAGAAGGAGAACACCGTGTTCTGACTTGGGCTAAATTTGTTCTGTGGATGATATCCTGTGTTGGAATTATTAGTGGCCCCTGGGTGACTCAGTTGGCTACGCGTCCAACTCTTGATTTCAGCTCCGGGCATGATCTCAGGAACCCTGAGATTGGGACTAGTGGGTGGCGTGGAACCTGCTGGAGACTGACTCTCTCTCTCTCTCTCTCTCTCTCTCTCTCTCTCTTTCTCTCTGCCCCTCCTCCTTCTGGGGCACACACATGGGCCTATGTGCTCGCTCTCTCTCTCTCTCTCTCTCTCTGTCTCAAACATTTTTTTTTATTAAAAAAATTTTTTTTAACATTTATTTATTTTTGAGACAGAGAGAGACAGAGCATGAACAGGGGAGGGGCAGAGAGAGAGGGAGACACAGAATCTGAAATAGGCTCCAGGCTCTGAGCTGTCAGCACAGAGCCCGACGCGGGGCTGGAACTCACGGACCGCGAGATCGTGACCTGAGCCGAAGTCGGACGCTCAACCGACCAAGCCACCCAGGCGCCCCTCAAACATTTTTTTTTTAAATTGAGGTTATTAAAATGAGCTGCCTGTAAGATGGGTCTAGTCAATGTAGATTTCAGTGTGTTCTGTGGTTAACTGTGGGTCCCAAGAAGCCAAGTATCCTTCAAGTTCAGTATTTATGTAAAACCACTAAGATAACATCTCCCTCTGCAGCCTTTGCTGGGGCTCAAGCTGACTGACTACAATGGCTGGCATTTTCACTGTTCTCACACTTATAAAAATAAAATTAGAAAGCAGGAGAGGATACAGAAAGACATCTGGTAGTACAAAATGAAGACATTTATCAGAAAGGATGCCGCCTTTCCTTTTTAAAGACTACAAAAAGTTTGTTTCATCCAATTATGCCTAAAAGTATAAATGTCACATAATTAGAAAGTTGAATGAATAACAAAAAGTTGAAACAAATATTCTTTTGTATTAAATCGTAGCTTAACTTCCTTTTTCTGTCACATGCCTTGCCCTAATACACTGATTATCCTAATTCGCAATCTAAGTGTATATTCGATTCAGGAAGTGGTAGGTTTTGATAAAGAATGGGGGTGGACACACTGAGGAGAAAAGAATTCTTCGGTTCACCTGTTTCTTTTTTTTCTTTTTAAGGTTTATTTATATTTGAAAAAGAGAGAGAGACAGAGTGTGAGTGAGGGAGGGGCAGAGAGAGAGGGAGACACAGAGTCCGAAGCAGGCTCCAGGCTTTGAGCTCTCAGCACAGAGCCTGACGCGGGGCTCGAACCCACGAACCGTGAGATCATGGCCTGAGCCGAAGTCGGACACACTTAACGGATTGAGCCACCCAGGCATCCCACCTGTTTCTTTTAAAGAAATGACTTGTTGCTTCCCTTGTGCAGTTACACTTGTTTCTTGAGACAGGATATCAGTCACTGCGTTAAGTTTGCATATTATTAGACTGGCATGTCTAACAAGGGACGAGCGTGAATTTCCACGGACGCGGTTTCACCTCTCGGAGGTAACATGTAGACTTACAGATTAACTAGATTCAGAAGCCACGCGTGCAACTAACTACATCAAGTGCCAGTTCTCTTTCAGTGTCTGTGAATGTCTCTGTTGTTGGTACGTTGTGACTGATCGAGAAAGAAAAGGGTCGTCTTCGTAAAGCCCTTGTACTGTATGTAAAAGATTAAAACGTAACTTTTTAAAAATTTTTTTAATGTTTATTTATTTTTGAGACAGAGAGAGACAGAGCATGAACGGGGGAGGGTCAGAGAGAGGGAGACACAGAATCTGAAACAGGCTCCAGGCTCTGAGCCGTCAGCACAGAGCCCGACGCGGGGCTCGAACTCACGGACCGCGAGATCAGGACCTGAGCTGAAGTCGGCCGCTTAACCGACTGAGCCACCCAGCGCCCCTTAAAACGTAACTTTAAATGCAATGTGGATTGCATGTGTGAGAGGCACATACTCTAATTTTGGTAATTCATGTTGAATTTTCTTCTCTACGCGGATACCTCTTTTATCGCTGCCAGTCAGCCTATTTTATCATTTCATTTAGGTGGGCCACTTTTCATTTACTACATAAATATAAATATATGTATAGGCTAAAAATTATTCATAAAGTCCACAGTGACTAAAGTTTAAAAATGAGAATTAAATGGGGCGGCGGGGGGGGGGGGGGATGTGTGTGCATGTGTGTATACTTTTGTACTGATGAATACCATCTCCAAAGATCTGTACGTTTGACTGCCATTAATCAACACTTCTCGAAAATTAGATTAGATTAATTCATAAATCAAGGGATTTTGAAGCCTGCAGTCTAGCTAGTTAGGTGGGTTAATTCTGTTCTCTTAGATAGATTCACTGAGCAGCAAATTCACAGTGCAGCATTTCAGAAAACCCTGCTGATTGTGCCCTCATTTTTGAACACCTATCGTAAAGACCGTTTTAAACACTAATGGAAGAGACACCAGGATTCTCCCAAAAAGTCAAGCAAAAATCTGCACCTGGGGAAAAGAAAAAAAAAAAAAAAAAAAACCAACTCATGAGACAGACTGAATTCTTCTGAAGAGGAAAATATATAATTTACCACCATCTAAAATATTAATGAAGATATACGTGAGGGGCTTTTTCCAGGAGAATTTATCTTATATTTAGCATGAGAAAATGCTATGCATCTAAAATCTTTCTTTTGCCCCACACAGAATTTCCGATGACAATGAAAACCTTACGATTCTTGACCATTTTGTTTATCAAATATCTGGTGTGAGATACCCCTACTGGAATTACGACTTCCGGCGTAATTCACACTAGCGTTTGCTAACAGCAAAAGACCTCTCCATTGGGGGTTAAGAATATTTAATCCTTTAAAGCTGACATATATAACATGTAGCTGTGTCAGCTACAGCTGTTTCTAAACATCAGTAACAAAATTATAGACAGGTTTTCAAGCTTCTGTGGTGGGAATGAATACATCTGAGGATTCAACTTGCTGACAGTGTTTATGTAATTTAATCTTACCATCTGGTAGAAAGTAAACATTTTTTATAAAATTAAAGTTTATAAAGTGAATCTCTTATACTTTCCAATTGTTGCAAATGACAATTTTAAATGCAGTTTCGTGACGAACAAATGGAGATCCTGTATCCACTATTTCAAGATGAAACACTTGAATCTGCATTGGCTCCTTTTACAGTACACAAATGGGTACTTTCATCTCAACTAAAGATTCTGCATTTCATGCTCCTTGAAGATAACATGCATGCATTTATTTCTGTTGCACACACAAGAAGCCAGTGTTGTATGTCAGTCATCTTAGAATAAATGTTGTCACAACTAAAATGGTGTCTGAACCGAAAATAAATGATTCCTCCTTTGCAGTCCACATTTTTTCCATAACATAATAATCTTTGCATAGTATGCATGTAGCTATTATGTGAATTATTTGGCATAATCCAGTGTGTTCCCTTTACAGGTAGCGCCTTTCCCTTTTCCTTAGAAGTCGGCAAATGAGTAGATCTGTGAAACTGACAAAATGGTCTACAAACCTGCCAAGTTCAAACTTTATAAATCTGATCTGGACATTTGACTTGAAATATATAGGCACGCTGATAGGCTCTTGTGTTTATAGTTGAACCCTGTGTTAAATTGGAAGTCTGTGCTCTGTGTTGATGTAATAAAATTTAATTAGTTGTAAGTCAGGTTTTGGTTTAGTGGTAATTAGTTTAGTGTATAATTATTATGTCTAATAGCAATCTGAAATCTGCAAGTATTTTGATCTTTTTCCAAGTTAAAAAAAAAACACATCTGTAAGATTTATAACAAATCGCAATAATAAAATCTCACTAGCTGATTTCGTTCGACAAATTATGGAAAATGTTAAGTGGCAAAGTAAAATTCCAGTGATGATGTACATGTGTCATGTTGAGCTAGTACATAAAATATTTTAAAGTGGATTTTTTCCTTATGAAATTTAAGGCAATCTAGTGGGACTTTTCATGTTTCTTTTAAAAAATGTGCTATCTGGGGGCGCCTGGGTGGCTCAGTCGGTTAAGCGTCTGACTTCGGCTCAGGTCATGATCTCGCGGTCCGTGAGTTCGAGCCCCGCGTCGGGCTCTGTGCTGACAGCTCAGAGCCTGGAGCCTGCTTCGGATTCTGTGTCTCCCTCTCTCTCTGACCCTCCCCCGTTCATGCTGTGTCTCTGTCTCAAAAATAAATAAACATTGAAGAAAAAAAATTAAAAAAAATAAAAATAAAAATGTGCTATCTGTAATTTGCATGACAAAATCCAATGTTATTCATGGAAAAGCTATAGTACAGTGATCATCAGGCTTAACAAACCCATTATAAATCAAGGAGATTTTATTTAAAAATTTGAAAATTACCTTTAATTCATTGAGTTCTGAGAGGTGTCCAGAAAATTTTACATGTAAGTATTGCACACTTTCCACAGGATGCAAAGTAGTTTTGAGCCAACAATGCTACCCCAAAATACACTATATACATAAACCCACACAAACTGTTTAAATTAGTAAACAATAAATTTTAAAATGCAATCTGTCTCTGTGTTACAGAGATACTATCCTATTGAAGTGGTCTATCAGAGTCCTAGACTAAATGGGGGCCGCTGATAATTTCTTTGGGGGCATTTTTCTACTTCTTTCCAGTCCTTTTCTTTAATGGGAACCCTCTTTCTTTTTTCTTGTATGATCCAAGTACTACTCACATCTATTTCCACCCTTAAGTTAGCAGCTTTTTTATTTTCTGCCAAGTTATTATTACTTTTAACTTTAAAATGACAACACAGCCACAGCACGGTTCAGTACCAACTGTGTTTTCCACATCAAAGGTCATGTTTCTCGTCGTCGTCTGTTTCACTTTAAGACATTTAAATAAAAAAATGAAAAATTTAATAAACATCTGTATTGTAAACAGTGCAGGGTTAGTAAAAGCAGGTGAGTTGGCATCACATGCATGTTAAATAGTTTAAAATGAATTTTTACAGCTTACTGATTTTTATAAGCAGAACGTAGGTTTACTACAAATACATAGAAAACATTAAAATTTTCTATTTCTTTGATAATTTTTTCTTTGTTATTCTACTTTATTAGCAAAGGGTCTATCCTGACTTCAAAAGAGGTCTTATGATCATTTCCATTTGGCAAGGAGAAAGAAATGATTTGAAATAAAATATTCATGAACTGACATAATTAAAAATATTAACTGAGACATCTAAATTGGCTTTTATAGTATACCATTATAAATATTTATTTAGACCTTTTTGAATGTCTGTCCTGATGTACACATTTGACATGGAACATCATTTCAGTTTTTTTTAAAGGTATGAATTTCTGTTTATCTGTGTTGAATTTATATTAACGTGTTGATTTGGCATTAACGCTGAGTATTTATTCGAGAAGTATTTACTGCATACCTCGTAGTTACACAGTACAGAACTGAGGGGGGATGGAAAGAAGGCTAAGAGGGAACCCCTCAATCAGGGAACAGTCTTCAAAGTGATAAGACATGCCTGTTAAAGTTTGCAATACAAAATAATATGTAATTAGGTGTCAAATGAGAGAGATTAATAAAATATGAGGTTGGATTGCTGCTTTAGGCTATTTCTGAATAGAGTTACCGCCCATTTTTAGTTTGGTAATCAGCCTTCTAGAAATTTGACTGCATCGATTTTCTGGCTGTGGAATCAAATGCACAAGATGTTTAATAAACCAACGATCGGTTCACTAATTTATATTGGGGACTAACACTGTGTCCCAAATACTTTTATTCATTACTTTGGGCACTGGCAATCAAGGGACCCCCCAAAACTGAGGAAACTAAAATCATAACGTTACTAGGTAAATTCAGAATTATTCCTGAGTTCGTTAAGTTACCAAGTACTATTATGAGCAAAGACCCATGTTAGGAACAATGGGAAATAGAAATGTACAAGGTGGTAAAGATCTTGTATTAAAATAAAGAAACAGAGTCCAGACCCGTGTAAGGACTATAGTGTTTTGATGAACATTCTACCTGAACTGTATGCTAGAACCTGGAGAATCCTATATTATGAAGTGGATTTGCCTGATGGAGAGTAAATTTTATAATTCTGTCCTGAAGGGGCTCCTGGGTGACTCAGTCGGTTAGGCGTCTGACTGTTGGTTTTAGGCTCAGGTCATGATCTCACGGTTCCGGAGTTCGAGCCCCGCGTCAGGCTCCACGCTGTCAGCAAGGATTCTCTTTCTCCCTCTCTCACTGCCCCTCCCCTGCCCATTCTGTCTTTCTTTCTCAAATTAAATAAATAAACTTAAAAAAAAAAAAATTCTGTCCTGAATACCAACATGAATACATAAGAACAGTCAACTAGACTTTGTGACCACATGAATATGAATGAAAAAGAAGAATCCAGAGAAGAATCTGAAATTTCCTCCTAGGTCCTGAAAGTAAATGTTCTAAAAAAAAATGGAAGGGAAAGGGGGAAAAAGTTATTTCTATTCCTAATCTGACTCTGTAACTTTCATGGTTCTATCAAATAAGTGTAGGGCATGATGAGCAGTTTTTATGATGCACGTAAGGATTCAGCACCTAAGAAACAGCTCTTGGACACTTCCAGGTCTGAACTCAGGGGTCAGGACTGACCTGACTCCTGCACTCACGCCTTTGCAGGTGATAGTGGGACATCAGAGTAAAAATCTAGGAAGATGAGAAAATTCATGACAAGAGTTTAGGGAAGATACTTCAGAGGTTTGGGTGAAATGAATTTAGAAGTAAGTCCTAGTTATGGGGCGCCTGGGTGGCTCAGTCGGTTGAGCGTCCGACTTCGGCTCAGGTCACGATCTCACGGTCCGTGAGTTCGAGCCCCGCGTCGGGCTCTGTGCTGACAGCTCAGAGCCTGGAGCCTGTTTCAGATTCTGTGTCTCCCTCTCTCTCTGCCCCTAACCCACTGGCATTCTGTCTCTGTTTCTCTCAAAAATAAGTAAACATTAAAAAAAAAATACCTTCTCAAGGACGCGGTCGGGGGAAATGGGACATGAAATATGGAAAACGTGGTGGCATCATATATAGACCTTGGAACACAAAGCCAACAACAGGGAAAGGAAGGTGGCAGCTTAATAGGTGGAATATTTGCAAGAGACTTAAAAAAGTGGGGCTCCTGGGTGGCTCAGTCGGTTAAGCATCTGAATTTGGCTCAGGTCATGATTTCACAGTCTGTGAGTTCGAGCCCCACGTTGGGCTCTGTGCTGACAGCTCGGAGCCTGGACCCTGCTTCGGATTCTGTGTCTCCCCCTGTCTGCTCCTCCCCTGCTCATGCTCTGTCTCTCTCTGTCTCAAAAATAAATAAAAACATTAAAACAATTTTTTTAAAAATGTGATGTGGACAAATACTTAGTTCTACTTGGTTGTGTCTAGGGTACTGATCAAGATTTTTAACATATCTTATAAGCACTGACTTTTGGATGGCTTCTTTGGTGGTACTAAATGGGAAAACATTACTATTTTTCTTACTATGTTATAGTTACTCTTTTGTAAATCATAAAGTGTCGTTTGAAAAGAATACTTCATGCAAATTGACATATTTGAAATGTAGATTAAAATCAGAAACAAAGATTAATTTACTCCAAGACTGTGGCCTTATGTATCCCGTTTATCTTGATGACCAAATGATGTTGTCTCAGGAAATTTCTCTTCATCTGTTAACTAAACTTTGATGCTAAGGGTAGTATCTGTAAGAGTAAGAATTGTCTCCTAAATTAATAGGTTCTTGAAAAATAAAAGCAAACGTATATATCATCATTAGAAATTTCATTTACATGCAGTATGAAATTAGAACTGATTTCTTATTTTCCCTCCTTATTTTTGGGGGGGATTCTTGAAACACATATGTTAAGTGTATACGGCTACAAAGCAAAAACTCTGGATTACTGCCTACTTTCATTCCCTGGCTGGCATTCTTTTTTTTTTTTTTTTCCCCTTCTCCATCTTCTGATTTCATCTAGAAAACCTCCTTAGCTACTAATTCACACATACTCCTTAGCTACTAATTCACATACACACAGACACAGACACAGACACACACACACACACACACACACACACACTCTCACACTTTAACAAAGAGGTTATACTCTTCAAATTCAGATTACCTGAGTGACCCACAGTAGCAGAAAGAGTCAGTTAACTACTTAGGGGCAATAGGAGTCCGATTGAGCCCCACCAGGGAGAGGGGGGCAGTGGAACTGAAATTAGGAAGCAGAAAAAATAATTGAAACTGAAGAACTCTAGTCCATTAATCTGGAGGTTCCTTGTATAACCAATGAGCTTTAATATCCAATTTAATGAAAGACGCTTTATTTCACTTTCCAGAGCAGAAAAATTAATTGGTGGCTATAATTTAAGTTTGGTCTCCTTTCTAATTGAAAGAATGTCTAAAGGGAGGGGGAAAAAAAAAGAAAAACATTTTCATCCTACCCATTTTCGGTTTTTAATTTCTTTTTTTTAGAAAAGTTTTATTACAAGTATTGACATTTTCATTATTTCAATTGGATATTTAATTTGTTACACACCATCACTGAGTAGAAAAAAAAAAACCCTTTAAAGACGGCAAACCGTTTAATGAGCTTGCATTCTGTTCTCTGGATATGCAAGGTGTGAGGGTTAAATGTGTCCAGGATGAACCCGACACATGACCGTGGTTCAGAAAATGCATCGTAAGGCAGATAACACGATCCTGTATATTTGACCTTTTCACCGTGTGAGAAGTTAATTTTATAAGTGACTCCCCACAACCTACCGTGTATCTTTGGCCAAGCCCTGGTACCGTATCGAGGTCCCGAAGCTCACATTTTAGGCATGATTCTTTTTTACCTTTATTGCTTCAGGTCTCTGGCCTGCCTAACTTAAATATATGTGTGTGTGTAAACATACACATATGCATATACACATGTACATATACATACATATTTGCGAACCACAGAAAGTCTCTATGCTAGTGAACCTACAGAAATATTTCACACCCATTTTTTTTGAATGCTGCTCTTTTCACACTCCACTGCGTAATTGTAAAATCAAGACGCAATCCCTCAGAGCGCTTGCACAGAAATGCCACCAGAATAGAGGCCCATAGGAGTATGGCCTATTTAAAACATCTTAACATTTAAAATAACTTTAGAGGGGACCCTCCTACTTTTTCCTCCGCCAACGAGACACCAACAGCACAAGAAAGCCTTTAGCTGCTTTATTGTCAATTTCCTTCCTGGTACAAGGCCCTGTGGTGCTAGAGTGATAGGTCCATTGACAGCGATTGCTTCTGGAAGGCTTAGCTGAGCCTGTCTTCGTGAGGGCAGTGTGGGGAGAGCCAGCGTGGTGGGTCTGTGGAGCCCCTAGATTTGAAAATGACTTCCTCATCTTCCAAATAAAGCCGCAAGCCTCTGCATGCGGTATGCACGCGGGTGCACACGGGTGCTTATGGAACTCGGGGAGGGTGCCTCAGTGGCTCTGAGAATATGGTTTTGTCCACACAACTGAAGCGTCTCCCTGGCCAGCAGTTTGTGAACAGCCACGGGATCGCGTCAAGCTTTTTGCGTTGCACGGCGAACGATTCATTTTGTCAAAACTAACCATGTCGTTAACCAGTTAGATGTGCTGGTTAATGGCGAGGCCTTAGGAAGGGTGCAGGATACATCTCATTCTGTGTGGCCGCGTACCATTAGACCTGCATCGTCATACACAAAAGACACGATGCTTAGCATAGGGCCTAGTTTCCAGTAGCCACGTAATACGTGGTAAGAGAATGGAGCGCCGTGTAAACGAGACACTTAAGAAGCAGGAGAGCATAGTAGTGAAGAGTATGGCCCAAAGCAGAACTCCCTGGGTGTGAATTACACTTCAGCCATTTACGGCCTCTGTGATTACCTACTTTCTGTGGTTCGGTGTCCTGTACCCCAAGTGGAGATAATAGTGCCCACCTCACAGGTTTGTAGTGAGGCTTTATACGTGTAAAGATATTATTATCATGTCTGACACATAGTTCGTGCCTAGTAAATGTTAACTATTTTTTTATTAACATTATAGAAGCAAATGCATAGAAAATTCTTTGGTTGGAAGGTGAACTTTTTCTTTAGAATCACAGGTTTTATTATTTTTTTTATTTAATTAAAAGATTTTTTTGAACGTGTATTCATTTTTGAGAGATGGAGAGAGACGGAGCACGAGCAGGGGAGGGGCAGAGAGAGAGAGAGAGGGAGACACAGAATCCGAAGCAGGCTCCAAGCTCCGAGCTGTCAGCACAGGTCCCAATGTGGGGCTCGAACCCACGGACTGTGAGATCGTGACCTGAGCCAAAGTCGGACGCTTAACCCACTGAGCCACCCAGGCGCTCCTAGAATCACAAGTTTTAAAGCAAACTGTTGTAATTATTTATTAAAGTGATCACTGGCATTTAAATAATGTTTTATAGTTGGCAGAACTCTGAAAAGGTATTTTTAAAATGTGATACGCTGTTTTCTTCAAGCCTTTTGAGATGAGCGGGAGAGATGTTAGAATTTTAGAGATGATTACCTTAAAGGTACTTTTCCAGAAAAGGTGACCTGTGAGAATCAACTAGGGGTGAAACGAAGCTCGTGAGAGCCCCCTGGGGTCACGCCAGGAGCAGAGCACTTTCTGCCATCTTCATCCAGCCTGGCCGGTGCTGGTGTTCAGGTGGTGCTTAATAAAGGCTCATTGTTTCCCTTTGCCTTGTATGAGGTATTGGCATCCCATCGTCAGATTAAGACACTGAGACTCGATGATAAGTTAATTTTTTTTTTTTTGAGGGGAATCATGGGGAGGGGCAGAGGGAGAGAGAGAATCCCCAGCAGGCTCCTCTCTGGGCAACAAGAGGCTCTGTTATCAGGACCGTGAGATCATGACCTGAGCTGAAATCAAGAGTTGGACACTTAACCGACTGAGCCACCCAGGTGCCCCAAGCTTAATTGTTTTTAATGTGCATTTGGGATGATCCAGAACTAAGCCAGATGAAAGAATCCTCGGACACATTCCTTTTCTCAGCGTGAAGATCTAACAGATTCTTCCGCCGAGATGAATCTGGAACTCCCACTCAAGATTACCCTTGGAGGCGCTCAGGGAATCACATCTCCAGGCCCTGTTTCCAGCCACGATGGCTTTGGCCAACCTGAAGCTCCTGTTTCATCGGACGGGGGGGAAATTTCTGCAGTGAAAGCACCCTGAACATACTCAAGTTAGGTGATTTTAAATCATGCTTGAAATAAAAAAGGATTTTTTCTTTTATTTAAATTTATAAGATACTTGGCCTATATGTTTTCTTTTGTTCTAGTCTCAAAACTACTTGAATCGATGTTGCTTATGGAAGGTTTTGAGGTTCAGATGAGCCAGTCCTTCAATGATTCCAGAGAAGTCAAAGGATTTAATCTGTGGACAAACGACATAGGCTTTTGTGCAATATTTTATACATTTTGATAGAAAGTTTTTGCTCTGATGGGAGTGAAAACACTTTTTAAGTGTTTTATGTATGCAGAATGTATGTATCTTCCTAATAGATCATCAGTACTCCATGGCCAGGAGTGGTATCTTGTAATTATGTTTCGTAATAACGGTAATATTGTTAGCTATGGAATATGTTACTTAAGTGGTTTAAAAACACTAATAAGTTGAACTCATTACTTAATTGTTTCTCAGAAAAAAAAAACTATTTCATAATCATTTTCCTATAGTATTTGTGAAGCTTTCAATTTTTTTTCCAAACAATTATGGCTATGTATTTTATCCTGGGACCAATTAGGCATTCTACATTTTTTTTTCTAGTTAATTTGTATATATCAGCTTTTTAAACAGGTGATGCGGTTATAATACTTCATCTAGACATACCTGTAAATTTTTAATTCCAGATAGTTAAAAGCAAAAGTCAGACCTGGAATAAAGGAAATGTACCAGAGCATATACTTTACAGCAGTAAGTGAAATCATTTGTTCTCAGCCGAGTCCTTTATATGATTTTTAATTCTTAAGTATCCGCTGATTGAAGAACAATTTAGTGTCTTCAAGGTGAGACTTTTTGTATTAAATTTGTATTCAATTAACTAAAATAAACCTTTAAAAATGCTGAGCAGAAACGTATCTAAATCTGGTATTTAAGTTAGATTTAATTTCAAACTGCTTTTAAGGACCCCTTTTACTTATTCTCTTGGTGGTCTTTCAAAAGCCAGGTGTCTGGGATTGTCTCCAGCCTGCTCTAAAAGCACCCCAGGCTTTGGATTAATACTTGAGAGCTGCCTTTTCTTCAGCAATGCCTATTTACATAATGCCTGTGCATTTAAACTCACTTGGAATGTATGGCCAAGATGAACCCAAACCAGAGTGGGTCAGCAGTGCATGGTCTTGTTTTTTCATCGAATTAATTTTAAAATACCCCTCTGTCCCACAGCTGGAACGAAAAAAAAAAAAAAAAGTAAAGTAATGCAGAGGCGTTTCTTATTCCAAACGCTGTATCCCAGCATCAGAATAGGCACTGTGCATAACAATATGTAATAGAACAGGAATTTTAAAAAATGAATGTCTAGCATTAAATATTCCACTGCTATAAAACATATCACGATAATTTACACAGCAGAACAACCAAATGTATGGCAAACCTCAAAGTACCCTCCGCTCTGAAATCGTCACTTCCTTCTCACGGAATACATTTACTTAATCCTCTGATTCGACCTTCAAGTTCAAAAAGCGTCTTTGTGTGTGTATGTGTATGTGTGATATATGACGTTTTTCAGTGTAATCTCTGTCTTCGAAGTATTGTTTCTTTTTACAACATTACGATAAGTCAAATTGAATGTTATGGGACAGGATGCTTCTTTAATTTTCGGCTTTTACATGAGCGTTGAGTATGTTAGTGGCTTAGTCCAGAGACCCTCACCCTTTGTCATTATTTCAGACCTCGCATTCAGATCCACTTTTGTTCTTCCCCCAGAAGGTTAGATAGTATCAGCTTTGTATTATGGGCAGGAATCCACTTCATTAAATTACAGCTTGTTTTAAGTATTTACTCAAGTATTTGTAGGACTGAAGTCCTTAATGGTTGCGCTCGCACGCACCCTAGACATTTGAATTAAACCTGCTTTCAGGGTCAAAAAAAAAAAAAAAAATACTGGAGGATTTTCTTCTTAAAATAATGTGAACTTTGAATAAGGAGGGTGCGGCTTTGAAAAGTTTGTTTTCATTTGTAACATTTAAATGCTTGTTTTTCTTTGGCCTCTCCCAACTGACTTGAACTTGAAAATGTTGAGATTTAGTTACATGTTTATGGAGAACGGTAATCTCACCCATGCGTCCGCCCGGCTCGTCTCCGTGGTTTTCCCCAAGCGCTGAGTTAATGTGATGTTTATCTGCTGTTATACTCTAGTTATCTTTTTGAAATCCTACTTGGACATCTTCTTTTAGCGTACGTTTATGCAGTGATTAAGTCTTCTCGTCTTCCTTTATAGCATTTCCAGATGCTACATGGTAGAGAGAGCATTTTTTAATACTTATTTAAATTGCCTCAGTTTCCTAAAGTCATTGTATGTGAATGAACGTGAATAAATCTTTAGGCCTCTTTATTCCGATATTATTCAGTAGGCATGTGATGTATAAATTATGTGTTCTTGTGCTTCTTGATAACAGTCATTTTTTTTCCAGAAGTATTTTTATTAGGAGCTACATTTGTTTAAGGAACACTTAATTTAGCTTTCTTTCATTTTAGGAGATCTCAGTGTTCCTCACCCAACACATCACTTGTTTTATGTTATTTTATCCTATTGTTCTACTTATTGGCTATCATCTGGCCTCAGAAAACTTCTTGGTGAATTTTTTAAAAACTTTGTTACACATGACTTCACTTTTTCTTTTTTTTATCTGCACCGGTGTATGATTGAGCCAGCTTTGTGACACTGAAACAAATCAAAACCCAGCAACCAAATAAAGCCACAAGGCAGTTAAGATTTTGAAAGAATAAAACAACTTTCTCAGGAATTGCAATCAAGTATCCTGTATACACAAACTAATCAGGACTATTTCATTTCTTCCTTTACTATTCCCCTTGAACCTTGAACCTAACAATAAGAAATCATACAAAACCAAAGCCCTGCTATGGCTCACTAAACTAACACCCTTAAAAGGCATTTGGCTGTGACTGGATATGAATGAGAATGTTCCCCAAATCTTCTGCTGAAAGATGGGGCCTCCTGTGGGAGTCTTTAATTGTTTTCCTCTTTTTTCTCTGCGGGAGCCACAGAGCTCAGCGTCTTAACAAAACCAGTATTAGTGAGGAGATCAAAACCAAACCTCTAATATGGTCAGTATTTGACCACCTTTTTATAAAGTTAATCAAACCTGTTAAGAAAAAAGTAAAGTAGCAGAATGTAATATTCTGGAAGGAAATTCCATAATATAATACAAAATTCCAATAGTTCGACTCAGTGCTGGGTGTTTTTGTAAAAAAACAAAAAGCAAAAGAAAACTTATTATTTTTTTTCACAATACGTGTATCAGATTGTGTCACATTATGTTTAGCATTGCTTGATTTTCATATCGCATTTGGCAGGTGTAAAAATATCATGTAATGCATAATCAATCACCAATAATATGTCATTAAAAATAAATCGGTTTTAAATGTCCCATGATGATTTTGGCTGATGTTTTTGCTTGCTTATTTATTTTAATTTGGTTTAATTTTTTTTTTTTCATGGCTTTAACTAGGTAGTATGCCCTTTGGCTTTAGAATGTAAATCAGTGATCGCTTTTCTGTGTGCTCAGAGGTAAACAGTTATCGGGCTGACTTAAGGAGGGTTATTTTATAACTCACATTTATAAAACCCAGTTTCTCCTTTTGAGCAGTTAGTGCTGATGGGAAACAGTGCACTGTGCATCCGGGTATTTGTACCCTCCCTAGTACAGTAACGAGAAAGGATACGAAAATGTTAGACTTGGATGTAACAAAGGGCAGGTTCTTTCGGATATGCTGTCATTTGAAGGGCAACTCCTTCCTTTAAGAGTCACTTCTATTATTCTGTGATGCCTAAATTATCCCAATAGAATTTCATTCCTATTTTGTGTGAATGAACTACTCCTTATTAAAATGTTAATAGCTCCTGGTCACTTATATCTAATATCTTCTGGTCGCTTCTTTCTAAGCTTTGAACTTTTGAATATCGAATGTTGTCCTGTGTGAAGGAGAGAATAAGTTCTGAGGGATAAAGAAGAGAAAACAGGAAGGCACGGACTTCTTGGTGTCCGTGTAGAAGTTCTAGCAGGTAGAAGATGGGTGGTACCAAAGGGAAAAATCGACCGTCACTAAATAGAAGATTGCCGTGAAAGAAGATTTTGTTGTGGGAAGTCCTTGGTACAAGAACAGTGCATTCCTAGACTGGCAGGATTGTTGTTCAGATTACGTATATATCTCTCGGTGATTTGGTTCTTCTAAATGGCCAACAGTATGACCTTACCTACGAAAGCAGGGATATTCAGGAGCATGATTCTGAACTTAGACTCCCTGGGTTCTAAGCCCAGTTGCATTATTTACCTGTCGTGTGTTCTCAGGAAGGGAACATCTGTGAGGCTCAGCCCCACCTCTGCGAAATGCCTACCTGCTGGGACTGTTGGAAGGAGGAAGTAAGATTGTATGTGTAATTAAACCTGCGAGGCATATGGTTAGTTATTTTAAATCTGACTTTGCCAAATTAACCAAATGTTGCAGACAAACAGGCACTATACTGTGCACCCAACATACCACTAATCTGTGATGATTAGCCAAGGGAGACCTAAGAGAAACCCTTTTTCACTCTTGCATACGTATTTCTTTTGAACTGAGTTCTTTTAATGAGGAAAGTCAAAAGATTGAACTCAAAAGGTTATCAAATAAGTGTGATCCAGAACGGGATAACTTAAAACTACATGATGTGGTGATTCATTACACTGCAATAGTAGATTTCATAATGTCTTAATGGACGAACTTGCAGTTCAGTGGCACCCATCTGGAGGTTTCTCACCAGAGGTGAGCACACTGACTCACCATCATCTGAACTTTGTGGCAGCTCTGTGACTTAGTCCCAAGCAAACTAGGATTCGTTGCAGAGATAGCGTCTATAGTCTGCCATTCTACTAATTACAATCTGTCTAAACAGTTTCTTTTGATACTTTTCACCTGTATACGTATCATTGTTAACGTTTTTGAGGGGTTAAATGACTCGCTTAAAGTCAAAAAAGAAATCAGTGGTGCGATCACATTTCTAAAACACGACGTGTTTAACTTAAACCCAACTAGAAGCAATTTACGTCATGATGTGTGACTTCTTGTTTTCTCCAAAATGTTTTCTCTTCAGGAGACTTAAAAAAAAAGAAAAAAAGTAATCACCATAGGAAATGCCAAAAAACTGTGGAATTTGAAATAAATGGTTTGTTTTTGTAACCTATAGAAGAATAAGACAAGATGAATAAAATATGTTTATAGGAATGAATCTTTATTTGAATAAGGAGGATTATGCCTCAATTCGATGAAAATACTAGATGGAACTTGTACAGTTAACTTATTTTAACATCTGAAATAGCATGGAGTTGCAGAAAATTAGGGTGAAATAGGTTTTCGAAGATTATAACTGCATTTTAGAGGAAACCAGGATTTGATGAGAAATAATCAAAAGCTGCCTTCATCACCACAGAACCCACCAAGACGATGTTGCGTTGTTTTTAACCAGTTTGTTAGTGAAAGGGCTCAGTGCTTCTGTGCTCAAAAATGAGGGAGATGGAGGTCCTTGTCTGTATTTCTTGCTTGAGGAAAGGACCTTGATTATAATTCATTAATATGCAGTTGCAGAATGAGGGACGACTTTGGGAGAAATAATTTCTACTCCCATGAACTCAGGGGAAGTCTCCAAGAATGATAAGAAATGGATTGGGGAAGGATAATTTCCTTTCCTTCTTTTCTAGTTATTTCAGCTGAAGTTTAACATACTGAGAGACCAGATAACATATGTCCATTTTTTATCAGCATTTTCATTTGTACACCATGTCCTGAACTATGTGCATATTTTCAGAACTGTCCTGAGGAGAAGCCTGCCAAGATTGTAGAAGGTTTTTTTTTTTTCTCCTGAAAAAGCAGCACACCTTATCTAGATCATAATCTCATACTACACCATGCATTTATTTTAAATATTTATTTTTATTTCTTTTTTTAAATTCAAGCGGTCTGGTGAACTTGATCTTTTGTGGAGAATAAATAATAAACACATAAATATCCTACAACATCCGACTTTAGTAAAGTTGCAAAAATATAATCTGTATTAAAACTAAAAATGTAGTTTGCTACTTTTATATAAAAAAGCCAATAGTTATAAGTTTTCATCTTGATGCAGAGGGTGGTAGTTCTATTTTATTATTCCAAAATAAATGCTTTATAAATTTTGCAAAATGCTGACCAGCAGTTTGATTCCCTCAACTTCAAAAAGTTCAATATTATAAGAAAGGGTTTGAAATTACAAGAGTGCTTTAGGTTAGACAAGCAGAATATTTTTGTACAACAAAGATTTTTAAACAGGCTGTACCAGAAGGTTATTACAAGTGCATTCCCAATAGATTCCCAGGTTTCTAAGACTGAAATTTCTGGGATAGAAGTTAATCAAATCCTTTTATTGAGTATGCAAATCACTGTGCTGGGCCCCTGGGGATGTTTCTTTCCTTAAAGAGTTTACAATTGGATATAGACGCCAAGATAAGATCACGCGAGAGTACCAGAAATCTCTAAAAATGACCATTGTATCAAAGACGTTTATATTAAAAAATATATCTGATGCTGCTGAAAATTGCATTACGGCAATAAAGGGATGCACAGTTGAATGTATTTTAGAAAAAGAGTAGATTCTTTTATGGCTTTAATGCAGATTTTTAGTGTCTGAAAAATTGAAGTGTGTTTCAGGATTTAAGTAAACCTTTTCAAAATAAACAGAGCCAGTCTGTTTCTGTTATTGGTCATTACCTTACCCAGTATTCTTTGTCTTAATTTGGAGGAAGTGTAGATTGAACTTCCTAGCTCATCCTCACAGAGAAGAAAGGATATGGTCTTGGCGGATGGCAATACTAGACTTCTTTCTTGATCTAAAATTGTGTGTTTTAGAGTCACGTGGAAACCATCTATTTCACTCAGATTTTTGGAAGGGCAGGAGCTGTCAAAAGAAGGATCGCAAATACGGCTTGGGGTATCTTCCATCAGTCTTAGTATCCTTTAATTTACTCTTTTTCATATCTATCTGGTCATCGAAGCAATATACCCTGTTTCCTCACTCCCACTAACTTCCCTCCCATCTTTGGCTTCTAATCAGCAGTTGAACAAAGTTTTAAGTTGATGGCGAGGCGCCGCCGTAGCATAAACAGAGAGTCCTTTTCACACACTTATCACTGTTTGAATAGAAACTGTTTTACGTATTTTTTTTACAATGAGCTGTTATTTAAACTATATTGGGAACCTGATCAAAGGCCGTGTGAGTCACCCTGAATCTTTGGCTTTTCTGAATTTGAGGTCAGCATTTCAGTGAAGAAATCAAAAAGGAAAATAAAAAAAAAAACAACTTTCATCCTTACCTAGACAACAAAGGCCTTTTAGCCGTGGCTATCTTGTTAGTCTTTTCTGCTTAGCCTCACCAGACAGAGAGCTCGTCAGTTACAATTCCATCATGACTCTTTGTGATGGACGTTCAAGCCTGTGCTGTTCCAAATAGTAGGAGCAGGACAGAGCACTGTGTGCATTTGGTCCCACCACTCAGAGCGAGAGGCGGAAACAAAATGATGCCAACTGACTTTAAGGCAATTTCCTTCCCTCTGTGGAAATTTCTGCTTCTCATATTGAATCGATTCACTGAGTGAAACTTGACCCCTAGTTACAGTGCATACACTTTGCAATGTGCTCAAGTAATTCAAAATGAAATACCAGTGGTATATAGAAAATACAAAACCTGACTATAGTATGTCCAGCTTATTTTGAAAACGAAAATGCCTTTAAACTCTGCTTTTCTGTTAAGAGAGCTACATTTACTGTACATTAGATTTTTCTGTTCATTGTAAGATAATTAAAGTAATGGAGTCTAGCCTGAACTATAATTGTAAGCACATAGTTAAGCTTCCTTTATATATGAAAGCTGAGATGGGAAAATGATGCAGTGAGTTCAAAGAAAAACTTTCTTTGTTAAACAGTGTTTTTGACCTCAAGTATTATGATGATCAGTTTTCCGTGTGTGTGTGTGTGTGTGTGTGTGTGTGTGCACGCGCGCGTGTGTGGACGGTCTATAGGAGATGCAGAATTAATTTTTTGTCAGTATCTGTTAAAAGGTAGAGAAAAGAAAGTTGGTAGGCTTAAGTGTGCAAGAGGGAGTATTTTGATAAAATTGATATATTATCTCTTTAAAATATGTACATTAAGATTATTCCTTCTACAAAATTTGCCTCTTTCAAACAATAACTTCTAATATTTATCGACCAGTACATTGAATTTATGCTGAAGGAAAACAGGCATATATTTTTAATAATAGAAGATGATTTGCTTGTTTTTAATAACAGATTACTTCACTGGAACTTGTTACTTTTATTACATATTGCTTATGTAAATAAAGCGAAACCACATTTTTATGCGCAGAGTGAATGGACCTCAGAGCAGCCAATTTATTGACTTCTTGATCAATACTGATCACCGCATCTGTCTCAATTGAGTGCCAATTCATGCCAGCAAGATAGCGTTTTCCAAAAAATTGTGTTTATGGGAGCTCAAATAGCTTGGGTAGGAAATATACCAGTGTATCTCATAAATATTACATATATTTATACAGAATTCTACCCTGTTGAATAATTTGTGTTACGCATCTCATTTCTCCAGATTTTCTAATATCCAGGCAGTTGGTGTGAGGGTGGAGGTAGGAGATATTGGCAGAGAGAGCGCTGCTCCTTCAGATCTTTAATAAAATTAATTAGCGGAGTTTTATGCCGTGCCTTTTTTTAAAATAGTGAAGCGATTGCAATGTAAAAAGAGCAGTTGTTTGACTATATTATTTAATTAAACAGACTTTCCTCCCTTATTCTTTAAAAAGAAAAGCAGTTTTTCAAAGCATAAAAAGAAAAAAAGATTGAAAGTAATGGTCTGTAAACTTTGCAAAGTACATAAGGGAACCTCATTAATTCTGGATATTTAAAGTATAATCTAAAATCGAAAATAGATGTGAGAAAATACAAGAACAGAAATCTCTTGAAGGAAACAACATTCTAAATTCATTCTGGGTTTTCTGAAACACTTTCGTGAATAATTACAAACAAAAGCAAGGCTATTATCGTAACTCATAGAGTAAATTTATTAGTAACAGATGCTTCCCTACAGGACCAAGTCTGTGAAGCTGTTAATATCTAAAAATGGTTACATTTTAGGGCGCCTGGGTGGCTCAGTTGGTTAAGCATCTGACTTTGGCTCAAGTCATGATCTCACAGTTCGTGAGTTCAAGCCCCACGTCAGGCTCTGTGCTGACAGCTCAGAGCCTGGAACCTGCTTCGGATTCTGTGTCTCCCTCTCTCTCTGCCCTTCTCCCACTCACACTCTGTCTCTGTCTCTCAAAAATAAATAAACATTAAAAAAAATTTTTTTAATGGTTACGTTTCTCTGTTTATGAACGCTGTCCCTCTTGAACAATAGCAGAAGACTTACATTTTTCAAGAGGATCATAATTATTTGCCAGTTTTTCAAGAAGGATCATAATTACTTCCCCTCCTCCACCTAAATGGGGAAGTTACCCTCCTTAGAAACTTTTTCTTACCTTCCATGCCCACCTTTTTTTTTTTTTAAGAGTAGAGCTCAGAAATGGGCTTGCTCATTTTATGAAGGCAGTGCTATGATAGCAGAAGCCATAAAAGGAAAGAATTCTTTGGTTGAACAGAAATTAATTAGGAAAAAATGAGAAAGGAGAGGTAAGCTCTTAAGTCAGCAGCTTAAAAAAACGTTCTAACAGCTGTAATATGAGAGAACATACCAACACATTTTTTAATATAATTATATGAAAAAGACATTTTTATATTTCCCTCTTCTAGCATAAAAAGAGTTTTTTGTCAAGCAGTAACAATTTATTCCTTATGGAAACTGCTGTATTATTGTCTGATGGCCATTTTAGATCCATAAAACGAAATGGATTAAAGAAAATTAAACAGTATTTTTAAGTGTCTATAGCTTGTGGCATGTTAACAACAATCTATGTGAAACAGCACCAAAAATTAAGCTTGTGTTTCCAAGGCTCTCCTCTACTGTCATACAATACTTAAATGTTTAACTCTGAGAGTTTGTTTTAAAATTTAATTGTGAAAGGCTCAATAGCTTAGGAGAGGTGAAATGAGATACAACCAAATGTAAGCATGTAGTGTATATATGTTAATATATCATGCATAACATATATGTGTGTGAATGTAGTTTTTTCATTCTGCCTCACATTATTTGTTACAGACATTTTAAAACTTAGATAAGTAAGATGAAGTACGTTTTGAGAGCCAGGAAAACTGCATTCTAACTCAGAATTTGTCCCTAAATGTGAGCTCTTCGCTAAGTCGATTAAACTCACTGGGCCTCAGTTTCCACTTTTGTAGACGAGAGGGTTCGATGCCTCTTTTAAAATCTCAGGATACCTCCAGATTTTTGTTAGTATTCAGGTCACCTCCCAACACTAAGTTAAAAGCCCAGAAATGGCTCGGTATCTCTCAGGACGCTTAACGCCCTAGTAAAATCTTATGCTGGTCCCCCAGAGCTGTGTAACCTGCTAGGTGGGTCTCACTTACATGTTGCAAAGAATGGCTAGGGGTAGATGTCTCAGATTGGGTGGAGGATGACTTTGAGAGCTGCTGTGCTTTTTGCATCTAATAAAACGAGCGAATGACTTAACAATAGCAAGTGGTCACGGTGTCGAAGCTCTGAGTAATTGCGCAGAGGAAAGCGTGATATGGTACGTGAGTCCTCTAATAATCGGAGCCGCTTGGGGCCAGCCAGCAGCCTTCCCCAGGCATCCCTTCCCGCTGAGCACTTGAGATGTGCAACAACTACCTGCTGATTGGCTCCTGCCCACTTTGCTTGTCTCATGTCCCTATGTCGTGTTAATGCGAGACTTTAACTTAATTGCTTATCATCCAGCATCTTTTGAAAAACTGTATACGATAATGAAAAAAAATTTTGAAGTTGATTTATTTGTTTTGAGAGAGTGAGAGAGAGTGAGAATGCAAACAGGGGAGGGGCAGAGAGAGAGAGAGGGAGAGAATCCCAAGCAGGCTCAGTGCTGTCAGCACGGAGCCCGACGCGGGGCTCAAACTCACAACCGTGAGATCATGACCTGAGCCGAAACTAAGAGTTGGACCCTTAACCGACTGAGGCGCCCTGAACACAATCCTCTCTTCATTATTGTATCCGGTTTTGGGGGTGCCTGAGTAGCTCGGTTGGTTAAGTGTCTCGGCTCTTAGTTTCAGCTCAGGTCACGATCTCATGGTTTGAGTTTGAACCCCACATCGGGCTCCCCGCTGACAGTGGGGAGCCTACTTTGGATTCTCTCTCTCTCTCCCTCTCTCTCTGCCCCCCCTCCCCCGATTGTGTGCTCTCTCTCTCTCTCTGTCACTCTCTCACTCTCTCAAAATAAATAAGTAAACATTTAAAACGTGAGAGAATTATGTTCAATGTTTATATAGTAAGGTATATTTGAGTAAAAACCGTTAGACTTCGAGAGGATGAAAGTCAGTTGAGACTTGTTTAATATTAAAACAGAATATTGGGATCGATACAGTGCTGCTAGGTATGTTTGAAACACACCAAACTGTATTGTGAGATGTCAGTGCTGTTGGTTGGTCTTCTGTTTCACATGCTAGAGCGTAGCAGGTGTCTTGGAGGTGTGATTCTCGGTGGTCCTCCTTTGCCTTATCCTCGAAGCCTCCGTAACTCCAGTTTGGTGAGGTTTTTCTGGATTAAGTGGGTGTGATTGTTCGCATATCACCACCACATTTTTATCTCATACAACAACAACAAAAATGTATGATAGAGACTCCGTAATGAGCGGGAGATTTTAACTCTAGACCCTACACCCATAATATCACAGCACAACCAGATGTGCTCAGGTGGGTGTTTTTTAGATGCATGTGTACAAGAAAGTCGAAAGTCGAGTCAGAAGGTCCACTAGGAAACCAGATCCACTAGGAAACGCAGCATGTGACTTTGAGATGAGAAGACTCCTGTTGTGTGTGGCTCAAAGTCTCAGGCTCGCCCCAGACTCATTCCTGAGGATTTTCCAAGCAGAGGTCTGGGTTAATTTGGTTTCAGTTCGCCCCCACACGTCTCAGAAGTTGGTGCATTCGGTGGTCTGGAATACTTCCAAAACGGTGTGAACCATACCTTTTGAAGCGGCATCGTTAGTCACGCCTGTCATTCAGCAAGTGCACACGCACGCGTGTGTCTGTGTGTGTGTGCTGTGTGTGCGCACACGCCAGCCTGAATGAATGCGCTCACACAGTCTACACATAGGCCGGCCCGCTGCGGGGGGGAGGGGTCTCGCTGAGAACTGAGTGGCGCTGAAGTTGACTCTGTCCAGAATTCTCTCACCTTCTTAGAGTCAGGTTTATGAGTGGAGAAGGCAGGTATCTTTATCTTTGAAAGTACCCTTTTACGGGTGTTACCCTGAAGCTATTTTCTTTTTAGGGACTTCAATTATTCTTAGAAATTATTTTGTGGTTTCCTTTAAAAAAATCACTAAAAATGACTAACGAGACGATGCGATTAACAGATATATTTGGAGTTCTGTGTGCCATTGTCTTGTTTTCTATAAATATATCATTGTATGCATTTATACCTATTAATAAAAATTGAGTGTCCTCGCAAATTTGAAGGCAAACTTATTATTTCCTCATTTGGGTCCTTACATTTTGTTCCCCCTAAACATTACTTCTAGATGCCTAGAATGGGCTCAACAAATACTTCCTGAATTAATGTGCCCCAACAGTACAGACATTCTTAAGTATTTCTAGTATGGCTCTGAGTATATCAGTAACCCAGATAACCGCAGACAACGGTGTGAAAAATCAGCACACGCACATTTGAACAAATATTCATTGTTCCTTATGTACACCTGACCTCTGAAAGCTTACAGTAACACGGGGGCACAAGTATATTACTGGCCCCTCATTCAGTGGAGTTATAATTGGACATTCTCTAAAACATGTCATTTCGTATGGTTTATTATAGAACAGTGCTGTAACGAGGTTCACAGGGTGGCTAAGCCAGTAATCCATTTATAACTGCACCGTGATGACATTGAACAGACCGGTGGATATTTAAGAATTAAAGTTACCTGGAGGTGGCAAGTTTCAATGTCAGGACTATTTCTAAGCTCTTCCCCCTCCCCATTGCCATGTCTTAATAAATGAACTTTTTCACTGAACAAAAATTAAGGGTGATTTTCTATCAACGAAATAACTGAGGGATAATTTACACTCTGCCTAGGCAAAGAAATGTGTTGAAAACGGGGATGTATTTGAGGTTCCGAATCTTTCATATTATATTGAAGAAAGCATTTCTTTTCGTTTCTCTTAAACTTCAGAATTATACTTTATTTCATCTGCCTGATGCTGGTATAGATCTAAAAGGTAATATAAAATTATTTACCTATTTATTGAGCACCTGCTCTGTGCTGGACCCTATTAAAAAATCCACAGATATTTTGCTCAACTGTTTTAACCCTGTGTTGATAAAAGCCAACTTGACTTTTATTCAGAGCGGTAGCAGCAGGATTTTAGAAATAAATGTACGGTGTTAAATTATTTTATGAAAGTTTTCGTTTTAGAGTATTATTGAACTCGGGCTATAAAGAATATTTCAGCTCTCCTGAAATTTCATGTATATAAGAAGAACTTGAAATTCTTGGCACTCATTTGCATAAAAATGGAGTCTAAAATTTTCAGGGTAGCATTCAAAGCAAAGCCCTCTTTAACACAAATCTGTCCTTTTTCTTGCTTCCTACCAACTCATCCCCTGAGATGCTCTGAGTTTTCCTTGACCCCTGACAACCGGTGCCCTCCATTCCTTTGCTTTTTCTGATGCTCCTTCTTCTGCTTAGACTGCCCCTTATCGTCATTGCCGTTCAAATGTGTGCCCATTATTACCAGACGCTCGACGGCTGCCTCCCTTGAAATGCCATGACAGATCATCCTACTGGACATTATCCTTTCCCAGCACACGTTATATCCCAGTTGCTAAACGTAGTGCAGCTTTGTCTAGAATTACTGAAACAAATATTTGTTTATCCTTTTAGGATGGTCAAAAACCTAGACAATAGGAACACTTCCTGCTAGTTCACCTTTACGTTGTAGTTACCAAGAAATGCTTCACTATTTCAGTTGAAGTCAATATGGATTTCCAGCCTCCTGTGCTGAATTTTGGCCGGAATGCTCCCACCGCATGCCAAGGATTCAGCTCCACGTTGAAGACTCAGAGCCCTTTTTGTATTGGGATTCGTTTTCAGCGTTGCCTCCAGAATAATCATCTTGTCTTCCAATAGATTATATCTGCATTTTTGATTAGATCATATTAAATCTACTTTTGCATTCCTCCTTGTTTACACTTTGAGTTTTATGATTGTCGGGAGCCAATAGTCCATTATGGTATTTTACAGTTGTTAGAGAAAAATCCAGCAAACTCTAGCTCACAAGTCAAAAACGAGTTTACAGTTTCAAACAGATGAAAAGAAATTATGAGAATAATCCCATTTTGGGGTGCCTGTGTGGCTCAGTTGGTTAAGCGTCCAACCTTGACTCAGGTCCTGATCTCATTATTCCCGAGTTCGAGCCCCACATCAGGCTCTGTGCTGACAGCTCAGAGCCTGGAGCCTGTTTTGGGTTTTGTGTCTCCCTTTCTCTCTGCCCCTCCCCTGCTCATGCTCTGTCTGTCTCTCTCTCTCTCTCTCAAAAATAAATAAACATTAAAAATTACTTAAAAAAAAAGAATAATCCTATTTTGTGACACAGGAAACTTACATGAAATTCCAATTTCAGTGTTCACGAACGGTTTTATTGGAAAACAGCCACCTGTGTATGGTTGCATCTTGTCTGTGGCTCCTTTTGTGTTACAATGGCAACGTCGAATAGTTGTGACAGCCCTCTGTGGCCCACGAAGCCTCATTAACTCTCTGGCTCTTTACACAGAAAACATTTTCCACCCCGTTTTAGAGTACCTGAAAGATATTTTCTTAGATCGTAAACTCTTGGAAGACAAGGGCCATCTTTGCGTCTCCTCCCGCCCCCTTCAAAGGTAGGGCGTTTTGGCACTTCTTTAAAGATTTGTTTCTTGGTTGGTCTGTTGATGTTCGCCGGAAGTCAAGTTAGAGCACTGCGGAACAGCAGACAGGGCTATTTAGTTCGAGAAAGTTCGTGCCTCTCATTACTAACTCGAATACAGTGAAAGTCAGCAGAGGCTCTAGTAATTTGGGGCCTGCAACGTGTTGATTATTCCTTGGCTACTTTGGCTACTTTTCTGACCTGCCATTCTTCCGTGTTTTACAGAAAACACTAATTCTCACTTTGCAGTGTGGCTTGCATTTATTCCCAAGGGTGTTTATGCGTTAGTTTTTGATTAATGGAATGTTTTCTCCTTTCCCAAGATAAGTGTGGGGGATGCAACCTATCTAAATTGCATCTGGTGTGTGTATAAGGGCTGAGCGACTGCTTTGTGAGTTAAGCACAGTTAAGTCCGTGGATTTAGGTTTAAAAAAAAAGTAAATAAATAAAAAGGCACTGGATCTTTCCTCTGTGTGCCAGCCACAAAGCTTCCCTCGACTTTCCTCCGTCGCTAGAAAAATAAAGACGGAGAATTCCTGTCAAATCTTGTTCTATTCAGGCATGTGTCCCGAACAAGGAATTACTCACCTAATCCTCCTATCATGACCAGGGTCTGTTTGCTTGCTGAACTTTAGCAATAGGGTTCCGGCCCCCCTTTCATGATGACATTAAGGTAAGCATGCTACGTTCCCACGAGTGCATTATTCGGCACCCACGACACCATCACGGGTTTGGAATTTGAGGAGCCTAGGAGAAGGCTGTTCTTAGAGAAGTGTATTTCATTGATAAACAAGGCTCCTGAAAAATGAATGGGGAGACTATGTCAGCAGCGTACCAAAAAAGTGTGTAACGTTCGTTCAAGTGTTTGTTAAATAATGTATTCAGACTGACCGTGTTTCCCAGCCTCTTCTCTGCCCATTATATGTTCTAGTAAATTAAAGTTCGGAAACCTTTGTCAGAGTTATAATACTCAAACTGACATCTAATTCCCTCAGACAATAGGTACAAGTCCGCAAGCCTCTCTCATTCTTTCCAGTCTTTACATTTATTGATTCTTTTGTAGACCTGTTTCATTCAATCTGTTACAAGCAGCACTGGTTAAAAGTGTGAAGTTTACCACATTTGACCGGAGGCACATTAAAAAACAATAGCATCCTGTCATACGTGCCAAACGTCCCAGGGGTGTAGCTCTTAATCGGAGCAACATTTTCATCTGTAATTACGGCGTTAGATTTGAAGTGCCAGCTTGATTAAAAAGATTGACATGTTTATTTTTTGGCTGACCTGTTGGGGTAGATGTGGATTTGACTCGTCTCCTGCGTGCGACCCCGTGTTACAAGTATTGTATTAGTTGAGCAAGCATCCTGTTTGTCTGGAAGTCCCCATTTTATCAGAGATTTGAAACACCCTTGTTTATTACAGTTATGCAAGGCATCGCGTGTGCCGGGATTCTCGCTTACCTAGACCTTATAAATAAATATATATTTTAGAATGCTATTTTGGACTTTAGGATGATGGAGACGGTTACTGAAACCTTTATAAATACTGCATAAAATGGCCTCCACAGCTTGATGGCCCGCGTTAGGCTTTCATGGAATTAACATAATATACTTTTTATCGTACGCCATTCCTCAGGATTATGCCTTTTCTACACATCTGAAATTGTAAAACATACTGTGTAAATAATTGATAATAAACAAACAAATTCTACTTTTGCCCCGGTGTACTTCACCAGTTTCCAGACTTTGAAGTTCCGTAAATAATTGATGGCACTTATTAGTGTCGGCAAATCAAACGGTATCCTTGATCCGAGAGGCTTTTCGTCCTCGTTGTTTCTGAGCAGAATTGTCAGGTGATCCTTCCGAGTGGTCACGACGCTGAAGGCCGCTGAAGATCCCCGGGGCACGCTTGCAGATATCTACTGGGGTATGTGATTTCGCCACACTGTTGGTATTTTCCCTCCTGGAACTTGGAGGGTCACCAGACTGTATTCTGAACCTAGAAGGTCTGTCTTTTCAGAAAGAGAAATGCCTTTCCACCATGCCTCTCATTTACCTAGGACGTCTTCCCCGGTGCGTGTTAAGAAGGAGATTTGGACTCGATATACATTCCTTGGCAAAGACACGGGCAGGCTGAAAAACATGAACCTAAATATCAAAAGACGGATCATATGATCTTTCTTTTTTTTTTTTTTTAACTCATAAAAGCTTTGGCCATGTGCCAGATAGCCAGACTAAATAATCCACAATGGCACAATAGTCTGTCGTGCTTGGGTGTGGAAAATGTAGCCATGGGGTAATGAGAAGTGAAGTTTCAGAAGTTTATGAAAGATTTATGACTTAAACATTTTTTCTCCTCCTCGTGGTCTTCTGTGTTATTTATAATTACATGAATCTTAACCAAAGGTTCCATTGATTTCATAATGAATTCAAATAAAGATTTTAGTTCCTGACTGACCTTTAAAGGTTAGGCTGGTTATGCATGGTTTGTTTTTTTTTTTCTAAAAGTTTTCTGTTGTGAGGAAATTTATTTTTTACCCTGCAAGTATTCATAAAAGAGATGGTCACTCTATGGTTACAAGTGCAAGTCACATGAAATGAAAAGCAACTGAAATGTACCTGATACATTATACACACGCAGGTGCGCACGCATTAATATATTCAGAAGGACTTCTTCTTAATAGTTTCACTCCAACAAGCCACATAGGAAAAATTTTGTCTTTTTTCCAGGGGGTCAGTACAAGATGAGTCATCTGTAATACATTACTTTTTATGGTATTAGCCACCCCTTACAAGGGTTCGATTTGCAAGAAAAACCCCACGGAAAGGGTCTCTTCGTCCACGCTACCCTGTTAGTGATGTCGCCCTTCTCAGTGGCAGGACCCCGGTTGTTGATGAGGGTCAGCTGGTCCGCCTGTCCTTTTGAAATGGATAAGGGAGAATATTCTAAAGTGTAATGCCACAGTAAAGCACGGCTTTTAAAGCATAGTTTTATGACTCTTGAAATAACAGTATAAATGCAGCCTCACTGCATTTTGAATATTAATTACTAATCATAACCCTAAATTAATGTGTCATTATGCTGTGTAAAGACATTTTAAAAGAAATGCAAATGCCCCCAAAATAAAAGATTTGCATTTGTTATAAGCATTAACTCACTTCACTTCAAACCCTAATTATTACTATTTATGAAGGAAATCATGGCTCTCCATTATATTCTCAGAAAAGTCTCTAACCTTGAAAACCTACCCAAGGCCCTGGCTAGACCTCAACTCCTGCAAGCAGCTTGTAGCTTTGAAATCAATAACCCTTCTGGCAACTTCTTTTCAGGGCCAAGATTAACTGCCCTAGGAAGAGAGCTTATCTTGGATTGAGCTCCAGAAAAAAAGCTAACAATCCTGTTTGGGCTCTACTTCTCAGATATCTCCCTGCTTGGAGCCTCCCAAGATTTTTCCCTGGACGACACTGCTAGAGAACGGTGCTTTCTTTCTCATGGCACCCCCCTGGGAGGAGTGAATTTACCTGGGCTGTGGTAGCTATCACATCGCTATTTCAAACCCAGGTCCCTCTTGCCTTGAGGCTCAGAGCCAAAGTAAAAGCTTCTTGCATAGACTTGCGGAAGATCGTCCGTTTACTAGACGTAACGTTCAGAGAGTCCAGAAGAACTGTAGTATTTCCAAGGGCAGGACCAGTTGGCGGTGTGGCATCCAGAAAGGCAGTGTGGGATTACCAATTCGGAGGGTCAGAATTCGCCAGATCGTATGTGGGAGGCAGGAAAATAAGCCAAATGGGAAGGGCGAGCCTCTTCTCAGGGATCACAGTGAGCACGCACGAGGGTGGCAGGAGGTAAGCTGGTCCTCAGCACTCGGCTCTTCACCTTGTCCCTCTCTGCTCGTCATCATACTATCTGGTTGGGAAGATTCATCTGGACTTGAGTCCTCGGGTGTACTGAAGGGACTCAGGCTGGAAAAAGAACAGAGGGCTCTTTCCTGGTTCTGGATTTTTCTAGATTTCTAGAAATCTAGCAGATTTCTAGCTGTTCCTTTCATCCAGACTGTTACTTTTAAAGGATAATTCTGACCGTTGAAGACTTTATGTATACATATATTTATATTATATATTTGCATATTACATACATAATTTCTTATATATAATTCCTTCTATGTGTATAATTTCTTATATATAATTCCCTATATATATAATTTCTTATTTATATATACAATTTCTTACATGTATGTAATTCCTTATATGTGTACAATTTCTTATATAATTTCTTATATATAATTTCCTATATATATAATTTCTTATATATATAATTCCTTATATGTGTATGATTTCTTATATATATTTCTTATATATAATTTCTTATATATGTAATTTCATATATATATAATTTCTTATATAAATTTCTTATATATAATGTCTTATATTTATATAAATTCTTATATATATTTCTTATGTATAATTTCTTATGCATATAATTTTTCATATATATAATTTATTATATATAACTTCTTATATATAATTTATTACATATATAATTTCTTGTATATATAATGTTTTGTGTATATATATGTGTATACACACACATATATGTGTGTGTGTATATATATATATATATATATACAATTTTCTACACTTTTCAAAGAAACATACCAGGAAGTTTTTGCAACACTCATACCTTGTTAGTGTCCCATCTCTGTACCAAAACCAAAATCTTTTAGAACATCACTTCTTACCAACCAAATATCATACTTGCCCCAGGCCTTTGTAATCTCCTCTTCTCTTGCTATTCCATGCTGAGTATCAGTTCTGGTTATCTGTACGGTGGCAAAGGGACTCAACACCTAGCTTCCAGGAAGTCCTTTTTACCTTCTCTACCTTCGGTCACATTTTTCGGTCCTCAGAACCTCTACTGCAATTAGTGTCGAAATGTCACAATTTAACAATTTAAACTCCTTCCAGGAGCTTTCTGATTCTACTATTGTTTTATTTGTGAATCTATTTCCTACACAGATGGCAAGCCCCGCTTTTCTTATTTTCGTTCTCTACAAAATTTCGAACCGTTACACTGAACAAGTAGGCGTTCAGTGTTTCACATTTGTTAGCTTAATTTCCCTGAATTGTTCACACCTAGTCAAGGCCTGTGGTTAATAGTTTTACTACTTACCTTCCCTAGCAGTGGGTTAAAAACTATGTCATATGACCCTCTCTAGCTGGGAGAGCCTGAAATGGGGAACAGCCAACAGTGTTCTGGGATCGCACTCCTCACTCAACAAGAGAAATCCTGCTTTTTACTCCCTAAGAGTTTCTTTCAGTGGTGCCTTGGTGCCTTGGTCAGTTAAGCTTTTGGCTCTTGATTTGGCTCAGGTCATGATCTCACGTGGGATCAAGCCCCACGCTGGGTTCCATGCTGACAGTGCGGAATCTGCTTGGGATTCTCTCTCTCTCTCTCTCTCTCTCTCTCTCTCTCTCTCTCTCTCTCTCTCTCTTCTTCCCCCACTTATGTTCTCTCTCACTCTCAGAATAAATAAACACACATTTCATCACAGAGGGTGTTATCCAGAGTTTGCCAACCACTGCTTTAATTACTTAATAAATACTCAAGAAATAATTATTCCAACGTGGTAGGGCAGCAGGAAATAAGTTGCAGCTCAGTGATCCTGCCCTGAAAACATAAAGAGCCATCAACGGGTACTGTGAGTATCTTTTGCAAAAAGTGGGTGAAATAGTGACAATAACCTTAATTTACTCACTCCACCTAACATAATTAGAGCAGGTACCTACTTGTATATAATCTGGGGTGGCCGTTCAGGAGGGGTTCGCAGCTTCTCAGAAATGCAGTGTTGGTTAGTTAAACCTCTTCTCCTATTTGGCCAGGAGATGAAGAATCCATGAGAGACCCAGAGTAGATTCCAGGTCTCAGAATGTGTCCCCTGCTCCACCGTTCATTCTATGGATTAGAGATTCATTTGCATGAATAAGTTCCCCCAAAGGCGTTCCTGTAGAGATGGCTTAGTTTTGCAGTCACTTACACCTTAGTGTGTGTTCCTCGAATCAGGTAATCAGATTGCTTATACTGAGGGAGGAAGTGCACTGTTTGAGAGTAAGATAAAGTGAGGCCATCTGCGAACTCAAGGCACTGAGAAGGAAGGGTACCCAGGTGGCACGCCAAAGCCAGACAGGTCAACAGCTGGATGCCGGGTTGGCTTCAAGACCCAACTAGCCCTTTAAGGTGTTGGTGGCAGCCGTGAAGGAACGTTGCTGACAGCCTGCCACTTTGATGAGAAGAGAAAGCATGAAATTTAAATGGCGTGTGGCTGTGGACAATGAACAGTTGGACAGGAGCCGGCAAGCAAAGTCATCGGCAGTGGGAATGGGTGTGAGCGACAAAGGCAAGCCGGTTTCAGGCAGTGCAGAGTAGGACATTGGGTGTTTTCGGCCGCACAGTCCGAGCCAGGCTGTGCAGTCACTAAAGACCCAACAGTGAAGGACAGAGAAAAAGGATAGTGATAAAAATGTGATCGGAGAGAGGCGTGAACCGTGGTCGTAGATAGGACGTAAAGGTGCCAACGGAGATGGGAAAGAGCTGGATTGAAGGGAAGAGTGGACTCTAGTGTTGGGACACGGTGGAGAAAGCCAGCCTGTAGCAATGTCACCATGCCCCCCGTTAGCACCAGCGTGGTTGATGAGGGGGGTTGGTCACGTATGGAGGAGGAAGTCCTACACGTTTCCTTATTCAGTAAAAATCATTCAAGCAAAAATCATTGATGGTTAGTGAAGAAAATTACGTTTGCATAGACCAAACTTTAAAAGCGTTGAACATCGGTGGGAAAGTGTGTGTGTTAGTGTTTCTGTTGGTTTTGCTGGAAAAAATAATAGCTCAGCATTCAAGTTTACCATGGGTCTGAGAATCCAGGTGCAAACCCCAAATCACTAGATGAGTAGCTTTAAGGTGTGTTTGTTTGTATGTACGTAATATAAACATGGATGGCTTTTGTAGAACATCATTGCATATTTTAAGGTATACTTTGCTTTGATTTTCCAGCCATGTAATTAGATATTTAGCTTATGAAAATATTATACTAAACAGGCAAAGGTTTCAAAGGAAGAGCTATAAAAGGTCTAGAAATGATGCATGTGGGACAGAACAATGTACAAAAATATCAACATATCCTGTATAATCATGTGGAGAGGATCAGGTCAAAGAGGGTTTGCGTGTGTGTGTGTGTGTGTGTGTGTGTGTGTGTGTGTGTGTGTGTGTGTTTCTGCTAGAAATAATAGTACAGAAATAGAAACTTTAAGTGTTAGCAAAAGTACTATTGAGCCAAATTCATCTTTAAAACTCATTCTACTAACTCAGAATCAAACACAGAAGATAAAAGGTTTAAAATAAAAGAAAATATATCCAATTCACACTTCAGGAAAATGAAAATACTACAGACCAAGAGAACATTCTTATTGAGCTTTTTCACAATGCTCTCATTTTAACCAGCTGGAATTATTTTTAAAGTACATCCAATTCAACCTTTTAAAATGACAGATTTGCCTTTTAATGGGAAATATGTATTTCATCATAAAGATGGAGCACAGTGTCCTTGGCTAAGTTATTCTCTACAGAAGGATGCTCTTTTTTTTTTTTTTTTTTTGTACTCTAAGCTTTGCCTATAAGGAAGAACACATATCATAGAAAATTTGCTTCTGGCGTGAAAATTACAAGGATACAGGCAGCCTAACAGAGGAAAATTAAAAATGCACACGGTTTCTTCCAGTATGCTAGGTGCCATATGTAATGTTAATTGTTATGTAATGAACAGTCCATACAAACAGAACCAGCCAAGAAGAATAACCTTAGAAACTAGAGTTCCTTTATAATTAGAGACAACCACAAGTTTAAGAGCCAAAGAGTAGACTAGCAAAAGTGTCCCATGAGTTCCTTTACTTGGAGATGTGCTGTCTCACCCAAGGAACATCTTAAATCTATATTCACTACAAGTTCTCTTTTGGAGCAAACAAAGCATCTCCAATTTCTAAGGAAAAACAAACAGTTGGCTGATAACAATGAAGCTGGATTAAGCTGTCTCCGTGTTCATGTTAGTAAAACTGACACATTTTCAATTAAGATGGACATTCCTGAGACATGGGCATGACTGATGCCGTTTGACAGCCCAGCATCTGTGAGAGGAAGGTCAGTATTCCAGGACTGTGTACGGGGGAAAGGGCTGAGGTCAGCCAGAGATGCTTATCTGAAATAGGGCGTCGCATCGGGGCAAAAGGGCTGTGAGGCTGGTGCTTTGGAGCTGAAATGCGGGGCCAACTGGGTAGGGGCTAATGCAAAGGTCCAGAAGATCCAGAAGCGAGGGCAGGAGCTGGTTAATGTGAGCGGCAGGGGGGTGGTCTGAAATCACTCCTGAGGGAGGGGTTGGCAGTGTGGAAAGGAGAGCAGTGCCGCCCCTCCCCCCGGCACTCCCCTCTGCTAGAAACAAGTGTTCAGTGTGTCTCATCATAGAGTTCTTTAAAGCGGAATTTTCTCTGAACCCACTGCCTCTTTATTACAAAGCACGGAATCAGGTCCATCAATATTGGGCATAGTGTCTTACCAATTTCAGTACTCCAATTTGGTGAAAGTGCCCAAGTGCCTTTTAGGAAACAGAATGGTTAACTCCGCATTTAAAGACATTTGGTGGAAATGCCAGCCCAGAATGGTCTGTCTTCACAGTCTCCAGAACTCTTTTCCAATCACAGAAGACGAACTGTACCACTGCTTATGACATGTAAACAGAAACGCTTGGTTTGTGGGGGAACATCCATTCTTTGATCAATGAAACAATGGTCTGTGCCGGCGACCCTGCTAACTGTGCTAGAAGGGGAATCAGACCCCAGCGTATGCCAGCTGAAGGATCCAGCTGAATTTGAAGGCTCTATTTGACATTTATAGCTCTATTTGACAGAAACTTGGGTGTCTGGAGAGGGGGTTGCAAAGAGGAGATGAAAAAGTTTTTAACGGGGATGGGAGTTCCTGGTGAACTTTGAACGCACAACTAAAGTGAGCCGTACTTTTTCAATTTCTTTTTTTTTTTTTTTTTTTTTTTTTAGCCAGAGTATTCAGTGCTGCCTTCTCCCCTGTGGCCTGGACTCTGCTTGGTGGTGGGGCGTGGGGCGGAAGGGCAGGGGGAGTGCAGATGGACAAATCAAGCCCAGAGGCAGGCGGGCAGCCAGGAAGTGTAGGTGGCAGAGCCAGAGAGACGGGGCACGGAGAGCCTAGGCGATGAGATGAAAGACGGACAGGGTTTGAAGACAAGGGCGGGGTGGAGAACCCGCATGACTTTCCTGAGCCTTGGGAGACAGAGGCATCGTAGGCATCGTTATTAAAAGAGACCCAAATGCTGTGTGTAGTCCCTTCCCCTCCCCCCCCCCCCCGACTTACCATTAACTACGTAAACTCACACCCTCAACGCCAAGGTGACGGGGAGGTTTGTGTAAGCGTGGTTGCTGTTTAGGACACCGTAGAGGAAGAGATGGGGCATTGGCTTCCTGTACGCACGTCCCCTCCCAGCCTTGCAGAGTGGTAGAAGGGAAGGTGATGGAAGGAAACCTCCCGAAGAACAGAGGGCAGAATGCCTCGTGGTTTATGGAGCCCTGAGAGCTGCCGCGAGGTCTTCGATAAATGACAGAGGCACTTGGGAGACTTGTGCTACCGTTTCGGGGGCCAAGAGTTTAAGCCAACCCACTGGGCTTGGCACAGAGAGAGCCCACGTCCTCCAGCTTTTGCTACGCCTTCCTCCTCCCTTGTTCAGAACTCACTCTCCCCCTTAGCCTGGGAGCGAGGGCTTCAGTCGCTGCCCTGGAGGGATTTGCTGTAGCTTCTGCTCCGGTGGAGCGTCTTTGGCAGGTGGCGTCTCGTCGTGGGCACAGCCCCATAGCCCCTCCGGAAGGACATCTGCTCCTAAATTTCACCATTGCCCAGGCATATGGCCTTAGGCCTCCCTCCCGAATATGGTAGAGGCCCAAAAGACCCCCTAAGGTCATGAAAAGTTTTAGAGCAGGGGAATGGCAGGAGGAAAAAAAAAAAAAAAAAAAAGAAGCCATGTTTCACGAAAATTAATTTCATCCAAGGTGCAAAATGGATTCAAAGGAGGGAGGAAGTTCAGAAGCTGTTGCTGTCAAGGTTAAACACTGATGAAGCATCATCGTGCTGATGGAAGTGGACAGAGGGCAGAGAGAGTGAAGGACTAAAATCAAGGGACTCCGTAATTAGTTGACTGTCGGGGACAATAGAAAGAGTCAAAGGGTCTGGTGAGGTTTTGAGCCGCGTTGTGATTACAAAAAGCGAGGAAAACAGACACAGCCAGACATAGCGCAGGAGTCAAAGAGGTTCAGTCTGATACAGATTTCAGATGGTGTTATCCCAAAGCCAACTGGAGGGGTGTTATGTTTAGGCTCGTATAAGAGTTACAATACTTTCAGAATGTTTAAGAGCATTATTTTAAGTGTGTATGGTACAACCAGTTGAAAACCTGGGAGAACAGTTGCTCCAAACTAATTCACACTAGGCTTATTTTATTTGTTTTATTTTATTTTATTTTATTTTATTTTATTTTATTCTATTCTATTTATTTATTTATTTATTTTGGAAAGAGTGGTCATTCCAAATGAGTTTATCTTGAAACTACACTTTAGAGAAATATGTGTTCCTGTTTGAGTTTCCTCGCAGGATTTTGTTAGACACTGTTCCCACATCTGTGTCTCCAATTCACCTTTTCTTTGTGACTGAGATTCTCTTAATCATTGTGTCTCAATGACTCATCATAGTCAACACAGTATGGTCTTTCCAGTCACACACTTACTTTCCTGGCTTGTATTTAGTAAGAGACAACATTAAATGGCTCTTGCAGATTTCCCCAAACCTCTTCCTGCAAGGCTTATACAGAAGTCAAGTGTTAAATTCACTTTCACGGAAAATAATAATGAAATGCAAATTGAAAAGAATTCTAAAAAAAAAAAAAAAAAGCAAATCTCTCTGTTCAATTAAAATTACAGCTTTACTCTTTCTTCATACAAATATGTATATTTGTATTAAATGACCCAGTGAGAGGTTTCTGTAAAAAATAAATTCACATAAGATAGTCATGAAAATTGAGCCCACATTGTTCCCCATTTCTGAGCAAGCTTTGTGACTTTTTGGTTTCAGCCAGCCATGGATCAGCTGATTCATCGTGCTGCAGAATTCACACTCTCGTTTGTGCTCTTTAGCTTTTCCAGGTTTAAAAAGAATCCCCATCTACAGTAAAGTACGGTTTGCAAATAATTCTGTGACGCTCATTGGGTGATTTAATTCTGACTTAAGCTGGGAGTCTGAGAGCGCACATTGGCCACGGTATATAAACACAAATGTTAGGAGCGCCTCGGTGACTCATTTGGTTAAGTGTCTGACTCTTGGTTTTGGCTCAGGACATGATCTCCTGGTTCTGTGAGTTCGCGTCCCACCTTGGGCTCAGTGCTGGCAGTGCGGAGCCTGCTTGGCATTCTTTCTACCTCTCTCTCTTGTCTCTCTGCTCCTGCCCTGCTCAAGCCGTCTCTGTCTCTCTCAAAATAAATACATAAACTTAAAAACAACAACCACAACAAAAACCAACGTCAACTCTCCTATGGCATTTCTCCTCACACCCTCTTTCCAGCCATATACGTTTCACGACTGCTCCTTCCTTTGTGAAAGCTGCTCTCTTAACTTAAACATAAGCGTGGTTCTTTACGCATGATTAATAAACAATGGAAACCACGAACCTCAGCGATTTGCATGATCACTTAGAACCGTGGGCCCCTCCCTCTCCAGGCCCACCTCTCCTGGGTCCATCTGATAGGCCCTCCTCTCCAAGTGGCTGATCCCAGGACCCTGGCACCCTGTTCTGAATTCACCGTGAATAGATCTCCGCAAGGCCCCCCAGGTGCAGTGCAGCATCTCTATGACTGATATACACCCGGCCTTTCTCCTCAGGGGTGTTCCCCTGAGCCTCCTCAAATCGCCATGCTACATCTGGCAACCTAACTCCTTCTAAAGCTTCGCTTCTGTTCATTGTGCCCTTGACACGTCGTTTCTGTGCAGACGTGCCACGAACAGTTTTATTTATTTGTTATTTATTTATTTGCAAATTCTTCTCGCACTTGACTGCTGCCGTCCCCCCCATGTAAACTTTTACCCTGGAAGCTCGGGGGAGACCCCGCGGAGTGGGTGCGGAAGGCCCTCAACTCTCGCCACGTGCAGAAGCTCGCTTCGGGCTCTTGTGCAAGGTAGCCTACGTTAGGTAGCATATCACAAAGTTAAACACACTGACAATTAATACTGAGACGTCACGCTTCGCTTTCAAAACGTGGACTGCCTCTTGTCGCCCATTGGTTGGGTTTATTCTTCTCTGAGGCTGGCCAAAAGACACAAAAGTCGCTCATTAATTTAGACAGTTCACTGAAAGAAGGAATACATAAGATGGGGGAAAAAAAGGGTAACCTAACGTAGGATGTAATAAAAATAGTTACCTGAAATTTTCACGTTTAAAATGTCCTCATTCGTATTTAAAAACATTACCTCAGAGGGGCTCCTGGGCGGCTCAGTAGGTTAAGCGTTGGACTCTTGATCTCAGCTCAGGTCATGATCTCACGGTTCATTTCCTGGGTTCAAGCCCCATATCAGGCTCTATGGGGTCAACACGGAGCCTGCTTGGGATTCTCTCTCTCCCTCTCTGCCCCTCCGCGGTGCGCGCTCTCTCTCTCTCTCTCTCAAAATAAATAAATAAACTTAAAAAATAATTTTAAAGTCACATCAGAAAATAGAGTCCTATTTCATTGAACCTAAAGTGATGGGCTGCTTACCTGGCTCCCCAGAACAGATTTCCTGGGTTCATGGTGCCCACCTCTGTGCAGACTGGAGGCCAACCGTGTTCCGTTGTAAGTTTTGTTTTCTTGTCTTTGTGTTGATTGCTTTCCTCACAGTGTGCCCTCACTCTTAAAATGGCAAGTGCGACTGCTGGCCTGATTCCTATCCGCCTCGGAAACATCGTGGACTCTATTTTGGCCTGGAAGAAAGAGCCAGGAGGCTGCTTACTTGCCATGTGAGAAAAGGTCTCCCTCTTCCAATGTTGAAGGCTTGAATTCCAGGCACTGGCGAGTGCTTCCTTTATGAGTACCTAACCCTCGTTCCTAACCCCTCTTACTCATTGAGAGTTCGGCCAGCATTCTTTATGATGGGACCATCTCCCATATGTATCATAGACTTGGGATTCATTCATTCAACAAATATTTGTTGAGAGCGTTTCATGTTCTGTCCTGGCCGCATGTCAGCGACTAGTGCTCAAAACACTAGTGATTTCCGCTCTTTTCTTCCTTCCCTAGAAGCCAGTTCCAGATTCTTTTGTCCTCTCAGGTTATTTGCTCAAGGAGTATAAAATTAGCGGGAGTTACTGAATATTCATTTGGGGAACTTCTTTCTAGAAAGAGAATTTGGCTGATCTGCCCAAGTTCCCTAGACCTTAAAATTCTCCATCTCTGTCTCTGTCTCTCTCTCTCTCTCTCTCTCTCTCTTTTCTTTTTAAATCCGCAAAACTCCTCTCTCCTGTTATGATCTGTAAACCCCTGCATGTTTCCTCATGTTATACACTCAGCCTAAGCGTGAGACTCTCAGAAATTTGTTTGCTAAATCATCTGGCAAATGGTCTTGTTGATGTCTGCTGAGCTGCTCAGAGCCTACAGTTGTTAAGTACTTATTACGGGAATCCAGCCGGGCAAATTAAGAACGCTACATGTTTGCTTGTTATTTTAGGACTATTATGTTCTGCTTCTGAGGGGGCTCCATATTGGACCTTCTGACTAGAAAGGACTTGCTGTTCTTTAGTCAGAGGTTGCTGCATGGAATCTGAATCTTTGACCTGGCAACAATAAAAGTGATTATCTTCCAGGGGGAGAATGTCGTCTCGTTGCTTTTCATAGTTCAGCCTGCTGGAAAATGTGAAACACTTATTTAAGCAGCTCGAGGTTCACTTGGTATGTCATATTTTATAACTAAGCTGGGAACGCTTTCTACTCACAAATTAAGTTATTTACTTCCTTTTTGTACTTAAGTGCTTTATATAAACAGTACTCTGGCATCTATGCCCCCGGCTCGAGGTGAGCATCGCTGTCCCCCCTCTTCGCCCCCGGTCCACACACAAAGATGTGCGGAGCGGTAAAGCTGTTGGTAAAATTACAGCCGATGTTCCTGGTGGTTTTCTTGGAAGTATACGTATTACACATGGAAGCTGCCACAGAGGTAACTTACACATCGCACAGGGTAAGGTTCAAAAATAACCAAGAAGTTCGGTTAGCCTTTCTAAGAACCATTATTAAAGCAGATTTGAGATGTCTGAAAGATTTTGCAATGTGTTGAACACTGGGAAATTATGATCAGAGGTAATTTAAGTGTATTCACCATGGGGTCCCTGCATATGCTGCTTTTCTAGAAAAACGGGAATTTGTTTTTGTCATCATTTTAACATTTCATCTTTTGCAGCGCATGGTCCCCTACCCAAAGCTTTGCCTCTGGCACCTCCTTCCTGTAGAAGAGGCGTCACAGCTGTGCCTGAAATCCCTCCCTAACAGTTTAAGTGGTTGCTCTTAAGCTATTTCTAAATGTTCATCTGGTTACAAATGCTGATGCTGACATGATTTGCAAGGGAGTACCCTTGTCGTAGGATATCTGTGTGTTTCCCCAAAACGGTGCACGGGGTTTAAAACTGTTAGTGACGCAGGGACGCCCGGGTGGCTCAGTAGGTTAAGCGGCCAACTTCGGCTCAGGTCAGGATCTCACAGTTCGTGAGTTCCAGCCCTGCGTTGGGCTGTGTGCTCAGAGCCTGGAGCCTGTTTCGGACTCTGTGTCTCCCTCTCTCTCTGCCCCTCCCCCAGCTCATGCTCTGTGTGTGTGGGTCTCTCTCTCTCTCAAAAATAAATAAAAATGTAAATGTAAATGATGCAAAAAAATTAATATAAATTAAAAAAAATTAAATATAAGTGATGCAAAAGAAAGGTGGCCTTTCCCTGTCTACTGTAGGTATTTTTTAATAATGCAAGCTGCTTAAGCACAGAGTTAATGTCTAACATGCCTTTCTCTAGCAACAGACTTTGTACTTTATGAATGCTTTATGATGTTAAATATTTGTGGGAAGTAAAGGAACTAGCCTTTTCAAAATAAAAAACATCAGATAATCTTGGTTGCATTATCGAGAAGTCCGAACGGTGCCAGATCTGAATGCACCTACCGTTGTTTTCTGTGCACCTGCCCAGTATTCATTGTCTGTGCATCTGCCCGTGCTTCTCTGGTGTCACGAATAAAAGTGACTTCTCAAGGCTCAAAGGCTGTTTCTGGAAAGAGCCAAAGTGTGAATGTTTTAGGCTTTGTGTGTCAAGATTTCCAATCAAGGATAAGCGTATAGGTACTAAACAAGAGAGAAAATAAGTTTCCACAAATATTTTTTGACAAAATTCAAAACATAGTAATAATAACAAAATATACTCTTTGTAATACAGGTCTACTATTGAGAAGAATGAGTTTTTTCTGAGGGGGAGTTAACCTTTTGCTTTGGGGTTCAAAGTTAGTGTTCTCCAGCATCAAAGCTATGGCAATGCCTGGCTGTAAAAACCACTCTTATCTCAAGTATCTCAATACTTCTGAATACAGAAGTATTCGGCAGGCTGGATTTGGCCCCAAGACAGTAGTGTGTTGACCCTCTGTGAGGTGCTTTTTCTTTTTTTTTTTTAATTTTTTAATGTTTATTTGGTTTTGAGAGAGAGAGAGAGAGAGAGCATGGCAGGGGAGGAGCAGAGAAAGAGAGGGAGACACAGAACTGGAAAGCGGGCTCCAAGCTCCGTGCTGTCAGCACAAAGCCCGACGCAGGGCTCGAACTCCCGAATCGTGAGATCAGGACCCGAGCCAAAGTCAGACGCTCAACCAACTGAGCCACCCAGTTACCCCAGAGGTGCTTTTTCTTAGAGTGCAGTCCTGGGACCCTCTGGTGATCCATCACTGAATTGGTCTATTAATCATGCTGGTCGTAGGACCTCACTGCACATGCTCAAGCTCATCTGATTTCACCTTTCCTTGTTGCTCTTGGAACCTTGGTTTATATCCCCTACCTTTAGGAAACCCAGCTTGCGCTTTCCATGGACTTTTCCCTTTCAGCCTTCAAATAGGCTCAGCTCCCCCTGCCCCACCTTTTAAAACAACATCCAGCATAGTTGACATAGAGTGTATATTAGTTTCAGATGTACAGTATAGTGATTCAACTATTCTATCCATTATTCAGTGCTCATCACGATCAGTGAACTCTTAATCCCCTTCACCTATTTCCCCCAGCCCCCCACCCACCTCCCCTCCGGTAACCACCAGGGTGTTCTCTATACGTAACAATCTGTTTTTGGTTTGTCTCTTTTTTCTTCTTTGTCCGTTTGCTCTGTTTCTTCAATTCCACATATGAGTGTAATCATACGGCGTTTGAGTTTCTCTGACCTGTTTCGCTAAGCATTATACTCTCTAGATCCGTTATGTTGTTACAAATGGGAAGATTTAATTATTTTTTATGGCTGAGTAATATTCCATCGTGTATAGGTACGACATCTTCCTTATCCTTTGATCTATCGGTAGACACTTGGGCTGCTTCCATAATTCGACTGTTGTGAATAATGCTGCAATAAACATAGGGCCGCAGCTATCTTTTCTTTTTTTGTTCTTTTCTTTTTTTTTTTTAACGTTTATTTATTTTTGAGATAGAGAGAGACAGAGCATGAACGGGGGAGGGTCACAGAGGGAGGGAGACACAGAATCTGAAACAGGCTCCAGGCTCTGAGCTGTCAGCACAGAGCCCGACGCGGGGCTCGAACCCACGGACCGTGAGATCATGCCCTGAGCCGAAATCGGACGCTTAACCGACCGAGCCACCCAGGTGCCCCCGAAGCTATCTTTTCAAATTAGTGTTTTTGTATTCTTTGTGTAAATGCCCACTTAGTGGAACTACTGGATCATGTGGTATTTACATTTTTAATTTTTTGAGGAATTTCCACAGCTTTCCACGGTGGCTGTACCACTTTGCATTCCCACCGGCCGTGTACGAGGGTTCCTTTTTCTCCGTGTCCTCACCAACACTTGTTGTTTCTTGTGTTTTTGATTTTAGCCATTCTGAGAGATATGAGGTGATATCTCATTGTGGTTTTGATTTATATTTCTCTGATGCTTAGTGACGTTGAGCATCTTTTCACGTGTCTGTTGGCCATCTGGATACCTTGTTTGGAGAAATGTTCGTGTCTCCTGCTCATTTTAATTGGATTATTTTTTTTAGGTGGTGTCGAGTTGTATAAGTTCTTTTGTATTTTGGATACTAACCCTTTATCAGGTATGTCATTTGGAAATATCCTCTCCCATGCATTAGGTTATCTTTTCATGTTATTGATTGTTTCCTTTGCTGTGCAGAACCTTTTAATTTTGCTGTAGTCCCAATAGTTTATTTTTACTTTTGTTTCCCTTGCCCTGGGGAGACATATTTAGAAAAATATTGCTACGTCAGCTTCCCTCTTTAAAAAAACAAACATGAGGGACTCCTGGGTGGCTCAGTCAGTTAAGCATCCAACTTCGGCTCAGGTCATGATCTCATGGTTTGTGGGTTCGAGCCCCGCATCGGGCTCTGACAGCTCAGAGCCTTAAGCCTGCTTCGGATTCTGTGTCTCCCTCTCTCTCTGCCCCTCCTCTGCTCTGCACTCTCTCTCTCTCTCTCTCTTAAAAATAAACATTTAAAATTTTTTAAAAGAATAAAATAAAATAAAAACCAAACATGATTGTGACCCTAGGTGTACTCCAGCTCCCATCCTGTTACCCCCGCCCCCATTCAAAGCTACGCACTTCAAATGTGCCTTCTGTGTTCATTGCCTCGACCACCAATGTGCTTTTCACATTCTTCTCCAGTATAGTTCTTGTCCTCACCATTCTATCAAAGCTACACACAAAAGTAGACTAAGCTACTCCTTCAAATCCTCAGTCTTTGTTGCCCTAAACGTCTACACGTCACTGACACTGGTGGCGAGCCCTCCCCCAGCCAATCATCTCCCCTTTGTTCATTCCTGTCACGGTGTAGCTGGATGAGGTCCTGGAAAGCACTGTTACCTGGTCCTGTAGAAGCTTTCTTCAGACTCCGGTAGCCATTTTGTAAATGCATCTTACACCATTTGAAGGGAGTATTGACTGGGCTTACGAGGATGGGGGATGCCTCAGCTCCTGCCTAGGGCAAGAGTCCAGGGCTCTGAGAAGCAGATGGGATCTGAAAACATTTGAACATTTGAACGTCAGGGCATATCTGCCCCTGGGGCTACCAATGTGTATTCAGTACTCAAAAGAATGTGGGATCCAAGACCAGATCTCTGTTGCTCAGTCGATGAGACCTGGGTGAGTGAAGTCTCCCAGGGAGGAGTCGGCGTAGAATGAACTGACCCGAGTCTCGCTCTGTGACCTCTCCATGCCCTGGCTGCCAGAGACACACAGAACACGAGGTGGCCGCATGGCTGTCGCCCCCCAACGCTCTAACCCGCCTCCTTCCCCGTCCTCTGTCTTCGATCCTTCTGTTTCCTTCAGGTTTCTCTCCCTCCCACCAGCCCCAGACTGTGGGGCTGCCCGCCTCTGCATACTTCACCTGCCCCCATCACTCTTGTGGCTTCCCTACCTGTGCGGACCCCAGCCACGCCTGCTCTCCTGCCTCACCTTTCACCTTGTAGGTTGACAGCCACGTCTGCAACTTCAGCTCTGGTCTCTTACCTGCAACACGTCTTATTTTCAGTGGTCGGAGATGCAAAAAAAAAAAGCTGCACAGAAACAAAACAACAACAACAACCAAAAAACAGAAACAAACAAGCAAGCAAAAACCCAAACAAACAACAAAAAATTAACTTGGCTTCTGAGCAGTTATCTCTAATTCAGTTTACCAAAATTGGAAAAAAAAAAAAAAGTCCTTTCCAGATAGGTGTCCCTCCCCACCTAACCCATTCTGTGTTCAGTTGCTGCCCTGTTATTTTCGTCTCAAAGCCTGAAAACATTGTGATTACTCTTCACTCTTCCCTCATTCCACGTCTGGCACCCCAGTCCTTCAAATATTCTATTTGATTATTTTCATGATTTTATATTTCTTACCTTGCATAATGTTGTGATTATAGTTATTTTATATTAATGTTCACTGGGGGTGATCTAATTTCTGTAATGTCATGGGTTTGTATGCAGTTTTTTTTTTTTTTTAAAGAAGCCTTGCTCCGTTTTCTCCCTCTGCAATTATATTTTTATGTTTCACTGTCAGAGTAGTTTTCTAAAACTTTTTGTTCATCGGGCTCTGGTACCTGCTAAGACTCCTTATTACGCGGTTGGTACCAGAGCCTCTGTTTCTAAACTTATTTCCCACTTCTCCCCAAACTGCGCTCATTATTGTTCCAAGCATTTCTCCCTCTTTCCCCCACCCTTGTTCCACTTACATGCATGCTCTCTCCTCATCCGGACACCCCCTCCATAGATTAGTGAAGAAAGAACGACCTTCCCGGGGAGAGAAGGACTGTTTTGTCTCTCTTGACTGCAATTGCTCTTGTGTTTGACTGCACATGACCACAGGCGTGCCACCACGCAGGGTCCCTAAGCCATCCACTTCCTCGGTGACGTCCACTAAGTGGGTGAAGTGCAGTGAGTCAGATGGGACAAACCACGGTCAACGCTGGCCTTCCATTATCATGGCCACTCACAATCTCTTCTGGATTTGGAATCCCATCCTCAGACAGGATGCCATCCAAACAGGGCCCAGGCATAGGAGCTAGAAGCGAGTTTCTCCCCCTGGAATAAAGACTGGAACCAGGATTCTTTTTAACGGTAGAGAGAACATTCAGAAAACTGTTTGAACCCGTGAACGGAAGACGTGGCTCTTGTTTACAAGAAGCGTAAATGTAGCGCATGCATTGTTTTTGTACTTTTGTATTTTTTTTTCTGGTGGAAATCAAAGACAGCATTTTTGGCGAGAACATTAATAAATTAGACTCATATGAGCTTCTATGATTAATTATGCCATAATTAAATATTAACCACTACAGTATGTCTTATATTTATGCAGTGTCTTCCTTTTCTGTCTGAAAATTGCTTAATTATGTACAGAAATATATCTAAAATATAGGCTATATTCTGAAACTGAATTTGAAAAGAAAATTGATGTGTATATGAAAATAAACCCCCAATGTTAACCACTTAAGGCTTGGTAGATTACTCAGAAATTAAATCTACTGTCACCTGTACAAAAAACCATTATGAAATAATTCAGGATATTAATTTTTTAAAAGATCCAGAATGCTTGCATCGAGAACTTGTGCTAAAATTAACTTTTTTTGCAATGCTGAAAATATTTAATTTCATCATGATGAGGCAGACATAATGTGTACTACCGAAAGGCTTTCTGATTTACCCAAGAAAGTTCATTGTATTTCAAATACATTTATTTGTTGATTTTAATTCTTTGAAAGTGGGTTCTTTTTTTTTTATAATTTTTTTTAATGTTCTATTTATTTTTGAGACAGAGAGAGACAGAGCATGAGGGAGGGAGGGGCAGAGAGAGAAGGAGACACAGAATTCGAAGCAGGCTCCAGGCTCCGAGCTGTCGCCACAGAGTCCGACACGGGGCTCGAACCCACGAACTGTGAGATCATGACCTGAGCCAAAGTCGGACTCTTAACCAACTGAGCCACCCAGGCGCCCCTGAAAGTGGGTTCTTTACTTATGATGTGACTTTGCACAAATTCCTTAGTCCTTGCAGGGCCTCAGTTTATCCACCTGGAAATTGGAGCTAGAACGATCACTGAAAGGCTTGTTGCCAGGATTAAATGAGTTATTGTATGTAAAGCATGTAGCATAGAGCCTAACATGTATGAAACACAGCATATGGCTGTTCTAACATATATTTATTAAATTAAGGTGTGCAGTTAACTAAACTTCATACCTCTCTCTCAATTGCTATGGTCATTATTAGACTTTAAGATATGGAAGGGGAGATACAAATGCATGGGGATTTCCTTATCTCTTTCATGCAGTTTATTAAACTTCTGCACATTTTTCAAGCGAAGCCAAGGCTAATACTGATTCGTGCCTGGCTCCCTGGGCGGATGCAGTGATGTGCTCCTTTGCAGTTGAAGTCCAGGCCTGACCCCCGCATGGCTCCCACGCTTTTTCCCAAGATAGAAATCAGATACCCAGAGCATCAGGCAGCGAGCGGAACAAACAGCTTGAAGGAGAGCAGCTCAGCCACAAATATTGCACCAACAGCTACGAACGCGCCAGAGGCCCTGCAGGTGCCTGTTGGCCACCTCTGTTCAAGTACTCAGGGCTCTGGCTAATCATAAAAGGTCAGCCGTCAGAGGCCGTCTTTCTCTCAACTACTTTAAAAAAAAAAAAAACTTATGTCAAGTGAGCACTTTACATGTGGTTCACCCACTTAGCCAGTGCCTCCTCTGAAGCTGAAATAGATTGCTTACATAAAATGCTCAGAACTGCCTCCGGAAAGTCTTCTCATGCTGCTTGCTTCCCTTAAAGCTGCGGCTTCGTAATCCTTTGATCCCCACACCCCTGAACTCTTTGAGAGTGTAACAGAAAGGACAGAGCTGCGATTTTCGTGTGACAAGCAGAAGAAAATCAATTTTGACGTTCCCAAAGATAGAACCAGTGGTGCAGACGACCACCAGTCACAAATAGGTGTTCTGTACCGTCGTCTCGGGTGACTAAAAACGCCGAAGAGGTTCGGTGCGGCATGGACAATAGGAGGCAGTTTTTTTTCTTTATTCAAAGAGTAAAGGAAGGCTGACGTTGAGACCACATCATGAGTATCAACACCCTGTCCATTGTACTGTTCCTCGTATTTTTGCTGGGCGTTACAGATTTTAAGCATGCTAGCATATTCCACAGGAGGATTTTTCACATTGATTAGCAGTTAAAAGCACTTGTCTGTGCGTTGAGTTGGATGACTGTTTCGTACCTCAGGAAAACCAGATCTTCCCTGTAATTGGCGGTCCTATTATAAGTGGATATTCTGTTAAGCTTCTAAAGAACTTCTGAGAACTTATTAAGTAATTGAATAAAGCAGAGAGCATTTAGTCTTATAGTTGCACCATATTTCAGAATATCATATAACCTATGAGTCAGTTCAGATGTTACATATAACTGATGAAACATGGGGCAAAAAGCAATTCTGAAAACAAAAAATTACGTGAATTACCATGCCAGCCACTAATACATTCCTTAGCGACGTACTCATCCTTTTTCCTAATCACACTGGTAAAGATTTGGTTACAACTATTTTTATCTTCGGAATAAAGCTGTTATCCCCGAAAAGGTGTAAAGGAATTAAGACAGGCTTCCCATAACTCATAACAAACATGGTCGTTTTGAATGTGCTTAATTATTATCACCATTCAATTCAATACAATGGTGATTTATTGCCTTTTGAGAGCTGCTTGTGAATGTCTCATTAGGAAGAGCTGCTGAATGATACAGCACAATCCATATGAAGGCATATTTAATGTCATCTCAGTAATGGAAACACTGCTTCTTAAACTCCATTTACATGCCCAAAATTCTAAGCAACAAACAAACCCCACCGCGATAATCGAATTTAAAAATTAGTCTATATTTTTTGGCTATTGTCTAGAGATAAGAAATGCAGCTTTTCTTAAATGAGAGGAAGAAATATGTGCAGATTAGGTAACTAGGGTTTAAATCTACATGAAAATGTGAATGTATTAGGGAAGCATAATACATCACTTGTTGGAAATAAGAGATATAATTCTAGTTTCTCGACCCCTAGTGTTTCTTAACTATGCGCTTACTTTGTGATCTTCAAGAAAGTGAAATAAATGTAACTGTAACAGAACCAGGAGATTGTGTTGGCCTGACATCTGATCTGTACTTTAGCTACAGCCTTTGTAAATCTGAGAAGTTGAATGGATATCATGGCTTAAGACGTGAAGACGTAATTACCTTCCCTTCTGGATCAAAAATATGCATTTAGTACTCTGTTTTTGGATGCTCATAATTAACCTTCATTTCAGGAGCTTGCATTTTACTTATCATGTTAATTTTAAAAACCCTCCACATGAAGTCTTGGTCATTCCCCCCCCAAATTTTTACAAGGTTTAGCAGAAATGACGTAAATAACACACTTACATTTTGACAACTTTTGACAGCGATTATGTGGTTAACATAATAATATTTTATGACCAAAGGGCAGTCTTTCTTACAATTAAATTCATCTGTAGAGTTAGAGCAGGCTAGATGTTATCGCTACGTACAGAACGCAGTATAGATTTTCCTAATTTATCCACCTTCTTGGGACCAAAACAAATACATTAATTGTCTGTTATATCACCCTTTAACTAAATCATGGCACACAAATGAAATTCCAGTCAGAGATAAGGAAGGTGTGTGCAAGACCATAATCATTTGTCATGATTGCAGGCGTGAAACTCTGCAGTAAAAGAACATACCAGAAGCTTCCGAAGAAATGCTCTGAGCTACAGTGGGTGTGAGGTGCTGAGAGAGCCGGCCCTGTCACCGGGCAGCACGGTTGTAAATGGTATTTCCAAGAGCTTTCGTAGTGGACGAGGACAAGCAGTTAGTCTAGTGGACTCCTCAGACCGAATGTAATTAAAGGGAAAGTGTTGTGCTGATGGACTCAATCCTTATTAATGAAAGAAAGAAAATATGCCTCCAGAATGAGGCAGTTAGAGCGGAGTTGTGGTGACACCCATGTCCACGGACTCAATGACCACTTCTCTCTCTGGTTGTTAAGAAAAGATGCCGCTGAGGTCAGAGAGAGGCGTTCTGTTGAGTCAGCCGTGTGTCGTCATTCTGCTTGAAAAGGGTACTTTTTGCCACGTCTAGGAATAAAAAGAGAAGACGAAAGAGTTTCCCAGCTTCCTACGCCAGTCAAAATGTACGGTAAAGATCTTTACATTGTCTGTTTATAATAGTAGCAGTCAAGGACAGAAAGTTCGAATCCCGGTTGTGTGTAGAGGGGAGGGCCACGGAAATCTGTAAGGTCTATGCGCCTGAGGCACACAAAAAGTGGCAACAAGCCTTTCTTTGCATTTTGGGGGGATTGCAGTCCACGCTCAGCCTTCTCCATTCATACCTCAAGTACGTCAACAGAGTAATCTTTGAAGGCAAGTGATGCTATTTCCGTGAGTTTCTCTTCTGACATGAAATCAGGTCTCAGATTCCGTGGATCTCTAGATACCTTTCTCAGATTAGGGCTCTACTGTCTCCACGAATCTCCAGTTAAAATTCCCTTTTGGAAGTAATGAAACATTAATTGGAAATGAACGTCTAATGGTGACTGAGGGAAGGAAAGCCAGGGCTGGAAAAAAGGATACTGGTCCGTCCCTCTCTACCCTCTGGGTGGTCTCAGAGTCTAGGGAGGATTTCCTATTCTCTGCTGAATATCGCTTTTTCTTTGTGTTGTTTTGTTCTGTTTTTCCGAGCTGATTTCTCCAACGGCTAGTGAACAATCTGCATGTAATCGTTACAAAACAGTGGGAATTCTGCTGTGTATCTGTCCTTGTATTTACCAACCAGAAATGATTGCCAGCACACAGGCTTCAAAATGTGCGGTTTCCAGCTAGGTCTGACTACATCCACAAAGGAGACAGAAATATTCCTGACGCCAGACGTCCTGGCAGCTTCCTTTGGGGTTCAAGTTGCTGCGCGTGCATAAGAGGTACCTAGAGGTTACCAGGTGAATGCACAGTTGCCTTCAAGGTAGTGTGGCCTAACTCTGGCTTATTCCTTTCTCACCTGACCTCCCCACCTGTCCTTGCAGGTCTGCTGCATCCGTCAAAAGATTCATGGTCTGATGTGCTGTCCTTCATACCCATGGCCATCTTGAACAGTGTATATCATCCAGGCATCAGTTACAGTCTGGTGTATATAATACCCTGTCAGTTTGGCTAATCTACCTCCCTCATCATTGGTATCTGAATGGGAAAAGTAAAGATTTTGTAGAAATGGGCCTCATTCCCTTTGAAAGAAGGGGGTATACATTGATAGGAATGTTGTTGTAACAAAAAATATTTACTGGAAACTCTCTGAGAGTAGACCATATCTTCATTTCTTTTAAGTTTATTTATTTATTTTGAGAGAGATAGAGAAAAGCATGTAAACAGCAGAGGGACAGAGAGAGAGAGAGAGAGAGAGAGAGAGAGAGAGAGAGAGAGAAAATCCCAAGTAGGCTCCACGCTGTCACCTCACAGTCATGAACTGTGAGATCGTGACCTGAACCGAAACCAAGAATCAGATGCTTAACTGATGGAATCCCCCTGGCATCCCTAGACCATATCTTTCTTGATTACCATTGAATTCCCAGCTCCTAACATTATTTCTGGCATGTTGTTGGTGTTCAATATGTTGAACCGAGTGATGATTCCTGGTAATAGCATTTAGCCCCTGTTTGCAGACCAATGCTTTCGTGTTATGAATCCTGTAAATGATTCAGGGCTTTTCTCGAAAAACGTTCTTGCGTTCCTCTAATGAACTCTAGTGACCATCTTTGTAACCAGAGTGTTTACAGAATGAAAATGGGTGTGACTCCAATTGTTTCATGGGTAGATACCAAAATCAATGTGTAAGTACATTTTTTTTTTTTTTTTTGTTCCACCATCGTTTCTACTCATGACTTTCGGCAAAGTGATTATCTGAGTAGCGTTGTCACAGCAGAAATGGTGGCCTGTGTGTGATCCCCCATTTAAGATCAAAATATCCAAAGTATATATTAGATATGATTATGGTGTTTGAGTATTTTTAAAGAAAACTATTTAATGAGCACTTGCCTAACTAGTAACTATAAGAATAACATTCATTGGATGCTGTGTGTTAGGTACTTGTCCTAAACACTTTATATGGGTTAAGTCTTATTTTTTTTTATAATTTTTTATTGTTTTTGGTTTAATTTTTTTTTAACGTTTATTTATTTTTGAGACAGAGAGAGACAGAGCATGAACGGGGGAGGGGCAGAGAGAGAGGGAGACACAGAATCGGAAGCAGGCTCCAGGCTCTGAGCCATCAGCCCAGAGCCCGACGCGGGGCTCGAACTCACGGACCGCGAGATCGTGACTTGAGCTGAAGTCGGACGCTTAACCGACTGAGCCACCCAGCCGCCCCTTGTTTTTGGTTTTAAATCCAGTATAGTTAACAGAGTGTTATATTACTTTCAGGTGTACAATATGGTGATGCAATGATTCCAGATGTCACCCGGTGCCCGGGTGTCATCACAACAAGTGCCCTCCTGAATTGCCATCCTCTGTTCCCCCATCCCCCCACGAACTTCCCCCTGATAACCATCAGTTTGTTCAGACTCTGTAGTTAAGAGTTTGTTTCTTGGTTTCTCTTTCTCTCTCTCTCTTTTCTTCTGTGTTCAGTTGTTTTGTTTCTTAAATTCCACATGTGAGTGAAATCGTATGGTCTTTGTCTTTCTCTGACTCATTTTGCTTCGCATAATACTCTCTGCTCCATCCATGTTGTTTCAAATGACAAGATTTCATTCTTTTTTATGGCCGAGATCACCTCACACCCGTCAAAATGGCTACAATCAAAACCACAAGAAACAAGTGTTGGTGAGGATGGGGAGAAAAAGGAACCCTTGTGCACTGTTGGTGGGAATGCAAAGTTGTGTAAACACTGTGAAAAACAGTATGGAGGCTTCTCAAAAAGTTAAAAATAGAACTATCCTATGAGCTAGTAATCACACTATGGAGTGTTTACCCCCAAAATACAAAAACACTAATTCAAAGGGATATACGTCCCCCCATGTTTACTATAGCATTATGTACAATAGTCAAATTACGGAAGCAGCCCAAGTGTCCATGGGTAGATGAATGGATAAAGAAGATGTGGTATGTATGTATATATACAATGTATCAATGCTTTTATGATGTGGATGGCATTCCTATACCCACTGACAGATGGGGAATCTGAGGCACAGAGATATTACATAGTTTGCCTAAGGTCACAGAGCCAAACGAAGTAGAATTGAGCCTTGGATCTGGACAGTCTGGTCCGATTTGTGTGCTTTGAACCCGGGTACTTATAACTGCTACTATTTTGTGATATTACACGGGATTTCCCTTTTGAATTATTCTTTATATCTTTGTGGAAGAAATTGACTAATAATATTACAGGTATTAAACCTTCCCATAAAGAGAAAGACATGCTGCCTAAGAAAAATAAAGATTTCAATTAAATTTGGACAGCATATCAGTGAAGGTAAAATCGTTTTCTTGGAATTCAGCCACTAAAAAATGACTTGGGTAGACAGGTAACATTTATTTAGTACTTTTTTTTTTTTTTTTTTATGGCAGGCAATGTTGTAAGTTCTTTAGGTGCGTTTTCTTATGTGTGGTAAGTCCTATTTTATGGACGCTCAAGTTAGCTGCCCCAAGTCACATAGGTTGGAAGCAGCACAACAGGGTCCCCAGTCCAAATGTATCTGACCCCAGACTGTTTTGAACCATCACTCTGTCCTACCTCCATGCAATGGTGAGAGAAGACAGCCTGAGCGTTTCATATCATTACAGCTGTCATCTTGGCCATGTGGAAGGAAGGATGTGTTTGGTGTTTGGGTGAACCTGTTAATCCTTTAAAGATATTTTAACAATAATTATGATTCAATGTGTTGTATAGTCTACTATTGCTCTTCAAGTTTTTGCAGTAATTTGTGGTAGCTTACTTGGTGTTAGTCATTGTCCAAATTCATGCATTATCTCATTTAAATTGCCTAATGAGCCTGATGAGCAGGTATCATCAACTCTATTAAACAGGAAGTGAGGCTTAGAGGGGTCATGCAGTAAGTGACTTCAAAACCCACAACTTTACTGCTTAAACATAACGTTCTACCAAATTATATTAAGCCATATGAGAGTGCCATTTTGGTAGGTCAAAAAATGTTCAGTTGTGGGCAGTTTCATGATACAAAACCTAATTAGTGAATGATAATTTAACCCTTCCCTATATTTAATTGCTAAATACACGGAGGGAGCGCCTAATATATTTGCAAACATAATGCATAAGAAGAAAAGAAGTCATGAAAATTTGGCAGTATAAGTGTTTTCATTAGTGCTCAGGTATATTGATATTAATAAAAAGTGATCAAAAATCATGTTAAAATTCATTTTGTGCCCACATATTTAATATCCGGCACTGTGCTTCTTTTTCTTTTCTTTCTTTCTTTTTTTGAGAGCTAGAGAGAGGATGAGTGGGGGAGGGGGAGGGAGAGAGGGAGAGAGAGAATCTTAGGCAGATTCCACACTCAGTGTGGAGCCTGACATGGGACTTGATCTCACAACTGTGAAATTATGACCTAAGCCAAAATCAAGAGTCAGACGTTTTAATTGATGAAGCCACCCAGGCACCCCATCTGGCACTGTATTTCTTTCTTTTTTTTTTTTTTTTTTAACGTTTATTTATTTTTGAGACAGAGAGAGACAGAGCATGAACGGGGGAGGGTCAGAGAGAGGGAGACACAGAATCTGAAACAGGCTCCAGGCTCTGAGCTGTCAGCACAGAGCCCGATGTGGGGCTCGAACTCACGAACTGTGAGATTGTTAGCTGAGCCGAAGTCGGATGCTTAACCGACTGAGCCACCCAGGCGCCCCAGCTGGCACTGTATTTCTTAAAAACTCTGATAAATTCTGAATAGGAACTAAGCCCTTGAAAATGAAGATTTCATTTCTATTAGTTTGAATATTGTCAACAAATACGTTTGCTTAAAATCACATATTTTGAGTTAAAATCTGAACGCTTAGAATAGTGGTAAGTTAAAATCCAACCTAAGAAAACATATAATGAGTCTGCTTCTTTAAAATCCAGTCTTAAAATATCCAAGTGATGGTTTAAAATAATTGTTTCGGTTTACATTGCAAACTCATGCAAATTGACATTTAGCAACTTTCGCTGTCAGTCAGTCTAATGGTTAAGTCTGCTCACTCTGCTAAAAAAAAAAAAAGAATGAGAAAGAAATCTCTGATTTGGAAAATCATTTTTTATTTGTCAAGGGTTTTTGTAGATGGAATCCTTCATATGTCTCTGAATGTCCTGGGTTTTCCATTTTGGGGAAAACATGTGTACAACTCAACTTTAAATTTGGCCGTATGGAATGAAAACGAGTATGGCTTCTGTCTGGCCCCTTAGGAACATCTTCCGTTTTGGTGGCTTGTAAAAAACCTGCTTGACAAGGGTGGGCAGTGACTGGCCTCAGCTCTCTAGTGTTGAACCCTCGAGGGCCCTGACAGCTGGACCTTTTTCTCAGCCTTTTATTCTTCCCACAACCTCCTGTGGGATTGTTCAGTGGACTGCCAGTCCAAGCAGTGTCCCAAAGTGGGTGGACCGGACTGGAGCCCGTGTCACCACAGATTGGTAGTAAACAGCACGGGAGAAGGTTCGTGCCACCTGCTAGCCAGAGATCACTTGACAGGTAGAAATATTCACCTACTAGTCGAAAGCTTAGGTAAAAATAGCAACTTTATGATTACATTACATGATCTTTTTATAATTACCTAATAGCTAGCAGAGGCACAGTGTATATTTCATGTGTTTTACCAAGACCATAATTTTTCCCTTTTGGGGGGTTTTCCTTAGTACCTGGTAATGAATGGCATGTGATATAAAACCGTAACGCACAGCTATTTGACGGCCGTCATAAGAAGGGTATATCTCTTCTTTTTGTTCTTGGCAAGTTATTATTATGTAGGTGTTATTTGGAACAAGTTCTGGGTTCTAACTTAAGACACCAAGAAAGACCCCTCTCTGCTGATTTGAAAAATGCCAGTGGATTTTCTCCACCCCCATCATCACAGCAATAGTGCTTTAGCTTCTCAAGCTGCGAATCTTTTAGCAAAGCTTTGTTTTACCCCTCCCCTTAATCAAAAATAATGAAGATTTGTGTATGTCAGGTTACTCAGAATTCTCGGTGAAAGGCGTGATTGTTCTGTCTGTGCTTAAATACCTGAGCTCAAATGTTAACATTTTTAAACAGTTCTTGATTTCATTTGCACTGATTTTGTGAAGATAAGGGGGGTAGGAGGGAGGGACACTGTGCCTTTGTTACATGCTGTAAACAAGCCATTCTCTCTTCATGAGCCCCCTGCTAAAAGTCAGCTGCTTTCAACTCAGAGAACCAAGTGAATAATACTAGAATATTTGATCTTGTTAAGAATTTGCCATGACATTTTATTTTTTAAAGACCAGAAACTTTATTGAAATTGAACTTTAGAAAAGTGACCTTAGCACCGTCGCTGCTGTCCCCAGATGAAGAGATGATCTAGGGATTGATGTAAGGTGGCCACAACCCAAAAGCTGGTGGTGGGCCACATGGGAGAACATTGTAGAATAAAAATACCAGAGCTAAAATCACAATGATGCTGGCAGCCTAAGAGTTGAAACCACATTAGCTGCTATCTTTCAGAGTCTTGTCTAATTAACAATACAAGTTCACCCACCTTTCAATACACATACTCTGTTTTCAGGGGTCCTGGTGCCATGCAGAAATTTAAAATTCAGGTAAGTGTTTAATTAGAGAAAGAGATCAAGAAATATTTTTAAATCTAAAATTTGAATCCCCCCCCCCTTTTTTTTAATATCCTGGCATTTGATGTCGTATAGACTCAATCTACAAGTAAGACATTTTCGGCATATCAGTCTTCAGCACATATTGTATGCAAATGTCATCCTCGCTTTGAAAATACCTTTTGCATTTTAAGCAAGATCCTATTTTGACAGTTCTTTATGCTTTTTGGGGAGAGTTCTCCTGGAGAGTTTTTTTTTTTTTTTTTTTTTTTTAAAGCATCTTGAGTTTTTGCCTTGGCATATTCGTTTTAATTTGCTCATTTCTGTTCTATCACAGTTAACCCCTCAATCAAATCACCTAGAAGCCCTTGTTAAAGTTCAAGGCTTCCATCAACCCCCATCAGTGATTCCAAGCAGGAGGTTTACACATGTTAAACCACCAGAATGTAAGTTGTTCTTCAAGATTGCCCTGGGGAGTTTTTTACTGCATTTTTGCCAATTGAATTATGATGTGAGATGGCATGAATATTGATCAAATTTCTAAACTGAATTTCCCAATTTTTAGACTGTGGTGGTAACTAACCCACAGGTTGTCATAACCAATTCAGTATGTTTTTAACAATAGCCAGTGAAGCATGGAGGTCTTTAAAACTCATTGAAATGTACAAAATTATCTGCACAGATGCTATCAGCAAATCAGCAAACCCCCTTAACTCCTTCTTCCCCACATTTGAAAACAACAAAACTGGCATCTAGGAAATGGGTCAGTGTGTGCGTGTGCTGTATGTGTGTGTGCATGCACAGTTATGTATTTTGCATATTGGTTTGTTTTTTCCTTCCCAGTCATGTCTATTTAGAAGTATGGGGAAATGTGTTTATACAAGTTGTGAGTAGACATATTCTCCAAAGAATGGGTAAAGGAACCTAGTATTGTACCTGCGTAGCATTTTATCATTGCAAAGCTGGCTTGTTTCCTCTAAAGAGAAAAAAAAATCACATGACACGATGAGCTTTTATTTTCAGGGGCAGGTTACATATTTTACACTTATCAACAATTTTTCTTCTGTTTTTTTTTCCCATTGTTTCTGACTTTTAGCTCTTTACTTTTTTTATTCAGATACTTTAATTTACAATGGGATGGGGGGGAAGGTCTTCTACAATTCTATATCCGCTCTGAAGAAATCTCCTCACATGAAAGCATGGGTTTGGGTTGGCTATGAGTCATGATTACACCAGCCTGCTCCTGGTATAGCCCACAGCGGCCACAAGCTCACCCCTGAGAAATCTTCTGGAATAGCCTTTGGAGAGAGGGTCAAACATTGTTTATCTTCTGGACCTCACCCCAGCGGCTGACCTAAAGCCACTCGGGCTCCAGAAATGGGAAGGGGATTTTGATGATCTGAACAGTGTTTCCATGCATTCAGCACCTTGCCAATAGACAGGGGAGAGAGAGACAGTGAAAAGAATGGAATAAATACCTATGAGAGAATACTAGGGAAAAATGAGATAGAGAGTACAATGCCTTCCTTGCTTTGGCAAAAACAAGTTAATCCCTGTTAATATCCCTTTTCCTGCCAGCCTATGGCTTTACCCCTGTCTACTCTGCCACAGTAAATCACATCTTTTCTTCTCAAAAAGAAACTGTATGCCTAAAATCAGTACTAGGTTTAAAGTTTAACAAAATAGGTCATAGATTTTTAAAATTATATACTCTGCTTAGTGACACTTGCCTGCACTGGCTATGCTGGCATTGAAAACAGCAGTGGAGGGGCACCTGGATGTCTCAGTGGGGTAAGCACTCGACTTCGGCTCAGGTCACGATCTTGCAGTGGGTGGGTTCGAGCCTCGTGTCGGGCTCTGTGCTGACAGCTCGGAGTCCGGAGCCTGCTTCGGATTCTGTGTCTCCCTCTCTCTCTGTCCCTCTCCCACTCTCACTCTGTCTCTCTCTCAAATATAAATAAGCATTAAAAAAAAAGAAAATAGCAGTGGAATCAGCTGGATGATAATAATAATAATAATAATAATAATAAACGTATGTGTTTTATTACATGCTTCCACTGTGCAGTTTACAACATGCTTTAACACACCTGCCGTGATCCCATTTGTTCCGAAAAACAAAAAAGCCTTTTAAGAAATTAGCAAGTATTCTCTCCCTGATATAAATAGGAACATGAGGCCCAGAGGTGAAGTGCCATGAATAAATCGTCCTACTCACCCTTTGCGCTGGGTGTTTCTAGAATATTGAGAGCGTGTGTTTGGGGATGTGTGTGTGAATGTAAGCGCATAGGACACTACCACAAATGGAGATAGATTAGTAAAAAACCAGAAATTGAATTGACAGGTGAGTTATTAGTACTATTCGATACCACTTGGCAGCCGAGGGATCGCCCTCCGTGTGTTAAGATAAGCAACAGAATGTCCAACACATCATTTCAATCCAATTAAAGTGATCTGTTGTGACTGCACTTGACTGGAGGCAATGGGAGAAAGATGGTTAAAACGTCCTTCCAAGATGATCCTCTTTTCGAATCCAAAACTTGAGAGAATTTTTGCTGAAAAATGATTATAGCGTGACTTACTTTATGTACCCCACAATGTATATTATTAACTCATAAATCAAGCTGCTTTCTAAAAGATTTTAAGTTATCTCTGGATAAATTTCTTTAATATTTTAATTGAAATATGAGGCAAGCTCTTCTCCCAGTTTTTATTTCTGATAGACATACGGGGCCCTTGAAAGAGTAGATCTGTTCTTTTTCTTGCTGAATATTCTCTTGAGTCAGAATAAAAGCTGCAAAATTAGACAACGTAGGGAACGGGAACTCCTACCTTGCTTGTTTTACCAGGGAGAGTTTCCAGACCCTACGTTTCTGTCTGCAATTCTCCAATAGGAAAACATTCTTTTCTTGGCATGAACTGTGTAACAGTTATTTATGTACCTTGTAGCCTGGAACATTCTAGCCTGGGTAGTCCTCCCGGTGAAATAATCCTCTGCTTTCAGGGGCGAAAATTGTGTGTGTTCACGTTTACATTTTATGTGCGAATCTTAAAATTGTTTTCACGCGCCCATACGTATCAAAGTTTTTACGTGGTAAAATTGGACGTATAAACAAACCGCTTCTTGGCCGCAGGTGAGACGGAGGGAAATGTTAGGAAGTGTATGTACAGACCGTCATAACCCACATCCTGCTGGGCTTTTTGTGTTTCTTCAGGAAGGCAGTGGAGCACCAACATTAAGAACATTAGCTTTGAAGTCAGATCTCCTTACTGGTCAGATCTCCGCAAGGTATTTCACCTCTCTCCCGACTCCTTCACCTAGAGATGGAGTTGCAGATCCCATCTTGTAGGTTCTTGTTGCGGATTCAAGGGGGAAAAAACAAAACGAAACAGAAAAACCTCTGAAAATCATGTAACTCGGCGCCTGGCACAACCTGTTTGCGCACTTCGTACGTGACAGCAATTATTGTCGTTTTCCATCTCAGGGTACATCTAGCTTTTAAGCTTTGAAATGGCCCCTGAGAACAGGTATCATTTGGATTCATCACAGAGATAGGGATTTCTAAACATGGAAGAGAGGAGTGTCGTGGGGAGGTGAGATGGGCCCTTGGTCTCTGGACGCCATGATGTTAGCTGGGGGCACGAGGCCCCGGGAGGTTTGCTTTGAGAATGGAGTGCTCGCGGTGTTCACGGGGGACCACAGACAGAACAGCCAAGCTTCACTGAGAGAGAGAACCTGCCGGAGTAACGGGTACTGAACGCTCCAAAGGTAAATCAGGTGGCAGATAAGAAACTGACTCTCTACGCTGTACGGAGTAGTTAGGACCTCCTGCGGCCGGAACCATGAGGAAGTCAATGGAGAGTAGAGTAGACACATGGAGATGAACACAGAATGTTCTGTGTTCACAGAAAGACCTTCCTCCACAAAGAGGGACCATGGACAATCGTGGGATTTAAAAGGGCCAACTCGGGAGGCGTAAGGTATCTGCTGCTTGTACCCCATGAGGAAAAGCTTTTGGGGCGAAGAAAGAGAATGGCTTTCTTATCTAAGACGCCCATGAGTCTGACAAAGGGGTGGGCCGTGAATGGAGGGAAGGTCAGAACGCAGGGTCTCTCAGGGATCAGAATTTGCTAGATGGCAGCAATGGCTCTTTTAAATCCATTGTACAGAGCTAAGCTGCTCAGCTTAGTAACAGGCATCATTTAACAGAGACCTTGAACTATCATGTAAGAAAGGAATCATCAGGACATCTAGATCAAGGACAATTGCCCTGCGTATTTTGCTAGAAACTTTATAACTTCTTGTATTTGAGTTTTGTTATTCCATCCATTTCCTTCTTGGCGAGTACAGAGCCTACATGAAAAAGGCCTGTGTGCATATTTTCAGAGACAGCAAAGACAGAAAAGCTGGGTAGGGTGTCCTTCTCCGTAGCCAGCCCAAGAGATAGGAAATTGGAAGAGTAGAGAAGGTGGCAGCTAATAGGGCAAAGTTCCTGGGAGCCTTTGCTCCCAAAAGAAATCCAGGGCAAGCCAGTCCTGAAGGAAACATGAGTCCAAGGGCAGGAGATCTATTTTATTCCTGATTGCCTCAATCTAGACACCAAAACTGGACAAGAAAGATGACTAATGGAATTCAATGAGTTTCCATTTCAACAATGCCCAGATAGGCTTCTTCATCGTGGTTCTTCAAGAACAAAGGTATTGAGAAAAATGAAAATAAGACTAAAATAAACTGGAATCAAGCCAGTTGTGAGCAAGCTGAGGTATGTGGTAAGGAACTACATCATATACAAGTCAGCTATGAATCTTGAAAATCACCAAGGCCTATTTGACGGCCAAAGGATGGAGAGGCTGAGCCACCCTCCACCTCGGTTCCATGTTGGATTGCTCTACTGCTCTGACTGGGTACTGTCTTCAGTCATAATGTGTCCCTGCAAGAGTCACTAGGATTTAATGGCAGTTACGTAATGGCAGCTTAAAACGTTGTGTCTCAACCCACCCTTTCTACTTATCTCCTTTTTTTTTTTTTTAAGAGAAAGAGGCAGATATCTAGAACAGACTGTTTGTTTTTAAATGCTTATTTATTTTTGAGAGATAGAGAGCACAAGCAGGGAAGGGGCATGGGGGGGGGGGGAGGAGTGAGAATCTGAGGCAGGCTCTGTGCTGACAGCAGAGAGCCCAGTGTGGGGCTCAAACTCGCGAACCGTGAGATCATACCCTGAGCGGAAGTTGGACTTCACCGACTGAGCCACCCAGGTGCCCCTATTCTTTCATCTTCTAAGAGTCTCTGTCCCTTTGAATTAGGTAAATTCAGTTATTCATAAGAGGACTCAAGCAGTAGATGCTTCTGTCCATGGAATAGGGGTGAAGTAATTTTTTTCTTTAAACTTAACCCCCTTTGCATCTAGTGAACTTGATTTCTCTCCTGGGACCTCGTGGAGTGGGCAACGCATTCCTCTCTGGTTTCCCCACTGGTTTCTCCCGGTGGTACTTTCCCATCGGTGAGTGTAGGTCTACATTGTCCTGCTACCCTGAAGGCCCACTTGTGGTCACATGATCACAGGGTCCCATTGACTTCATGGCCCCACAATACTGCAGGCCCTTCTCTGATGACAGTGATCACCTCTGATGACAATAACACCTTGGTTATTGGCCAGTGTCCACTCTCAGTGGAGTGGCAGTATGGCCACTGTTGGCCTCACAGTTACATCTCCATAATCGTTCCTGAATCTTTGGTGTCAGTGATCGCTCCAGGGTCCACCCTGAGCACCTGATCTCTGAGTGAGAAGCAATGGTTTCTGTGAAACTGGGGACTTAGAAGACTACCTCCAGTCTACTGCTTTCTTTGTGTCTGTGTGCAATTTTGTTGATTTTCTTCTTCATTCTGTTGTCCTTTCAAACTATCCCTTTGTTTGTGGCTTCAGGGCAAAGAAAAATAAAGCCTTGCATCCAAACCACTCCTATCCCAGTAGAAAATTCCTTTCAGCACTTTTAAATCTACTTTTTTCTTGTTATGCTAGCCCCAAGGTCCAGGGCTTTTGAAATCTTCCTTAAAGGAAAGCATATTAAGGGTAAGGCGGGTGTGTCGGTATTCCGTGAGAATGGGCGGAATAGCAAAGAGGCGCCTTCTAAACTCTGAGCGAATCGCTTGACTCTTCAGCACTGCCTTTACGTTTGCTTATGAATACACTGAAGGTGGACATGATATTATTTAAGACCCATTGCAGCTCTACACTCTGTAACTCAGGGGCTGCATCTTGGAAATTGGACCACCGAGTCTTTAAGAATAGCTCTCTCCCTTCACATTCCCGCCCTATTGATTTCTCTCCCGGTGCCTCTGCAACTACATGCCAGCGCCTCCTGGTTCAAAGATGAGCGTGAGAAATGGAGTCAGCCTTGTCACTGCTAATTGGTGTCTTACATAGATAAATTATCTAGTTATCAGGTGTCTCTTCACTTTGTGACAACACGGCGTCGAGAAAATTCATTAAGAATGCGTAGAGAATGTATTCTTATACTCACAGATACATCTTTTAGGGTGAACTATCAAGCTTTTGGAGGCTCAGGAGCAGATTTCAGAAATTCCTCCTTCTCTCCTAGCATTATAGTGGGATTTCTACCTCTGTCTTGTGCCGTGAGATGAAATGCCTTTGTTGGCTTCAGCAGGTAGGCACCGATACCTTCTCCTTTGTCATGTAGAAGCTTCAAGTGTTGTCGGACAGGCGTGCCCCGGTGGGCCACGTCCCAGAGGTCACTGCCAAGCTGCCCTCAGGTGGGCTGGTACGAGGTCCTGACTGCCCGAAGCTCCTACCGGCTTGGAGACCGGTGACTCCATTGGGTCAGTTTGTGTAAATAAATTTTTAATAATGTTGACGATGCCTTGAAAACCCAAGTAGGTTTGCTTTCTATTCTGTTTCCTTGCACTTCAAAAATATGCTGTGGGGAACAGCTCACTGGAGTTTCATTGAGACTTCCTTGACATGACGCCAGCAGCCTTTTTATCTCAGATTTAACCTACTTACTTTCCCCACCCCCCTTTTCAGTAAACAAATACAGTGCCTTATGTTGAAGCGAGGGTTTGGGAAGAGTTTCAGGAAAATCATTCTTCACATTTTAGAGGTTGTTTGTAATAACTTTGCTTATGCTATAAAAATGTTAATAGCTTTTGAAGAATAAAAACCCTGTAATAATTGCCCATCTATAAGCAGCGTCTTATGGTTTTTAGCTGCAATCTATGGTCCCAAGTGTGAAAGAGTAACATAATACCTTCTATTTATGCGTGGTTTATGAACTGATTTGCACAAGGGGCTTTGTATTTATAAAACTGCACCTTACTTTGCATGCGTCTTAACCATTTAATATTTGATTTGCCAAGAGGGCAAAATTTTGCTTTTAAAATGCAGCAATACGACCTTAGACTGTATAGATGCCATTACGTGCATCTTAAAAGAGTTTTGAAAGATGACTTTGTAAGATCAGACCCTAACTATAGGTCCTCAGGCATTTTAGAAATTCATGTAGCTTAATTTCCATTTCTCTTGCTGATACGTAAGTCATAATAAGAGTAACAAAGAATTTCTTTAATGAATTGGCTGAATATAGCGCCCATAACACTGAAAAATGTTTCCAATTCTAAAATTTGGAAGGATGGTGTTTAAAGGCACTGTAGTTAGTTATCTCAACAGGTGGTAGCTGGTAATTGATAATTATATTTAAAGTATGTGCATTCATTGTGGTTAGTAGTAATATAGCATTTTTATCCACAGATCTCAAAGCATGTGTGAATAAATATGCATTATTTCCCTATTTTAAATAGCCAGAGACTCACTGAACGTTAATTAGATATAAGCAGACAGAGAAACTTCATGTCCCCTGCTTGCTTGGAGATACTAAAAAAAAATTCTACCCAGACACTAGGAAGAAGAATACAGGGTACCTGATCTCTGAATAACTGCTCTTCAGGGGTACGGTTCCAGCTCCAGGCACAGCCCCACGGGGTGCACAGCGCCCCCGAGTGCATCCTCCTCCAACCTCCTCACGCCCAGGCCAGCAGAGCATTCCTGCAAATCTCAGTCAGAAGAGAACTCAGTAATTATTCTCCTGCATTCTGATCTGTTACCTCTAGCTATGCAGCCAGTGAACCAAGGATGGGGAGGTGACCGCATTTCTTTCCCCACCTCGTAGGATTTCCTCCTGAGACCCGATTAACCTCCTGATTAGGCAAATATTTATTGGCATGCCCAGCGTGTGGCAAGCTCCTCTCTGGGTGCTTGCGGTGGAGCAGTGACCCCCAACAGCCGTGACTACGGCTGCAATGGAGCTGGCATTCCAGGAAAGAAAGATGATCTGTATCGCGGTTCCTTCTCTTGAGGCTTTAACATTTCCATCGGCACCCACCCTCCGCCAGCGAGGGGGTCTCACCTTCCTTCACGAACCCGCGCATCCTCATCGGAGAGGGAAACATTTTTCAGCCTTATTTCTGCCGTCTGTATTATGTTCATTTTTCCGGATTCGTGTTGTGAAAACAACAGCCATGTGAAACATGGTTTCTCAAACTATAACCCCTCCCCTATTTCTACCTCCTGCTCTCCCATGATCATAGCAAATGAAGAGGAAAATTTTCTGGCAAAGGAGAGGGTAGAGTCCTGCCTTCTGATTACCCTGAACAATAATGAGTGTCTTTCCCAGACCTGACCTGGGGGTCTCTAACACTCAGTGGCTCCCCGCCCCCAGGCCCAAGGCTGTTCTGTGGTGGAGGAAGGAGAGAATTGGCCACCAGGCACTTTATCGCAGGGACAGAACAGCCCCTGAATCGCTTCCTATTTTATCATTGTGCTTCTTTCTTCCCAGAAGATTCCAGAAATGTTTTTCTTTTTTCTTTTTTTAATTTTTTAATGTTTACTTATTTTTGAGAGAGAGACAGCAGGGGCAGAGCAGAGAGAGAGAGAGGTAGACACAGAATCCAAAGCAGGCTCCAGGCTCTGAGCTGTCAGTACAGAACCTGACGTGGGGCTCGAACTCAAGGACCACGAGATCACGACCTGAACTGTAGTCGGACGCTCAACCGACTGAGCCACCCAGGCTCCCCACCAGCAATGTTTTTCTGATTTTAATTCCCCAAACTCCATCTTCTTCCTTTTTCTCCTCGGTATTGTTGCTTCTCAGCGAGTATGTGATTCTCCAAGGAGAGGACCTGACCTATTCTGATCCAGTCCTTACTGAACCACAGGGTGTTGGCCTTGGAAACCGGAGTTGGGTCAGAAGAGCTTTGATTATCAACTGAAAAGACCGTAGAGGGGAAACAGGAAAGCAAGGGGTGGTCACCTTTGGGCCCACGACTTCTATCATTCATCATTACGTCTATTATTTCATATGGATCTGCCCAGCTCTGCGGTAAGCTTTTCACTTGAGGCCAGGCGATCTGTACCTCTGCGCTCAGTTGTTCGGGTTCATGTTTCACGGGCAGCTGTTCACAACCCTAAACAGTGGAGCGAAAGCTGATGAGCATCGGAGAGAGGTTTTGGCCAAAGGGTGATGCCCAGGGCAGGAATGTTCCTGGCTCTCCCTCCACGAGGACCTCACAGCTGTTTCAGGAGTGGCTCTTCTCCTAGAATAGCAACAACGTGCAGCTGAAGGTTGCCGGCCCCAGCGTGCTTTTTGTACCGGGGCCGGACTCCTGGAGCAGCTGGTAGCCTTGTGCTTCGCCGACATTCCAAGCCTCGGATGCGCTGGGACCTGGGGACACCAGCAGGCTCCTGGGGGTTTACTGAATGATACCCAGCCTCTCCCGACAATGTCTAAAGATCTGGGTGTGATCTGAATCGGTAGAAGAAAATATAATAGCTGGAAAGCACCTTAGAGATCAGATTGGCTACAGCCCTGCCTGGTTTGCATAATTTTTTGTAGGTGTATGTGATATGCATTTAAAACCACTTGCCTCAACTTTCCACTGATTCTTCAGGGGGGACTCAGGGTTCTCATGCCTCTTGTTGTTATCGTTGTTTGGCGGTCTTGGGAAATTAATCGTCGGTAGCTTACATGCAAAATGTCTGCTAAGCTCAGTCGGTTGAGCATTTGGCTCTTGATTTTGGCTAATGGTTTGTGAGTTTGGGGTCTGTGCTGACAGCGAGGAACCTGCTTGAGATCCTGCCTCTCCCTTTCTCTCTGTCCCTCTCCCGTTTGTGCTCGTGCTCTCTCTCTCTCTCTCTCTCTCAAAATAAATAAACTTAAAAAAAAAAGTTGTCCCATTCAGGCAACTGGCTTCATAACTCTCCTGCCCTACTGGCTGAAAGAGATTAGAATTCCACTTTTATTCAGAACCCAAGCTCTTGCTTCTCAGCTGGCCCCAGTATTGGTCCTGGAGACCTTCACCGGCTTGGCAAAACGGGAGTAGGAGGACCTCACACAGCAGCGAGGAAAATTCCCCAGTGCCTCCCAGCGAGTTTTCCAGCCGGAGACAGTGTGAACGTCCACACACATCCCCACGGTGGCATCGTTCTGGGTGGCCAGTTACGCACGCTCCCTGTGCCTTGTGGGTTAGTTTGACTCGGGAGACTGACTGTCGTGTATGTTGCAATTTCAGTGGGAAAGGCACGTTCCAAATTCTCACACGACTGCCTCAAACACAAACTTCTGAAATGCAACCTGTTCGTAAGTTGTGGACTGCCTGTATTTAATACTTTTTCTGGCAGTATGATACACTTTCAAAATTCTGTGCTTCTTACAGGGAGGAGGACGTTCTGGAAACTGTTTAAAATTCACAGAATTTTGGATTCTTTCTCTAGCGTATATTTCATTTATTCTTTGGCCGTATATTTGACACATGGTCAGGTCACCGTCACACTTAATCTTCAGTAGATATTCCAGCCCTGCTATCTTCCGAATTTATCAAGATGAGCTTGGGTAGATTTTTTTTTTTTTTTTTTTTTTGCCAAAGGACAATATCCCAGGTGACAGGATACTCCCAATTCTTTTCCACTGAGCAAACAAAGGATCACGTTAAGAGGGACCTTCATCCCTCACTTCAGAAGAAGCTGCAGGTACAAGGCGTCTGGTAGAAATCTCTCATGTTCTCTTGGATGTAAGCACAGGCTTTTTGCTCCAACTCTCTGGGAGTGTTTTTATCTTGCTAAAATCACTCCTTACGCTTTCAGCTTTTCCAGTTTCCCAGGCCTCTGATTTTGTTATCATTGTTTCCCTTGTAACGGGGGTGGGGGGGGGGTGGGGGGGGGGAGCTGTGACATGAGTGGTTGATTACTTTGATTAGTCTGAGTAGCCACAGGGGCGGATCTGGTTTAGGGTTTCTGACAAATGCAGGAAAGTCCAAAGCCTGCCTCTTGGTTCATGGGACTTATCAGTTCCTTCTGCTTTACCAACCCTTGGAGGGCACAGGTCCTTCCTCTCCAACCGCTGTCTTAGAGGTGAGAATACAGGCTTGGTGTCCACAGAGGTTTGTCCACCCACTCAGAGCCAGTGGCCCACGTGTCATGAGGGGACAGTCCTGCTGAGCACAGTTGCCTTTTTAACCCCAGCCTGGCCTCCTGCGCCCTGCCTGACTGCCAGCAATTATTTTCTCCGGAAGTAAATTCATAGAGAGTATTCATTCGTTCATTCTTTCCACCAACAAGCCTACTCTGTGCCCACATACCATGGTAAACGCTGCAGTTAGAAGTATGAATAGGACGCAGTCTGTGTCCTCAAGAAAGTGTCAGCGACCCAGGCTCAGAGAGAATTAGAATATTCTCAGAATGCACTGATAGAGATCGTAGGCAGAGTGTTGCCAAAAGCGAGTGGGACGAACTAGCCTGTAGGACGATGGGATGGGGGAAGACTCCTGGATGAAGTGAAATTAGGCCGGGCTGAGTTTTGGAGGATGCACAGAGAACAGGCACAGAAAGGACATTCTTAGACAGGAGGTCGGTGTGAACCAAGCCGAGAATCCGTCAGGACGCGGGTATGGAGGACAGTGAGCAGTGCTTCACCTGCTGATACGCGAAACCCCTCCTCAGTCACCCGTCCTCCAACCCTGCCACGTCCTGACCTCACTGGAGGCCAGTGGCCCTCATTTTGTGACTATCCCCGGCGGCCAGTACCACACTTGTCACACAAACACCTGTGCTTATTATAGCTCTAAAATGCCTCTGGGGCATAGTAATGATTCTGGATTGAAAGCATATGGGCATTTATAGGGGAAAAAAAATAGTAATAGGTTAAAAATGTTCTCCAAGTCTGTGATCTCAAATATCGCAAAATATATGTGGTCACACGTGGTCTTTATATGGGCCTTGCAGCAAAAACCTGTCTTCCTAGTGGTGGTTCTTCAGGAAGAGTATAATATGCAGATCACATGTATTAAGTGATTTGTGCACAACTTCTGAATTCTGAGCGTTCTGCAGTTTCTAGGGAGTAAAAGGATTGGCCTCGACATGCTCTGGGATTGGGGGTAAGAGTGACAGAGGGCAGAGTTGCAGGGAGAGTGTGGTAGGCCTGGAACTGAGCACCCGCACACACAGCCGCCTCTCATGGGCACGTGTCTCCAGTGAGGTACACGAGCCCTGGCACTAGAAGGAGAATGGAGGCTTATCCACGCTTTAATTCGTCCAGGCCATGTGTCCTGAGCTCCTGCCGTGGGCTGAGAGAGAGAGAAGGATGAGATCAGCATGGTCCCTGTCCCCCTTACACTTAACAGTTTTATGGGGAAGGCAGATCCTGAGTAAGTAATTGCAAATGTCATGAATATTTCAGTAGGGGAGGTAAGGAATAGAGCAGGAAATGGTGACACCGGAAGCTGACCTCGATTCGGTTTCAAGGAAGACCCCAGTGACGGGTAAGAGCACAACACATGATGGATGAAATGGGGAATGGGCTGTCAGGAAGATGTCGTGGGCGAAGGGAAACGGTCGGGGCCCCACCACGAGGCAGGGGAGAAGACGGACGGGGCTCGGGGCTCACACGTGGACGGCTCGGTGTACCGAAGCGTTCAAGAAATACTTGTTGAGAACCTATTATGGGCAGACACTCCCCTAGTCAGGAAGGTTAGAACAGCAAGCAACATGGTCTAAAAGATTCCCTATCCTTATGGAGCTTCCTCTTTGGGCGAACTTTGTCCCGAGAGCAAAGAGAAGCAGTGATGGGTTTGATACAGGCAGGTGACACGATCAGATTTGTGTTGACCTTGGCTCATCGTAGGAGGGAATGTTTTCTGAACAGAGGAAGAAGCAGGAGCAGAACCCCTCGTCGATCAATACTTTTGCCAACTCAGAAGCTTCACCATGTTGCGTGCTATTTTCTCTGGAACAAAAAGTTATGGAGACTTGTGGCTGTTTTTTAAAGATGCCAAACACGTGATACGTAACGATCCAAACCGCCGTGCTTTACGCTAAATGAGAGGTCATCTTTCTGGATCAACACTTCTGGCATGGCCTGTTTAAGGAGTGCCTCTTAATGGACAGTTGCCTGCAAATCTGCCCTCGGTTACTCTGATTATTCCTGCATCAGTGCGGCTGATAAGAAATGCCAAACTCTAGTATGTTTGGTTAAATAGACCATCTGTCTATTCATAATATGGACATTAATTCTCATAAACAGTGACTTCAGCTATGTGAAATGCCTGATTTCATGATATGTTTATTCATAGGCAATTACTTCTCTTTCATGTGATTTTATAATGGCCCATACAAACTTTTTTTTATCCCCCAGTGTAGATTTTAAATGATTTTAAATAATTGTATTATTTACATGAACTTTACATGGAAAATGTTTATGAGTTACATCATTTGTATGTGAAATGTTTTCATAAGGTCATTTTGAGATGAAGTAAAAAACCTTTTTTTTTAATTAAAAAAAATTTTTTTAATGTTTATTTATTTTTGAGAGAGAAAGAGAGAGAGAGTATGTGAGAGTAGGGGAGGGGTAGAGAGAGAAGGGGACACAGGATCCGAAGCAGGCTCCAGGCTCTGAGCTGTGTCCGCACAGGGGCTCAAACTCACCAACCACGAGATCATGACCTGAGCCAAAGTTGGACCCTCAACCGACTAAGCCACCCAGGCGCCCCAGTAAGAAATCTTTTTGATGAAGTCGGGAAGAGTTTGAAATGGTAACAACCACAGGCGTTCACACATACAGTGAGTGGCATCATTTTAATAGTCATAAGTAAAGTGCCAGCAATGCCCATTGGCCTTGCTATGAATTCTGGATACAATACTAAGCCCTGTGGTGCCTCACAGAATCCTTTAGCCAAAACTCACTCGGCATTCAGGACTTTTGGATTCTAGAAAAGCAATTGTCTATTACATAACACAACCGATGAAATCTAGGGCCACATCTACCGATGACACACGTTAACATTTCTCCCACAAAGCTCACGAACATTCGAAGTTAGTGAGATAAATGAAGAGTAGAAGGCAGTGTAGATTGTTCTTGTCATGAAATGAGTTTCTTTCATTCAGTTTTCAGAGCCTTCCAGATTTTAGAATCCACATAAGAGAAAATAGATTTTGGAAAATTCCCAAATCCAGTCTGTGGGACTCGGGCCAAGAAATAGCAAATATATCTGGAAGTACCAGTTACCCCTCTTGGAATATACAGATTTCTTATGTTCTCCAGCTGGTATGACTATGGGTGGTTTGGTTAATAGTGTTACTTTAAAGAAATCGGGAAAATGAATAAATGATTGAGTGAGTGAAGGTGGGTGTGAAGGAACAGTCACGAGATCCCAAGTTGTAAATAGATAACAGCCATCCCTTCTTTGCTTCTTAGCTGCTTTATCATCAGAATTGTGGGTCTGGGACCACACGAACCCCAGACTCTTCCCAGCCATATAGGGATTCTGTATCAAAGTGACTCCGCAAATGTTTTCCAACGACTAAGTAACTTGAAGAACGAGAATGATCAAGCCAATTCTTTCAAGACCTTTATAGCTACTCTTCCCTCTGCCTAGAACGTTTTCCTCCCAGTTTCCCGTGGCTGGCTCAGTCGGTAGAGCATGTGACTCTTGGTCTCAGAGTTGTGATTTTGAGCCCCATGTTGGGTGTAGAGAACACTTAAGAATAAAACCTAGGGGCACTTGGGTGGCTCAATCGGTTAAGTGTCCAACTTCTGCTCAGGTCATGATCTCACCGTTCGTGAGTTTGAGCCCCATGTTAGGCTCTGTGCTAAAAGCTTAGAGCCTGGAGCCTACTTCGGATTCTATGTCTCCCTCTCACTCTGCCCTCCCCCTCTCCTGCGCTCTCTCTCTCTCTCTCTCTCTCTCTCTCAAAAATAAATAAACATTAAAAAAAATTTTAACTTAAAAAATAAAACAAACTATTGTAATTTTAGGCAACGGTGATGACAATATTATGGAAGTTATTAAGGGTTTTTTAAAAAATTCGGGGACGCGTGGGTGGCTTAGTCAGTTAGGTATCCGACTTCGGCTCAGGTCATGATCTCACAGTTCGTGAGTTCAAGCCCTGCTTCAGGCTCCGTGCTGACAGCTCAGAGTCTGGAGCCTGCTTTGAATTCTGTGTCTCCCTCTCTCTCTGTTCCTCCCCTGCTCGCTCTCTGTCTCTGTCTCAAATATAAAGATTAAAAAAAAAAATTAAAACACAAATCATTTTTCTCCTCTTTTTAAAATTTTTTTTGTTTGAGAGAGAGAGCATGTGTGTGAGCAGAGGAGGGGCAAAGGGAAAGAGAGAGAGAGAGAGAGAATCTTAAGCCTACTACATATTCAACACGGAACCTCACAGGCTTGATCCCATGACCCTGGGATCATGACCTGAGCCGAAATCAAGAGTTGGATGCTCAAATGACTTTGCCACCCAGGCACCCCCTCCTCTTTTTTATTCCCTTACCTACTTTAGTGACTCATACTAACTCCTGAGTCTTTTCATGTCAAAAACGAGCAAGAGAAAAGAGAGACAGAGATAAAAGGCTGAGATCATAATTTTTGAACAGCTCTTTGTTTCTAGGTAAATGCTCTTTCTGTTAAAAACAAAATGAAAGGAACAACTCTCTGAGAATATTCTAAGATGTATGTAGCTTTTAAAAAATCTCAATTACAGTCCCGTGTAGTATTAGAACTGCTGCTCCTTTTAGGGTTAAATTCTTTCCATTCTTAGTAAATTATATTTTGTTAGTTTCTTAAAATTGAAAAGAGCTATAGTCTATAGTCTATAGACTATAGACTATAGTCTAACATTCAGTATGCTACACAAACTTTGATATCTGTGTTGTACAAATAAGTGGTTTCCTCAAGAGTTAAGTTTATCTTGGCAGTGGGAAAAAAAAAAATGATTTACTTTGTGGAGTTTTCTCCTTGAAAGAGAGCTCGTTGAAAATTTGATTGAAAAGATTTAAAGCCAAATAGAGACAGAGGAGGCAGGAAATAGCCTTGTTGACACTTCAGATGAAATAAGGAGGAAGGGCACTAATATCTAATGCTTGATGCTTCTAGCGATAGAATATCCCAAATCATCATGAGAAGGTTTAATGGGGAAAATCATTACGCTCATCTGATTATAAAGGAAAACCGAAACTCGATGAATAGTTTGCTATTTTCCAAGTGTAAAAATAAAGTAATTAATTTTAGGTGGCTTTCTCAAATTACATTTGTCAGAGGAAGAGACTCAGAAGAAATTTCACGAAACGACGTTAATTAAACTGGTTAGAGAAAACAATAGTACAGTAACCGTTGTAGAGTGTGAATTTAAAGAAAAGTCGAGTAATGTTTCTGGCTTTGCTGACGACTTCAGGGAGGGAACTCTTGGGGAGGGAGAGGCCTGGCCTTTAACAAGATCTGGGTCAGCCACAGTCAGAACTTCCAAAGCGAGAGTCACTTTCTATGGCGTCTGTCCCTGACTCCGGGTTGGGCCCTATAAATAGGCTCGCTTCTATCAGGTGTCATAGACATCAACTGGGATGCCCGAAGTAACTGGGGAAGGAGGGGAAAGATATGTTCCTATGAGAAACGCAGAAGCACGCTGTCCACATTCTTTAAATGTTTTCTCCTGACTATCATCATAACCTCTGTCTTATCTGGATTAATCCTTCTCTGGCTGACTTTGATCCCAGTCCCCCGATGGGCCCCTCAGATGCCGAATAAATTGTGAAATTGTGGTGTCAGGATTAGAGATAAAAGAGGAGATGTAGACCATGTGTCATCAGCATGCTGATCTCAGAGTGAAAATACCTCCTCTTTTCTTCAAGTTATCTCACATGAACTTGGAACAGGTGGACGATTACCATCAGATCCTAGCAGCGATGCCTGCAAGGCGGGCCGGGCCGGGCCGGGCAGCCCCTTGGGAGGAGGGGAGGGAGGACCTAGCCGCGGGTCCTCTTTTGTGACAGTCCCCACGGGGGCGGCCTCATGGGTTTCCCAGTGCACTCATAGGGCCTTGACTGCAGGTGCAATAAACACCCCACACAGAATGCGGCTGAAGGAGCATCTTGCTTGCCTGCTTGTGAGAGGACTCATACCCTGTTACCTGGCTTTGAAACCAGACCCGTTTATGTCACCTCACACTTGGCCTCTGAGCCCTCTGGGAGGCACAGCATTTTTCACTGTGTCTTTTACACGGTCATTCTACTTGCCTCTGTATAGTATTTCCTCCTTCTTTGAAGCCTACCTCCCATCATCGTCTACCAACCTCCACGCCGTCCCCTTGCATTCTTTGAGGCTTTTGGCATCTGGCTTGAAGATTTTCTTACCACACGTTCCCTGAATCTGCCCCGCTCCTTGGTGATTTAATATGGGCGGAAACCTTATCCCTCGGGACAGTTGCAGTCTTCCTAGGAACTGTGGTGGCTTCTCTCCGGTCTGCCACCCAGCCCTCGGCCCATAGTACACACTCAATAAATATTTGTTGAATCAATTAATTAGCCAAACACTCTGATCTCTTTTAACAGCTTTCTTTTTCCATTTCCGATAACACTTCCTTCGAATTCACTAAGAAATGAGAGGGCGTCAGACATTGACTCCATGTATTTCTCTCTTCTTCACCAAAAAAATGATACCCTCTCATCCATTTTTCTGTTTAGTGATACCCTGTGTTCCTGTGCCCTGGATGGGACTCCATCCGCTTCCTCTGGACGCTTTGCACTGTTAATTTTCCCCATGCTCATACCTTCAGTGGCTTCCTTTCTCTTCCTGTTCCCCGTCGGGTCCTAACATGCACAAGTTTCGACCATCCTTTGGAAAATGTACCTTCAACCCCGTGCCCTCCCCCTGAAACACCTGTTCACTTCAGAGCTACATTCTTGAAATAGTTTATACTTTCTGACTGCATTATTCCATCATCATCCTACCTTCACTTCTACGTTTCTTCTGAAATGACTCTCAGAGGTCACTGGTGACCTCCTAATTCCTAAATCCAGTGGCCTCTTTTCAGTCCCAGTCTGAGAGGTAGTTCCTGTTGTTGGCCACATGCCCTTCCCATCAGTGTGCCTTCTTGAAATTTTCTTGGTTCTTCTGCCTGCCCACTTTCCCTGAATCCTGCCCTTGATATTCCCACCCTGGTTGTCCAGGTGACAGATGATGGTGGCTTGTATTTGGGTAGTGGTTATCCGAGATGGAGAAGAGTGTCCGGTTAAAGAAATACTTAGACGACAAACCTGCCAAGAGCTGATGGTGTGTTTCAAGTGAAGAGTAAGAGAAGGAGGGAACCAAGATAACCCCTGACATAGGAGGCACTCCGAGTGGACCATGTGGTGGGAGGCTGTCGTGAGTTCCACTTTACACAGGCTGAGCTTAATCTCAGATCTCAGATCTCAGAAATCTCCAAGAATATATGTGAAGGAGGCCTTTAGTTCGGTCCGGAGGCTTGGAGGAGCAGTCGGAACTAAGGGTAAGTGAAGGATATATTGCTGAGCCACCCATATATAATTGGGAATTGAGGGCATGGACAGTGTAGAGTAAACAGAGAGGATGAGAAAAGGAAAGGATCAAGTCTAAAAATTGGGGGGTGCCCAGGTGGCTCCATTGGCTAAGTGTCTGACTCTTGATTTCAGCTCGGGTTATGATCTTACATTCCTGAGATTAACCCTTGCATCAGGCTCTGTGCTAACAGCATGGAGCCTGCTTGGGATTCTCTCTCTCTCTCTCTCTCTCTCTCTCTCTCTCTCTCTCTTTCTCTCTCTCTCTCTCTCCCCCCATCCCCCTGCCCCTGCTCTCTCTCTCTCTCTCTCAAAATAAATAAATAAACTTTTAAAATTAAAAAAAATAAAACTTGGGGTGTCAGGCAGGGCAAAGCAAGTCTAAAAATCAGACTGAGGGGCGCCTGGGTGGCTCAGTCAGTTAAGCATCCGACTTCGGCTCAGGTCATGATCTCACGGTCCGTGAGTTCGAGCCCCGTGTCGGGTTCTGTGCTGACAGCTCAGAGCCTGGAGCCTGCTTCAGATTCTGTGTCTCCCTCTCTCTCTGACCCTCCCCCATTCATGCTCTGTCTCTCTCTGTCTCAAAAATAAATAAACATTAAAAAAAAATACAAAAAAAAGACTGAGAAGTAAACAGAGATGTAGGAGGATACTTGGGTAGGGTTGGAGCACAGAAGCCCGGGAGAAATGCAGTTCAAGGTACTTAAAATGCAGTACAAATCAAAAATACCACTAACTAATTCAGCAATTTGTGCTTCCTTATGTAAATTGTAAACTTGATATTCACATCAACACAATAATTTAAAATACATGCCTATTGACGTCACCCGCTGTCTTTCTTTTTTATTACCGAGTTTCCAGAACTTAGGTAAGGAAATCAAAGGAAGGCAGGCCACTCATGGCCGACTGTCTTCTTCACGTGCAAACTAAAAGACCCTTTCAAGAGTGAAATCATTTATCTTTTCTCTTATAATATACAGCCAAGAGTATTCGAGCATTGTGGTGGTCAAGGCAATCAAAAAATGGGTTTTGGCTGGTTTGCTTTGGGCTGACTTAACTTTTAAAAATTTTATTATCTTGACAATGGCATTGTTCGAACCGGCTGTACGTGTCTGAATAATTCACAGCTGCTCATTGAAAGGGTTTTATGGGAACGTGGGCCCCATGCACATCACTGGGCCTTATAATCGGCTGCACTTATTTACATGGCCTCCAGGCTAGCTTTAATAGTTGCTTTCCACTCTGCAGTTGGAACATATGTAAGCTTTGGCAACTGGCCTGGCTCCCGGACTGATGGAGAAAAGGAGATTAGGACGAAGCAGACATGGTCTCCTGGAATCCCTGACTCACAAGCTCCTCTGTCCAGTGGTTCAGGAGCTCCACTGTGCTGTGCTGGTCGCAGATGGGTGTAACTCCCATGGCGGGCACCGCAGAGAGAGCAGACCAGTGTTTGTGCAGCCTTACAATATATAGACTATTTAGGAAACTTTTACCACTACAAAATTTCCGGAGAGGTGGCAAATATCGCTTGATTTCTCCTGTTAATATGTCTTCTTGCAAATCAAATCATCCTGAAGTTCATTAGCTGTGCTTGATGTTATTTATGTTCTAATTCAAATAATGAGCAGCCTGCATTTCTTCACAAAATTAAATTTACAGAATCTCATTCTATAATCAATGAATGTCTTTAGTCCCCTTAAATGACGTGACACTCTCGAGTGTTTGGGGAATGAGATAGAGGCATGAGAACCATTTAAAAAAAAAAAAAGCCATAGACTTTTACAGTATTGTTTGTTTAATGAGCAGAGGTCAATTGCTATGGGGGTATTGACAATCTGTGGCATCCTGAAATCATTCTCTTTTTACCCAGAAATGGGTCATTGGATGAGTTTGCTGGATCTGCGGCCTTTGTCCCTAAAGACTATTTCAAGGAACGCATTTCTAGAAACTCTGTTTCTAGAAGCAGAGTTCTCTTGAGGCAGTGAGCCCCCGCAACTTTGCCGTCTCCTGTGAGGTTGCATCTTCCGGCTTCATTCAGAAAGTGCCAAGAGCAGGTGGGAAGGAATTTATCTGATCTTCATTTCTTTGCTGTTGTTGTTTATTCGTGTCGCACATTGCTTTTCAGGTGGTCCCGAGTGTAAATCACACATCTTCTGTTGAGGTTGTAAATTTTGTTTTGATTTTCTCTTGCTTTTCCAGCATGCAGTACTTTTCTTTGAATTCTGTCACGTCTTCTAAATAAAGGCAGTGCAGCGGCCCGATTTATTTCTCTGTTTAGCAACTGTGGTTTTCCGAACCGTGGCAATCCAGATGTTGTTGAGACGCTTTAGATTAACGTGACAACTGTGCGTCCTGTTGGAATCTGTTAGAAATAATCTGTTAGGTAACCTAGGATGCCGATGTGTGACCTGGCCGTAGGATGGAAAACTTACCCCGTTGTGGGGCCAGCCACACATGCGAGAGAGGGATGGAGAGGCTGCTGGTTACGTCAACACCCAATGTGCTTTAAGTCTCTGAGCTGGTTTCTTAACTTTTCCATCATCAGTCAATAAAATCAGTAGAATAGTAACTGTCCTCATGGATTTTATAGGATTGTGGGAGTTAAGAAACCCAAGAATTTGAGGAAAGCGATTTCTTTTTTTTTTTTTTTTAAGTGTGTTTGTTTGTTTATTGATGGGAGGAGAGAGAATCCCAAGAAGGCTCCACACTGTCAGCGCATAGCCTGATGTGGGGCTTGAACTCACAAGCCACGAGACCATGACCTGTACTGAGATCAAGAGTTGGGCGCTTAACTGAATGAGCCACCCAGGTGCCCCAGGAAAGCGATTTCTAATTTCTGTTCCATGCCAACGTCACATTTTACTGGAGGAGCCACTGCTAGATACTCTGTAGTTACCAGTAACTCCTTTTCCTGTGTGCTCTCCCTGACTCTACAAGGAACGACAAATATCGTAAGGGCTAACTTGTGTCTCGTGTTGAACAAACGGAGACAGTAAGAGCTATAGCACAGAGTGGCATCTGTGGTTATGATTACCCCATAAATGCCTGAAATGAGGTTCTTAGGAGTCCTGTCACTGACACATGCACAGTAACTAGGTGTCAGTGAGTATTTAACCCCAGGATCACCAGCCGGGTTTCTGACCACCACCAGCGGCCCTAAGCAATAAGGAGAGAAAGAATTAGAAGGAGAAGGAGAAAAAGAAGAGGACGATAAAACAGAAAGAAAACAAAGCAGCGTTTATGGATCAGACTCATCCTATAGCCCACCTTAACCTCCTAGAATAATATTTTAGAGACAGTTCATTTACGTCCACATGGGTAGACACAGTGCCTGCCTAAAAGAGTACATGAGGTAGAAATGGACATAGATGTTGTAATTATCAAAGTCTTTGTCGACAGCAAGTACGTAGAGATAGCAGTGTTGAGTATGAGAAAATCAGAATCGAGCCAGACTAATGGGTCGAATCCAACGATTTCAGTCTTCCTCTAGAATTCAACAGTACAGTCATGCCATTGAAGAATGTGTCTCATCTGGGGTCACCTGGGTCGGTCATTCAGTTAAGCTTCCAACTCTTGATCTCGGCTGAGGTCGTGATCTTCCAGTTTGTGAGATTGAGCCCCTCATTGGACTCCGTGCTGACAGTGTGGAGTCTGCTTGGGATTCTCTCTCTCCCTCTCTTTCTGCCCCTCTTCGTTCTCTCTCAAGATAAACAAACCAAAATGTCTCACCGTATGTGAAAATGGCATGGTTTTATTGCCCTTAGTTGAAATAACCAACGTGGTCTAAGTGCCAGTCTTGACTGTATTCATAACACATATAGTGACGTGGATCCAAACAAGATCCAGAACAGGGTCAGTTCTCTCCTGCCCTTTCTTTTTTCCATTTGTCCGGTACGGTTCTAGGCTCTGGCAGTGCAGGGGTGAACTTCCTTTCTAGGGAGGAAATGGCCAATACATAAACAGATGAGCAGGGTATGTTCCGATAATGGGAAATGTTGAGTTGAAAATAAAACAGAGACATCAGGTAGTGACTGGGGTGGAGGAGAAGTTAATTAGTTAGGATCCTGAGGGATGCCTCTCTGAGGGGCTGATTTGTACACGGGAGTTTGAAGGGTGAGAAAGAACCAGCCACGTCAGGAGCTGTGAGAAGACACAGAGATGGGCGAATGGGAAGACTCACAGGTTAAAAAAAAAAAAATGGAATTTTTGAAGAACAGAAAAGTATCAGCCGGAATGCAGCGAGCGAGGAGACCGTGGTTAGAGATGATGTTGGAAAGGAAGACAGCGCGTTTTACTGGGTGCTGATCAGGGCTGAGGTGCTCCAGCAAGAACTGATACATAAATGTGAACTCAAAAATGATGAGAAGTTACAAAACCTTTATTCATGACGCTTTAGTTAAAATGTGCCAGAGGCAGTTATCTTGAAAAGACAAGACCGGAGAGGAGAGCCATGAAGATGTCTTTGAGAAGCATTCTATTGGAAGAGCTGCAGGGGTGGTGACAGAGTAACCTCGGGCCGCTGGATGGACTGGATGGGGCCATCGCCAGGCAGAACCGTACCACTTACAGTGAAGGACTTGAACCCTCAGCCTGGTCCAAAAGTGAAACAAGCAAGCTCAGAAGGCTGCTTGTGTTTGGTCACAAAGTGTTGTCAGGCAAGGCTGGACACTGCTGTTGGGGACTCTTACCTTATATATGTGTGTTACCACGCTAGCAGAGTTCTTGACAGGTGGCACTTAATAAATGTTGGCTGGAAGAGTGGACAACCAAAGTGCAGCAGCAGTGGGTCCGAGGATGGATCTAAGCGACCCCTAAGAACACCCCTAATTCAGGGTGTTATAATTCAGTCATATGTGTGAAGTCGGAATGGTTTTCTTTCACTTTTTTCTTCTTTTTAACGTAATTTATTGTCAAATTGGCCAGTAACGTAGAGTGTATTCAGTGCGCTCTTGGCTTTGGGGTAGATTCCCGTGGTTCATCGCTTACATATAACACCCAGTGCTCATCCCAACAAGTGCCCTCTTCAATGCCCGTCACCCATTTTCCCCTCCCCCCCGCCATGAACTCCCAGTTTGTTCTCTGTGTTTAAGAGTCTCTTATGGTTTGCCTCTTTCCCTCTCTGTAACTATGTTTTTTCCCCTTCCCCTCCCCCATGGTCTTCTGTTAAGTTTCTCAAGACCCATATATGAGTGAAAACATATGGTATCTGTCTTTCTTTACAGAATTGTTTTAAATATTAAAAAAAGAAAAGTTATTTAGGAAGAAATTTGTGACTTTTGGTGGGCAGTCACAAATAACCTCTCAAACTGTAGCAAATCCTCTTACTCTTTTCAGACCTCAAAGCCACCCAACGCAAACTCTCCTACATTTCCTTTTTTTGTTTAATTTTTTAATGTGTATTTATTTTGAGAGAGAGAGAGAGAGAGCGTGAGCAGGTGAAGGGCGTACAGAGAGGGGGACACAAAATCTGAACCAGGCTCCAGGCTCCAAGCTGTCAGCACAAAACCCGATGTGGGGCTCGAACCCATGAACCACAAGATCATGACCTGAGCCGAAGTCAGATGCTCAACTGACTGAGCCACCCCGAGCACCCCATCCTACATTTCCTAAAGCTATAGACAATGACATCATTGCTGTTTAGAAATAATAGCAGAAATATAATTTACTTACAAGGGATTTTCTGATCGTTTGGCCTTTAAACGTAGGGTTTTGAAAGTTGATCTGAAATGCACCACATAATTGCCTTTAGGCTTTTAACCAAACACATATGAAATACATTTCATTATTTTATTCATTATACTTTAGCTAAAATTTGCTTTTGAAATGTGCTGTCATTTCCTTTTTTAAAAAAAGTACAATTTCAATAGTCTTAGCCTTAATGTCAAAGAAAAAAAAAACATTGAAATTCTTAGACTAGTTTCATAATTCAGAGTATGAAAAATGTTGACATGTACTCTATTGTACGTTGATCAAAGACGTTATTACGGTATGTTCTTTAATTTAAGGTGATTCTTCTAATGTGTAGCACCAATTATTCTGATCTCTGCTGAGAAGGGATGACATATGGTATTTTTATTTAACATAGATCTAGTAAGTTGGATAATTTAAGTAGATAGTTAAATACACCCAATACCTGAAATCAGCTTGCACAGATGAAGCCTCGATTTATGGAACTGGCTGAGACGCCATCAGTAGGAATATAATTTAAAAAAGGCATTGGCATTGAATGGGATACAAAGGAGGCCCTGGTTTTCCTTCATTAACTCAACAACTATTTACTAGCCTGCAGTACGGCAGGTAGTGTGTGAGGGTTTGGGGTCGAACAGTAAACAAACACGTAAAGTTCCCTGCTCCTAGAGTTCCTCACAACCACGGAAGGTTGCAAATGAGGGGACGAATGAGCTGTTCATTACAATCTTATGTGCCTGTAGAATACTTTATAGTTTACCAAGTGCATTCACAAACACTAATAGCTTTAACCCTCCCACAACCTACAGAAGAGGAGTAATAATAATAAAACAATAATATAACTAACCTGTGCTGTTTACCACGTGCCAGGCTCGCCTCTGAAAACCTTACAGGTCTCAGCTCCTTTACTTGTTACAACAACCCTGTGAAGCAGATAGTATTATCTGAGACTGAGATGGAGATGAGCTTCACTTGCCCACGACCACGCAGCTAGTGATCGGTGAAGCACAGACTCTCACCCGCTGCACTGTGTCTGTAGAAGGGGAGAGATGATGCCATGCAGGGGACTGGGGCACACTGCCAGAGGCAAGGTGGATTTAGTTTTTCTCATTTTAAGGCCTGGACTTTTCTCAGCACCCCACAGCTGCCTAGCACCAGCAGTAATACCATTGGATTAATAGCGAGCTTTTGCTAACTTACGCCATGGTAGGGAGCAGCAACCAAATCTTGTGGCTTGCGACAACAAGGGTTTATTTTTAAACTCATGTTACATGAGTACGGGGGGGTGGCTGTGGCTCTTCTCCGTGTTGTCTTCGTACTAGAAGGACAAGCCATCATCTCAGGCATGGCTGCTGTCACGGCAGAGAAAAAGAAAAATGGCGGACCATGTGATGGCTCTTAAAGCTTATACTTGGACACAGACTGTACCACTTCTGCCCACGTCTTGGCCAGAGCAGATCATACAGCCAATAGGGAGAAAATGTCCACCTTACCCAGTGAGGACACCGGAGACGGACTCTGGAGAATGAATCTGATAGAAAGGACTTATAAATATTTTGAGCAATTGTGACCCATTTTTTATAAACGTGTTCATTTTTAACAATAATTTGTTTACACTCTACTAAGTGCATGGCACTGTTCTAGTCCTTTCTCAACCGTTACATCTTAGATTTTACCTAACCCTATTGGCCTTGCTATCCCCATTTGATAGGTGAGCAAACTGAACAGAAACAGCAAAGTTGCATAGCTTGCATAACAATTCTTAAAGGATTGAATCAGGTTTTGAACACCTGAACTCCTAAACCTTAGGCTTTTCACTTTAATATACTGCCTGTTGGTAGAGAAATTCCTCGTGAATTTGATTCCATTTTGGGCAGATGAAAAATTCTGGTACGTGGATGATTGCCGGCTAATAGAGTGAAACTCAAGCTGTCTGAAACCTATAAGGCAATTAGTCATTCTGGCTGAGTTTTCCAGATTATTGAGGATTTAGTCCTTTAAAATAAGAACTTGTAGATTTCTATTGGAAAACGTTCTATTTCTATTGAAAAACACTGAAAAACATGCACATTTGTAGGAATTCTCAGGTAGTCTACAGGAACAGTTAAACATGGAACAATTAATTGGTAATGTTTCTCGTGTCAGTGTCGACTTAACTCCAGCAGAAGCTTTAATGGTGCAAGATTTTCAGATGGGTATAATAATCAGTTATGCAAACATGGGTTTGCTTATATGTGATTATCTTCAATATCTAAAGGTCCGTAAAACAGCGCAACAGATTTGCTCAGAGTGATGAGGGCTTTTACCAACGAGTCAGAAATTTCTTCTTGATGTCCATTGTCAAAAAAGGTATTTTCATTTGAAGAGATCTGTGGCCTTAATTAAGTGGCTGCATTTTGGGGTCTGAGTTTCCTAGTGATTCTTCTCCAGGGGCATCAGTTGGGGTCCGAAAAGGCTCTTCCACTGAGAAAGTCATCCTGAGAACTTGTCTTTTACTGTTAAAATGGAAGAGTGTGGAGAGCAAAGGAAATCACCGCTACGCTTTCTCATCCTAGATGAGGCTTTTTGCCCAGTATAATTAGACTCACCTTTTTTACAACTCTGAATTCAAGGTATAAAACGGAGTGGTTGATAGTTTAGTAATTACTAGGATTCTATTTTCCCCCAAGGCAAAGTTTTATCTCCTTTAATGGGAGAAATCTGTTTATGGTCATAATATATACTGACAGTGTATATCTTACATGTAAAGATACTCTCTCGAATGTTGAGTTAAAATGGGTACAGGACATAAAATTATTGGTCACCGTGCATGAGATCTACCGATGATAGTGATTTATATTAGTGGTATTTTATTCATTTCGGGACATTAATGGGTATACTTGCATTTAAATTAAAATATGTGATTGCTGATAATGTCACATGCCCAGACTAGTCAATCACTCTTAATTATTGAAGTAAAGACACAACTTTCTATTATTATGCTCTTTATAAGTCAAACAAATATGAAGTGCAAAGCTTTTAAGACCTCTAAAATCTCTCCATCAGGTGTATACTGCTGTGAAAGTAGAAATTGCTTTCATGGAGATTTGGAAGGGGAAAAAAATTTAAATAACGAAGTGATTTAGTGTGCAGTTGGCAAATCAGCATACTTAAAATACATGAATATTAAAATAAAGGATGCAATAAACATAACTACTGACTTGCTGGTTATTGAGCTTGACTTTTAAGTTAAGATCTTTTTCTCCTAAAATTTTCTCCATACGCCTTCAGAGTTCCTCCTGTTGTTATTTTTTCAAGATCACTGTCAGGTGAAGTCTGATTCTCCTCACAGAATTCACCTGAGTACTTAAATGGACATAATTACTGTGCGAAGGTTCTGGAATCCCTTTGGGTTCAGTCCTTGAGTTGAGACATTTTATACATAAAACGACACCTGGCCAATAAAAGGAATCAAAATGGCAGTTTATTCAGTGCGTATTAAGTGCCAGCATGTGTCTCAGTTAATCACACCTCGGAAGCCCTTTCGGTTTAGAACAATAGTTACCCTTGGTCCGGCGGGAGAGGAAACCCAGTTCTTGCAGGGTATAGATGCCTACCCTAAGTCACAGAATTTGTACGGTTAGAATCTGGACTCAGATTCTTGCCGTCAAAAGCCTAGGCTGTACTACCTGATCAACGCTGCTCCCAGATCCCACGTTACCTTTGGAAAGATAAAGTGATTTTTATTTTCTTACCGACAGAGCCTTTGATCTCTCCGGTGTCACACGTTTTATTTTAAGGTTTGATATGGCCTATGGACATCCAAAGGCACTGCCTTCTTTTTGATCCATTATTTCCAGGAAGAACCAGAGAAGTTGATGGGATTATTCAGAATTTCCCAGGCTTCAGGTTAATTAGACCGCTTTATACTGAAGGCAAATTCCAGTATCTTAGACAAAGAAACATTTTGGTTGATACCCAAAAGCCCGAGACTCTCCTTATTTGTTTTCTTAAGTTGAGTTCCCTCTTTCTCCTCCCCACAATCTTCAGGCTCTGAAAAGTAAATGATACTATCTTTTCTAAATGGAAGCGAACATTTAATTTTTATGATTAATCACCGTTATCTAATCTATCTTGTTTAAATGAAGTTAATACTTACCAGAGGGATTGAAGACAGTGTGACATTTGTCTCAAAATTGAGATAACAGGTGTCACAAACACAGTGAATGTTTTTTTTTTTTTTTTTAAATACAGTTTATGACAAAAAGTGGACTTTTCTGAGAGAAAAGAGTCTTCTTGAAATGCCAGTTCCCTTGGCTGACTTTACGATAGATGTATGCATTTTGTGCTTTTGTGTTTGCTCTTAGCAAATCTCTGTGTCCCCGGTCAGGCTGCAGGTTCATTGCTTGGACCTTCTGTTACTCTTCTGTGAACCTACCTTCCCATCACTTGCTTGCTTGCTTGCTTGCCTGTTTGCTTATTTATTTATTTATTTAGAGAGAAAGAGAGCACGAGTGTGCAAGCAGGGGAGGGGCAGAGAGAGAGGGAGAGAGAGAATCCCAAGGAGGCTCTGTGCTGTCCGCCCAGAACCCAGTGTGGGGCTCGATCTCAGGACCCTGTGGTCTTGACCTGAACTGAAGTCAAGAGGCAGATGCTCAACCGACTGAGCCAGCCAGGCACCCCTTCTGTGAACCTTTCCCTGTCCTTCTGTTCCTGCATGGAAAAGGTTTGAATTAGTGGATCGTGATGGACATCGGTTTCTCAGTGCCAAAAAGTGTGTTCTTTCTGGTGGAGCATGTTTTCTCATGAGTGAAAAATCCAAGGCTTAATACCTCTCTGTGAAGTTTACAGGTATGGTGTTAAACACAGGACTGTGCTGAGTGCTGGGTAAAGACAGGGAGGGATTTGGGGAGGCTTCTTACTGCCCCCAGATGACCCTTTGAGCCACATCCCCTTCAGTCCTGCCTTGTTCTCTCCCTTTCTTGAGAACTTTTTTTTTTTTTTTGTAGTTTTGAAGCTTTAAAACATGATAGGGAAAAAAAAATTCTCATTGAAAAAATTGCAAAAGAGAGTAAGATAATATTTCGCAAGAATATTGGTTGACTTAAAAACTGGACTGGAAAGTGGTCCTCCTGGTATTTAGTTCTGTTCAAGTTATGGATGTGTTGAGGAAGGCAGGAATGTTTCTCATCCTTTTAGGTCTTTATAAGCAGCAGAAAGCTTTGGTTAACAGAGCAGAGTTTCCCTTATTTAGGTACATGTTACACTGAAAATAGTAATCCTTTTGAAGTGCAAATTTTTTTCACTTAAACATATTAAGCTGGAGGAATTCGGACGTGCCTAAAAAGCCTTTTATTTCTTTGGTCACAACCTATTATTTTATTTTTTTTTTAACTTTGGGATTTCAGTTGCCATATTGTGTTTGTGTCCTCAGTCTCAGGTTTCCGGAGACATTAGGACTAAAACAACCCAGCCCGTTGGGGCACCAAATACATCAGTGCCCGTCAGTCCGTTGAAATGACAGCAAGGCTGTGACAGTCAGCAAGAGCACAATGAATACAACACGCTAAGTTTGGGCATCGTGTTTACACATTGGCCACGTGTATGTGAATATGTCCATAAGGCAATTCCATCAGTACTCATTTACCGAAAGACTGAATACGTTCTGAAAATTGGGAACTGTCTCAAATTTGAATGCAGCACAGAGGAATCCGTTTTTATCCGAAACTTTAGGAGTTGCGTATAATTTAAATTTTAGAGCTTAATTTTTGTGTCATTTGGCAAGGTTGACAGCCCTCTGGGACCCCGCTGGCTTTCGCCTTCTGCACAGTAGCCAGATCTATGTCTCTTTTATTGGGTAAACCTCCTAAGACAGTTTGAGTCTATAGGAGCTCTATAAGCCCATCATCATAATATACCCCCAAAGCACAAACCTCATAAACACTTTCAAATGTTTAATAGAAGAGATCATTAGCTGTGTTTAGGAAGAGAGCTGATCAACAGTGAAAGAAAAGAGCTCATTATTATAAGGCAATTAACCTAGGACCTGCACCAGGGCTTGCCCCACCTTTCTGTTTGTTTCCTCACCCTGGATTGTATGGGAAAAGAGATTAAATGAAAGCTTTCAGAGAATTTTTATGTTTTCTTCTTTCCAGTAGCGATGCTAAGACTCCAGATGTGCCAGCATCTCCTGCAAGCTGAGAGGTCCGGGTGTGATTCGGGGATTAGTGTGGAGCTACAGCGATTCCCAAAGAAGCAGGCCTTCCAAGGGCCAGCAACGAGTCTGTCCCCAGCACAGGCAGCAGCTGCCGAGGGGAGTTGTCCCTTAGAGCTTGCATGGCCTGCCAGAACTGGACTTATTTGTTTGTGGGAGAGGATGGGTCCAGAGAATAAGACTAATCAGACCAGTGCTTTCACAGCCAGTTCCGAAACCTGGGTTTTTCGTTATTACCATCTTTTTTTTTTTTTTTTTTTTTGTCTTGTCCTAAAGGATAAGGCTGAAGCACTGACAAGCTGTGTTCTGAAGGTGTTGGGTGTTTAACCTGCACGACCCCACATCTGCATTCTCATATGCCCTTCATGCATTCCTTCTTTCCTGTTCTTTCTACGCTGTTCTATGACTTCATCCTTTCCATCAGAAAAACGTGGGTTTCGGTGTCCCTGTGGTGCCCATTAAGGGCACATTGAGCTCTCTGGGGCACCACCACCGGCCCTGGCCACTCTGCACTATCAGCTCGGCAGACGAGCAGGTTCCGTTAGTCCTGCAAATGATGGGGAAACCAGAGCTTCTTCCCTTCCGCTGCTTCCAGAGGTTATCCCGATCATTCTCAATTATTTCAGCCCGAAAGTTGTAAGAATAAAATGCATGAGAGAATTGTCTCTTTTCCCCTTTGGCCATAGCTACAGAGAAGAATGGATCAAATTAGAATATATTATGGGTTCCACTTCAGGCTGTCTTAAGTGTGGGGCTGTTTCCAGGAAAGGGGCGGGTGGCAGATGATACAACACTCAGGAAGGATTTCATCCTTTAAAAGACTTTCTTCTGAACGAACAGAACTGCCCATTCGTCTACTGAAACTGATGACCGCGTTGCAAGCTCTGTACGTTAGCCGTTAACATTTTCGGAGTATGCATTTACTGCTGTATTCCGTAGATAAAACCTTAAACTGAAAAATGCTTTCATCTCCTCCTTAAGATTCTCCAGCTCTCAAAAGTTTGACATAGTGCCCGTGAAGAATCTCAACACCAGCTTTTAGGGGTTGGTGAACATAATCACCTGTAATTTTGTTTTCCTGCTTTTCTCTTGTAAAGTGGCCTTTGGCCTTTGATGTGCTTGTCTGAGAAAAGACCATAGCATTGCAATTGTAGAGTTTGTTTCAGGTGTTTATTTTAAAATTCTTATGAACTTGGATATTCTCGTTGCCACATAGAGCAAGATTTCAGCTGCGGTTGGAGCGTTTCCATTTGTAATATAGCCCAATATAAAGCCAAATTAAATGGAAATAGTTGTAGGCCAAATTTTGTTGGATTATTATTTTTAGCTTACTCTTTTTCTTCCTTCAAACATTGCTTTAAATATATATTATATATAAAAATATATGTTAAAAAAAAATATATATATATATAACTACCACCACCACTCCCAGTGCCATTTTTTTTTTCTCCCAGCTTCACACAGACCTCACTTAGAGTAGGAATGGTGTCCAAAAAGGTCCCGAATACATTCAAGGATACTAGCAGATTGTAGCTACTATGGAGCAAAACGGTTATTACATTTGGCAACGGTCCTCAAACACTGGCATTGCCCCAGAATCACTTGAAAGGCTGGGTAAGGGTGCTGGTCCACTTCAGACTTGGATTTAGTCTGGACTGGGGCTCAAGAATTTGCATTTCTAACAAGTTCTCAGGTAATGTTGAGCCCCCTGATCTGTGGCCACGCTTTGAGAACCTCTGCGTAACCGTCCTGTCCACATTCCTATGTAACGTGTGTGTGTGTGTGTGTGTGTGTGTGTGTGTGTGTGTGTGTGTATGGGTCTTATATATGTAGATATTTTTGTATGTTATGTGATGGTGTAATGTAAGGCACATCCATGGATCTGATCACGATTGCCCTCCAAGCCTGGAGGACACTGTAGGTGGTTGATTCTATGGAAGGAGCCACGCCAGTAACGTCTGAAACAATTGGTCTGTTGGGACAAAAGGAAACTAACAGAAGTGAAGTGGGAGAATGCATATTTGACATGACAGAAGTCTGAGCATCTGCAGGACACAGCATACCTTGCATTACCACTGCCCAAGGGTTCATTGCTATGGCTGTAACTGACTTGCAGAAACCTGGAGGGAGGCGTGATTGGTGACTCAAAGGGACAGCAACCACTGAGGCCAAAAGGATCCGCAGTGGATCTCCTGTGCCTGCGATTCGTCTTTAACCGCAGCCCCTGGTCATGGGCATCACTACCCTCATTTTACTGATGGGAAATTCACAAATCAGAGAAAACACGTAGGTCATAAAACTATTCCATGACAGAATTGAGACTCACACCTGTTCATCTGTCCCCCAAACTGCTACCCTTCATACGATGCTGCATCTAGAGGAGAAGGAACAAGACTTTGCCGTTTATGCTGTACTTACCCCACCAATAAATGTCATTGCCAGATCTGTGTTATTATTGTGATGCATGAGCAACGCATTAATATATCCCGAATGTAAAATGTTCACAGGGTTTAGGAGTACATAGTATAAATGTATAAAAAACATGGACATAGTGTGTCGTATATACGAGTATATACGTACCATGTAGATACCATATACAACATAGTTCATAAATAAACATATCAAGTATATAGGATAATATATGTAGTGTGTGGTATATGCTTCCAGTTCTTTCTACGCATGTACAAACAGGTATGTGCACGTGTGTATTTTTTAACCTAAATGAAATCCTACTACATGTGTTTCTGGTTTCTGAGCATATTACTGAATTTAATGGGTAACATATTGTTTGCTAAAACTCACCAGTACTTTATATGAAATATTTTAAGTGATTTATAATGACTTCATTAGACAATTAATAACTTCAATCCAAAAGGAATACTCATGGGGAAAAGCAGATTCAATTTTCATATTTTACAACTGTAAACAGAACAATGTCAGTGGAAATGTTCGCTACATTGTTCACTTAGGTATCCGATGACCACATACTTTCAATTGCATAGTGTGTTCAGGAAAGCCATTTTTCCCCCTCAAAAAAATACAGCAAAAAAAAAAAAAAAAAAAAAAAGGAAAGAAAGAAATCTGGCCAAGGGCGAATTTGCAATTCAAAGGAAAAGGTATTGTCATGTAAGGAGTCCGAGTGAGATATTTCCACTGCTTTCTGAGTTTCAGCTTGTTCCTTGTAACTCTGCAAGCGTTACAGACTTCAATCCCACCGTGTAAAAAGCAAATCTTTGAATTTTGCAACCATCTTACACAATCTTTTTTGTACAAGACCCTACTGTGACTACCTATTAAACTAATGTCAGGATTTTAGAGAGGTGGTTTTAACAAAGAAACCTACCTCTCTTCTCAGAGAGCGTTTGTAACATAAACATCAATCTGTGAAGGACAAAGCTTTGCTTGTCTGGAACTGGCTCCAGAAACTCGGCGTCGAAAATGCTTACCAACCTCATGCGTGTATATTTTTGCCCTGTTGTGCTTTCTGTTTGGCTGGCTTTTTGAATTTGTGTGGGAGAATGACAACTAGCTTTTAAATGTGTTAGTAATTGGGGGGATCTGGGTGGCTCAGTCGGTTGAGTGTCCGACTTCGGCTCAGGTCGTGATCTCACAGTTCGTGAGTTGGAGCCTTACATCGGGCTCTGTGCTGACAGCTCAGAGCCTGGATCCTACTTGGAGTCTGTGTCTCCCTCTCTCTCTGCCCCTCCCCTGCTTGTGCTCTGTCTCTCTCTGTCTCTCAAAAATAAATAAACATTAAAAATATTTTTTAATATTAGTTTTTATTTTAATATTAGTTTTTAATTATTAGTAATTAGATAAGGCAGATACCTTTGTCTGTAAAGCTAGTTATATCTTTCACATTTCAATGGGACCCTAAGCTAGAAGATGGCAGGGAAATAGTAGAGAAGAATAAAGCTAAGTACTAGGTGGGGTTCCCTCTGCATAGGTGTGTGTGCTCTGATTCTGGGGACCCCAACTACAGGATAGGGTCATGGGATCGGACCATGATGCTTGTTTTCTACAGATAACGTATGGGACATTCTAGGGAGCCACTTCCAAATTTTATAAGTTATTTTCACGAATATTTTAAGGAAGTTATTGTTTTAGTTCCTTTCTTTGACTGTTTTGATTGGGAATATGAAAAAAAGTAGGCAAAGCGGTGTTAAAACAAGCATCTCCAGGGGCGCCTGCGTGGCTCAGTCGATTGGGCCTCCGACTTCAGCTCAGGTCGTGATCTCACGGTCCATGAGTTCAAGCCCCGCGTCGGGCTCTGTGCTGACAGTTCAGAGTCTGGAGCCTGCTACAGATTCTGTGTCTCCCTCTCTCTCTGCCCCTCCCCTGCTCACACTGTCTCTCTCAAAACTGAATAAACATTAAAAAATTAATAAAGAACGATGATTCTCATAGGAGAGAATAGGAAAAGTAAGAGAATATAATATCAGCTTTGGGGAGTATTTGCAAATACTTGTTCTGAAGAAGGTAATACTATAAAAGCAATCTTGCCCAAACTGGGGTCAGTCCCCACGGAGACAGCTTGGGTGACGCCCCAATTAACCCCCTCTGAAAGTGCCAGTATGTCAGTGTAAGCACCAGGTCGTCCTCTTACATGTAAGTACACGTTATGTGTCCTACCTCGACTGCATACACGCTTCCCCGAGCACAATGGGCTGTTTTAGCCAGTCCTTCACCAAGGCCAGAGAAGAGACCCCTCTGGGAACTTCCACAGTTGATTTGGAGGATCCCCAAGTTGTTCTCGCCACTTTTCTCGGTGAAAATTGCCAAGACCATCAGCCCAACCACATATCGTTCTGGAAGCGACGCGTCTTTTGTAAGAAAAGGAAAGGGGGTAGGCATGAACACTGTGATTCCGGGGGACTGACACATGTGAAGATAAATAATGAAGAAACGCATTTTTTAACACCAATTAAGTGCCTTACCTGATCGTCTCATGACTACACGGCATTTGTAATAACTCAATGACACAACTAAATGAAATTTAAAGGATTTAATTAGGCAATTTTATTAAAATGTCAAAAGCTGTTTGCTTACCCTACCGAGATGGTGACTACATTCAAACTTTATTATCCTTTTTTGTTGAATTCAGAGAACTCAGAGATATTAATTTCTATATCCTGAAATATAGAATATATCCTCTATCTATAACTCAGAGATATTAATGCAGAGATCTTGAAATGGACAGAGTTTGGTCATGCTAATTTTTTTTGACAGGTTTGAGAGATCATCATTACTTTCATATGTGTGCGACTAGATGGCAGTCTCTGTGTTGATCTGCAGCCATTTCTCTGTAAGAATTAGAGCCCTGATGGGCAAGGCGTGTCACAGCCCTGACCCCTCAGTCCCAAAGATGGTTCAGGCACCTGCAGGGGCGAGAAAAGAAATTCATATAGAGGAAGGAGAAGTTAAAAGATGTGATTTGTTTTCACAAAATAAGAATGTGAAGGTTTGGAGACAGTTGACAAAGGATATGGAACTATGGCACATGGCAGTGACTTTCCAAATGCTCTTGAGTGGATCAAAGGGACAGGGCTATGAATGAAGTAGAGTTTCATCCAGGGGACAGAGCAGCAGAGATGCCAGCACACGAGACCCTCTCCCCCTTGTGAATGTAAAGTAGGACCACCGTGGTCTCCCCGTTGCCTTTTCTTCCTCCCCATCTGAGGTTTAAAACTAAGGGGTGTGGGGGTGCCGCGGTGGCTCAGTCCGTTGAGTGTCCGACTTCAGCTCAGGTCATGATCTCACGGTCTGTGAGTTCGAGCCCGGCATTGGGCTCTCTGCTGACAGCTCAGAGCCTGGAGTCAGCTTTGGATTCTGTGTCTCCCTCTCTCTCCCTCTGCCCCTCCCCTGCTTGTTCTCTCTGTCTCTCTCTGTCGCTCTCTCCCTCTCTCTCTCTTAAAAAATGAATGAACATTTTTTTAAAAGTTTAAAACTAAGGGGAACTGAGCCTTGCAAAATGAAGTGGGCGGGAATCTCAGAGAGTATCTAATCTCTACCCTTTCACTAAGGAAAAGCGTTTTCAAATAATGCTAATAAGTTTAGATGAATGACTGAATGAATGAATGATTGAATGAATGAATGAATCAATCAGTAACTTGGGGAAACAGCATAGAAGGACATCTACAGTAGCCCAAACCTCACTCTCAAAATCTTCACTTTCAGAAAATGCTCTTGTAGAGTTGTATTGGTCAAGTTCAGTTCTATTTATGATCTGGACCCTCTAAAGACAGATTCTATAGTCAGAATATTCTTCATGCTTCATATTCTTACAGGTCACTTCAAAATTGCAATTTCTCTGGCCCTACTATGAAGCCTTTCTGAAAATGGTATTATCCCTACATGGGACCTAAATAGTGGATCCTGAGCTGATTGACAGCTCTCTTAAAAAAAAAAAAAAAAAAAAGCCTAACACAAACATGGATCATAGGTGGTGTTTTACATTCTGCTTTATTTTGGTTTCGGGGGAAAAAATCAAGCTTCCACCTTCCTTAATTCCTCCAGGGCCTGTGTTCTCTTATCTCTGTCCACTTTAAAACTGCAGTTCAGGATATAGAAATTCCTCACGCTAAGACAACCAGCGTCTTGCGGGCTCTTAGTGTTTATTATAACCGATCACGTTTCCTTAAAACAGGGCTCAATCTTTATAACCACTTAGTTCTCACCTTACAGCAGGATTCGTTCTTCTCTCTTGACAGTTCAAAGTCTGACCACCCCTTTCCTAAGTGCTGTTGAAAAGACCTTTCCTTGAAATTTAGTCTTCAGGGCATCCATTGATTCCAAAAGACCCTGGTTCAGGGTCAAAAGAATTGCATAGGAAACAAAAGCTCTCCTTTTCGCCCCCTTGCAGTTCTTGTAAAGAAGGCTGTTCTGTCCTTCCATCGTACGTTGGAGGGGGCACAGCACATCAGGCACAGGTGGACCCAGTGATGCATTTCAATTCTTGTCACAGAAGAAGGGGACATGTCCTTGAAGACTGTTTTGCCTACTTTTCACCTGCAATAAGAACGAAGGCACCGTGAGAGAGGGAAACAGTAGGGATTTTGAGATGTGTTGATTTCTTGGCTGTGTGTGATGCCTTGTCTTTGGACCTCAATCCCATAAGCAGTAGCAATATTTTTATAGGACTTCCCATCTGCAATAAATTGTACAACAGTAATTAATTCTCACAGCATCCATTTGACTAAAGCATTATTATCCCTGTATTATAGAGGAAAAAAAACTGATTTGCCAAACCCCACAAAGAAAGTCAGTGTCGGAGTAAGGATTATCTCTCAGGAGGGTCTAAAAGTCTAATCTCAGCTCTGAGATGATTTTTTTATTTTTAATTTTTTTTTTTTTCCTGTAGGAACAGATGCATTGGGGATTTACCAGGTAAATTCACTAAGGCTGCATGAACGTGGAATATGGTTCTGCCCTCGCTGAGTCTTTGTGACTGCTAGACCAGTTTAAGCTGCTTAGATGTAGCTTGTTTTCAGAAAGTCCCATCAACAAAGATATAAAGACATAGGGTGACTTCTTGTATGATGAACGTAACCAAAATTTTGGTCGACCCGTTTCCATATAGATCCTGTCAAGGTGTAGTCTTGTCGTTGAGTGAATAGACTGACTTTTGCAAAGATTGGGTCGACTAAGCTATTGAATTCACATTCTTTCCCGTGATAACGACTTACTTATCTTAGGACATTAATATCAAGAATCAGGAAAAGAGAAAAAGAAATGACCCAGCAGTCTAAAAACACTTGCCCCAGTTCTGTAAACCAATAACACAAGGCCAGCGTGCACTACTCATTGAAAAACTCTTCAGAGCTCATATACCACATGCTTAGACGTAGTGATAACAGACCTCCACCAGACTCACCAGGTAAACGAGCAAATAAAACCAGACTAGGGCAAATCTAGAGGCACACACACAGAAAGCCAAAGCTGGCCCCTCTGAGAGCAAGGGAAGAAACAGAACTCTACCAACTACATAAAGACTCAGAACTCTTGTCCGTCTCAGACAGTATTCTCCTGCACAGACGAGCCACGTATGCTGTGTGTGTAGTCTTTAAGGACAACACAGGATAACAACTTTCATGCCTACTGTTTGTAATCGTAAATAGAAATATGCATTTATCCGGTGACTGTGTATTCAGCTCCTGGGACTCTGACAGTAACAAGACAGATGTGGTTCCTGCCCTGATAGAGTTTATAGTCCAAACCGGGGAAAACTCAGAGTGCAGGAACACGTGTTATTAAATGATTTCAGCTCGTGATGAGCGCTGTGAGTGAGATCAACCGAGTGCGACGAGGGGGAACAGCTAAGGGTGAGGCCCTGACGCCCTTCGGACCCAGGGATCAGGAGCATCGGCCTCGTGCCTCCCTGTGGTGTGAAGGCTGACAAGCCAGCCGTGCCAAGAGCAAGGAGGGGGGATCATTCCTAACCTGGAGACATGCTCAAGGGGAGCAGGGCAAGAACAGAGGTTGGAGGCAGCAGCCAGCCCCTATAAGGCCCCGAAGGGTCTGATTTAAACGTGTAAAAGATGATTAATTGTGAGTTGCAGGGTTGAGGAGAGTCATGATCAGGTGAGGAATGAAGGTCGGGGATGCTTCGGTAATCCCCTGAGGAAGACAGAACAATCTTCCCGACCTATAACAAAATAACTAACACCTGCTAAGGAGGGACCACGTGTCAGGCACCGTGCTCCCCGGTTCGACCCCAAAGCGTCCCTGAGAGAGACAAGCGCGAACATTATCCTCTGGTGCAGTTGAAGAAGGTGTGGCTGAGAAGGTGCAGACTTTTGCCTGAGGTGTGGCTGCTCCATCAGCGGGGGTTGAACTCCCATGATCTGGCTCCAGAGTTCACAGCATTTCTCATGGGAAGCTCTACCTGGCAGATGTTTGAAAGATAGGTCCTTCAGGCAGGGAGGGCACCCCCAAGAAGTCTGACCAAAGCATGCTCCTCTCCACTCTGGTGAGCGAATCAATAACGTGATATGGCTACAAGTCCCGGCTTTGTTTCCTTTCAACTCGACATCTTTATTCCCTTAGACATCTTCCAGGAAGGCGGTATTGATTGTACCACATTTCAGTAGTACATGTTGATTGTAAGGGGGAGAAAACGTGTACATTCTGGTAGAAGGCAGGTGCAAAAACAATTAAAAATCGGGACAAAAACCCCCCAAGAGCTTGGCTGACCCTATTCAGACTTGAGGACGAGGCCGCATTCAACACCAGGCAATTTAAAGCAGTGAATACCCGGTTTTCCACGGACAAAGGGACTGTGCAAATTGAGAACCGTGAAGGAATGCCAGTTCAGAATTTGAGCTTTACAAAAATATTTTGGTTTACATTTAATTAAGGAGCTTTGTATTCTAAAGATTAAAGCATAAAAATAGTTATCTTTCTAGGAAGGATGTTCCTGCTGTTCGTGCTTTCAGTGAGAAGAGCATCTTCTCAGGTATACGTACAGGTGTTCTTTCCTCCAAAGAGGGACTTGTTGGAGCAAGGAACAAAGTCAGTAACAACGCGAAAGATACGTCCGGGGGCGCGGTGGGGGGCAGTCTTGCTAGAGGCCAGAATTACCGAGAAGAACCATCTAGAGGTGAAGACCTGGGGAATGCTGCCATGATAATGTTTGCATGAGAAGAAACTTGCGGAAGAGCTGAACCAAGAAAATGTTTTGAGTGGGTGGCAGTTGCTACGGGCTAGACTTGGTTGAAAATTGTAATCTTATTTCTGTGTAGTGTCATAAGGAGAGAAACTGTGTGTACCCAGCCCCTCTTCAGAAAGGAGAAAGGAGCCAGTCCTGAAAATAGAGACCCCTGTGTACGCTGACCCCTAAGACCGAAGAAGTGATCTACCCCTTGACTTAAGCAGCAGTCTTGACACATTTGCCACCTCCAGTGATGACTATGCAGAAGCAGGGTAGAAAGAGACAGAAGGGAAGTTAGGAGGGTAAGGGTGACTGGGGTCACGTGCTCCCCCCCCACCTCCCAAGTCACCTCAAGTCAGGCTTGCTTAACAGCAGCATCTTATGCTGTTTTTGACACGTAAGTAAGCTGTGATACGTCGAAATTCTATGGAATGAAAGGCAGAATTTTTGGCATGGTACTTGGGTTGTGAAACTTGCAAGATAATGATTAGTTTTAAAATATACATAATGTGGGGGCGCCTGGGTGGCGCAGTCGGTTAAGCGTCCGACTTCAGCCAGGTCACGATCTCGCGGTCTGTGAGTTCGAGCCCCGCGTCGGGCTCTGGGCTGATGGCTCGGAGCCTGGAGCCTGTTTCAGATTCTGTGTCTCCCTCTCTCTCTGCCCCTCCCCCGTTCATGCTCTGTCTCTCTCTGTCCCAAAAATAAATAAAAAACATTGAAAAAAAAAAAAAAAAAAAAATTAAAAAAAAAAAAAATAAAAAATAAAATATACATAATGTGCAGCATATCGGGAGATTAAAGGGCTGTTTCAGAGATTAAGTCAAATGGCCCCTTACTTGTTCGTTCAGAATTTTTTTATTGATTTGACCATTGATTTATTTTCTTTTATTGATTTGATTACACTGGTTGGCTTTCGTTATTGTCCCATGTAATGGCGGAGAGTTCCCAGCTGTGTGCCGTCTGCCTGGAACCTGCTTTGAGGACCATTCTTGGACATTCTCTCTGTTGAGCAGGAAAGACTGAAGAGGGGCAGCTACAGGTCATGATACCGGGCAATCATTAGACATCTCTCAGACAGCCTGGGAGCTCTTCAAGAGCAGAGATCTAATCATATTCCCAGCACCTGCTATATTGTAATTCTGCCCTACCCCAAGATCTGTGGAAATATTACTCGACTTTTTCAAATGGCATATGCATTCATTCACAGATTTTGATTGTCCATCTATAGGTTGGCAAACAATGTTTGAGGCCCTGGGAATTCAATGGAAAGAAGATCTTTATTCTCATGGCATGTATATTTTACTAGAGTAATAAAGAAGTAAACAGATATTGAACAAGATAATTTCAGAGGATAGTAAGAACTATTTTATTTTTGTTTGTATTTTTAATTATTTTTTATTTTTTTAATGTTTATTTAGAGAGAGAGAGAGCAGGGCAGAGACAAAGGGAGGGAGAGAGAGAGAGAGAGAGAGCAAGCACAGAGCCCAACACGGGGCTCGATCCCACCAACTGTGAGATCATGACCTGAGCTGAAACAAAGGGTTGGGCACTTACCGGACTGAGCCACCCAGATGCCCTTTTTTTGTTTTTTGTTTTTAATTGAAGTATAGTTGCCATGCAATATTGCATTATGTGCAACATAATGATTCAACAATTATATAGATGATGAGATGCTCCCCACAATAAGCAGAGCGACGTCTGTCACCATACAAAGTCATTACCATATTGTTGACTATATTCCCTATGCTGCCCATTACATTTCCACGACTGACTTATTTTATGATGGGAAGTTTGTAGCTCTGAACCCCCTTCACCTATCTTGCCCATTTCCTCCCATCCCCCCGCCCTGTGGCAACCACCAGTTCGTTCTCTGTATTTATGGGTCTTTCTGTTTTTATTTGTTGGTTCATTTGTTTTGTTTTAGATTCCATATATAAATGAAATCAGAGGGCACCTGTTCTTTCTTGGGCTTATTTCACTTAGAGTTATACCCTCTAGGTCCATTCATGTTGTCCCAAATAGCACGATCGCATTCTTTTTCTTTTTGGCTGAGGAATACTCTATTGTGTATTTGTAGCACGTCTTCATTATCCATTCGCGTATTGATGGACACTTGTGTTGCTTCCATATCTTGGCTGTTGCAAATAATGCTGCAGTAAACACAGAGTTGTGTGTATCTTTTCGAATTAGTGTTTTTATGTCCTTCAGGTAAGTGCCGGATGTCGAGTTACTAGATCGTATGGTGTGTTCCTATTTTTAATTTGTTGAGGAACTGCCACACTGCCTCCCATAGTGGCTGCACCAACTGACATTCCCTCCAGTAGTGCATGAGAGCTTCCTTTTGTCTACATCCTCACCAACACTTATTATTTCTCACCTTTCTTATTTTAGCCCATTCTGACTGGGTGAGGTGATATCTCGTGGTGGTTTTGATTTGCGTTTTCTGGATAGTTGGTGACGTCGCGCACCTTCTCCTGTGTCCGTTGGCCATCCGTACGTCTTCTTTGGAGAACTGCCCATTGAGAGTTATTTTTTGAAAGATGTTATGTGTCGGAGTAGGAAGCAGGCTACTTCAGTTGGTTGATCAAGCAAGGCCTCTCTGAGGAGGTGAACGTGTACAGAGGCCAGAATAACCGGAAGTCCCCAGCTACGCAAGGATTTCGGGAGGTGGCCTTCCAGGCAGAGACATCAGGTGGCCCATAGACCCTAAGAGAGATGGCCTCTGTTGTTTTCCTGGAATAGAAAAGGCCAGTGTCACCAGATAGACATATCATTTCCCATTTAAGCATAGGGCTTGAACTGAAGGTGTTTTGCCCTTTATGGTCAAAACCAGATGGCCCCCATTGACCTTTTACCAAGTGAAAAGAGTAGAATGCAAGTAAACTTAAATAGTTATCAGGTAACCATTTGTGACATCATGGTTTAGCATTTTAAAGGACAGAATATTCTTCAGGGCACTTACCCCTTAGCTCTCTTGGAGATAAACATCTGTGATAGTGTGTTGAAAAGAGCATAAGGTTTCATCAATCCTTTGACTAGAAAGCTACCCTCTCTGGAAAAAATGTACGGTGCATCATTTGTTTAAATGCCAAGGATCAGTAAATATTATAAACAAATTTTCAGTAAAATCGTCAAAGGTATTTTCCCACTGAAAGTGAATTAATCATTGCCATATTTTTAAACACGGCTGTCCAATTATTTTAAATAACGTACAACGTTTAACTTTGTTATTCGCCTAGAGAAAAGAATGTTGCAGTGAAAATTGTCAGCTAAATTTTCTTAGGTTATCTGATTTTCCGTTGTTTATCTTGTGCTTATTATCTGTCAAAGTGATATATTTAGTGTAGTCTGTCCGTATGCATGTATGTACACACCTCTCCACTTGGCAACATTTTTAAAAGATTTTATTTTTAAGTACTTTGTACACCCGACATGGGGCTCGAGCTCGCAACCCCAAGATCAAGAGTCACATACTCCACCGACTGAGCCAGCCAGGTGCCTCTCCATTTGGCACATGTTGATGGCTGTCTGCTATATGCATAGAGTCTCCTGAGTAAGATGGAATGAACTGAATTCTGTGTTGGTTACCGCACCACCTTGTTAAATAGAGCTGTGTTAATTTCATTTATTATTATTGTGAGGAATAGTACAGAAAGCAAGAAACATTTCTATAAAGCCTCCTTGGCAGGAACCTCTCATGTCTACGTCAGAACAAAATGTCCTGACTTGAAAAATAAAATGGAAATCGTAAAACATAGCTTTACTGTGAGGTCAGATCCCGTTACTTGGGAATGTTTCAAGAGAAAGCATAAACTAGGCAATAATAGATTTAAAAACCCTGCAGTGTGGTCAGAATAAGATCCAGTTTGGTGGGATTAATTTATGTTAAATATTCAGAGCAAGATTAGATAGCAGTGTTAACCAAATCCACAGATTTTCCTGGGGTGAAAAATATCTCATTTCAGAGAAACCTTATGTTAGGCAAGTATGTTCGTAGAGGTAGAAGGGTGGGGTTTTTTGCTGGTTTTTTTTTTTTTTTTTTTAATTTTTTATTGTTTTCCTTTCCATCTGTTCCAGGGAAACCAGGTATTTTCAAGCACTCTTTAATATGACAACTGTTAAAAAGCAAAATTATACATTCCATTTTGGGCTGTGAGTTGCTCCAAGGTAGACAGAATAATAAGCTTCCTGTTCAAGAAAAGGAGTGTTGTCCTTGTTTATTTTTATAGCTACTCCTCACTCATAATAGTGCAGACCCTGTTGGCTGAGTTGTTTGCCTAGACACCTCCCAGGGCCAGATGAGTTATCTGAGCTGTATGGTGCTTCCTTATGACGGGGTGACAAAGTAGGATAGAGTCCCAGTTCTATAGCATGTGCAGCTACTGAAGGCAAGACTCTTCTGGCTGCCAGTAACGTCACTATTTCTTCTTTATTTTACAAAGCGATCCAGCTCTTTCAGTAGATGCTACTCAGCAGGTAATTTTAAATTCTAGGCACCTGAGGAGGTTTCGAGAGGAAGCCCCCTATTGAAACAGTAGTGCAAAATTGCTTAAATAATGTTTACTACTTAATTTTTTTTAACGTTTATTCACTTTTGAAGAGAGAGACAAGAGCATGAGTGGGGAAGGGGCATGAGAGGGAGATACAGAATCCGAAGCAGGCTCCGGGCTCCGAGCTGTCAGCACAGAGCCCGACGCGGGGCTCGAACTCACAAACCGTGAGATCATGACCTGAGCCGACTGGGACGCTTAACTGACTGAACCACCCAGGTGCCCAATGATGTTTACTATATAGGGAGAGAACATGCATGTAACTTGGGGACTTGCTCTCATTTTCCTTCGCCTGGTCTCTTGTTGTTTCTTCCTTCTCTTTTGCCATTTATATTGTTTCCATGCAGACCAGACTCAGACCAGCTGGGTGGCCGGTGCAACTTACCCTCTCTGATTTTCTGTTTCCTCACTAGGCAAATGGGGATGGTATTAACCGCTGTCTCTTGGGGTTGATGTGTGCCTGGGCCATAACGAGCCCCAGTGAGCAGTGGGGCTCCTTTTGTGTCTCTAGTCATGAAGGTGGCTGTGTAAAGAAAAAGGAGACATGCCTGGGGGCCAAGTGTTCTGGACCCAACTCTGCCGCTGGATGGACTATTGTTTGACCCGTCCCCGTGCCAGAAGCCCCTCGTGTGCAGAAAGAAGGAGCTAGAATAAGTTCCATCCCTCTGTGACATTTCATGATTTGATTAATTTAACGCAACAAGCTCGTACAGTGGAGCTGGCGGGCCATCAATAGAGATGGAAATTGGTTGAGCACCAACTGTGGGCAGCGTGGTGCTAGTGTGGGTTTGGGGGATAAAAAGAGATTTCAGACAAACCCCTGTGTCATGCCCTGCGTGCTCTATGTTCTGTGCTGAAACGAACAGCACAGTCAGTAAGTACCACAGAGGGGAGGCTGTGAACAAACCCCAAGGGGCCAAATGCAGAGAGGAGGGGACAGGGTGGGGGGCAGGGGGGCAGAGCGGTTGGGGTAGAGGGGCCCAGGCAAGATCTGGGTACAAGACCTAAGAATAAGAAAGGCTCCACTCACAGCAGTGTGCAAACCAACGATTTAAAGATGCTTAGCTAGGCTAAGAAAACCCACATCAGTTACTAAAATTACTGCCTTGTCTTTAATGATCTACAGTTTCCTTATTTGCTCTCGCATTTTGCTCTGAGCCTCATATTTGTTTCCTTTTTTTCTCGTTGGGCTTTAAAAATATTTCTGTTGAATATAACAGATTATACATATATAGGTGTGTGTAAGTGTGTGTGTGCGTGTGTGTGTATATATAGAGAGAGTTATTGCTTTTGATAGGATTACTTGGAATTATTATTAGCATCATCTTTAGGATAAAATGGGGGCCGGGACTCTTCATAGCCTAGAAGAGCATTGAAATTCATTACCTATATATGATATTTTGAGAGCGTTGCCTGTTTTCCCATGAGCAATGCAGGCTACCGTGCCGTGAGACTAGATAAATGAATAAAGCCATCTTGGAAGCCTTACTTCAAAAAGCCAGCAATCTATCAAGACAGATACTCATGCTTACATAATTATTAAATATATAAAAGAAAATGAGAGCAGAAAATAAGGATGTATGTCATGTTCATGAGCCATTTATGCAGTCCCTGTTTTCTTTCTCTTTTTAAAATTCTCTTTTGGATTCTTTCATTTTTCTGTACTTCCTGTAGTGTGCGTTCTGCCCATCGTGGCTGTACATAGCAGTCATTTTACCCACACGCTTTATAAGACTCTTCGTCAGCCACAGCCCCAACACTCTGGGCAGTTTACAGTGTCCCTATGGAATGTGTGTGCATTTGCCTCTGCTGGGCCCTTGGGCTTTCGTATCCATTTTTATTTAACGTCTTCGTCAAGGGTTCACAAGACTATAAAAACGTAGCCTTGACACCTACGTGTTGCAAAGACTTCAGGTTCTTGTCTTTGTAGAAAAACATTTTTTTTCTACTTGTAACGTAGAGCACCTCTGTGCCCAGACCATGGGCCCGTGGACAGAATTTCTTGCAGTCGCCTTCTCAGAGATGTGATAGTCTTTTTACCACCTAGGTTCATGCAGAGAGCGAATGCAGCTTCCCTGGTTGCGGGGCCCCAATGCACCCGTTCAGGTTCCCAAGACCTCTGCGTGCTGAACAGGGGCCCGGAGGCGAACATCCATCCGCATGTGTATATACAGACCCTGTACTTACTGTAAAATCTGTATTTCACTCAGCACTTCTGTGTGTTTAGTTTTGGGGGGAAGGCACACTGCTTCTGGTCAGTCCATCATTTCCACCAGAAGTTGTGGTCCCCCAGGTTTTCTTGAATAAAGAAGGAAAGAATCTAATGCTTCTTCTCTTACAGAGAACGGAGTTGTTTTCAGTTTTAGAATAGCTAATTTCTATTTTTGTGGAAAATCTATTCTTACCAAGTATGAACCTGACTCATTGCATAAAAATAAACTTTTCTTCTCCCTTTCATGTTGTGCATCAGAAGCCTTATTTCAGTAGCCACATCAGGCTGCCAGTCAGCAGGGTCTGGAGAAATGAGCCCTATCCAGACACCTCTGCCCTGGCTCCAGCTGTGCCACAAGCCTGGTGGGGCGAACGGACTTGTAACTTGACTTCTCTGGGGGTCATGTATAACAAGAGGGAATCTTCGAACTCTTTACCCACAGAATCTTTGGAAACTTGATGTGAAACTGAGAAGAGTGGAGGGAATTTCTTAAATGAGAGCAAAGACCCTGTCTCTTTGCTCAGTAGCCTTTAGCAAAGCCTCCAAGAAATCCCCCAGGGAGCCCCCAGGAACAGAGTTTGTGAGCCAGTGGGCCAGGTACCTCTCCTGTGTCTAAACCCAGGTGGTTCTGGAAGAAACGAGTGGTAGGCAGCACTATCTGGTGATGGTCAGCCGCACATCTGTCTTGGGTAACTTCTCCCGTACACTCCTCCTGTTCCTTTTTAATAAAGTCAAAAGCTCATTGAGTAGGAGATTGACTTCTAGTCTCTTCCATATCTTTAAGTTGTAAAACTGTCATTTCTTTCTTTAATAGGGACCGTCCCAGGCAAAGTGGCACATCTGGTCACTCTATCTTTGATGATTCCCCAGGACAGTTTTGGTAGGGTTTCCTGCAATTTGGAAATACTTAATACTCTAAAGCATGTATTTGGTTACCATTTGCCTATGTAATTGTCACTTTAATAACAGATATATTTGAAGACCTTCCCATAGATTGGACATAAAGAAAAAATAAGACCTTTTCTCCCCCCAGAGATCTTTGGGCCATTATAAACTCTTTTCGATATTAGATTGAATAGAGCCCAACGTTCAAAAGAAAACAATACTCCTGGATTCTCCATTCACCTTGAATATTTTTCTACACAGAAGCAGAAACCAACATGTTTAATTATAACTCTGATGTGCCAAATTTCTACGATGTTATAATAATACATTGTCATTTTAAAATTTAATTCTTATCGGGAGTGTGTTAATTATTATCCAACAACCGAAGTTTTATTACTGCCAGCTTTTAAGAAATCAACAAGAAAAATGTAGCTTTAAAGCAACACTTATAACATGCTTTATAATTCAGATACTAACAGACTTGGATCAGAAGGCCATGGTCTTACAGCGTAGTCTGCTTCTTATGGGCATGCCCATTCCTAAACTGTTTAGGAGGGACAGACATCTTCAAGGAAGGTCCCTGCTACGTTATTTCAAAGAGAGTAGTCAGAGCTTATATTTTTATATTGAGTTCTCTGGCTTTTCCTCCATTATATTAGCATGTTCTTTGTCTTCGTGTGCTGTGTTAAAAAGCAAAGATAAAATTTTCAGTTTCCTTCTATCCTGAGGTTTGCATTCTGGTTTTTCAAGAGTAGTTTCAGTGTGTTAATAACATGTAAATACGATGATCGTCAGTACGTATCTGTCATCGGGAAGTGAAAGTAGGCGTGGAGTACCAATGTTCCTTTCTTTGTCTGGAACCTGAAATTTTTGTCATAAAACTATAAAAGAGACTGGATAAAAATTCACAGTCAAATATCTCTTGGTATGTGCTTACATCAGTAATATATTTCGTGAACTATTATTTTAAACCAAGAATAAAATAGAAATGCTTCCACCTTGTCAATCTACTGACAATTTATAACAAAGAAAATACCGCCTAGTACTTGGGTAACTGAAAAAGGTGTGGGTTTCCTGATTTGATAGGTGTGGGTATTTATTGCATTTTATTATTTTTTAATGCTTATTTATTTATTTTGAGAGAGGGAGAGAGAGAGTGTGTGTGTGCGCATGCAAGCAAGCAGGGGAGGGGCAGGAGGGAGGGAAACAGAGAATTCCAAGCAGGCTGCATGCTGTCAGCCTAGAGCCCGACGCGGGGCTCAATCTCATGAACTGTGAGATCATGACCTGAGCCAGAATCAAGAGTCTGACGCTTAACCTACTGAGCCACCCAGGTGCTCCGATATTTATTGTATTTTAAAGAATTATGGGGCGCCCGGGTGGCTCAGTCGGTTAAGCATCCGACTTCAGCTCAGGTCACGATCTCACGGTTGGTGAGTTCGAGCCCCGCGTCGGGCTCTGGGCTGATGGCTCAGAGCCTGGAGCCTGCTTCCGATTCTGTGTCTCCCTCTCTCTCTGCCCCTCCCCTGTTCATGCTCTGTCTCTCTCTGTCCCAAAAATAAATAAACGTTAAAAAAAAAATTTAAAGAATTAAATAGCAACAGCAAGTCTTCTTTTCCTTTGTTTTCTTTTAAAAGTGTATTTGTAATGGTATAGTCAGTTTATGGGTCCACCTTTATAAGAAAAATGTCAATAATACAAATAAAGCACGTGTATTTTATCTGTACTTTTCTTGACACTAAATGGAATGAACTGGGGTGCCTGGGTGGCTCCGTCGATTAAGCATGTGACTCTTGATGTCTGCTCAGGTCATGATCTCATGGTTCGTGAGATTGAGCCCCACGTGGGGCCCTGCAGTGCCATCATGGAGCCTGCTTGGGATTCTCTCTTTCCCTCTCTCTGCTCCCACCCCCACCCCACACATGTGCGTGAGTGCTCTCTCTCTCAAAATAAATAAACTGAAAAAAATTGAATGAATTCACGATGGTGGTTAAGACAGAGGGGAGCTTTGTTCCCATACCATATGCTCCTTGCTTTGTTGTAGTCATGTGTCGTTGTTATAAATAACCCGTTAGTCATTCTGCCTGGACTCAAGTCTGTTGACATGAAAACGGTGAAGGTTGTCCTATATGACCACGCTGTTTTGGATTAATTTAGATGTAGCAGTTCATTCCTAATTCTCAATACACTTTCCAGGAGGAAAGTGCCTATGTAAACATTTCTGGTTCGCTCCTGAGATGGGAATGTTCAGCCTCACCTGGAGAGCTCCTCCTAACTCCTGGAAAAATTTGGAATAAGAAATGGCAGTAGTCAATGTTGCTTCTCCAAAATTAATGAGAATGGAGAAAAACAAACGAATGCTTTTTAGTACTGAGGTGTATGTACTGAAATAAAAGGCTACCTGAGATTTGCTTTGGAATACTTCAGAAAAAAAAAAAAAAGACTGGGAAAGTAATTTTTGAAGGAAGGTGGTGGGTCTTCGGTGGTTCGTTGTCCAGTGTTTTTTCCTATCTTTGAGTATGTTTGAGATTTTTCACAATAAAAAAGAAGACAGGGAATTATTTTCAAGCAGTGTAAGAAATATTAACCCAGAGACTTTGCTGAATGCAGATCTTTTGACAGTTTGTGGTTGTGGTTGTGCAGCCTTGATGTGAGGCATGTGCATTACCCAACATTACTTTGCAGTATCGTTTTTCCGCGCAAAGTGTTTATTGTATGGCTGTTCCTTTTTAAGAACTTTAACAATATTTCCCCTTTACCAAGGCTGAATTTATAAGACAGGAGAGAGTTTAATTAAAGTAAAAAAAAAATAATTGAACACTTACAGTCAGAGTTTTATTTCAGGGTTACAAAAACTTGCCTCTCTCCTCTGACTGGTGTCGCTTTCCAGTGAAAATGAATGAATGAAATCTGAGCACCGTCAGGTTGCCGCTCTCCTTTCTCCTCCAAGATTATAGGTTGCATGACTCCAAGTTTGCAAGATTTTCCAGATGACCCCAGAGAGGCACATTCACAGGTGTTAATCTGTCGTAAACAGCTTATTCTAATTTTGATTTTTCAAACATGCATGTCATACGTAAAGTACCATTCATGTTCCGGCAGCCTGGTATTTTATAATATTGGTGGATTGATATCTGTCAATATTACGATAAAAGGGTATGGTATGGTGTAAGTGTATCGAGGTAAAATGAACGGGAAAACGCTGAACGTGTGTTTATTACGGTGGAAGAAATCTGACACTCCATTGCACCCTTATTATTTTTCATACCCTAAGCTAAATAGACTAACGGCTGTTAAGAAGCTGTCAGGGGAAGCGTGTCAAACACTAGGTGAATCATGCAATCAGACTGGTGTCGGGTTGGAAAAGTCAGTAGTCGGAAAGGGAAAAAAAAAGTGACCTTGTCCTCTCAACATTGTCTTTACACTGAGTAGAACAGATGAGATTGTGAATTATTCAGAGCACTGAAAGCTTATAATTGTTAGCAGTGGTGACGGCAATAGAGGAGAGAGACAGGACTATTTTAGTCCAAATGTCTGATTCTATTAAACATCAAAGGAATCTCTTCTTAAAACCGTCTTTGGGAATTTTGGTGGCCTGGACCCCATGAAGAATCCTTTCCCGTGTTTGATACCTTTTTTGGGAATGTGGGTCAAAGAGACACAAGTTAATATTTAGCATAGATTTTCGGAAATGCAGAGGAAAGGAACAAAGACACTCTAGGGAGCGGATTTGCTGTTTCAGCAGGTAATTGTCTGGGGGGTGAGTTCCCCGCGTGACACAGCAGAACCTCTGAACTCCGAGGGGGTCTCACATTTTATGTAAATGATCTTATCTTATTATTAACCGGTTGAATATGATTTTGGGCCTGAAAGAAAACATTCTCCTCACAGTCACTAAGTGCAATTTTTTTTTTTAAATGAAGTTTGTAAGGTAATAGTCATGTAACCTTTCACAGTTTGAGCAATTTCAGCCGTATGCTGTTGCAAACAATTTTATTAGCTTATCTGGAATTTATGGAGGTAGCCTTTACCTAAAACGAGTTATGATATAGGGGCACCGGGGTGGCGTGGTTGGTTAAGCGTTGGTTGGGCTTTGGCTCAGGTCATGATCTCATAGTTCGTGGGCTCGAGCCCCGCGTCGGGCTCTGTCCTGGAGACTGCTTCGCATTCTGTGCTTCCCTCGCTCTCTGCCCCTCCCTGGCTCATTCTCTCTCTCCCTCTCTCTCTCTCTAAAATAAAAAAAATAAGCATTAAAAAAACTAGTTAACAATATTAAGTTTTGATTGTTTTGAAGTTTACCATGGATTTTAACTTTATGGGCTCAAGTCGTATTATTTTTAGAGGTTCCTTTAAAGTTCATTTGGGGGTTTTCTTTCCAAACTGAAAAATATTTAGATTTCTCTCTCGAAAAGTCATAATATTGGTGGCATTTTAAAATTTCCATGACATATCTAAAGAACTATCGGTGCCTGTGTATAGAATTAAAATTTAAGAGCAGAATTACTTTTAAATGTCAAGACTTGAAGAAAGACATGTTAATACTATTTATTGCATATTATAAAAATGTCGGTTTTTTTCTGTTTTAATGCACTTAATGAAGATTGGTTTATAATGTCAAAAAAGTTTTTCTTATGGAATAAATGGCTAAAATACTTACGCGTCGCCTGTAAAAAAATCACTTGGTTTGGTCCCCAACTTTCTATCTCTACCAATAATGTCTGAATAAGCATTTCAATAAAGCATATCATGCCCCTGTGTTCCAGATTCTCTTCTAAATTTAGAATTAGCATGGGTTGGTTTTTTTTTTATTTTTTTAAATTTTTTTTTTTTTTTGGTGCAAAGACTATTTTAAACTACGTACACTTCTCTCCATGTAGTCTTTTTATTACGGTGAATGGAAGAGTTTCAAAATGGCCATGTTTCACGGGACAAGAACAGATCAAACGTTCCCTTACACAGTAATCTTGATCACTGTTTTCATCCATTTCCCTGTCGCTAATGGTTACCTCCTCCTTCCCTGGGTCCACCGTGGAGTCTTCACCTATACATACAGATATATTGAATTCCAGTTGCTAAATTCAGCTTTGAAAAAAGGCCAGCCCTTGATTGTTGTGGATTGTTCTACCCCACCCCCCCCCCCAAAATGTCTCTTTTGAAGAATGTCTCCACTCAGTCAGATAGTCTGCCCATTTTTGTAGCAGGCAGAAAATATGAACAGGGGCAATAAATAATTTTCGGTAGAGAGCAGTTTGCTCTGTGACCCTGTGCTGATTTCAGGCGTGTCGGAACCAGAGTGGATTATACGCTTACTCCATCCAAAGAAGACTCCCAGTTCTTTTAATTAAATGACAGTTGTAGATTTAAATATAATAACTTATTTTTCATACAGGAGCTCCTGGGAAAGTGATAAATGTTTTTCTCCTCTTAAATGCCAGGTCTTTTGTTTATTGACTATTGGGGCAATGTACATTTAAAAAAAAATTTTTTTTTAACATTCATTTACTTTTGAGAGACAGAGAGAGACAGAGCATGAGCAGGGGAGGGGCAGAGAGAGAGAAGGAGACAGAATCTGAAGCAGGCTGTAGGCTCTGGGCAAGCTGTCAACACAGAGCCTGATGCGGGGCTCAAACCCACAAACTGTGAGATCATGACCTGAGCCGAAGTCGGATGCTCCACTGACTGAGCTACCCAGGCGCATACATATTTTTTTTAATTGGGGAGGGGTCTTCTGAAGAAATATTGCGCCCTTGTAACGAAATATTGCTATCTTCCATATCAGAGTTCAGGCTGAGTCTCGGGTTCCTAGTTCCCAACTCTTGGATATTGTTGTTATTTCTTCCTCGTAGTTTAAATACAAGCTTTGGGCGAAGTGTAGATAATATTCGATTGTTACCTAGAGGAAAATTCATTATACCTAAGTTAATACTTGTTTGTAAATATTTGAGAAGTTTGGAGGGCACATCTATTCATGATAGAACTTTGTATATTTTAACCATAATGTTGTTTTATAAGTATGTATCCTATTTAATACGTCGGTGGGGTTTTTTATGCAAAGATGTAAATGTTCAGCCTTTGTATTCCAGAAGGCTCCCTAGGGGCTCCACTATGTGCCCAGGGCAGTAAGGTCCATAGGGACAATAGAAGTCCAGGTTCTTGTTCTTAAGAGGTTATCGGCTACATTTAAGGCAACGTCAGTACAATTTGTAGAATGCGAGTGTTCTGAAGTTAGGGAAGGAACTGATCATTTTAAGTCAAAGGAGTTGGGGAAGATTTCATGAAGGTGAACTGGTTTTGGAGGATGGGGAGATCTGGGTAAGTAAAGACAAGTGATGCATGCAACCTGGACACAAGCATGGGATTGTGAAGGGATGTGCCCTTGGAGCCACCAGAGAACTCTGTTCTCAGGGAAATTGATGTTTTCAGAGATGGACCAAAGCTGGACCAAAGCCACTATCCATTAAAAAAAAAAAAAAAACCTTCAAATACCAATTTCTTGTTATTACGATTTAGAAAATTCGGCTTTTCTCCTTTGACTTTTCCTGAAATGGGTGAAATTTCAATCTTCTTGGATGGCTTTTGATGTTTCTCTCGCTAAGAGCAACTAGCAGTTGATAATCTTTCCGTAGCAGGTGTCTCTTCGGGAGATACCTCGTAGGCCTCCCCACAGCATGGTCTCCTGATAGGGGAGATACATTCTGCCCTGAACTGTTCACCCAGAACCTTATCTCTGCCCTTCTGACTGGCAGTTGGACTCACAGACTCTCATTTCTGAGATTTCCTAAACTGGAGGGCAATGTCTTTCCGCATGGTAGCTAATCACTAGATACTTTAAGTGGTTACCTGTTTATCTCCTTGAATTGACTATGAATTAAACCACAGAGACAATGTCATGTATGTATCGCCAGATCCAAGCAAAGGACCTGGCACATGGTAAGTGTGCAGTAAGTGCTTGTTAACTAAAGGAAGGAAGGAAGGAAGAGGAAAGGGAGGGAGAGAGAGGAAGGGAGGAAGGAAGGAGGAAAGCAAGAAGAAGGAAAGAAGGAAGGAAGGAGAGAGGGAGGGAGGGAGAGAGAGGAAGGGAGGAAGGAAGGGAGGGAGGGGCCAATGAATGATCAGGTAGCATATTAACCCCTTCGTCCCCTACTGCTGCTCTCCAGGGCAGTTCCAGAAACCTGGATCTAGCCCCAGAACCTGGCCTCTGAACGCTGAAACGTTGGGCAATTGCTCCCATTTCCTTTGGACAAGTCTGCCACTCGCTTGTCTTTAAAATTCCCAGAATCACTACCAGAAGTTATATGGTTATTAAACCAAACTAAAGCCAGAATTTTTTTTTCTGGTTTTGAGTCCAAAAAAGCCTTTTAACGAGCAGTTTTATTTCATAGAATCTTTGACCAGTAAGATACTCACATAAAGGCGACCACCTGGTCACGTTGACTATCTGAGGAATGTTCCCAAATGCTGGCTCACTCTCTGATGGGGTCCCCCCAGGTGAACATGAGCATGCATGTCCCTGAACACCATTTGGCTTTGACTCCATGTTCTTTTACAGAGCCTCCTGAAAGAAGGTATCCAATGGGAACTTGGGGGCCAGGAAAGAAAGCACGAGAGAACCTGGTCACATTGGGATATAGAGTCATTGTAAGGGAACACAGAGAGACTGGCACAGAGATTAAATGCCAGGAGATCCTGGGAAACAGGGCGCAAGAATTGGAAGTAAACATGGGTTTGAGCTGTGAGAGTTGTCTGCTGGGTGCCAGACCCAGTGCTGGATGCTTATGCCTTTTAATCACTTAATCATGGCAACCTAGGCTCGGTAATACCATCACCCCTATTTTATAGTTGAGGAAGCAGCCTCCGAGAGGTCGTATAACTTGCCTTAGGTCACACAGCTAATTAATTGTCAGGACCGTGGCTGAAAGCGAGACCACCCTCTCAGAGGCAGCCCAGAGAGGTCACGTTCACAGGAAATGTTCTTCCTGGGTGCTCTTTGCTCCCCAACTCAACCATTTATACAGAGCTCTAATTATAGTCCATTACTCAACATTTATATTATTCCTGCCTAGAATGATTTTCTTAGCGATCTTATTAAAACATGGACGTCTCAGGGGCGCCTGGGTGGCGCAGTCGGTTAAGCGTCCGACTTCAGCCAGGTCACGATCTCATGGTCCATGAGTTCGAGCCCCGCGTCGGGCTCTGGGCTGATGGCTCGGAGCCTGGAGCCTGTTTCTGATTCTGTGTCTCCCTCTCTCTCTGCCCCTCCCCCGTTCATGCTATGTCTCTCTCTGTCCCAAAAATAAAAAAAAAACGTTGAAAAAAAAAAATTTAAAAAAAAAAAAAAAAAAAAAAAAAACATGGACGTCTCAGATAAGGACTTACAAAAAACAAAACATTTTTCCCCAAAACATTTTTTTTCTGCTCATCTTCCTTTTTCAGCCCGTGAAAAAGCTGTCTTCACCATATGAGTACCTTCTGTTGTTTATGGGACAAAGTACAATGCTAAAGAAGAACCTGCACTATTATATTTCTTCCAATGAAAGAAATATGAAGCTATAAGGATATTTTGTAAGAATGTAAGGTATTAGAAGGTGGGCATATTGATACCTGAAACTAAGCTTATAGAAAAACGAAAACACAGAGCCAATTCCACGGGCACCATCGTTCAGTCGGCATCGCGGAGGCCTTCTGTCCATACTGTTCCACGCTTACTCACACTTTGGAGGATATTTTCTATGTAAAATTCACCTTTAAAAAACGAGAAGTGCACATCTTGGTTAGAGAATGGCGTATTCCACAGAGTTGAGATTTCTGTCTGTTAGGATGCAGCCAAGTAGGGGAGATGCTTTCCTAAAATATTTTGCGTTAGATTTTTCCGGTGTTACAAAATGTTAAGATTCCGCGGCTATTATCTGTATTGTTCGAAAAGGATTTGTCTACATCAGCCACCGAATCAAACAGACGTGTTTTTGTCATAGTTCCTTTGAGATCACAGATCTGCTTGGTCCTCTGGGTAAATGCTTCGTGCTTTGCTCTTTTCTCTCTCTCTCTCTCTCCAAAAATAGTCACTGAGCGCTTGGCCTGTGCTAGAGGTGGGGGTGTGATGCACACGTGATCGACTCCCAGCCCTTAAAGAACTTGCGGTGGACTTTGGCACCCAGATGCATAAACAGCCTGTGTGGCTCTAGTATAACCCGTGCAGGGGGCACAGGGGAGGTCAGGTGGGCCTGGGGGAGCATTCCGAGGTACCCCGTAGCACGGACATCGCAGCTGACAGCACAGGCGTGGAGAGGAGCAGCGCTCATTAAAACTTAAGGCATTTTCGGGGCGCGTGGGTGGCTCAGTCGGTTGAGCGTCCGACTTCAGCTCAGGTCATGATCTCACACTCCGTGGGTTCGAGCCCCGCGTCGGGCTCCGTGCTGACAGCTCGGAGCCTGGAGCCTGCTTCGGATTCTGCGTCTCCCTCTCTCTCTGCCTCTCCCCTGCTCATGCTCTGTCTCTCTCTGTCTCAAAAATAAATAAAAACATTAAAAAAAATTAGACAAAAAAACGTAAGGCGTTTTCTTAGGCTCTCGGAGCAAGTAAACCCCATGGTCAGGATGTGAATGGGGTCTGCTGACCATCATCACATGCTGCCCCATGGCTGGCTCGGGAGAGGGATCCGTCCTCCGGGATTCGGCAGCAACCTCCCGCCAAATCAGATCTGGTCAATGGTGGCAGCAGAGGAGAGGAGAGTAGCCTGTTTTGAGAGTACACGCAGCTGAAGACGCTGGTGGGTGGGCTGTCTTCCATCCAGGAATATCTGGACGCCCATCTAAGTGGGGGCGGGACCCACTTAGGGTGAGGACAGTGGAAGCATATGCCTCTCTTCCTCTTCCTCCTACACTTTCTTCCTTTCTTGAGATGTGAAGGTTGGCCAGACCCAGGGAGTCCCAGCTGGGGAAAGATGGCACTTGCAGCCTTCGAACGAATCCCGATGCCTTTGACCGAGGGGCGAGAGTGGCGGCCATAGGCAGTGTCTGGTGCCCTGAGACCCTGGACAGACAGAACAGCAGTTTGCCTTTGACAGCCGTGCACTTCCCTTTCTGGACCCAGACGCCCTGTAACCCACTCTCCCCGCGCCACTCCCTAGTTCTTCAGAGGCCCCCACCCGAGTCCCTTCCAAATTTTTCCTCCCTTTGGCCCACCTCAATCAAAACTCTCTTTCCCTGAGCCCTCAATTAATTAGATCTGATTATCTAATTAAACTAATTCGCACTGAGGTATGAATGAGGCTTAACCCTCCCGGGGGCATTTGGATTTTAAAAGAGGAGCTTGTTAACCCAAATGCCTCGACAATTAGTGAAATGTGCGGGAGACGTTTGGGGGGCCTGGAGTTTTCCTGTGGCCCCTGCTTCCCAGGCCATCATAGCCCCGGTTGAACCTAAGGGTTTCCCCCACCAAGGAGTTAAAAGTGTTGGAGTGAGCCTCACAGACGCCCACCCTCTAGGTCCCACCCGCTCTGCCTTTGATGGTTGGCTGAGTTAAAAAAAAAAAATGTCATCACTTAGGGTTTTCTGCTCCTGCTGCGAAACTTCCGTGGTGGCTGGGGAGAGCTTTTCTTAGAAATCAGCCTTCCAGTGCCGAGGTGGAGAGGGTCTGAGGACTCCTGGTAGCAAAATTAGAACATTCGTAGGCTTTCCCCCACGGCAGCCACGAACCCTCAACATTCACTCTCGGTGTCTTCACCCTGATTTCTGATCCCTAAATGGAGTCTGTTTTTCAATCCGGAAAGACAGAAGCGCTCGTGTCCCAGCCCTGAACGGACATGAGGCAAATGGTGACCAATGTGACCGGGGTCAGCGTTAGAAGCAGCTTTGAAAGTCGGGCGGGGAGCGTCTTCTGTGGCCCTCTCTGGGAAGAGATAGAAAGGCCGTTTTGTTCCCCAGTGCCCGTGAACTAGAAGTGAGGTGGTACATTCCAGCAAGATCCAATTAAGGAGATGCTCTGGGAATCCAGCCCCAGCACTGCTGTGTTACTGACCACTGCCTTGCATTTTCTAAGACTGCCAAACGCTGCTCTCCGGTCCCACCACACTTCGGATTCTCATGTATAGACACAACCCAAAAATGTATGGGCTGCTCTTTTTTGAAGATGTGACTCCGAATTCCTGAAAATAAGACTATGGGCCAGCACAATTTCTACGCTCATTATTGATCGTTTTGTTCAAGGCCTTTCCAGACGCAACCCTTATTTTTGCCGTAATCTTCGCTGCTTATTTGTGCTTTCTGCATCTTTTCTCGTTTTGTTTTGTTTTTTTCCATGCATTTAAAGGTCCCCTGTTCTTAACATGTGGCAGAGTAAGACAGAGGCACGGGCTACAGTTTGATATAATTCACAGAGAATTGGCATTTTCCATTCTGTTTTGAGTGATGGATTAGGAGCATTATTTTATGTGAATGCGAACGGATTTTACATACATTCCTGTAATACTTGAATTAATCAACTTTCCTGGAATGAGAAGAAGTGGTGCATATTACCGATGATATAAGGCATGCTGTTGTGGTCACTCTGGAATACACGTGGAAACAAGCGGGGTATGTGCTATTGAGCGAGCCCTCGTATTTTAAGACGGGAGGTCGAATAGCAAAACCAGCGATATTAATATGGTAAGGCTTCAGAAAGCAGAGCCTATGTGCAAAACAAATCATACAACACGAAGCAGTAAAAATTGTGCTTAAACCTTTCATCCAGTAATTTTGCATTTCATATGCTGTGTGAGTTTTGATCTCTGTGTTTTGCTTCGTGTAAGAAATAAGTATGACATCTGGACAAGGCACTCACAAGGGAGGACATAACTGTGCACCATGGATATTTTAGCTGTCAGGGCCTGAAAATGGGACCAGGGGAGCTGACCAGCTGGGAACAGACAAGATAAGGTTCTGCCTCTTAAGTGCTTTGGGTGCATGCATACAGTACAGTAATTTTTAGTTGTTATGCAATTATCAGTATCCTGGTATATTTCATTTTACCCACAAATAGTTGTTTTCACTGTTCAATATATGGACGCTCTTTTAGAGCGATCAAAGTTTTTTCTTGACGAAGATGTAAAATAACTCACTAAGGGATTTTTTTTTCCCATTGTACTCGAAGCCTACGGGTTATTTTGGCTTTCTCTGCAAGCCATACATCACGCAAAGAATTTCTGAACCAGAGATGTTGATAATCAGATGTTTATAATCCTTGGTCTACCAAAAGATTTACCGTATGCTAATTGTGGAGTTTGTCAGAGAGGGGACGGTAGGGTTCCTAGATTAGATAGACTCATACAGTTCAAGTGCATACCTCCTATTTTAGATCAATCAATGTATTTGGCAGCGCTGTATGCCCAAGGAGTCAACTTATTTAAACTGCTGCCTTTGATTATGACATCTTACTTACTCTTTACCAAAAATGCTTCTTTAAAAATATTATGGGATTAAAACACAATATCTCATTTTTAGAAACAAAGCGCTTACGCTAATTTGCTCTTAATTTCCTGTGCTGTATTTTCTTTGTTTAGCCCTGATTTTGACAGAATAGCCTCCTGGGAAGTAAAAATTTCCATTTGTTTGGAAGGGAAAAGAGAGAAAGGAGGGGGAAGAAATCAGAGAAGGACATAAGTGAGGGAGGAATGGATCACATACTATTCTCATTTTACACAGTATTTTATAGTTATTCCCTTTGAATCCTAGCTGAAAAGTGCCAGTAATGTTGTTTGGCAATCATCGTGAGGCACGAATGGGATGGTTTACAGAGGGCACCTGAAACAATGTGTAGCCCATGGTGGCAGCCCATGCTTGCTGAATTCTATCTGTCGCCTCTCTCCTGGTGAAGAACTTAAATTCAGAGAACCCGATTGGGGTCAGAAAACCAACTCCTGCATGTCAGAGAGTGGCTGTTAGACTGTTCGCATCACTATTTGCCAAACCATGTGGTGTCGCCATTTTCACAGATCGATATCAATACAATGTAGGTATTTCATATGGTTTGACCCAATACTGAAATAGAAGATTGACACAGTTATTCAGGGAACAGAGATAAATACATTCTTCCTCTGAGTTGTCTTGATCCTTGAAGTAAATGTACTGCTTGTAAATGGATGGATTATTTTATTTCTGTACTTCCTGTCCACCATACAAGGTGGAAATAGTGGTTCACCATTCTCTCTTTTTCTGATCCCATCTTCATTACCTCTTAGAGAAAAAGACCTGAAGTATCCCTTGATCTTCAATGTCCCAGCCCCACCAAGCGGCTTTTTCAAATACATCCACTTGAATTCCCAACACCGGATACTGACCATATCCCAACAGTAGCTCCTCGTAGTGTTGAAGTCCCTACCTGTGTTGTTGAGACTCTTTGAGGTGGCAAATCTAGATAGGATCAGATTGCCTCATTAATTGCGGTTTATTGTGTGATGCAGGGGAGTATAGATACGGGCCTCAGGGCAGCGAGGCCTCAGAGAAAGCTGGAGGGCCGTTTGTGACCATTCAAGATTCTAGCACAGTGCTGCTTACTGCTGCTGGGACTCAAGAGGAGTTTGAGTGAGTCACTTCCTTCCTGCGTGTCTCCGGCCCCTTCCCACTCTCACTGAAAGACTCTCACCAGCCTCCTGTCTGCTCCCTGGCCCCTGCAGCTCCCACACTTGGCCTTGGACGTGGCCCCTCTCCAGGCCCTTTGATGGTTCAGCGCCCTACGTCTCAGCCTGTGAGCAGAGTGCCTTTCCTGTCTTTTCATGCCTTTCCTGTCTCGGATTAAGTGTCACCATCTTCAGTGAGAACCATCTTCTTGCCTCATGATTCTCCATTTCAGTAAACTGATGTGTTCATAGCACCCACCACAATTTGCAATCATTTCTTTGTCTATTTGTTTCCCCTTCTGGTCCCACTACCGAGCGCAGTGCCTGGCGTAGAATAAGTCCTGGAGAAAATAACTGTTGAATGAATGAAGTATGAACCAGCAAGAAACTCCTTAGAAGGGCCTCTGATGCTGTGTCAGATCCTCCAAGATTTCTCAAGGAGAGAAACTGCCCGGGGGAGCCTCTTTGCAAATGCAAATAGGTGAACTGCTCTTTGTTGGGGACCTCACCTACAGTGGGGCACATTATGTCAAGGCATGTGTTTTTCTGTTGAGGCACCTCTTTCCATTAAGCTAGGATGTGTGTTTTTCACATGGTAGCTTTTACTTGTTGCTGTAAGGAAATTGATAGTACACAGGAACCAAACGTTCAGTGAAACATTAAATAAATAAAAGTAGACCTTAGATCAGGAGAGTTAAAGAATGTTCCGGAAATTCGGCCTCGGGATTAAATAGCGAGGTGGAAAGGCCCATGTAGGAACCAAGGAACTGAAAGAAGGAGTCCGTACATTAAGGAGCAGGTGGGGGGAACGCAGCTCTGGTGACCACGTAGCCCACAGAGGGAAAAGATGGCGGTTTGGCCAGCCACAGGATTGGCTTCTGGAAATTAAGAAGTGAAGCTGAGAGACAAGAGTGGTTGGAAAACCATTGGCTGGGGCTTATTCTGGAGAGAAAGAACAATGAGACCTTAAAAACCCTGGATTATCTGATCATCTGTGGCAAATTTTCAATTGAACTAGTTTCTCTTAGTTATTAACATCCACTTTGTTGAAAAATGAATAAGATTCAGGCAAGGGCATTTGGACATCTCTTAGTAAAACTAGGTTTGAAATTGAGGCTTCTTTACTGACCCCTTTTTGAAATGCTAACGTAAAGCGTTAGCTCTTACAACTTCATTGATTCAATATGGAACAAGCAATAAAAAGGAATCAGAAGCCTGTGTTAGTTTAAGTGAAGAACACGTGGGTTGGGGGGGGCGGGGGGCAGCACCTGAGTGGCTCAGTCGGCTAAGCTTCAGGTCACGATCTTGTGGGAGGTGGGTTCGAGCCCCCTGTGGGGCTCAGTGCTGAGGGCTCAGAGCCTGGAGCCTGCTTTGGATTCTGTGTCTCCCCCTCTCTCTGCCCCTCCCCCGCTCACATTCTGTCTGTCTCTCTCTCTCTCTGTCAAAAATAAACATTAAAAAAAAGAAGAAAAACTCAGGTTTGTAATTGATTTATTTTAGAGTATGAAATGAGGAAACTATAAAAAAAAAAACCTTGGAAAAAGGAGAAGAAATGATGACACATGAGGCTGCTTATCTTTGCTCCCGTTACACAGGGAGGTTAACATTTTCCTGTGTATCAAGGTCATAGAAATTAGGAATGAACAGTGTCTTTGAGAAATCTTTAAATTATAGATCTTAGAGTTTGCAGGAACCTCGGGATAATGCAGACCAACCCTTTACTTCCAGAAAGGCAAGATGTTATTATCCCCCATTTTAGAGAAGAGACAAGTAAATTAAGTTACCTGCTGTGGTCACATGACTGAAGAACCACTGACGGTTAAGGATGCAAGAGACAGTGGGGTGGCCGGGGAGGGTTGTAAAAACCCGGGCTCCAGGGTGTTATTAGGGTGTGCCTTCCATTACACTACAAGCAGGGTAATTCTTTCCCATATTGGTATGGACCCAGTAGAAGACTTGCTGTGTTCAAGTAGGCCATTGTTTGCCAATATAGTGTCCTTTCTTTCAGAAAGGAAGAAAGGAAGGAGGAAGGGAGGGAGGAAAACTCTACTAAAAATGACAATTGACTTCTAGGTCCACATGTTGGAAAGGGGCAGTGAAATCACCTTGACTTGATCTTTTCTGTATTTTGAATTATGGAATCTGACATCTTCCTCCCGTCCCACTCCCCCTCCCCCATTTTAGCGCATAGAGACATTAAGATGTTGAGTATTTGTTATCAGGTCGCAGGTCTGACAGTACAATTACACACCTTGAGAATCTTAATATTGACAGTGAAGTGGACACGGTGATGCCTTGTGCCTGTTTTTTGGTCTTCGAAATAGGGCTTGAGGATCAGAGCTCCTGAACTTGAGGTCGATTTCCGGCCATCTTAGGTTGGCTACTGTGTGCACAGGCAAATAATATTAGGAATTTTATAGTTTTTAATTGAGGTGCCATGGGTGTACAATTACACTTTACGTACAGAATTCCCTCACTGCTTTGGCACATTTGCCAGGCGTGATTTCAGAGAGAGAGAGAAATCCTGCAGATTTCCGTTCTGCAGGCTTGACAATCGGAAAGCCAAAGCTTCTCTACTGCCCACAAGCTCTTCTGAGGCTTGTACGCAACAGTGAACTCTTAGAAAAAGGATAGAAACACGATGACAGACTTTTCCATTTCATAAACAACTCAATGTAATCATAGATTACAAAATAATTGGCTTCGGTTTGTGCTGAAATGAACTTCGCTCTCTCTTAACCTGGTTTTGCCAGCCCCACTCTATTTTTTTTTTTTTTGAAAGAAATTAAGTATTCCTTTTATTGATTAGTTTTCTGTTGCTTTTGAGTCATCAAGCTATCCTTTATGGAGAAAAATGTGTATACATTTGAAAGACAAACGAAGAGGGCTGCATCTTGTAAGTGTTGAATCTCAAGGATGATTGATATGCTGCATACATGTTTTCTTTCTCGGTCCTCTACATTCCCTTTGGCTTTCGTAAAAGTAGTTCACTTTCGCAGGGCCTTTTCAATCAGGGAGCGTCTACCCTGTGCAAAGAAGACCCACAGCCCTCCACCACCTCTTTGGGTACTCCCCAAATTTCCTCCTTCCTGTACCTAAAATTGCAACCAAACTTTGAATTTGTGTGTACGAGACGGTGTGCACTTTTAAACTAGTATCTGTGAAGATAATATATTTCTCCCTATATTACAAGCTTGCATTTCCTCCCATTCAGTGCCAGGTATGGTTTTGACAGGTAGCATGATGAGATTTAGAAGAGCGGCTGAAGTTAATTGAGGTTAGCAAGAAAACTATTACCGTCAATTTCAGGGTTTTTTTCTTTAATTATTTTTAACTCATGAATAATCAATTAAATAAAAAAAGAAATGTATATTGAAGAGCATCTTGAAAATTCCCACCCCAAGGAGCATCAGAGGACAAGAGCCCCTTGTGACACTATCTACAATAGAATACACCACTGGCTTTTTGCAGATGGCATAGCTTAAAAAAAAAGAAAAAGATGCTTCTCTTGAAGTGACAGAATGAACACACTAGCAAGAGGAAGTTGAGCATACACAGCCATAAAATGCAAATTTGTCTTTTCAGTGACAACCTGGCTGCACTACACCGGAAAGAAGTATAGCGTGCAACTCGAAGGACAGGGTGCTGGTGGGTCTATACTGAGAAAGGCAGACAGGCGGTAGGTACAATTCTGCATTGGAGTAAGCTTCACATCACCGTGCTTCCTCAGGGCACGCTAATGTGCTTTTGGGCTTGACCATACAAAAGAGGCTCGCCTGAAAGAAGTCATGTGAATTTGGGGTGGCCAGGTGGCTCAGTCGGTTGAGCATCCGACTTCGGCTCAGGTCATGAACTAATGGTTCGTGGGTTCAAACCCCGCATGGGGCTCTGTGCTGACAGCTCAGAGCCTGGTACCTGCTTCAGATTCTCTGTCTCCCTCTGTCTCCGCCCCTCCCCTGAGTACACTCTGTCTCTCTCTCTCTCTCTCTCTCTCTCTCAAAAATAAATAAATACTTAAAAAATTTTAAAGGCTAGCAAATTGTTTTATCAACCCTACCAGCCAAGTATCTTAGACCCTGGATTATATAAAACTTTTTACTGGAAAAACTGATTCTTCTGCCAAAAATTTAGCAAAGAGAAAATCCATCTGGAAAAAAAAGAGAGAAAGAAAGAAAGAAATCTTCATTAGATTTCTTCCACAGACTGTTTCCCTTGGCCTTTTCCCATTTTAATGCCCCGCCCCCCAGGTTTTTTTCCATGCGTGTGATTGGAATATTCTTTCCTTTGTGAAATGAGTTAGCATTTTTAGTTTTATGTTGATGTCTGTGGAAGGCGATGGTCAAGTTGAAGATGTTCCTGTGATCCGGATGTGAAAGCGTCTGTTTCCTGTGGGTCATTCTTTGTTGGGTCATTCTCTCATTTTTATTTTTATTTTTTATTTTTTATTTTTTATTTTTATTTGTGATGTTTATTTATTTTAGAGATGGAGACAGAGCATGAGCAAGGGAGGGGCAGAGAGAGAGGGAGACACAGAATCCGAAGTGGGCTCCAGGCTCTGAGCTGACAGCTCAGATCCCGACACGGGGCGCGAACTCGTGAATCGGGAGACCATGCCCTAAGCCAAAGTCGGACACTTAACCGACTGAGCCACCCAGGCGCCCCCATTTTCTCATTTTTATTCAGCCGACTTTCATGGAGCAGCTGCCACTCCCCGGGAGGCAGTGCTACGTTGCTGAGCATTCACGTTGTAACTGTTTGAAAAGTAAGGCATAGAGCATTGGATATTTGGGAATCTGTGACAACGACTTTTCTTTTTTATATCTGCAGTATTCTCCCTTTAACAAAACCGAATGTCTTTTCCTTAAAAAGTTAAGTAGAAACATCATTGATTATGGTTGGCCCAAAGCAACGGTAAAAGAGGATGTAAAACTTGAAGCCAAGAAACTGGTTCTAGAAACGGTATTTAAAGAGCGTGTGATAAATTTGTATTTTATCTAATTCTAACATGGAAGGATAGCCATGTCTTTCTGAAGGTTCGGATTGAGAGCTGTGCATCTGACAACTCATTTTTCCTGCAGAGTGCTGGCTTTGGAAGCATTCTTTCTAATTTCTGTGTGAAAAGACACACTTCTGTCATTAAGAATGGAACTTCCAGGTATGGGTACTTGAAATATCCATGTATTTTGAGTCATCTCTTTGACTAATGGAGGATCCTGACCACATATCATCCTAAGCACCTCTTCACAGTGTGTCATTTTTCCAGCTCAGTTGAGTTTTGATATGTCTCACTTTATCAGTCATTGAGGTGGAAATTTCATCACTCTTATATGCTTTTTGAGTTTTTCTTAGTGTTTGTTTGTAATAGGTTTTATGGGTGATTAGTTATGTGAATTGCGGCATTCTTGGTGATGGGAACCTATCTTAATTTCGCTCAGGAAACCCGCTTTTCTCATAAACTCTGCCATAAACCATGGGTAGAACTTGTTTTTCGTCCAAACGTACCTCGTTGAAATTAGCGTGTGTGCTTTTCGTCACTACTTAGTGTGAAAATTAATAGCTGCAATTATTTGCATTAGCTCTAATGTTGGAGCACTGGCCTTTTCGACCCTGTATTTTCACACATTGGTTACCGTGCTGGGACACGCTACTGACTGACTGTTCCGCGGGGCACTATCAGGTGTCAGAATTTTACCAAAGGCCCCTGAACAACATGATGACATAAGAGTACTATTTCTGTTCCTTCTACAGATGATCATCTTTGCCTTAAACACTTCCACAGGGGCACCTGAGTGAGCTCAGTCGGTTGAGTGTCTGACTCTTGATTTTGGCTCGGGTCGTGATCCTGGGGTCATGGGATCAAGCCCAATGTTGAGCTCCATGCTGCGTGTGGAGCCTGCTTGAGATTCTCTCTCCCTCTCTCTCTCTCTGTCTGTCTCTGTCTCTCCCTCTCTCTCTAAAAATTAGAAAATAAATAAACATTTTTCAAATAAAACATGAAAATTGATTCTATGTACCATTTTATTTTACCTAATGTGACCGCATGTACTTGTCCTAGGAGTCAACACAGTGTCATGGGCCAACAGATGGATTTTATGTCATGCAGATCTGGGTTTGAGCCCTAGCTGTGTTGCTTAACAGATGTGTGACTTTGAGTGAGTTTCTTAATTTCTCAGAGTCTAGGTTGCCTTCCTAAGAGGGTTAATAAAAGAATCCACTTCATAGGATTAGATATAGAAGTTAAATGAGAAAATGCATAAAAAAGGGACATTATTGAGTGCTCCATACTTTTGAGCTATGTACAGTAAAATTCTCTTAGTCTCGACGTGGTGACTGTGGGCACCTTAGAGCCATAGAATCCTCAGATTAACTGTATCTTGTCATTTTAATGGTTTAATTTTTATTTTGAAGCTTCCTACTTTTGTTTTTCTATTGCATGACCATAATGAGAGTATTCTGGGCAACCATTGCTTTTCCAGATATAAATTTGATCAAAAGAAGAGTCCCGGAGACATCTGAATGTTATAGCATGATTTTGTTATAGTAGCTTCCCTTCTGGATGATCACATTCCTATTATTCAAGAGGAAAATTTGAAATAGAGCATGAAGACCCTTTAGGGGATAGTGGGAAAAAAAGAAACGCAAAAGCAAATGAACTAAATCGAGTAGTGAGTGGCAAGTGAGACGTGCCCTGAAGACAATATTATGTGATCTTCTCTCTTTTAAGATAATTTATTTTTTCTACTAAAATTAGCTTTATTGTCTCATTTGGGGCATAAAAGTTCACGGACGTCAAGAAAGCTGATTGATGATTGAAGACCTACTGTGTGTAAGACACCGAGGTAGGTAACATCAAAGGGGGTTTTTGAAGATATGATTAGGAATTTTGGAGGAGAGAGGCGTGTGGAGTAGTCTCATAGAAAATGATGGCACCGTAAAACTTCTGTTACAATCAGTGCTCTTCCCCCTTCTCAAATCTTAGAACCAGAACAGTGTTCAATCCAGAGGAGGAATGGCGTAGCATACAACCGCTTTGCACGGACACAGACAGGAGAAGTTGTGGGGGTGTAAAAATCGATTATTGTCCTGCCGTAGTTTTCAACCACTGTCTTTACTTATGTGCTGCACGTGGATACGTGGTGCCACCACATTGAGATTGTTTTGTCAAGGTTTTTTGTGTTTGTGTTTGTGTTTGTGTTTGTTTTTTGTCTGCACCACCAAGACACGGGTTGATTGGGACCAGCATCCAGAAAGCTGAGCTGCGCTGGTGGTGACCATGGTACATGAGTATCACGTTGTAGGGCCAGTTCCAGCTCCAGGAATTAGGATATAGTTCCTGAAATATGACCACATTTGACGCTGAAAGTAGAGAAGAGGCTACGGTCAGGGCCACCAACAGCTCTACTCAAAAAGCAACAGATTGTTAACAGATCCCAAGTCCTGAAAGGCCTGCGAGTGAAGAGCGTGATTAACAGAGACTACTTGTATTCCTTCGTTGTATTCCCGGAAGGCATTGATTTGCCGTAGAAATAATTGCATTGTAATTGGGAGTGGCTTTTCAATGTTGTTGTGGGTCTCTTATTCCTTTCAAGATGCTAGATGCTAGCAAAATGTTTAGTATTTCGCAGTATGCCAGGAAAGGGGTTGTGGAGAATTTGCTGAACTAGAAAATCAGGTGGATCAAGCCAATAAAATGTTCTTTCAATGAGTCATCCACAGGGATGTGCAAGGGTTTCATAATTCAGAAACTGCATTTTGATAGTATTCCGTTTACTGACATGTCAGCCGTGGTGTATCCTCTCTTACTCCAATTTGTTAGCTTGGTGCTTCAGATTTGTGTCCCAGTTCTGTTTCTCTGTTACAGTCCTGTGCGTCTGCAACGCTGCCCTTTTCTGCCTTTCTGCTTTGGCCTGAGACGGAAGGGTGACTCCCGTCTGAGGATGAAATGTCCAAACCACGCACGTCCTCTGTGTGTGGCATGGCAGAAATACCCAATGCTAGTTTGAGGAGACGTGTGTACCTTCCAGGAGCCCTACAGCATGCTTCTGTTGTAGGGCTTTGAAGGGAGTGATCGCTATCCTACTTGTTCGCAGGCAGATCAGTCACAGTAGGAGAGAAAGGGATTCTTAGAACTTTGTTATTAGCCCCTCACATTCTGCAGATCTGACCAAAGGGGCTATGATCCACGCCATCTGGGGGAGAGTGACGGCAGAGCCAACAGTGGTGACTTTGCACCCGTCTCTTTCTCTGTCTGTGAAGGATGCTGGACTGCCTGTTCAGACAGATCATGAGAAGAGGCTCAGTCCAGCCAGGTAGTGAGAAATCTGGTTCATCTGATTCCCTTCGGCAGCAGGAAATTACATAGGCCTGTGTTTCGCGTACCCAAGGAGAAGAAAGAGGGTCCCCTAGCCTGCCCCCGGTATGACAGTAAGCCAGACTTGAATTTGAGCTACATCTTCTGGTCTTTGTGGTTCATACCTTAAGGAACCAGGGTTTCAGAGCCAACATACTCTCAGTGTATATGTAAATGCAATATAGTTTATAAGTATCTTATAATCATGAGTTTGTCTTCTAGCTACTGTTTGAATCCTTCTGGAATTATCTGGACATATTTTTCATGAACAATTAATGACTATTTCAGTGGGAAGTTAAAATGATAATAATTTGGACATTTTCTATGTATTTCTACTTACTATTACTGGACCAATATTTTGATACTCAGGCTTGTCTGAACCCCATCTGAGTGAAGTTCCGTGGAACCTGAGAACTTCTGCCAATAACATAATGGTAAATTGCCTCAATTATGTAGCTCTTCATCTGCCTAGTGTTTCATGGTTTTCAAGTTGTACCTATTAGAAAGGTTCTGTGGATAAAGTATGAGAGGAAAAAAGCATTATGTACATTAGTTGAAATTGGCATCATGTTGCCAAAGTGTAATAAGCCTTAGGGGACCTCAGTGTTGAAACTACTCAATTGAATGCTGCAATTTCCCATAACAATTTAAAAGGCCTGCAGGCATGCTAGAGTCATAGCTGGATCTTTCAGTTAACATGACCCCAAAGTCTCATTTACATCACAGCAATTAAAATATATTCCACATTACATGTTTACTACTGTATGCTGTAGAAATAATCCAATGAGATGTGGCGATTTTCCACAAATCATCGTGGAAATCTTTATGTCTGCCATTTCTTCTTTCCAAAGTGGTATTAACATTTGCACGCACGCACGCAGAGGATGATGGTGATTGGCAAGGCGGAAGAGGGCGGGGCAAGGGGGAAAAGATGTCTTCTAGACTGATAATAACTAGCAGTCATTACTACGTGGTGACCCACATGAAATTAGGTTAGTAGTCTCAGTCCGGTTCCTCGGTGATAGGTGTCCATTATGCAAAATAACTATTGTCATCGGTGATAATTGGCCCCCTACTGGCAGTTGGAAATAGAGGGACCAAAAATTAAATGAGTATTAAAATAATACTACCTCCTAATTGCAGAAGTACAACCCCTAGTCTGGGTCAGAAATGCCGATGCCCAGTTGGGAAGGTAACGGAAAAGGGATAGCAGAATTCACCCGAGGAAGATGTTCCCGTAAACGAGTGTTCTTTCCTCAGTGTTCTATCCAAGTCCGTTTTAAAACCATCCTGGTGTTAGGGATTATAACCGTAATTGTTAACTGATACCGTAACTACTTTGCAGTGACACAAATGGCAAGTGGAATTATTTTAAAGCAAAGCCGCAGTAGCCAAAATTAGATCCTGTTTTTCTCAACGGTGACTGCCGCGTTTTAGTAATGCCTTTCTTTGAAGAAACGCAGACCAAATTGACTTACTCCCAAGTGTTGTTGCGGTTTAATGTTTATGGAGTAGCCACAATTTACTAGCTTACCTGGAAAGCGTGGTTTGTAACAATTGTCTAGAACACATCATCAAGGTATGAAATACAGTGGCAAAAGGCCAGGTTCTCTGCTTGGCAGGTAGTCAACGGGAAACCAAGGAAACTGAATTTCTCTCTGTGCCTGTTGGCATACTCTCGTAGGCAATGCCTTTTTGTGGTCAGGGAGAGCGTTGAAAGAATCCGACTTCAGCAGACATCTGAGAAGGCAACAATTTTATCTGCTGCCTAGGTCCGTTTTAATCTGTGCCTTGGCTTATAACTACCACTAGTAAGTAACAGCATGGAAAAAAAATGTTTTTGATTGAGCCACTTTCTCCAGAGCTGTCGTGCTAAGTAGCGCCAGGGGCCTCCTTTCACCAGACGGAGCCACCCTCAGTGTGGACAATGCCCACCTTTGGGCGGGGCGACAGCAGAGTGTGGTCGGATTGCAGACCCCCACTCACCCCTCAGCAGGTGTCCCTGACATGGGAGGCCTGGATCAGGCCCTAGGTACCTGACTCGTACGATTTTTTATACATGCTATAAATTATGCGTGTATTTGTCTTTGTGACGTAGAACGTTCAGGAAATCAGAACAGCTGACTAATTGGATGCACCACTTCTATTTTCCTTAGACTGTTTGGCAACATTTATACCAAGTCAAAATATTTTGAGTGTATTATACATATGCACTTTAAGGTGTTTAAGTAAACTTGAGATGTCAAAACATTACATTTCTGTGTGAGCCTATATACCAAGTCAAGCGTATTTATGCACCCTGCTAGTGTTGCAATAAAAATTATTTAGAAAGAGACAATAGGCACCGAAGAAGAAAAATATTAAAGAATTGAATCTTCTAGCGTGGGTGCACGGCCTACCCGCCAGACGGGCTATAAAAATGTTGTGTTTTTTTTTTTTTTCCCCCACACCCATAGAGGCTGAGGCCAGACCTGACCCAGCCTCTGCAGTATCCACAGCAAGCTAAGAGGGTTGACCTGGTTCTCTGGGCACTCTGGACCCTAAGACAGAACCCAAAGGTGCTTTGAAACCCTGGAACAACTCTGGAATCTCCGTCCATGTCTCCCTCCTCCCTCCACAGGGAAAAGGCAAGTTGAGTGAGCCCCTCACCTCCAGCACTGAACCAGAATTTCCTGCTCCCCAGGGGTCTGTGAAGAAGGTGCCATTTGGCTGGTTTGGTGCTTTTCAGATTGAGATGAAAGCTATCTGCTGGGCAGGAGACAGAGGATATGTTTATTACAGTAATTTTGCCTGTGGGTTACAGAGGCATGAATAACTGTAGTTATCCTTTATTCTCTGAGTACTTGTGGGTACTTATCAGGTCTCCACCTAGTTGTTACTAAAATAAACCTCACATAGTTCTTTCAATCTGGAGACTCTTAATCAGTTTCATGGCCCCTCTTGAAAGTTTTTCCAGTGTTGGCCCCCTGCTTCCTGCTACCGAGACGTAAATATTTGGATAATGTTATAGATGAAGTCATTTGAAAATTATCAGTGTGGGAACTATTTTTTTTTTTTCTCATTTGATGGCCTAGTGTTTTCGAAGAAGCTCACAAAAATTCAAAACCTAAATCCCATTCAGACATTTGGCAAAATACCATTTTCACCCCAGCTACAGTATCACCCCTTGCTCTCAACTTTATAGAACTGGGCTTTTATGCATTTTCTCCACCCCAGCTTCCTCCGAAAAGCCTAATGATCCTGGACGCTATTCTTGGACACTGGACGTGTTTTTGAATTTAATTATGATAACTGGCTCTTATCAAGCAGACATTGTATTATATGCCAATCACGGTGCTAAATGCTTCTAAGACTTTATTTCATGTAATCCTCATAATACTTCTGTAAGAAAGACAGTGTCATATGCGTTGTAGAGAATAAAATACAGGAAACCGGATCTCAGCGACGTTGAGTAACCTGTCCAAGGTCATAGGACACATACACTGTGAATTGTGGAGCTAGACTGTAACATAGATCTGTCAAATCCAAAACCTGTCCTGTATTTCCACCTAGTTGTGGCTGTATAGATTTCTTCTTAGTTGGAACACCCAGTGTGAGAATTTGTTGGTCCAGAATCATATTCCTCTCTCTGTCTCTGAGGTCCGTTGTCTTCTGTGCAGACTTAGGTTGGCAGGCGGGCTTTCTCCCATGGTGACAGAAATGTAGACGAGAGCCACGTACACATCCCCACAGAAGTAACTCCACATTTGCCGGTCTGAGTAGGTGCATTCCGGAGAGTTTTATTACATGTCCCGGAGCTAACCTTATTGGCCTGCGTCAGGCCACATGTTCATTCCTGAGCCAGTCACTGAGATGCCTGGAAGGCAGTTCCCCTAACCCCAGGACTGGGGTCTGCTCCATCTCAACCTCTGGAAACCATCACCGGAGGCAAGTGCTTATTCCGAGAAATACGAGGCATACAAAAAAATTCATGTGACCACACTGGCTGTAATTTAGGAGAGCCTCCTCCTCTGGTAACTAAACCACATGGGCTGGGAGACCAGCCAAGGTGACTGTGTCCTCCTATGAAAACATAGCCTCACAGTAAGGTATCATGTGTTTCTTCCTTAACCGTCTTTCCTTGAAGACAAGCTAGAAAATGTTTCCAGTGTATTTTGTCCTTTTAAGTTGGTCTTGAATGTTTCACCTCTCTCTGCTCAGGTGAATTTCACGTGGCTTTTCCTTTTGCTGCCCCAGTCCTGTGATCTCTGCAAATTTAATTATCATGGTCTTTTCAACATGGCAGCCTTCGTTGACTTTCTTAATCCCGGATCTGTTGACATCCTGACATCGGTTGTCAAACTCTTTGCTATCATTTCTCTCTCTCTCTCTCTCTCCCTCCCTCCCTCCCTCCCTCCCCCTCTTTTGTTTTCAACCTATTGAAAAACTTGTTTTTGTGATAGCTTAAAGCCCCTTTTTGTTCTAAGGTTTGGAAGTATAGTCTAGTGCTTAAGAGTCTGGATTTGGAATTACACCGAAAGATGTTCAGATTCCGCTCAGCCACTTCCAGACTCTGTGACCTTGGACAAGTCTGTTAACCTCTCTGGGCCTTAGTTCTCTCATGTGAAAATGGGGTGTATAATTCTTACCTAGCAGGGTTGCTGTGAAGATTGAGTGAGGTCATATATGTAAAGCACCTGGCATATTTTAAGCACTCAATAACTAATCAAGATTGAAATTAATAATTAATCAAGGAGCTTTTATGTCCACTCTTCAAGAGAGGAAAATGCTCTGCACTTAGGGAAATCGTATTAGCTCTTCATTTAAGAAGCTTGTCCAGTTTTACATGGCAGTCCCAACTGTCACCCAGTCAGTAACCCCCATTTTTGAGTCCCGCTGATGATGCGGCAAGCGGTATCGTTGTTTTGAAGCCATCTAAAGTCTTGCTTATGTTTTTCTCAGTATGACGAAGAGCTTGGATTTGGAGTTGATGTTGCACAGGTCTTACAGTCTGGCATCCTTTCAAAGAAGTAAGTGGAAGAGCCGGCTATGAAAATCTGAGTCCCACCCTCACCACTCACTGGCTGTCTGACGTGGAATTTTTTATTAATTTCTCATATTCCCTCATCAGTAAAACCGGTAAATCACACACCCTTGACAGGCTGTCATTAGAAGCAGAAATACAGTGCGTAAAATACCTAGCCTAGAAGAGCGTTCAGTAAATGGAGGTTGTTGCTGTCATTGTGTATTTGGCCGTGACCGGCATGTCCGCCGAGGTGAGCGTGTTCATTTGAAGGTGGAACGACAGTCTAGTCTGTGACCCGGTTCAATCAGAACAATACATGGGGTGATAGCAAAGTTACCTCTTTTTTTTTTTTTTTTTTTTTTTTTTTTACCTAGTGTATATTTGAGGCCATTTGGATAACCCAGTATCGCCCACATGACACCTAACTGTTTCCTTGATTTTTCCTTTGAACAAGATAAGATCGCTGGCAAAGTTTCAAAGGCCTGGCTCATGCAGAAGCACAGAGGAATACAGTGGTGGCCTCTCTATTCAGGGTTCTGGTTAAAACATCGTAAAAATACTTAAATAGACATGATGGATATCCAGGCGGACAGGCAAATTGAGAGATGTTATTTACACTTCACCCTAAAAGTCTGCAAGGTGAGAGAGCTGCATTCAGCGCAGCCGTATTTGGACCCTAGCGCCTTTTCCCATCTGTTCAAAATACGGAGATTCGGGCCTTTTCGCCGCCATTCCCGGTGCAGGTGTTATCATAAACTACGTGACTGTATTAATACATATTACTGGTATATTACAATTGTCCATAATTGTTCTCAGGGAAAACAGAATCATTTTTAATGTCAAACCGTACAAGTGAATTGCTTTAGTTGTGTTTAAATCATAGAATAATATTCTTACTTTACCTTATGGAGTAAATGAGCCCTCATTATCCATATTTTTTTTCCTTTTTTGATCATTTCCAGTTTCTGTTTCCTTCTCTATATAAATAATTTTGAAAGAATTTTTAATGATTTGATGAGGTTTAAGCCACTTTTCTTATAGCCTAAGGCAGTGTTCTATATATTTTCCAATTAGAAATTTCCCAGTATTCATACTTATTCAGTAGCTATTTTAGTATATTACTCCTACTTGCTTCATTATCTAAGTTCGCATATTTGCTATCTATGATAAAGCATGGAGAATAATTTTGACTTTTAAAACAGCAGCCTTCCAAGACACGTGGGTGACTCAGTTGGTTAAGCATCCAACTTTGGCTCAGGTCATGATATCACGGTAGGTGAGTTTGAGTCCCGCATCGGGCTCTGTGATGACAGTTCAGAGCCTGGAGCCTGCTTCAGATTCTGTGTCTCCCTCTCTCTCTCTGCCTCTCCCCCACTCACCCTCTGTCTCTCCTCTCTCTCTCTCTCTCTCTCTCTCTCTCTCTCTCTCAAAAATAAAATAAACATTAAAAGTAAAGATTTAGGGGCGCCTGGGTGGCGCAGTCGGTTAAGCGTCCGACTTCAGCCAGGTCACGATCTCGCGGTCCGTGAGTTCGAGCCCCGCGTCGGGCTCTGGGCTGATGGCTCGGAGCCTGGAGCCTGTTTCCGATTCTGTGTCTCCCTCTCTCTCTGCCCCTCCCCCGTTCATGCTCTGTCTCTCTCTGTCCCAAAAATAAAAAAAAAAAAAAAAAAAAAAGTAAAGATTTAGGGGCATCTGGGTGGCTCAGTTGGTTAAGCATCCAACTTCAACTCAGCTCACGATCTCACGGTTCGTGAGTTTGAGCCCTGCATCAGGCTCTGTGCTGACAGCTCAGAGGCTTGAGCCTGCTTCAGATTCTGTGTTTCCCTCTCTCTCTTCCCTTCCCCTGCTCGTGCTCTCTTTTTCTCTCTCTAAAATGAATAAAAAATTTTTAAAAATTTTTAAAAATTTAAAACAACCTTCCTATTTATTATTGTTAAAATAGACCTAACTATCTTCAGTCAAATGAAAATGTTCACAGCGTTAAGTAGAAATGGGTTGTGAGATCATTTATATTAAAATACATGTGATACATACATATATTCATACACGTACATGTACATACACACATGGAAAAAAAAATCCAAAAATCTGGACTCACCAAAGATCAAGAGAGTAGTAATTTTAATGTTTTCCTTCTGGAGGGGGGTGGGCACTCATCTGTACTTTCTAGTTTCCACAAAGAGCAGATATTACTGCTTCCCACATGGTTTAAATTAAAGAAAAGCATGAATTGGTATTGCTCATTAATTAGTGTTTAGGGATGGCCCTCCCCATGTGTCTCAGAGGTGTCCCTCTCCACCATCTGCTCAAGCCAGCAACCTGCCAGTCATTCTCAGCTCCGCCCTTTTCCTCACTCTTGTTTCAGTCCATCCCAAGTCTTGCTGATGCCACGTCGATCTCTCCTATCCATCCACCTCTAAATCTTCACTGCCTTTTCAGTTTCCATAGTCCACGCTAGCATTCTCTGGCCTGGACTTCCGTAAAAATCTACCAACAGGTTTTCCTGCTTCCACTCCATATCTCCCTCTTCCCTGTTCTCATTCTTCAGGTGGGGGGATCACATCAAACTGTAAATCTGATTGGTCACATCAGTGCCCCATTTCACTCTCCAGTGGTCACCATGTTTGGCGCACTCTGGGTGAGACCCATTAGCTTATGTAATGAAGCTCTGCACCTGGCCAGCAAGTTTCCTCTGGACTCATGTCTCCTTACTCACTTTGCCCCAACCCGTGGACACTTGTCCATCCAGGTGTTCTCTGCCTGCAGGCATTTGTTTGAGCAGGTTGTTCTCTCAGCCCACCTGGTATGTCCTCAAGTCCTTTCCTGTGACACACATGCTTGTGGCCAGGCTAAACCCTATTCATCCTGTGGATCTCAACCTAAATGTCATTTAAGAGAGCTCTTCTTTGGGCTCTCAATTTCCATTAGACCCCATTTTCTATTCTCTGTCTTTACAACTTGTAATTTTTTGCAGTTTTTGTTACACTTTTAATCGTATATTTATTTTTGTGATTATTTAACCATCCTCTCCCTTTTCAGATTGAAAGAGGGTAAAGACTGTGTCTTGTTCATCTCTATGTTTTCAGTGCCTCTCACCATGCCTGACATGTATGATGAGTGAATCAAAAAATTACAAAACACTATTCCTGGTGCACCATTTTATGCTAATGCATGAAAATCACCCCATTCTTTTGAGTTGCTGGTGAATGTTCCTCCAACTGATCTTGCCTTGCTTTTTCATACAAGCTAACAATCTTTGTCTTTTAACTGGTGTATGTAGATCTTTATTTTTGTACTTAATGTGATTGCTGATATGCTTAGGTTTCTCTTTTTCCACTTACTGTTAACCTGTTTGTGTCTTTATGGTTAAGTGTGTTACTTGGTAGCAGCATATACTTTTTTTTTAAACCAATCTGAAAATCTCTGCCTTGTGTGGGATATCTAGACCATTTACATTTAATGTGATTATTGGCCTAATTAGACTTAAGTCTACCAACTTGCTGTTTGTATTTGTTTTGCCCCATGTAATCTTTGATCCTCTTCTCCTACTTTCATTGGATTAGTCAAATAGTTTTGATGCTTCCAGTTTTTACGATTCTGTTATTTCTTTTATTGGGATACTCTGGTTTCTCTTCAGATCATATAAATCTTTCGCCTTTTACTATTATTTCTTTCGTTGGACTATTAGATACAATTCTCAGTTTTGTTGTTATAGTGGTTGCTTTAGGGTTGAAAGTGTACCTCTTACACTGTGTCTCCTGAGGTGATGCCGCTTCACATATAGTATGAAAACCTTACAATAGTATACTATCTCCCCTCTGTTCCTTTATGCTGCTGTTGCAGTATACTTTATTTACACATGTTATAAAATTCACAATATACTGTTACGGTTTTTATGCAACCAGCCATCTTTTAAAGAGATTTAAATAATAAGAAAACTATCATACATTTATCCATATAGCTGCCACTTCCAAGTGCTAGTGATTCCTTTGTGGAGATCCATATTTCTATTTGATGTTCTTTTCCTTCCACTTAGGTTCCTTTGCATTTCCTATAATGAGAGCCTCTAGGTGGTCAACTTTTACACATCAGAAGATGTAGTTATTTTGCCTTAATTTGTGAGAGATATTTTCATTGGTTATGGAATACTAGAATGACAGTTTTTTTTTTTTCCTCTCAGCGTTTTAAAGATCTTACTCTACTGTCTTCTTGCTTACATTACTTCCAACATGGAACTCCATATGGAATGTGCCTTTTTCCTGGATCTGCTTTTAAGACTTGCTCTTAAGTTAATTTTTTTTTTAAGTTTATGTGTTTATTCTGAGAGTGAGAAAGAGATCACTAGCAGGAGAAGGGCAGAGACAGAATCCCAAACAGGCTCCACACTGGCAGTGCAGAGCCCAAAGCAGGATGTGAACCCATGGACCGTGAGATCATAACCTGAGCTGAACCAAGAGTCAGACGCTTCCCAAACTGAGCCACCCAGGCACCCCAGGACTTTCTCTTATCTCTGTTTTCTTTTTTAAAATAATTTAAATTACAACCAAATGCCTGGGCATAATTTATTTATATTTCTTGTGCTTGGTGTTTGCTGAGCTTCTGGAAATCTGTGGATTTATAGCGTTTATCAAATTTGAGGATTTTTCAGTTATTATTTCTTCAAATTTTTTTTTCTGTTCACTTCTCCCTGTCTTCCCCTTTAGGGACTCCATCAAATCTATATTGGCCACTTGAAGTAATCCTACATCTCACTAATGACATATTTATTTATTTATTCTCTTTCTCTGTGCTTCATTTTGTATATCTTCTATTACTATATCTTTAAGTCTTTTTACCTTCTCTTTGGCAGTGTCGAAACACTGCCTATCCAGTGTATTTTCCATCTCAGACATGGTGGTTTCCTCTCTAGAAGTTCAATTTGGGTCTCCTTTTTATATCCTCCCTGTCTCCTTTTAATATTTTGAACGTGTTTAACTCAGTTATAATAACTGTTTTCGTGTCCTTTTCTATTAGTTCCAACACCTGTGTCAGCTCTGAGTCAGTTCCAATTGATCGATTTTTTTCCCCCTCGTTATTTTCCTGCTTCCTGGCATGCCAGAGATCTTTGATCGTAGGCCAGACATCGTGAATTTCACCTTGTTGAGTGTTCGACATTTTTGCACTCCTATAGCGTTCTTCAGCTTTGGTGTGGAATAGTTAAGCTACTTGAAAACAGTTTGCTCTCCCTGGTCTTGCTTTGAAGACTTTTCAGAGGAGACGAGGACCATGTTTAGTTTAGTGCTAAATTATTCCCCACAACCGAGGTGAGACCTTCCTAAGTAAATTGCCTAATAAATTACGAGATTTTTCCCATCTGATTAGTGGGAATATACGCTACTCTTGTCCTTGTGTGAGCTCTGGGTACCATTTCCTGTAATTTGGTGATCCTTTAGAAGGGCAGTTTTGCACCCACAAGACATTTGGTAACGTCTGAAGATACCTTTTATTGTCACGAATGTGAATGCGACTGGTATCTAGTGGATAGAGGCTGAGTGCGGCTCAATATCCTACTGTCGGATTTTCTCCACAAGAAGGAACTTTTCCATGTAAAAGGTTAATAATGTTGAGGTTGAGAAGCTCTGTTACAGTCCTTCCAAACTGCTCTTTCTCTGGCCTGCAGTAGTCTCATCTACACGTGCTGACCAGCACTCTGCTGAACTCTCCAGAAGCACCCTTTGCCATCCTCCAGAGTTCTTTCTCCAGGCAGCTCTGCCATCTACCAGATTCTCAGCTCTGCCTGTTCAGGTTAGGAAGTCTGCGGTGCTCTTCCTGGGTTCTTCCTCCTGTCCTGTAGCCTAGAAACTCTTGAGGTAGTGAGCAAGGGTAATCAAGGACTCCGCGTGTTTGTTTCCCATTTCTCAAGGTTCGCTCTGTGTCAATGTCTTGAAAACTCTGTTTCATGTATTTTGTCAGTTTTACTGTTGTTGTCATTTTAGGCAAGAGGGTAAATCCAGGTCCTGTTCCTCTATCTTGGCCAGAAGCAGAAGCTGGCTTCTTATTTATTATCAAATGTCATGTTTAAAGAAAGAAACTTGCCTTGGCTTAACCTGCTCAACCACTCATTATTCACTATACTTTTTCTGTATCTGTATCTTCTCAACAAGCATCACTGTTGTCTTTCCCCATATTTCTTCCCACAGCTTTGTTTGTGTTTTAACTTTGCGCCTCAGACATGACATCTATAGTCACTTACATTCTTCTGTTTAAAACTGCAAGCTCAAATTTTAGTTATGCTTGAATTTAGCATCACAAAAAAAATCATTTCATGTGATTTTATTTTTGCACTTAATTATTTTAATTCTTTGATTTGTAAATTTGCCTCCAGAAACAAGATTTCCTCTAAAATGAACAATAGCGATTGATTTCCTCTTGTGTTCAATTGGCATTAATCTAGCTCTTCAATAAAGGAAACACTTAGAAATTCTTACAGTGTGCAAAGTTGTATTTACTGTTTAATTATCATAATTGGTAATAAATCATAAATTCTACCTTATTAGGGAAAACGTGAATTGTGAATAATAAAAGGTAAAATTTTCCTAGTGTTATGTACAAATAGCTTAATTTAGATCTTTAATCAAAAATATGTTTGAGTAAATTAGTGTTTTTCTGAAGTCTGCTTATTCTTGTGGGTGAGCTTTTTCAAACTATTATAAAGACAGTTTGAGGAAGACATTCTGTGCAGAAGATATTCAAAGCGATGTTCAGGAATTTGTAATTCTTACAGAAAATAAGGAACAGTGGGAGCGTGGGTGGAGTTTGACCAACAGGCTACCTAATCCTTTGTGTTTGAATATCTGTTTTTATTACAATTTGAATATCTGTTTTTATTACAATTGCTGGATAGACACATAAGCTCCTAGAATTTTAGAAGTACAGATGATTTTAGGGATGTTTGTTACAAGCCTGATAAATTGTAATCGTTGACTGAAAGGTTTTAAAGATATACTGAGTCCAATTAAAATCAGATTGCTTCCTAAAGGTACAGTTAAAAAATGTTTCTTTGGAATTAGGAACATGTTATGAAACAATGTAAGAATGTTGTTAAGTTCTCTGGCCAAGTTTCAAGCAGGTTTGACTACTATCCGAAATAGACAATATGATCACCCCAAATCTGGTGTCCTGCCCGTTCATTTAGTCGATCAAATATTTGCAGGAAAAAATTGAGAAAACAATTAGTGGAGAAAAATTAATAACCAAATAATAGAAATTTCTTTAAGACCAGCTGTGTTTTCCAGAGAGGTGCTATGATTCGTAACGGAGTTGTTTTTCAGGGAAATGAACCCAAACAATTTGATGATGTTGTATACTTGCTGTAGCAAATTCAGTCAGAACTTTTTGGACAACTTTATTTCTAATCGTTTTCCTTGTTGTTCAAAGGCCTTGCCCACTGTTACAGCCATGATCCTGTTCATCAAATGCTTTATGCTGAATATGCACATAGTGACCCTCTTCCTGTGTAGGACTATGCAATCACCATCAAAGTGCTTCAACAATTTAGCACTGCTTAAACAGCTGCATTTTTTAACCTTCAAATCTGGAGCTGAGTGCAGAAGATAATGCACAACACTGCCTTTTGAAGTCATATTGAACTCATTGACTTCCATCAGAAGCGTATCAGTGGTTGCAAACATTACAGTGTAGATTGCATCCTTGAAGAGTTTGAACTATGCACAAAAATGGAAAGACAAATGCAAAAGCCTTTTTATTGTTTGGAATCTCTAGGATCAAACGTCTTTGTCTTTGATAGTATATTTGAATACGGTATCTTGATTTATCATGGCACTTCAGAATTGCTTCACAAATAAAGAAAAGTCAGATATTTGGTGCTAGAGGAGTTCTATAAAGCTCAAGAATACCTAAAATTATCTTTTTATTAGGCGTCTATTAACATGTAATTGATTTATAAATATTGGTAACCTTACCATGTGGACGCATCTTTACTATTGATGGTATATGTTTGTATTACAACGTTAAAGAACTTATTGATCATCTTATTTGCAAGATTGTGAACTTGTATCATGGGCTATATAATAAAGAGAAAACATTTCACATTCAAAGCTCCAAAGGGACAATGAAGGACAGGATGGGAATATGAATGATGTAAGTCAGACCTTGATCATTTTGCATATAAAGGGCCGGAGAGGAAATACTTTAAACTTTGCAGGCCATCAGGTCTCTGCATTAGTAACAAGCTACACACACTCAGTGGCTTAGAACAAGAAGTTCTGGAGGCAACAAGTCTGAAAACTAAGGTACTGGCTGTGCCATGCTCTCTCTGAAGTTCTCGGGAAGAATCTGTTCCACGTGGCTCCCCCAGCTTCTGCCATTTGCTGGCAACCCTTAGCTTGTAGCTATGTCACTCGGCCTCTGCCTTTGTCCTCACGTGGCCCTCTCTCCTGCGTGTCTCCATGTCTCTGGATCCAAATCTCCCTGTCCCGTCTCTTAGGAAGTCACCAATCACTAGATTTAGGACGCATCCTAATCCAGCATAACCTCATCTTAACTTGGTTGCAACTCCAGAGACCATACTTCCAGATAAGGTCACAGTCACAGGCACTAGGTGTTAAGACCTCAATGTATCTTTCTGGGAGACACAGTTCACTTCACTAAAGTCTCTGTCGCAACCATTCAACTCTGTCTTTGCAGCAAGAACGCAGCCAAGGACAAGACATAAACAAATACATGTGCTGCGTTCCCATAAAATTTTATTTACAGAAACGGATGATAGGTCAGATTTGGCTGGTGTACTAGAGTTTACCAATGCCTGGTCTAACTAACTGAAGCAAAAATGCAGCAGGGGGAGGGGGGTGGAATTTCCCCTTGCTTTAATCAGTCCATTTTTAAAGTGTAGAAATGCAAACATATGTGTGTATATGGCAACACTTACTTCAATTAATTTATTTTTATTTTTTAGTTTGGAGAGAGAGTGTGAGTGGGGGCGGGGGGCAGAGGGAGACAGAGAGAATCTTAAGCAGGCTTCACGCTCAGCATGGAGCCCAACACAGGGCTCGATCCCATGACCCTGGAATCATGATCTGAGCCTAAATCAAGAGTCGGACACTCAACTGACTGAGCCATCCAGGCTCCGTCACTTATTTTAAAATCGATGTCAACTCACGGCAAGAACTGAAACTTTCATAATAATTTCAAATCCCAAAGTTCTGTTACTAAAAATGCTTGAATTATGGTATTTATCTGGTCAATTAGAAGTTTTTTGGTGGTCATTTAGTTAGGAGAGTTGATATGGCTTTTCCTCCAAAGAGATCTAGACCACTTTAGAAACAAGATTTTCCTCGAACTCAGACTTATATATTTGTTCTATTGGAAAGAATGTACCTGATTCCCCTCAGTAAAAGTATGTTCCATGAGGGCAATGACATCATTTTATTTAACGGCGTGTCCTCAGCACATAAAAGAGAGCCTAAATACATAATAATAATTCAATAAATATTTACCTAAAGTAAATATTTGTTTTCCCTGGACTAAAATGAGTGAATTGGTACGTTGTTTTAACCATGTTATACAAAAATATGCCCTGTTATCACATCTTGAAATTATTTATTGTCTTAAACTCATAGAAGAGCTACAATAAGAGAAATCCAATTTCTATTAAGAGCTATTGGAAGAATTTGTGAAGAGAATAATGGGGTAATGAATCAGAAGGGATCAGTGAAAAACATTAGTTTTCTTTATTTAATCAGATTCATGGAAAATCAGAAAAAAGGTAGAGAAGTCAAGATATATTTCAACAGCCGAGGGAAATATTAGCGACTTCTTTTAACAGCCCCACTTGATTCAATAGCAGGGAAATGCGGAAACCCGTGCGAAGTAACACTTCACAGGCAGTGTAGACGGGAGAAGATACAGTTTGGTCAAAGAGGTAGCGGGGGGGGGGGGGCACCTGGGTGGCTCAGTCGGTTAAGTATCTGGCCGTTGATCTCTGTTCAGGTCGTGATCTCAGGGTGTGAGCACGCATCAGGCTCTGAGCTGAGAGCGCAGAACCTGCTTGGGATTCTGTCTCACTCCCTTTTTCTCTACCCCTCCCCTGCTCTCTCTCTGTCTCTCTTGCTCTCTCCCAAAATAAAAAAACGTTAAAAAAAAAACACAAAAAACAGGGGCACCTGGGTGGCTCAGTCGGTTAAGTGTCCGACTTTGGCTCGGGTCATGATCTCACGGTTTGTGAGTTTGAGCCCCGCGTCGGGCTCTGGGCTGACAGCTCAGAGCCTGGAGCCTGCTATGGATTCTGTGTCTCCCTCTCTCTCTGTCCCTCCCCCACTTGTGCTCTGTCTCTCTCTGTTTCTCAAAAATAAATAGATGTAAAAAAAATTATTTAATAAAATAAACAAACAAACAAACAAAAAAGAGGTAGCAGGAGGAACCCCCCGGAGTTTCCAAGCGTAGGTTCTGGAACTCTGTGACCAGGCCAGCTCAGAATTTCACCACTATTCTTACCGCTGGATGGAAGGCAGAAATCAGAAAGTGAAAGGCAGAGGAGTCCTAATGTTGCTCAGACAGAAGAGACTTGTTGATAGCCTAGAGGTAAGCGGAGCCAACGTGGGAGAATCGGGAGTCAGCCCCAAGACACCATGTTGAAAGCACATTAAAGAGAGATGTGATGCGTATAACGATAGCCAAGGATCAAGAGAGAGGGAAGGATTCCTTGGGAGAGGGATTCTCCATGGGAAAAAAAAAAATCTAAATAGAAATCACGGTCCTAGGGATGTGGTACCGAAGAGAAGATCTGGGGCCACCAGAAATCATTTGTTTCAAGCTGATTCTGGAATCACTCCAATAAAAAGTGAGTTGAGGAAAGTTGGAGGGGAGTGGGAGCCACCACTGGAGGCCTTTGGGGACCTTCAGATGTAAGACAAAGATCAAGTGAGAAAGAGTAAAGACAAGGGAGGACCCTTTAAAATGCAGATTAGGGGCACCTGGCCGGCTCAGTCTGTGGAGGATGCCACTCCTGATCTTGGGGTTGTGAGTTTGAGCCCCACGTTGGGTATAGAGAACGCTTACATAAAAAAATACACTTTAAAATAAGTAAAAAAAATAAAATGCGCATTAGACCTGGGAAGCCATCCCTCCTCAGGCCCAGTCACTTTTACCCCTGTCAGTTCAGCCGAATCAGGAAAGAGACAGTAGCTCAGCAAAGAAACACAAATGACCTTGTTCCTTCTGATTTAACTCTTGCTACTGGCCCTTGCAAAAACCTACCACCTCAAGTTAGCCACTTGAATTGCCTTTAAATCAGGATAGCATGGATTAAACCCACGTTCTAGAGAGGAAAATACATTTTTAGGGGAAGAGTAAGGGACAAGGATCAGTTTTTTCCATAGTTGAAGCCGTTTAGGTCCTCGAAACGTGAAAATCGTGTCCGCCGAAGAAAACGTCTTTGCAGAAATTTAAAAAATGCTCAATGTATTTGACAAAATTTCACGTCCAAAAAGCTCCCAATTTGCTTCTGCTCTTAAAAAAAAAAATCAAAGAAGTAAAAATAGTATACATTTTTGTTAGAAGAAGAAAGAGAATTTATTTGTGAATGGCAAAAATGCTGTGAGAGAAAATTGTCCCATTGTGGAAAATTTAACAGGCATATTGGGGCCAACCTTTAGCCTGCTTCTGTAGTGAAATTTGATCTTGGGCTTAATTTTTTTTTATTATTAAAGTGAAAAATCAGTTCTAGTAGCTTGAACAAGCCTCCATAACACTCAGTAATAGAAAGTATGCCTCACTTCCTGGTACTACGGGACATTTTACAGTGATTTCACAAATTTTCATCGTTGTTGTTGTTGAAAGCAAGTTTTCTAGATAGGCAATAGTATTTCTTTCCACCATTCTCCACATTGAGAAGGATATAGGGTGGTCAGATTTTAATAGCTTTTTTTAATGTTTATTAATTTTTGAGACAGAGAGAGAGTGCAGAGTGTGAGCGGGGGAGGGGCAGAGAGAGAGGGAGACACAGAATCCAAAGCAGGCTCCAGGCTCTGAGCTGTCAGCACGGAGCCCGATGCAGGTCTCGAACCCATGAACCATGAGATCCTGACCTGAACCTCAGTTGGACGCTTGATGGACTGAGCCACCCAGGTGCCCCATAGGGTGGTCAGTTTTTAGATGAATGTTATGCTGACGTTATGCAAACCTTTTATCATTGCAGAGAGGCCAATGCAAGTTGACCCGTGAGTGTAATCTGTGCCGACCAGGACTGATGTGCACCCAGAAGGAATGAAGTATGGATGTGAAAGAACGTAGGCCTTACTGCTCGCTGACCAAGAGCAGACGAGAAAAAGAACGGCGTTATACAAATTCCTCAGCAGACAATGAGGAGTGTAGGGTCCCCACGCAGAAGTCGTACAGTTCCAGTGAAACCTTGAAAGCTTTTGATCATGATTCTTCACGGCTGCTTTACGGAAACAGAGTAAAGGATTTGGTTCACAGAGAAGCAGACGAATACAGCAGACAAGGTAGGTCACCGGTCTCACAAAACAAGGCACACTCAGAAGGCGCCCACTTGGAGGTGCCATGTTTTTCTCCTCTATGGGTGACATGATTATTTTCCAACTTGGATGTCTAGCCTCTGATTCAGATTTTTGAGAAACTAGATGGTCACGTAGTTTTCCAGCTTAAAGGTAGAAAGCCACCTACAGACACATTGACCCCAGATAAGGGTACCGATTCATGTAGAGAATCACTGTGCACATATAAAAAATTTTTTAATGTTTATTTATTTATTTATGTATTGAGAGACAGACAGAGCATAGGTGAGGGAGGGGCAGAGAGGGAGACACGGAATCCGAAGCAGGCTCCAGGCTCTGAAATGCCATGTCAGCACAGAGCCCGACACGGGGCTCGAACTCACGCACCGTGAGCTCATGACCTGAGCTGAAGTCGGACGCTGAACCGACTGAGCCCCCCAGGCGAGAATCACGGTGCACATTTTATATGTGGGGGGTGTGATTCTGCACACAGCCAGCGTTTGTGCGTAAACTTGAGATCCAGGTCTCGTGGGCTCCCTTGCCCTCTCCGGAAGGTGCTCACGGACGTTTTTGCAGTTAGAACTGACGTAAGGGAACGGGAGAGGTTGACAAGCAAAGACCTTTCACTCATTGAAAAGTAACAGTCCTAATTCTGAATTATCTCATGAGCCATGTAGCCCATGTGCTGATGTCTATCTGTTCATACAAGAGCCTGCTACTGAAGGGTTCAGGTTTCTCTCCGGCAGGCGATCTAGAACATTAAGGTTCTACCTTAAAACATCCCAGTTTCACGTAATATAACCCGTTATGGTTTGGCCACTCACGTGTATTTGTTGAACGTTTTTACGCTCTGTTTTCTGCCTGTACACTCTACCAGTGGAGTAATGACTTCTGTAACTTGCCTTCACAGTCTGAAACCTACCAATCTCCATGCTTTCAGACAATAGCTTATTTTAAATTGGGCATGCCTAGGTTTTTGTTTTCTAATACATTTTTTGGAGATGCAGGCACGATTACTACTAATAAAAATAAAATCCTCTCCCATTTGTATTGCAGAGTCAGTTTACACAGAACTTAGCATCCCTCAGCTATTTTAATCAGGAAATGAGGAAAAATAAATTAAACTGCAAATGTAAAGAATATATTCCTTCTTTCCCAGTCACCTTACAAACAGTGGGACCAACAGTATGATACTGAGCAAGCAACAAATTTCGGGAAAATAATGCAATAAATCATGCAGAAGTTTGGAAATTTTCCATGGTTCTCTTCTTCTCTCTATTGTGGAAAGAACCATCCTAACTAGATTGAAAGAACATTCACTCACCTAAACCAGTTTGCCTCAAAGAAGACTCATTTGATTTGCTAAAGAGAGATTTTTTTTTCCCCTGAAGGATATCTTACTAAAATTACAGGTATCATCGTTTATGAAATGGGATATAGTAGCTTGACATAGCAGTTTTTTTTTTTGAGATTCAGTTTTTTTAATGTTTATTTATTTTTGCGAGAGAGAGAGTGTGAGCAGGAGAGGGGCAGAGAGAGAGAGAGGGAGACAGAGACTCCAAAGCAGGCTTTGCACTGTCAGCAGAGAGCCTGATGCAGGGCTCGAACTCACAACTGTGAGATGACTGTGACCTGAGCCAAAGTCAGACACTTAACTGACTGAGCCAGTTTTTAAGGGAAGATATAAGACATAATATTTGAGATACATACCCTCGGTAAGCCAAGGGACTTCTAAGTCCATTGTACGATGTCTTATAATTCCAAACCCAAGTGTTTTTTTTTTTTCTTTCGTATTGTCTACACAGCTGACATAGATTATCAGGGTACAGGTTCCACCAATTTAAAAAATAGTAGGTACTATGAAATGCATGCAGTCTGAACCCGGTGTAAAGCCTTGCCTTTTGTAACAAAAACAACTAGTTTAGTGCCCTATCGGAAAAAAAAAAAAAAAAAAAAAAAAAAAAAAAAAAAACCCACAAAACAAAACATTGTGGAATACCATTAAAAGAAAAAAAAAAACCTCAGCACATGTGGCGTGATGCGTGGGGGAGGCTCATCTCCACCCCAAGCAAGCATTTCGTTTAGGCAGCACGAAGGATGCTCAAACGGGTTAAAAATAGCGAGCTGAAATTTTCACCTCCTAGGCAGCGCTAATCCAATGCAGACTGTTGTTGATGACATGGCCATACCATCTGCGGAAACCCTGGAACCACGGTTCTTAGGGGACCCAACAGTACTATTACTCAGCTTGTCGCCAGCCAGCCAGGCGCGGGGCAGGGGGGAGAAGAAGAGGGGCAGAGGGAAGAGAGAGTGAGCGAGGCAGCACGTGGAGGCGGCTTGTTGGGAGCGGCGGAATGAAGCGGGGAGCAGAGGTTTAAGGGCCGGAGAGAAAGGAAAAGCAGGAGTGCGGTGTGTGCTCGGGCCCGCTTTCCACCTGACGTGTTCGTCAATCGGGCCATATTGGAAACACGAATGGAATATACTGCTACGTATTGCTCATGTGCGCTGATCCCTTGGTACGCTCCAGTCATGGCACTAGCCAGGTTTTACGTGCACCCTCCCACTCCTTGGGTGACGTGGGTCCCAGTAGTGCCCTCCTTTGCCAAGTGGGGAGGCCTGACACCCCAGGGCTAGCGACGGCCGAGCGGGGGGCTTGAACCCGGGGCCGGTCTGCCCCTAGCGCTTGGCTTCCCACCTCTGTGCCGTGGCCAAAGCCGGAGAACGGGCAGTTCCGGGTCAGAATTCCCCTTTGCTTTATTGGTGCCAGTTGTGGCCCCTTTTGATGGTGTGGCTAGAGGGCAAGGAGGAGACTGGAGACATCTTTAGGAGATACAGCGATATGATTATTTGGGACCAGGTGGGATGAGCTTGAGGGAGAGGAGCTATTGCAAATACTTTCTCTCTCCTGTGGTTTGATACAGGGAATGTGTGTAGCCAGAGCAGTAAATGTAGGAGACAAGTGACGGAGGAAAGTTTGCTGTTGGATTCTCTTTGTCTCAAGCACGCATAATGAAAAATCCTCCTAGGCTTCCCTTTCCTTTGAACCTGACAAATGTCAATTTTTCCTCCCTGACTATTATGCTGTGGGATTAATTATTTAATTGACAAAACGTGCTTCCTGCCACAACTCCTGACATCATACACATAATAAAAATGAAAGATGAAAAAATGTTACCAGTAGCCAAAGATCTTTGAACCGATTCCAAAGAATCATGCTAATGTGGCTTGTCTGTGGGGTCCTAAAACAACTTGTCAATCCTCATTCTACTTTAAATGACACAGGCAAGGGCCCCTTCAGCCCAAGGAAGGGATACGTAGAGACCCCTGTGAATGCAATTATGTGAAGCATGCAAACGTAGAAATATGATGCTTTTATGTCTCTTGACCGATTTGGTGGCCTACTGTCCAACTTGATTTTTGTGGCTCTAGTGACTTTCATTAATTATGTATTCTATTTAGAGACTGCAAAGCCGGGGATGGTTGCGTTTTCACAATAATGTGTCATGTGACCAGATCCCACATAGATCTCTTTCTCTGTCTCTTTTCAAATCTCTTCCTATGGTTTATTAGGTGATGGGAATAGTTGTTGTTTCAGCAGCTGTGGAACCCTCCGTAGGTGCGATGGCGTTAGGGTGACAATGACCTGTTTTGCATTCTTGGATACCATTTTCTTTGATTCAGCTTTGAGGAGAATTTATCTTGTCAGGTCTGAGACACATTTCTCATGAAACAGCTGCATAAGATCATCCCACAGTTTTAGAGAAGTGATAAAGTAAGAGATCTTTTTTTTTTTCCTCTGCACTATGTGCATTCCTTGTAGCGTCCTCGACCGAACGAAAATATTTATCAACTCCAACAAGAAATGTTGGCCATGAGGGTGAATTTTGAAACGAGGCGACGTCTGGAAATAGGAACGCTTTTGTTCCGCAGAACCATATGTCTGCAAAGCACCTCTGAGACAGTCTTAACCCAAAATGTTTACCAGTCAGTCAGTTATTGGTATTGGGTGGTGAATTGCAGAATTTTAAAATGAAAAGATCACCATTCACTCCTCATTCACAGAATGGCGGTGGGGAGGGGAGTTATCTGTTTTTAAATTTGAACAACAGAGAGCATTATGTCTGTGTTTATACATTCCTGAAATCAAAATGGAACATACATCTGTAAAGTAGGAAAGGGAAGGAGGAAGGCGGGTTGACAAAGACAGGCGCTCATTGAACAGCTTGCTTCCGGTCCCCGAAACTCTCCTCTTTCCTTACCCCTGCTCCAGGGTTTGCCTTCTCTTCCTGCTTATCGCTGTCAGCAGTGCCCAGCCGTCCCCAGTTCGCCCAAATATGGCTTCTGCTTCTCCCCTCATGACATTGCTCATCTAAGACTAGTTCAAGGGTAGCAGACCCCACAGGCCCTGATTTTTGACGGCTGCACCTCCTTAGTGGGCCGCATCCTGAGTTTATCTTCTGTACAAATATTCCAGATGCTCGGCCTCTCCCTTACCAAGGATAACTCTGTTTTGTGAAACAAAAGAACATTAGAGGAGCAGTCCAGGGTTTCCTGTGACCACGTGTCCAGGATTCCAGCGTTATGGTGGCTTGAATGAAGCCTCATCGACCCATCCCCCAGACAACTCCTTACTTGCTCTGAGCTGAACAGTGATCCAGGGTGCAAAGGAGATCTGAGATTCTACAGAGTCCCCGAAGGACAAAGCTGATGCAGGTAGTTTTTCCCTTTCGGTCGGATGAGCGCTCAGAATGGGGTGCAGCCCTGGGGTGAAGATCAGGAAGAAGGCTGTGACTTTGTGGCAGACAGAGACTGACCTGCCTCTCCATGGTCCTTCTGGGACTGAAAGTTGCCTTGCAAGAGCAGCTGGTTTCCTTGGCCCCTCAGGAGCTGAGGGAACCGACCAGATGCGTTTGCTCTGCTCTGATATTGCGGGAGTGCCAGCCAAGGAAAACAGGGAGGGGAGAGATTTGTCTCTAGAGTCTAGCAGGACTTACCACTAAAGCACCCCCGGAAAGCCACAACGTGCTTAGCGGCACCCAAATTGCAGGAAGTGGGATAGGCTGCAAGACAAACCAATCAGGAAGCTGCTGACGAACACGAGCAATGAAGATAGAGGAGGAAAACTTGAACCTAAATTAAAAAGCGTATGAGTGCTTATAGAAATCCAAGTACCAAAAAAGGCAGCAACAAGAAAACCGACAGTAACCAGCAAATGCTAGGCTGGGAAAGCTGCCATTCGCATATGAAAAAATATAATAGATTAGTTGAAGAAAAGAGGGTGTTCACTGATCAAATCCGGATTCATAGTTTTGAAGACCAAGGAGAAGAAACAACTCAAAACAAGAAACCAAGTTCCAGGTAAAATTAAAAAGAAAACACATGTGTATGTGCACCCCCCCCCACACACACACACTCACCCCAACACACACCCCTAAGCTCCCTAGAGTTTTTTTTTTCACCTTAGAGAAAGAAGATATTTTATAAGCTTCTACAGAGAAAAGAAACAAGTTACTTTTCTTCTTGCTTACAAAAGAAGCAAAATGAATTTCTCACCTGCGACAATGAAAGGAGAAGACAGTACAATACCATCTACTGGGAGAGAAGAACTACAGCCCGGGGATCCTCTGTGCAAGGAAGACATCCTTCGTCTCTCAGAGTAAATTCATGATAGTTGGGGACATGCAAAGATTGTACGCGTGTCGTATAAGAAGGCGTTCAAGAAACAATACCGATGAAATCAACTCTGCAGTATGTATGTGGACAATTCCCAAATGACGATAACAGAACAACTGGAAATGTCTAGGAACACTACGTGGGAGACCTTGAAAAAAGGCTAGACTAAAAAGTGATCACTTGTCTCAGCAATACCCAGGAGTTGGAGGAAAGTGGTAAGGAAAATAAGAGTTCTGGAATCTCAGTCGAAAAGGGAGAGGGCGAAACAGGGAATAGGAGTTTTAGTAGAGAGAAATCATTGCTACTTTGCATTCAAATAATAATGAAAAACATGTATTTGACTATGAATGTCAGGAAAGGGAGGTAATCATTAGAGGAAGGGAAAAACACAGTAGACCTACCTAATTAGCAGGAGGGAAAGGGAATGAATAGCAATCTGATCAATGTAGCAGAAACTGCTCCAAGGAAAAAGGGGAAACAAGTAAAATCATGAATAACCATAAAACAAGATGAAAGAAGGCAAATCTACTATACTACATATTACATGAAATGTAAATGCGCTGAGTTTGACATAAACAGAACTATCCCATTGGTTTCTAAAAATTACTGGTATTTATAATAAACGGACTTAAAAAGGCAAAAGGACGGTTGAGAATAAAGAGATCGATAAAGAAGTATCAGGTAAATACCCACCAAAACAAAAAGAAAGAAGGAATGGCAGTGTTAATAGAAGGAACAGCAGAATTTGCTATTAAAAACACTAAACAAGATAAAGAGGACCACAGAGTAAATGATAAAAGACAGAAGGATGAATTGCATACATTAAACAATACAGTAGCTAATAGGAAAAAAATGGTTGTTAAAATACATTTATTTGGGGATATTGTTGGTTTACCTCCTTTGGAATCAGATCTAGAAGACAAAAATAAGGAAGCAATTATATAATATTAATATAAATTTTCAGTTAAATATATATATATATATATATATATATATATATATATATATATACACACACAGACATTTATAACCATCAGATAGAAGGGATACAATTTTTCATAATTCTACATAATAGTTACAGAAACCAATAGTGCATTTAGCCACAAAAATCAGAAAAGTAGAGACTTTAGAGATCAAAACATTTGATCATACAACTCAGTAAAATTTGAGATAAATAACAAAAAGATAAACAAACGAAACCTTTTTTCTCTCATGGATTATGATAACCCTAGATTATGATAGGAAGCAACAGAAAGCAATGAAAAGAAAGTTCTGCTTTAAAAATTTGTGGGAGACAGAGAAAGCCATAATCATAGGAAAAATATATTGTTAATGAGATTTAAAGAATAAAGACTAACAAAGAGGAATTTGCTATAGATCCTAAGAGATGAGTAAAAAAATAAACAGAAGGAAAATAAAGCAAAGGAAATGGAAGAGAGAGATAATCAAGATTAAAAACAAACAAAAAAGCTGATTCTTTAAAATGGCCAAGGAAATAGAAAGCCCCTGATGATCCCAATTAAAAAATAATGAGAACAAAAGGAGAGATACTGAACACCGTGTAACAACTAAAAGGCACTGCTCCACACAATTCAAATCTAGAGGAATTTATTGTTTCTTAGCAAAATATGATTGACCCCAAATTATTTCACAACATGAAGAAAACTTTCCAAAACCAATTATCTCAGAAGAGAGTAGGAGAGTGGCTAAAAGGTTACCATTATAAAGGAAATCGTTCCTTTTGGTGAATTTTAGGATCCGAGGTGAATTGTACATAACCTTTAAAGTGGAGCTCAATCCAAGGTTCAAAAAGCCATTTAACACCACACACACACACACACACACACACACACACACACACACACACACGATGGAAAGTACTAAAATTCATATTATAACGTTGGCATAACCTTAATAGTAACCAAAAATCTTGATTAAAATAGAACATAAAAGAGGCTATCTAGACCAAAATTACTTCTTGATATATGTGTGAAAAGTAGTCTAAATAACTGTTTGCATGTAAGAATCTAGCAATGTATAAAACGGATGATAGTCTAGGCCAAATTAATAACCAAGAAGTTACTAATCCTTGGTATAATGTGAGGATTTTTCAATGTTAGGAAGTCTATTAACATAATTAGATTAATAAATCAAAGTAGAAAAACATGATCTTATCAATAAATGATGAAAAGGTTTGGGATAAAATTTAGAAACCATTCCTTATTAAAGTAAAACTCACTAAGTAAAACAAGAATAAAAAAACACAAGCATCTTAGTCATATATAAGATGACCACTGAAAAAATTTGAACAGTATTATAATTGAGGAGATCCTAGGACCATTTCAGTGAAAATCAGGAACATGAGAGAGGCTCACCTCCTCTCTCACAATTCCTATTCAGAATCGTTCTTGATGTTTTAGCGACTGAACTAAGAGAAGAAAATTGAATCATTGATTTATATTTTGCAAAACGTTAAAGTTGGCACTCTTGTGAACCGTATGTCAGTTGTATACATACAAAAACCACATGTCTCTAGAAGTTAAACGAAATAGTTGGAAGCAAATTGGTGCTTGGATGAATACAAGATAAATATACAGGCATCAGAGGTAATGGAGCATAGTGGTTAAGAGCATAGATTCTGGATCCAGGTGATCTGTGTTTGAGTCCTAGGTCTGCCATTCATTAGCTGACTGGCGAGTGACGTAACCTTGGCCAAGTAACTTGCTTGGACACATTACTTAGTTTCTCTCTGCTTCAGTTTTCTTCCACGTAGATTGCACCTTAGTTTTCAATCTATACTTGTTGAGAATGAAATGAGTGAGAATACTGCCTGATACATGTTAAATACTATTTTTGAGTAATTATTAAACAATAATTGGCTAGCTTTGGAAGTCAGAATAAAACATCCTATCCAAACAGCAACAAACACTATAAAATTCTTTGGAATAAATTTTATAAAAGTGCTATGAGGCCTTTTATGAAGAGATCTCTAAAATGTTATTGGAAAACATAAAACAAGATCTGAGTAGGTAGGAAGACAGTCAATGTTTTTACATGGGAAGACTGATACCCTAAGAATACCAATTCTCCCCAGAATGTGTGGAAGTCAAGGTTTGTTTTAAATTAGAGAAAGGGGTCTTAGAGTTCACGTGGGGGAATAAATCTGAAAATAGTCAAAAACATATTTAAAAGGCTAATAATGACGATAAAATGGCAATTAGATAATATATATATAATATATTATATATATATTATATATTAGTATATATAAATATGTATTATATATATTATATATTATATGATATATAAATATGTATTATATATTATATAATATATAATACGTATTATATATATTATATAATATATAATATATAAAAATATGTATTATATAATATATAATATATAATATATATAAATATGTATTATATATCTTAATATATAATATATATAAATACATATATAATATATATATTAAGTCCTATGAAGCCACTGCAATCACATCTATACAATATTGGCATAAATAAGGATAAGTCAATCAGTGGAATAGACTGAAATTTCAGAAATAGATCCTAGTATATAGGGAAATTTAGCATGAAACAGAAAATGGTTTTTCTATTCAGTGGGATTTGATAAATGGTGCTGGCACAACTGGTTATCCATCTGGAAGAATATAAAATTGGACCATATCTCTCAGCATATTCAAAAATAAGTTAAGATGGATTAAAGACAAATGTAAAAAATAAAGCAGGAAGAATTCTAGCAGTTAATTTAACAGACTGGATAAAGTAGGATCGACTTGATCCACAAATAGCAGCAAGCTCCCACAACAACGACTTCAACATCCAACAGTTATAAACCAGGAAACCAGGAGTCTAGAGGTGGACTGTTCAGGGTTCAAAGATGCCATCAAGGACCCAGGTTCCTTCTGTCTTTGTTTGTTCTGGCATCCTTAGCACGTGGCGTTTGTCCTGTGGGTCCCCTGATGTTCGCTGCATTTTCATATTCCTGGCTGAAACAGAATAAAAGCAAAGGTGAGAAGTCCTTCTCCCCTTTGGACTGTTTCTTTTTACTCCCCGGAGATGTCTTGCTGCGTCTCTTTTTTCAGAACTGTTATACTTGGCTACGCTTAGCTGCATGAGAAGAGGGAACATTTACTATTTTTGCTTTCCAGCTTTTATAACAGAGGAAGGCAAGGAAAAAGTGGTTGTGAATCCACACAGCCTGACCGGGAGACTACCCGTACACATCGAGAGTAGGGCAGACCCTTCTCCTAGAAACAGAAAACTCAGAAGAAAAAGCTTAAATGATTAATTTTGTATTTAAAACCTGAGGTATGTAGATTAAAATACCATAAACAAAATTATGACTTTGGGAATTATGTTTACGACCCACGTGACAGATATAAGGTCTAAGATGTAATATATGAAGAGAGAACTTTCACCAATTGAAAACAGAAAGACAAACAGTCCGATGGGAGAAGCGTCAGGGATAAACCATTCATAAAAGAGCAAATTTAAGTAGTCGGTAAACATGTGGAAAGGTGATCGGTTTTCCTGTTAGTCTGAGAAAGGCAGTAGCTAACCCCAGCTCCTATCCCCCCACTGCAAAGCTCCCAACCTGGCTTCCCTCACTGAGCATTAGTGGACCGTGTGACTACCGGTGCTCTGCTTGGGGAATATTCCTCCCACCTTGGAAAGCGGAAAATTAATGGAAGAGGCTATGGTGGTGAGAGGTTTTCCCGGTTGGAATTCTGAACACATTTTTTCAGGGAGACCGCCTCCGTACCTGGATGTCATGCTTTACTGTGCTTTTCATCCAGTTCCTCAGACACAGAGAACTTCATTACTTATATGTTCCATCATGGCCCCCTACATGTTGTTTTCATAGGAAAATATATCCAGTTGACCCTTGAACAGCATGGGGGTTGGGGCCCCGACACCCCACACAGTCAAGAATCCACGTATAACTTTTGACGTCCCCCAAACTTAACTACTAATAAGCCCACTGTTACTGGAAGCCTTACCAATAACATAAGCAGTCAATTCTCTTACGCTCTGAATGCTGTATGTATTATATTCTGGATTCTGACAATAAAATAAGCTAGAGAAAAGAAAATGTTATTAAGGAAATCATAAAGAAGAGAAAATACATTTATAGCACTGTACTATATCAAAAAATACCCACATGTAAGTGGGCCCACGCAGGTCAAACCCATGCTGTTCAAGGGTCACCCTGTCGACTTCTCAACACAGTATACTCCTAAAGTGAGGACTTTCTATACAATTGTGAAGTTTTGGCTTAGTAAGAAACCAAAAAAAAAAAAAAAAAAAAAAAAAAAAAGAAAAAAAAAAAGCAGTGTATGAATCGCTTTACTCAAAAACTTTTAGATAAGAATATGAAGAAAACAGAACAAAAATCCATTTGTAATACTAGAGAGAGTGGGGGAGAGAGAGAAAGAAAGGAAAAAAGGAAAGGAAAGAAAAGAAAAAAAAACAAAGAAAGAGCAGGCTGCACGTGTAGCTGAATATGGAAAATTTTGGGTTTACCTTCTTCCTTTCATCCAGCTTCAGCCAGGGTGAGATTTCATTTGGTGCTGGGCAGAGGCACATTGTCTCTACTGAACCATAACCACAATCCTCTTAAAAACAACTTCTGCTGGCATTGCCCTATAATGTTTTGCTGGATAAAGACATTTTGCCTGTTAGAATGATAGCATCCGTGACATATCAGGATTGTGCCGAGGGAGAGAATGAAGACAGTTAGTGACATATAGGTGGGACCGTGCCTCTCAAATATTTTCATCAATTTCCAAATAGAAAAAGGCCCATTTTTAGCTTTTAGATATAGATTGCTTGGGCTGGGGGTGGGGGAGGGAAGTTTTATTGCTAGAATATTACTAAAATGATGAATAATTTAAAAATCTTTCTCTATGCTGTATGTTCCAGAGAGGTCAAAAGAGTTAGATTCATATTTCTTAGATGTAGAACATGAAGGTTATACATATCATTTTAGAATGTCACTAACAGCACTGGGCTGATGTAAAAATAGTATTAACACCACCTTTAAGATAACAATTATGTGTCTGTCTGTACCATTTTATCCTGCTTCGGAAGCGAAATGGGACGCATTCATTTTTTTTCCCCGCTCCCCTTATTTTTATTTTATTTATTTGTGTTTTTTTGCATTATGAAAATATATTAAACATTCCAGCATGTTGAAAATTGTGAAAGAGGAAGATTTGGGAGCCAAGAGCAAAATGCTTTTAATTTTAAAGACGGAGATTTAGTTTAGTCTTGGATGCCATTATGGTGAATAATGGGAACTGATCCTAGACTTCAAAAGAAATATGACCATATGGTCTTACCATTCAGCACTTAATGCTGCTATGAATTTCCAGTTATACCCCAAACTTTTCATTTCCCCAGTGTTCCCCCTCACCTCTGTCATCATACAAAAATGAAAGGAATCTGAAACCCTTTTTTTTTTTTTTTTTCCTGAAATCCTAACTGATGCAGAGAAAGCTTTTTCTTGGTGAGCCTAGGGTTTTGTAAAGAAAGACAAAAACCTGAAACATTAATCAGATACACCAGGCTAATTACCGCAACTCCAAAGTTTATTACTTTTAAATATTAACTACTTAAAATGATTCATTTAGAGATCAAATGATTAATCCTTCTCAGTCACTATAAATGTCAGCGGCGGGATTAAAGGATTTAGATGGTCATGTTTACTCAACCTTACGTTTCTGTACTTAAAGACACAAGTTAAATAGTTCCAGTTTATCATTGTTGCCCGTTAATGTTTTCCTCTCAGATGCCTCTCTTAGCTCCCCTGCCTAACTGATCGTTAACTAATTTTGGCTGTGAAAGAGGCAAGTGTTTCTCTCTGGCTTGGTGGCCAACCTGCTTTGTAGATTACCTTCCAGAAGGTGTGAGTAGATAGATGTAGCTTATAGCCCTCCTCCGGACACAGTGGGGGTAATCCTTTCCCCCTGCTTCGGCCTTTATTGGTCTGATGTCTTGAGCCCCCAGCTTCCTGCTACATTTTGTATCCGGTCCTCCCCACGTTGCCAGTTTCGGATCCACATCGTGAATCACTGTGGTGCCGCTTCAGTCGCAATTATTAAACACCTGCTGCTTCATGCCCAACCGTATGCATATTTAAACCAATAGCTACTGCAGCTTGACTCAGATACCGCCAGACAGGGTGTAGGCACATTGTGATCACTCGGGTCTTAGATTGTTCTGAAAAAAAAAAAAAAAAAAATTACTAAGTGACAATAAGAAGCAAGTTCATTTCGGAATGCTTTTTGATAAAAACCAAGTGTGAAGTTATTTCTCTAGTTACAAATTGTTGCCAATATCAAGGTGACACCGTTTTGGGGGTTGGGTGTATAAATCCTTGGTGATTCATGCTTACAGAGATGCTCTTTCGTTATAAGTCAGCGGACTCACAACCGAATGTTTGTGACTTGAGTCACCAGACTCAAACCCATTATCTGGGTTTGCTGCCCACCCCCCCCCCTCACCCCCGGAACTCCACAAATCTTCTCCTGAAGAAAATGTACGTTCTCCGGGCCATTCATTTTTAAATGTTATTTATTTATTTATTTATTTATTTATTTATTTATTTTTGAGAGAGAGAGACAGAGAGCGCATGAGCGGGGGAGGGGCAGAGAGCGAGGAAGAGAGAGAGAATCCCAAGCAGGCCCTGCTCAGCACAGAGCCAGAAGCCAGGCTCAAACTCGGTGAGATCATGATCTGAGCCACAACCAAGGGTCAGATGCGTAACTGACCGAGCCACCCAGGCGCCCTGGGTCATTCATTTTAACTCTGCTTTCTTTGCTCGCAAATATACTTGGGGTATATGATATACTTGTCAATATACTTGTCACCCTCCTCACCAAGTTTGCCATGGCGCCTCTGGCTCCTGTCCTCATTGGCAGAGGTGCCCTGCACAGCTGAGTTCAGGATAAATGCCCTCGGGCCAACCTGCAGTGGCTTCCATTAGACTCGTGTTTTGAATAACAAACCGGATTCTAATTATGACATACAGATCATGTTCTCCGTCTTCTAAGAACTTGAGATCATCAGTATGTGGTTATGGGTGTTACTATCACATGACCAGGTAAATTGAGCAAGCCGCTGAAGATGCTCGCATTTTACATACAGTGTAAAATGGGGTGGGGCAGTTAAGGTATTTAATGGGACTTAAAGTTGAATTTTGGAACGTTGTTTTGTGTAGGGCCTTATAAGTAACGATCTATACCATCATTGCAATTTCTGTTGCATGTTCAAGGGTGGGTATTCCGTTCAAACGGTGACAAATATAGTTTAAGAAGGTTAAAGCATTTGGATTGTCCCATAAAATAGGCATTAGGTCTCAAAGGGGAAAACGTTACATACATTTCTAGATTGTGTGATCTTCGTATCGTTTTGCAAACGCAGCAAAAACAGGGAACTCTAGATAAGATGGTGGTGACATTAATTCCACAAGCATCAAATGAGAACTATTTGCCCAATTTGTAGTTTTGTGTTATCCTCCATTGTTGGGGGAATGTCAGTGCCTCAGGAGAGAGAATCCATCCAAACTCACAGCAACCAAGGAAAATATTTAAAGACAATTATAGATTATTTTATTTCCACGTATTAAGTGTATATTGAATCTTCCCTCCGTTTCCCAAACTCCATTTGGAGGGTTGTGACTATAGAAGAAATGAATGAATAGCCACCATTTTCCAAAGCCATGTGTGATGAAAGGAAGGGCAGAAATGAAATATTGCTGTTCCACCATTTCTTACACAACTTTACTTCTTCGCAACCAATAAGGAAGGATTTTTAAAATCCAGCGTCTCCCGGAGAAGGTAATAAATTAAAATTCTAATTATGGAAGAGGAGCTAAAAATTAGCAAATCAAAAAATATATATATTTGGGTTTTTTAAAGGATATAGACTTCAATTTTTTCTTTAGTATGTTTTTTTAGACTAAGGGAAGTAACATGCAGAGTAAAATTTCACAACTATAAAATAGAGCATCACTAATTTCCTTCCCTTACAGTCCCCTCTAAATGATCATCACAACAGTTTTCTAGCCTTCCTCACCTTTATTCATGCTCAAAACCATAAGCACTCACATAATCTGTTGGTTCTCTTTCTTAGTTTCCAAAAATGGGACCAGACTGTACACACCATTCTGCAACTTGTATTTTTTTTTTTTACTTAAAATATATATCACGGGCTTCCCTCCAGATTCAAAGATATAGGTCCAAACTCACTGTTTATGCTAGCCACATAGTGTTCCATTGAACAGGATACATAAAGTATTCAGCCATTCCCTTTCTGGTAAGCATTCCAATTATTTTAACTTTTGCAGCCATGACATGGTAATCATTATTTGTACATGCACATTTAAGATCAGGTGATTGTAGCCTCAGAAGTAGACTTTCTGTGCTGAGTATTTTTAATTTTAATGGAAAAACATTTTCAAAGAATAAACCAGCATGATAGAAAGCAAAGAAAAAATAATAGGATAAAATTATAATGAATTCACCTAGCGGGCCCACAGAATCAACTGTTTTTGAAAATCACAGCAATTCTTGGTTTGTACCCCAAATTTCAGTACCGCTGACCTCCATTCCAATTCCCCATTGCACACTTGGCGGTATGATATACTCTCTCACAATGTGGTGTAAGAGAGAATCTACACATGATAACAAGTGTGGAATATACACAAGAGAAATGAAGATATATATTGACAAAAACTTGTACATGAACGTTCATGGCAGCATTTCAGAATAACCAAAAAGTGGAAACAACTCCAATGTCCATTAACTGGTGAATGGATTCTGTAACTGAACCCAACTGCATCGGCCCGAAGCACAGCAAAGCCAATCGCTGAGACATCAGGTATGCAGCAAGGGAACAATCTATTCAAGAGGCAGCCAGAGGAGGAAATGGGGGGGCAAGGCCAAATCCACTTCCCCAAAGGGGAACAGAACAAGCTTTTTGTAATCATAGGGATGAGACTACATTTATACTGATGAAAAGGAGCAGAGGGAACGTAAGATCATCCATAAAGAAAGATGGAGAATGTGTATTGAGCGAACATATCTGTAACACACATCCCAAGTTTATTTTGGAATGGAGACTTCACATCAGAGTGAGGCAGAACTCAGCCCTTGACATGTTGGGAAGTTACCTTGGGGCAAGGAGGAGGGGTTATGGGCATGCTCTGAGAGCCGGCATAGAGTATCCCTGGATAACGAAAGTAGGGCCTTGCTTGTTCCTAGGCTGGGGCCGTATCCATTGACTTTTGAGTCCAGGCTTCTGCAGAGACAGCTGGTGAGTTTGTTAGTGGGGTCTGAAAGACACAATAACAGATTAGGGGAAGCGGTTCTCTGAAAAACAAGTTTTAAACTCTCTGCTAATTTAACCTCATTCACCGTATGGGGCACGGATTCAATTCCCGCCCCCCCCCCTTCCCCCCGAGTTATGATCATTTCTCAATCTTGATGACTTGGGGCAATGACCACTACAGCCACTTCTTTATCTCCTCATTTGAGGTTGGTTTGGGGTAAAGAGCAGTTTTTGCAGATCTTATCTGTAGCACGCCTATGTGAGGGGCTAACCGGAAGTGTTTAACCCATAGGTCACAGCAGCGAGGGAAGTCGAAACCACATGGAGTCAGACATGCCAAGTTTTTCCCTGTTACAGATATCCCATACAACTGAATACTATTTGACCCTAAAACTGAAGTATGGATATATACTACAATGTGGATGAACCTTCAAAACGTAATGCTGAGGGAAAGAAGCCAGGCGCAAAAGTCCACATACTGTAGGGTCTGTAGGGTCTGTTTTATTTGAAATGCCCTGAATAGGCAAATCTGTAGTGACAGAGAGTGAATTGGTGTTTGCCTAGGGCTAGGGTGAGGAGAGGAGGGGTTGGGGGGCGGGGGGGTGGCAAGAGGAGGTGACTGATCATCGGTACAGAGTTTCTTGGGGGGAGGTGATAAAAATGTTCTGAAGTTGATTGTGGTGATAGTTGCACACCACAAGGCATGTACCGAAAACAGAAAAAAGAAAAAACAAGGGAGAGAGAAGAGAGAGAAAGCAAAATCTAGACTGTAGAGCAATCTAGACTCGAGGGAAGAAAATAACCGTGGGTTGGGAACTGGACCACCCAATAGTACAATCTGTTTCTTCTCAACGCACCCAGAGATAGTAGATGTCTTGCTTACTGGTGAATGTACTTGGCTTTGCAGCTTTGAAAAATCCCTCCCTGCTCTGACAACGTTATAGATGCTTTGTGAGAAAAAGTCCAAGAAGCTAAGCCATTTCCCAAGCCCCTTCCTTTATGGGAGGAGTAGCTTTGCTATGTGCCGACCTCACTTGAAGCATTAGCTGGTCCTGTCCACTTTGTCACAGACCTTTACTCATTTCTTTCAAAATGGGAACTTTTTTTTTTTTAATGATCCAGCCTGCCCACGTTGTTGTTTTTTCAGTTTTTAAAAAACAGATTTTCAAATTTATAAGCATAGAAAAACAAAAACGTCTAATCTGATCCAAGCTATCATTGCCTTTTAATCACAGTGAATTTCACCCTCAGGTATACTTTATTCTCACTGCAATGTATGGTTTTGGTACTGGTTCAAATTATAGTAGGAAATTCTGTGTTGGCCCCGCTAATCGAGGTGACCAAAGTGCAATGTGCAGGAGATAAATACTTACTTCACCAGTTCTAGCCAAACGGAATTAGCACAAAGACTCTAAAAGACAAAGAGGGAAATTAGGGTCATGTTGTTAGAACCATTGCAAAGAATACAGCCTGAAGAAAACATGGAAAATAAGAATAAATGTGTCCTTATCTCTTTCATGTTTCTTGAAGCCAAAGCAAGATGGCCAAGTTTTTAGCTGGTTCCAGAAGCATTTTTTCTACCTTTGTCTTTCCACTTTTGTACATTGCCCTAAAGCCTTCCCTACCAACCTCGCTCAGCCCAACCCTCCCACCTCTGTGATAACCTTCTGCCAGCTGTCTCTCTTCCCCGAGTCAGAAGCCTTTCTTCTTTCCATCATCTGTTTTTGATAAGTATAGCCCATCTTGCTAACACTGCTGCTAGATTGTGGAAAATAACCTGCTAGAACTAATTTATTCTGGTTTGATCCCTAGGTCTCCCCGGTGGCGTTTGCATTAAAACAGGGGATCCCACAAACAAGAATCCTTAACCAAAGAGGGGAATTGACAGGAATAGGGTCTGAAGCACCTAAGCAGATCTGGGCTAGAGATACTTTTGAATGAAGGAAAAGTGAAAGTCAACGGTGGTGGCGGCAGTGTGGCTATTCTAAAATTATTTGGAAACGATCCTCTCCTCACCATCAAATGCTACATTTCTTTATGCTTGTCAATTACATTTGTCCAGGGGTTTATTTTTTAAGCCATTCTTGTTTAGCCTTTCTTCATACTAGTCACAATTGACATAAAGTATCTCTTAAACCAAGTCGTGAGAACCCTGAAAGATGAAAAAATAGAAGAGTAAAGGGATTTGAACAGAGCTAGTGAGTGGCTTTAACTTCGATCTGCTGGAGGTCAGGTTTAGTGTTCTCTTCTAGAGGAAACGACAGCAGACTTTTTAATTTAGGAAGCCAATCTAACAGGGTTCCCTCCGCGTGTGCTTGCTTTCCAGCTTGCATTTCAGAAAGAGCCCGTAAGAGTTTTGAGTTATTGTGAGGCGTTGATTTCCAAGGGTCAGATGTTGAAGGAGTTTGGACTCTACGTATTGGCTCATAGGGATGGTGCTTTGGGTATTTATTTGCAAAGTGAACTGTGTTTACATACCTGAGCAACAAATAATTGAAGATCGTTTTCTGTTTTCCTTCACCTCATAGATTTTTGCATCAAGATGTTACCATTGTAAAAAGTCAATAACATGGAAAACGTTTTAAGTTGCATTTCAAAGATTAGAAAGAAGTTTTACTGCTTTTAACCTCTCTCTTATTTTTATTTTCCAACATGGGCACCTCCCCAAATAGAGGAAAGATGCAGAGGATTTTATCATTCATCTTTGCCCTTTAAAAATTATTATGTATTCTTATTTTGAAAAATCAACATGTATAATGGTAATATTTAACTGTTTTTGACCCCTTTCTTCCCTCTTCCCATTTAAAATGTGACGTATAAATAACAGTGGAGAAATTCTCCCACCACTATTCCATTAACTGTCCATGACCTTGACCTTTTTGGGATTTACTTTCATAATACAAGCTACACTAATTCTTTAAAAAAAGATTCTGACAATACTGTGCCTTAATTCGTCAGGCTTGCCCACTTTTTCCACTGGTCCAATGGGCTCTTTTTCCCTTTTCTTCTTCTCTTTTTTGTTTTCCGACATATTTTTTGGTTCAGGTACTTATTGAAATCTCTCTGATAAGCAGTTTGATTTGCAGCTAATTGTAGCAACAGATTTTCATTATTTATGAGTGTCATTGTCAGAATCCATTTCGAAGTCTGACCAAGATAAAGCTGATTCCGACTTCTGATATGACCACAGCAATAAAGCAATTAACCACACTAGTTAAAATGTGCTGAGGCCTGGAGGCTACTGATACCTTTATAACCAAATATGTACTATACTGTGCATTATGTTTGACTCACTTCCTAGAAGATTCAACATGTTGTTATTTTATCACAAATCACCTATGACATCCGCTTTTAAAACATACAGTGTTGTGTTAGCTCTCACACCAGCCAATTAACTTTAAAATGTTCGTAGATTGAAGAGACAGCAGTAGGAAAATGAAAACTATGAGTGATCTAAATGCTTCACATTCTTGAAAGGTTGGTTTTGTGTAGTGGCATTTAAATCAGTCGTTGTGTGCTGTTATTCTTTACATGGATTTTGATTCTGGTCGGTACCTAAATCTAAATCTCAGACTCCATCACACCAGCACGAGCCAAGAAATGGAAGAGTCATATACCTGCATCCTACAAGCAAACATATTTCTCCCTCTACTCATCCAGAGGCCCATAAAACATACGTGAAAGTTCAAGAATACATACACGATTGGCAAAGTCATTAATAAGAGTAGTCATTTTAAAGTGTCACCTAATTTAAACACTTTTACTTTAAGTTATTGCCGTGTTGTGGGTTTTATTATGCTCAATTTATTAGTAAAGGCCCGCAGGGTTCACAGCCGTTTATTTTTCAGGGAACTTGATTTTATCATTAATTTTTAAATACATTTTTCTCCCACTTTATTTTTAGAGTGCACTTTATTTGCAAAAATTGGTTTACTCTGATCAATACCGATGTTTCCAGGTGATTACTAAAGATGTCTAGAAAGTCATATGTCTGCAAATTTTCAAGGCATGACACTCCAAAATATAGTCTATGTATACACACACACACACACACACACACACACACACACAAGATTTGTGTTTACATCGGTGGCTAACTTAAGGTGGGAATATGTAATAAAGATTGACCAAGCTCCTATTTCTACTTAACAAGTAACTTAGTCTCTTTTCTCTTGCAAAGGAGTGACATCTGGGTGGGAAAAATCCCATCATTTTGGACTAGAGCCAAGACATAAGAGATAACTCGGACAGTTTCTCTTGCTTCCCAAGTTGCGAAACAAAATTCGATCACTGATAACCAGTCCTTTCTCTGGGCTGAGTTGGCATGGCGTGTTCTCCTTGGCTTACCCCCCCCCCCCCCCCGCCCTCTGGAGGTGCTTTCGGGCTTAAGTGGTTGACAAAGGAGCTCTAAGTGGGGGTGTGTGGGAAGTCGGGGGAGGAACCCCACCCGCCCGCCATAATTGCACCCACTTGACCATATGCCATGCTTTGCTAATGTAAACACCTCGTGCTGATAACTGAAAAACCTGAATGCTTGAGTGTTTATTTTAGGGAGATTTCTTTAAAAAAAAAAAAAAGAAGAAGAAGAAGAAGAAAATGAAACATGTACTCACTAGTTGTTATCTTTTTTTCCCCCTAATTAGGACAGAATTTTACCCTAAGGCAGTTAGGAGTTTGTGAACCAGCAACTCGAAGAGGACTTGTGTTTTGTGCGGAAATGGGGCTCCCCCACAGAGGTTACTCTATCAGTGCAGGGTCAGATGCTGATACTGAAAATGAAGCAGTGATGTCCCCAGAGCATGCCATGAGACTTTGGGGCAGGGGGGTCAAATCAGGCCGCAGCTCCTGCCTGTCAAGCCGGTCCAACTCAGCCCTCACCCTGACAGATACGGAGCACGAAAACAAGTCAGACAGTGAGAATGGTAAGTACCATTTTTTGCTCTATAATGTTGGCCTTCAGAGCTGCTGTCTGTTTTAGTCAAATGTGGGGGCATGCTTCTCTTCCTTTCTTCTCTCCTCACATTTCTTCCTTCTCTTTCTTCCTTCTTCCTTTCTTTTGGTTCTAACGCAGTAGAACTCAAGAAGTGTCCTTGAATAATGCATTTTTTTCCTGGAAAAAAAATCAATATTCGACATCAGATGGTTAAATTATGCAAGCAGTCTATGATGTGTTAGCTATAGTTTTGAAAAACATTTTAATTATGTACAGAAAAAAAAAAAAAGATTAGCTTTGACTTATCTTGGACCATGTCACCTGTTATTCTCTGTGGGGTAGCAAAGCCGGTGGTGATAAAGTTTACCCCAGAGCCAGCTTGTAATCAAAGATGTCTTTGTAGATTCCTCTTGAAGATATCTCAAAGTTGCAGAATCTTAGAATGGATGAGTGAGCACACAGAATAGTTTATTAACAGGGCTCAAGTGATTGAAGAACAAATTTGATCATGCTTTAAACTTACTGGTTGATGAGAACCATTGAAATTTTGGTAAAGAGGGAGAGTGTGGTTTTTGATGTGCTTTGCGGACTGGATTATCATGCAGTTAAGTCCACACACAGAAATTGCATTGTAGGATATCCAAATAGCAGTGTTGCATACTGTAAGAAAGGTGTCTTTATAAATTATTGGGATTTTTTTCTTAGTGCCAATGCGGGATAATCACAACAGTTCATTTATATACAATAATAGCTTTAAAAGGAAACTTAATTTTTCGTCAGTATTGCTTTTAAGAAGAATTGGGGCGTCAGTGCCAACGTCCCAGACAACAAAAGGACATTTCTCTGTCGGCATTTAGTATTCACGGTGCCCTTGCTACTTTAATATAGTTATTGATGCTATGTGTGTATGATGCACCAGGAAGCAAGGAGAAAATTAAAATGGAGGAATTGCATGACATTTGAAAAGAAAGATGGTTGTTTCACCAACGGCGTTTCATTTGTATTACTTATTGACCAACTTTGTCAGTTTTGCTTTGCCATAGGAAAGCAGGTCTGTTCAGCTTTCCGTTTTAGCTGCCACAGGACGGAGTGGTGCCTAATGCTTTCACTCTTACCGGCTTCCCTTCGAGTCACACAAAAAAAAGTCTCACTTAAACCGACTAACACAGGATCTTATGTAGAATACTTCAGCGCGTCAAACCAAAGTCAAGATCGATTAATGATTCGCACTCACTGTATTCATTTTGGAAGTGTCAGTTTTTGATGGTGGCTGGCTTTATTCCAGCCCCAAACAGGAAACAAGGACGGTTCTTTCTGACAAAATGAGTCTTCGAATCAGGCTGCCAGCGTTTCTCTGAGCTAATCCACTCACCTCCGTAAAACCTGTATTTGTATCTGCTTTCACCGGGGATTCAGAAGTTCCTGACCTTAAATGCGTAAGCGTTGGTACAAACTTTGTTTCCTGTCTGTCCGAATCTTCAGGTACGATGGTTATATTCCAAAGTAGCACTCGGCATTTGATTTCCCTAAACTACATGATTAAAACTTATGGTAGTTATAGAAAAGAATAGAACGCAGCAGGATAACGCATTCGTTTCTGATTATCTGCATTATATCCATACCCGTATCCATTAAATATTGTCTCGTATCGGGTCAGGTTGTTCTTTCCACCCACAATCTTTGCGGCATCTTTATCCTTTCTAATGACAAATGTATCCTGTTAGAGCATCTGTATTCGTAAAACAGAAATGAAGTGTACGATTTTTAAAAATCTACACCTGCTGAAGCGATTTCACGGTGAATGCCCCAACACATGCCGTTTTTTGTTTTTTGTTTTTTTTTTCTTTTCGGAAAATCTAAAACTTACCAAATTTTCGGCTTTTAGTTAAGGGTATGAAATATCCAAATGGCAGGGAGGAGAGAAGGAAGACTGGGTTTCTCCCTACCACGGACCCTCACCATCTGCATGGACTGTCATTACGTAGAGGAGGTCCTCGCCTCCCCTGCTCCCTGGTAGACCTTGTTCATGGAGTTACGTCAAGGTGAGAGAAGGTGTGCTCTTTCCTGGCTCCAGGTGCTTGTTATGAAGCAGAATGAAGAGAGACAGGAAGAGGGTGTCAAGGGCCCTGCATCGAAATTCAGAACATTTGGTAGCATTTGTTGAGAGTAAACAGGTCAGCCAAGTTAAGAGTATAGAGTGTCAAAAACAATGTTTGTTGCGCTGGGCAAGGGATGACTTAAACTCGTGTTTACTCTTTTCCCCAAGGTTTGGCTGTGGTTGTTTAAAAAAAAAAAAAACAAAAAAACACAACAACAACAAAACACATTTTGATGGTCCAAGAAGTCCCAATGAGGTCAGCCTAGGGAAGAAAACAAAAGAGCAAATAAAACAGATATGGCCTCTGAAGGGACACTGGTTGTCGCGTAGATTTAATATGTACGGCCATAGGAGCATTTCAGATTAATTTCAGATTATTTGTTCTGAATTGTCACTGATCAGTCCGAAGGAGCAAGATTCCACTAAAAGGAATGAATTGCATTAAGAGGTGGGAAAGCATACTTTTCTGGGATATGTAGCAGATCTTTTGAATTGTGGAATGAAACAAGAGTATGAAGGAATTTTTTTTTTTTCTGATATCAAAACTATGGATATCTTTCTTAAGCCGAGTTGTAGGGAAAACTAGAATCCAAAATCCTACATATGGCCTTCTAACATCCTTCTAAGCCGTATCCTCAAAACTGTTACGTAGTTTGCTGTCACTATTTCTGGTCAAATATTTCTAATATAAAATAAAAATAATTGAATTCTGTCCTCGGTTATTCTTCGCAGCTCTAAGTTTGAGAGGCTATTGATTTTTCCAGTGATATCTTTCTTTGCTTTTCATTATTTTAAGTGTCTAATATCATTCACTGCACTAGCTTCAGATGCATCATTGGAAGTATCACTCTAGGTCGAAACAAGAAGGACATGTGAGAAATAACTCACCAAAATGAAACGAATTTAGGAACCAGACATTGCCTTGTTTTCATCCGGTTTAGCACTGGAGTTTTCGTTGACTGTTTTCATCATTTGAAATAACTGTGAATAGGCTGTTTTCCCCAGAAAACTGTTATTCAACATTTGTAAAATTATGCAAGCCAAGTGCCCGATGTTCTAGTTGAAACTTCAAAGAAGAGTGTAGTCACTAAAAGGGATTAGGTTTCATTTATTTATTGATAAAGAGGCCAACAGTTCAAGTTAAGAAGGCGCTAGAACGGCTGTGAGGCTAATGAAATTTTGATGGTCTGAGCATCCCACAAGAGGAAAGGAACATTCGGACCATGTCACACGTCTCCATGTTAGCAGAGATTCAAAACAAGTGATAAAATTTATTCTTTTGCAAAACTAACTCTTCACCAACCACAGGGATTTGAAGTTAAAAAAGCATTTAGGGGAAAGAATTTTTTTTTTCCGGTATATTGAGTTAACGTATGCAATTCCAAATGTTGATCTTGTTCTGAGTTAAGGATATGGGAGAAGACCGTTCTAGACACATAGTGCTTGCTGTGGTCGTTCTCCTCATTCTCCAGCCAGATACTGGTGGGGCAGTGGTTTGTGGTCACCTACTAAGCCGCCGTTCTGGTAAGCTGTTGAGAGGTGACAAAATAAACGTGATGAGTCGCCCTCAGCAAAGGTAGAATTACCAGTATGCTCTGGGTTGTTTTAAGCATCTTTCCTGTCTCTGCTGTATTGTTAAAAGACCCCCGGCTGAATTTCCGCTCTCCAGCTTTGCAGGTAATCTGATCTCAGTTACAACTGTCTATTTAAATGTCAGGAACAAAGGACTTTTTTTTTTTCCCCCAAGACATCAACCTTTAAGCTTTAAAAATGTTTGTTTGTGCATCTTGTCCCAGAAGAAGCCAAAACATAGAACATCCTTTGTCATCCGGCGGTGCGGCATCATGAAAGGTGCCTGGGTTTAGAATCACACTGGTCAAGGTTTCAGTCTCTTCTTTCAGCAGCTGCGACTCTTGGCTCCCGAATCACCCGGAGCTGGAGTTCCCAACTTTCCCCTCTCTGCCTCCTCGTCTTCGGGGGTACTGCAGTCCCAGAGGTGCGGTGCTGTCCTGCTGAGGTCCTCGTCTTGGTTCATCTCCCTCTCTCTGTAGTCTCTTATGCCCCTTGGAAAGCCATGACCTTTGAAGTTAGACCAGGAGGAGCTGGCACTCCTCTTCCGCCTCATTGTCATTCTGGACCTCGAGGGCCTCCACTGAGGGATGGTTGAGGACATGTCGTCAGGGGGCAGATCACCTGGGTTTGCATGGGTCCCACCACCTCTGTGCTGTGTGACCTTGAACAAGTTAGTTGACCTTCCTGTGCTGCAGTTTCCACAGGGGTAAAATAGAGAAAATGGCACATAGCATATAGTCCGTATAGGGCTGTTGTAAGGATTAAACGAGTTCAGATCTACAGAGCTCATCGTGTGCCTAGAACACTGGCGTCGAGTGAGTGCCCAAAAGTGCGCGTTCTTATCCTCCGTAAAAAGTGGACAATTATGTCTCCTTCCTAAGAGGTGATGGGGATTGAGTTAGATAAGCATCATCAAGTTACCTCCACCGTTTTGGCCCACAGCGAATCCCCCCTCCTACCCACCCCCGCCTCTTTTTACTCTCTCTCTGTCTGCATTAGTTTTGTATGTGTGTCGAGGGGAGGGAGGGCTAGTGGTCTCCAGAAAAGGCACTGATAATTTGCATAGTCTGGTGTTTCTGTCGCCATTTATTGACTCTTTTATTTTCCTCCCAAACCCCACATCCTTTTTAATTTACTGTAATTAAATGAATGTACGTTGAATGGTGCCGATAATTAGTCTGATGGCTGTAGACTTCAAAGACTTTTAGCCTGCTCCTTCCCCTCCTGGCCAAAGGAAATTTCAAAAGTAGTGTTTCCCTCAAAGGCATGTTACTTAGACAGCCAGTCAATTAAAAGGCAATTACCTGATGCTCGTCAGTTCACACAATAAAATAAATCATTCCTGAAAGACTTTATTTCTCACCTGGGGTCTTAGCAATATACCTGTTGTAGGACCTCACTACTGCCACACTCATTGTGCATGATCCTGAAGTTTTAAGGGCTAATTTGGCTGACAAAGAGGGTAGAGCAGTAAAGTGCAATATTTTTAGGTGAAATAGATACTTTGTGCAGCTAAAATACTTTAAGGAACCAGTTGTCCTTGGGAATACTGTTTTCATTTTTGAAACATTTATTTATCTTAGAGAGAACGAGAGCACGAGCAGGGGAGGGGCAGAGAGAGGGAGGCAGAGGATCCGAAGCAGGCTCCCTGCTGTCAGGGCAGGGCCCAACTCAGGACTTGAACTCACACACCATGAGATCATGACCTGAGCCACCCAGGCGCCCCAGAATTCCATTGCCTCAACTTTACCCACGAACCTTTCAGCCTACTTTGGAAATTGATTTTACGAATTAGGATGGAATTCTGTTGCCACAGGAAATAAATACTTCAGCGTTATTCTAATTTTATGAGATTTTACTACACATACTAAACTATAATTTGCATATAAATTCCATTATGGGCTCTCTTCTGGCATGTAATGGTCACTTTTGGCGTGTTCTACCGTTGTAAATTATATTTTATGTTTTAGGTGCCCTGGGATGTCAGAAACAGCAAAAGTCAGATGCTGTATTCTTGCTAAATCAAGCTCAGAATTAGAGTGCTGCTTTGCAGAGTCCAGTCAAATAGTTTCGAATATATAAAAGTAATTATATTGCCTTGATATGTATACATTTATGGTTTAATAGCGACTTGCCATTCTCTTCACAAAAGCTTCCCTATTTCACTTTGAAGAATGAGATACGTTTATTTCGTGGATGTGGTACAGGTCACCCGAGCAAATAAAGCTATGATGTGAATTTTTTTTTTAAATTTAGCGTTCTGACACACTAATTAAGGAGGCTCTAAAGTATACCAACTTTGTTGTTGTGACCTAAGTATTTATATATATGTGTGTTTTCCATTCTAAGAGGATTTTCAGAACCTCTTGGCTGTTTGCTACTTTTCACATGACTATTGCCATTTCTGCAGACTTCAATTTGTGCTTTAAGTATTGTTCAGAGCATGTGGACTAGATGCTCTCTCTGTTTATAGTCTAAATGTTCTTTTCATTGTAGAGTCGAAATCAAAGTAAAGCGTACTAGGCACATATCAAAACTGATGATGTGTGCTATTTTGATTTTTGAATGTGTTTTTGATATCCTTGAAAAATCACAGTGGTAGCAGGAAGATTGTTTTAATTAATGAATTGAACGGCAGCAAATGCTGAATCAGGTTTATTGATGTAATTATCACTGAAATAGAAAAATTGAGTGTTAGAGCCATAGAACCTTAGTGGATTTGCCATTCTGTGGGTATTCAAGTGTTTGAAAAGCAACTAACTGGGGGTTTTCTTGGTGCTACTTAAAGAATATTCTTCCCAAGTCATAATAATTCTGTTTATCAACATTATACACACATGCAAGTATAAACGTGAAGACCTTATACATTATTTACTGAGTAGTGTGAACAATGGTTTTACTACATTGAAGTTTTTTTATATTTGTCAGTGGATTTGAGATAATTTTCCATAATGAATAGACTGTACAGAAACTAAAGGCAAAATCTTTTTTTTTTTTAAGTTTATTTATTTATTTTGAGAGAGAGACATGAGAGGGGCAGAGAGAGAGGGGGAGAGAGAGAATCCCAAGCAGGCTTCCCACTGTCAGCACAGAGCCCGCCCCAGGGCCTGAACCCATGAACTGTGAGATCATGACCTGAGCCAAAACCAAGAGTCAGGCATTTAACCCATCGAGCCACCCAGGGGCTCCTAAAAAATGCAAAATCACTTTAAAATGCATATTGAAATTCCTACAAATGCGTATAAATTTGAGAAAAGGGCAATTAAAAATGTCTTATGAGTAGTACCTTGACTTTACATATTGTCGCACAGACAGCGCACTTGGGTGGCTCAGTCGGTTTCGGCTCAGGTCCTGAGCCTGATCTCATGGTTCGTGGGTTTGAGCCCCACATCAGGCTCTATGTTGATGGCACGGAGCCTGCTTTGGATTCTGTCTCCCTCTCTCTCTCTCTCTGCCCCTTCCCTGCTCTCTCTCTCTCTCTCTATTTCTATCTCTCTTAAATAAATAAACATTAAATATTGTCACACAGAAACTGAAAAGTGAACACAGTTTAGATGTGACTTTTTGAACTGATTTCTTACTTACTATGCCAACTACATCTTCCCTCAATGAACAGTAAATGCTGGGTATTGTACCAGGTGCTGAAAAAACAAAAAGGAGTAAGAAGTCATCCCCAACTTCGAGAGACTCATAGGCTGAGTGGGCCAACGGGCTTGGATTTTAATGTGGTAAATGGTATTAGCACACGATATGCAAAGTCAGTGTCAGCACAGAGAAGATTGTTGCCAACAGAGATTGAGGGTGGGAGAGAAGAGGGAGGAAGAAGGAGGTGGCTTTGGAATGCAGGCGCGAAGATGTATAGAAATTCAAGACATAGAGCAGCAAAGGAGAAGGGATAAAATCTGTAGGGACTCTTCTGAGAGCCATGGGCTGTTTGGTACAGGGAACACAGGATGTGGGGAGGTGAGTGATGATTTGCGGCGGTGCAAGCTGCCCCAAACCATATTTGCAAACGGCCACGCGGCCATGTTAAGACATCTGTCCTTTTTCCTGAAGGTGAGGGAAAGGCTCTGAGGGATTTTCGTGCAGAGTAATATTACAGTCCTATTTACAGTCTATGGAGCACTCTGAAAGCAGTCCCGAAAGTCGACTGTCTTCCCCACAGGGAGTAAGATCTGTAGGGGCTCGGCTCTGTCCACCATTTCATCTCTGTACTCATCTTGCCCAGTGCCTGAGCCTGGAGGTACAGTGTTTGCTGAGCAAAGACGCAGTGGGTTTGTAGGTCGAACTTGAAAGCAAATGGGCCAACCAGGTAGTAGTATAATTATCAGAGTGAGAAGATACACAAGTTTAAACCAAGAACTAGGCAGGAGAGGAAGACTGATTGAAATAGAAAGCATCAAGAGTTGAAGGTTTATTCATCGTGCTGGGATTAGGGACGTTTAAAAAGACCCTGTAATGTGGAAGAACAGTACGATCCCAGCAATGGTATAATTCAAGTTGGAGGTTAAAGTATATTGTTTGTCGTAGAGTTAGTAAGTCAGACATGAACGGGTTGTATTTAAGGTGTCTGGGGACACCAAAGTTCAATAATCTATTAAGCAGTTATACATAGAGTAAGAAAATTCAAGTAGATTTTGTTTAAAAACATTTACCTTATAATCTATATCATTGCAGTGCAAGCCATGTGGCAGAATTAAAAGTGTCCCCAAAAGCAAACCTTGAGTCAAGAGGAGAACGGAAGGTTAAGCCCTGAGTTCACCAATATGTAACATAAAGGCTTAAAGGGAGTACCCATGAAAGAGACAAAGGAGGACCCTCCACAGACATAAAGAGAAAATCAACAATCTGTTCACAGGAGACAAGAGAGAGTGGGGATGGGAAGCGAGAGAGGGTCTAAACTTCCAAAAGTCTAGTGAGTCAAGTGCAGAGATACCCTTTGGACTGCACACGAGGTTATTCATTTCTGTGTAGGGGGCATGGTGGTCAAATTGCAGTGGGAGGGCATAAGAACAGAAACCTAAAAATATGGCACCAACAAGTGTTGATCATTCTTTCCAAAGACAGAAGGGAGGTAGGCTGGCAACCCCTGAGATACACAGAGGCAGAGGTATTTTTATGTCGGAGGACATTTCAGCCTCTTTATAAGGAAAAGGAAGGAGCCATCCAGCAACGAGAAGGGGAACAGAGAGATTAGGGAACATTGATAATTTGGCCTCTGAAGGATGTAGAGTAAAGGGATCTTGGAAATACAAATTTATGTCACTGCGAATCTCTCAAAGCGTTTTATCGTTTAAGGTACTCTTCATCTTAAAACTGTGTGTGCATGATAAGTTTTGGGTTTGTTATAGAAAAGGTACACTTAAAAAAGGTAAACTTCGATCTGTATTGATTAGAATCATGCAAATGGCAAGTCGGTGTAGTATAAGTTGATGATAGCTGACGGAATTGAGACTCTGTGTCATCAGAAGGTTTGGGGGAAAGTACATTCTTATTCAAAATTGATGCTTTATTTCAGGTAGTTCTATAAAACCGTAAGTACAGACACACACACACACACACACACACACACACACACACCCAGAATCCAGTGGAAAACAGGTAGTTATTGACTTTGGAGCCTGACCTAACAGGACTGTTCTCCGTACTCCTCCAGATACATAGGTAACTTCTTTCTTTTCCTTATCCTTTCCTTTGCTTAAGAAACGTGAGTGTTTATAAACTTAAAATTGTATAACGAGATTTGATCATTAATTAATACTCTCAAGGCATTATCAAACATTTATTTTTAAAAATCACATCCAGAAGGGGGCCAGAAAGCCATATCACAAGAGATATGTCCAAGAAAAAAAAAGAAAAAAGAGAAATACGCTATAAAGCGCCAGAGTGGAAGTTATTACCTGTATGTTGCAGTTTGGAAGATGGTGAGCCTGTGAGATGATTATTCAGACTAAACTGAATAATTGATTTGTCTTAATTAGTTAATATCAAAGTAATCCATAGGAAGTAGGCTTGATCTTCCAACTGGTTTTTATAGGGGTGTTAAAGTTCACAAAGAGCGATCTTAAAATTTTGACATACAGCAGCTGGAGATTCCTGGGGGATTTGAAAGTGCTTGAACGAAATGTCAGTTGCTGCAGAACACAAGTATAAAACATTCCCTTACGGGGCGCCTGGGTGGCGCAGCCGGTTAAGCGTCCGACTTCAGCCAGGTCACGATCTCGCGGTCCGTGAGTTCGAGCCCCGCGTCGGGCTCTGGGCTGATGGCTCGGAGCCTGGAGCCTGTTTCCGATTCTGTGTCTCCCTCTCTCTCTCTGCCCCTCCCCCGTTCATGCTCTGTCTCTCTCTGTCCCAAAAAAATAAATAAAAAACGTTGAAAAAAAAAATTAAAAAAAAAAAAAAACAAAAAAAAAAACAACAAAAACATTCCCTTATAATGGACTGCGTCTCATTTACTGTGGCTGGTGCACCATTGTATAGATTGTAGGGTACAAAATATTCTCATAGGTGCTTATTCGTTGTTCAAATGAACCTCTTTAAAAAGCTTAAGACTTCAGATAATCATTAGAATTTTTTAAACATTCAGTCATTGTTTGCATTGTACTATCTCAATAACCAAGTAAAATGATAGGTCATGACAGACATGATAAAAATGAAACTTTAGATCAAACAAATTTAAGTATAAAATATCATGAGTGTTTAAATTCATGCCCTTAATGGATCTATTTTAGTTACTTTGCATCACATGGTCATTGGACAGTGCAGAGAAGCAAATGGGTAGTATGAACGAGTTTTTATTTTGGTATTTACGCTTTTATTCTTTTCTGTGTGTATACTTTTCAAAAACTAAAACTACAATTTCTGTTTTTACTGAAGTCACTCCATGTTATCAGACGTTCTTCTACAACATAATATTTTTCCATGCTAAGCTTTACTGTAATTTGTTTAACAGACCCACTACTTTTGGACATGTAGGTTGTTTGAAATTTCCCTGTTATAAATTGTGTTGTAGTAACTATCCTAGTGGCTAAATCCTTGCCCCGAATTCTGTTACTACCTTAGGATAAATTCTTGGAAGTGGGATCTCAGAGCCAAAGGGTACATACAATTTAAAGCTTTTGATAGACCCTGTCAAAGTGCCCTGCAAAAAAAACTTGTATCAATTTATACTCCCACCAGCGGTACAAAAAAGTGTCTTTTTCCACAAGCCATTGACAACAGATGTTGCCATGCTTTAACATGATGGCAACTTGATAAAATATAGCATCTTACTGTTGTTGGACTTTATATTCATTTGATTGATAGTTTGAATATATTCTCATGTATCTGTATACCGGTTTAGTTATGTTTGTATTTCTTCTTTTGTGAATTGCCAGTTCATGCCCTTTGTCCATTGTTCTATCGGGGTATATGAAGAAACGGATATTCTAGGACGTAAGGAAAGTGAGAGTGGAATTCAAGGACACCAGGACACTGACACTTCCCCCCTAACCCCGCCCCGCCCCGCCCCGGGTGTACATGCAGCCTTAATGAGAGGGTTTGGTTGTAGGAAGACCTGATATGTATAAACGTCTCCTTAAATGGGGGCCTTCTGCTCGGAGAGATAGGTGTAGGCTTCATAAGCGTAATGAGTAGAGATGCCAATTCTATGGATCAAGTGTAAGGTCCTCCGGTCTAGCAGGACCCTGCATTGCTTAAATAGCTGCACACTATTTGTTAGAGATTCTAAGTGCCAAGAAAATCTGCATCTTCTCCAGCTCGGCAAAGCAGATTCATTTCTACCGAGTTTCTGCCTCCTTCTCAAATAAATTTTAAAAGGCAATGGTAGCAGTAAGAGGTAAATCTTTTTTCATCAATCCTTAGCCTGATGGGAAAGATGCAGTAGAGAGAGGTAGCTATAATATATATATATATATATATATATATATATATATATATATATATATATATATATACATTTTTTTTTTACTTAGAGAATTTCAAGTGCTTTCTTATAATAAGAATGTTAATAATTCTTTGTCTCTTTTGAGATATTTAGATCCTAATCTTTTGCAAGTGTTTTGTTTAGCTAGAGTTTAAGATATTGTTTCTATAAAGATTTTTTTAAAGAAAGCTTTTAAAATATAGTCAAGTCATTTACATTATTTACTTGTGTTTGCGCGTGTGTGTGCGTGTGTGTGCGCTTAGATATGTTGGCTTTACCCCTAGAGCAAATTACCGCTTCTGGTTTCTTCCTTTTTAAAATATTTCTTTTTATTTACCTTCAGTCAATCTAAATGTTGTTCAGTATAGTCTGTGGCGTAGGGATTTCAACTGATTGTCTTCACACGATTCATTTTTGTAAATGTCATTTAATTTAATTAGGGGATGCTTCATGATGTCTAATAAGTACATACTAATATACTTAAATTTTGGCAATGAGACGTCGGTGAAAAATTGTACCGTTAAACCTTTGCAATGAAATAGGAAAAGATTTATGAAATTCCTTATATAAAGAGTAGTTTTTAGATACTAAATACAGGTTTGGTCATTTTTTGAGACATCTAGAATGCTAACTAAAAAGCACCATTTTGGGGAATACACAATTAGCCCAGGTAGCAGTGCAATATGTAACCTATAGGTATTGCAAAAAATGTAGTAATAGAAAAACAGAATGCAATAGGCTTATGGAAGTCATATATAATGTCACAAGCAGTTCCTGAGATCTCTTTTTCAGTAAAAAATAAAGCATTCATCCTGCGAAAAGTTAGGATTTATTGTATTCTGTGAACATCCTTATATCAAATATTTTGAGAGATATTTTGGGGGAATAAATTATATCTTTTGCTTTCAAGCTAATAGACTTGGAGATACAGGGCTTTACAACGAAGAAACAATTAGAAGGCAAAGCGGCAAGATGAAATACATTATTGCTCAACTGCACATTGAGAAGAGAGAAGCAATCAAGATTCAGAAAAGGATTTTGCAGAAATTTTAGGATTTAAGCAGGACTTGGAAGGTGGTAAAGTACGTTTAAGTGTATCAGAAGCGTGGGCCACGCTTACTTACAGTTGGGACAGCTTGAGGAAATGCTTGGAATCAATAAGGGGAATCATGGGGAGGCCACCCCATCTAGAAGAATCCTCCTGGGAAGCAATGGAGAGTAAAGTTGACAGGGAAATGGAATTGATTTATGAAGAACTGTAAATGTCAGGCTGAAGGTCTAAGCTTGTCGCTGTGGATAGTGTCTGTCCTGCCCATGTCCTAAAGCGGACTTGAGACATGATGGACAGATGATTTCAAGGCAGACTTGGAACTGATGAGCCAGGGTCCCATATGAACCAGCAATGGGCTATTGTGAACAGGGAGGAAGGAACAAGTCGTAGTGCTGTTGATGGGGTTTGCAAGGTGAGAAAGGAAGATAACGAGCCAAACAGGACTCCCAGCATGTGAGTTCAGAACCTGGAAGAACGTTGCCGTCATAGAAAAGGGGGGAGGGCCAGAGAAAGATCAATAAAATAGACTTTCATCTGCACGATTACGTAAAATCATAGTGCGAAAGAGTTCACGCTGCGGTTTGGGAGACAGTAAACGGTATGTAAAAGATGTTCTTGAAGACTAAAAATAAATGTGGATTTAAGGGACTATGCAGTGGTTTTATTAGAAAATTAGATGGACAGTGGATAATAGTAGATCTAGTTCAGACTTAAAGAGAAAGTGATTTCTCCATATTTCCTGAGCCATGCATCAGCCAGGACATTCAGTGATCATTCGTTATCCCACAAGAACACGGCTACTAATGTGCACTGATTTGCTTCCAGAGGAGGGGCTCAGCACCTCAAGAGCAAAGTCTGAGAATATCCCCGTATGTTTTAGTCGCTTCCTGCAAATCTCAAAGCAATCACCACGTGAAACAGATTGCCCGTACCCTTGATTTGGTGTTTATCTTCACCTCAGCCATCATGAAGGTTTTGCAACTGATACATTTTCCATGGGAACCACGGGAGAACACCAGGACCTGTGTCGGGGTGATGCAAAGAAGGAGGCTGCAAGGTTATTCGCAATAAACCGTATTCCGCTTCCACCTGTGGGTCTCAGTTCTGATAAAGATTTTAAAGCAGGATGGCTGAGTTCTGGAGATAGCTTGGCGAAGTCACAGCAGTTGCCCTGACCCTTGGCCAGTGGGCCCCTCAATGACATAAAGGCAAAGGATTTATATTGCATTAGTTGTCACTGTTCCCATTTGCATCTTTTAAGGGTCTGGATGTTAACTTCCCGGTTTCACCATTCGCACACTGAGTGTACTTACTGTTTTTTTTTCTCCAAATATTAAGAGATTGATGCAGATGGTCCAAAGGGGAACTTGGGCTACAGCATTTCTTTAAAGTGTCGTCATACCTTTTACCTATCTTTTGCGAGATTGATTGCTAGAAGGATAAAAACTACTGAAAAGAAATCTACATGGAGGTGAATGTTTGAGCTTTAAGGGATAAGAATATTGATGATATATACCCATGAGTTTGGGTTGCTTTTCCCGTATTTCAGGTAGTTTGTACTGAATGTATCACTCATGGATAGTTGATAGCTGTCAGGTAAGACTCCTTTTCCTGAAGAAACAATCGAAAGAGTGAGAGTTTAGATTGATCCTCTCCTTGAAATACAATTCTTATTCTATTTGAATTAGAAATCTTCAGCCACAACAATCCTCTTACCCCAACCAATTCTGGTTCCGCTATTAAGATGTCATTCGTTTCTGGAACAGTTTGTATTCTCTACCAAATCCTTTGACTTCCCATAGAGAGTGTCATTACTGTGCAGAAACGAAGTGACACTTCCAATGAAAATTGCTTAGGATTTTGTCTATGAGTATTATTGTTATTGGTCTTTGGAAAAACCATTATATGAGAATCTAATGGCAGAGTAGGAGTTTGATAGAGTTATGGGCAGAGGCAGGGATACATTTTTGATTTTTATTGAGTACCTATTATATTCGATCTATTACCCTCTTAGTTTAGCATTATTATCCCTATTTTACCAATGGAAAGAAACTTAAGGCTTAGAGAATCCAAATGTCATGCTAAGGTCTCACAGATACTAAACGACAAAGCCAAGATTCAAGCTGCTGTTTGATTCCCAAACCCATGGTAGCACACTGCCTACTCTTGAGTGGAATCTATCGGTACCAGACAATTGTAGAGTGTAGGTCCCTCAGATCACGTACTTTTCAAAGAGAAGGACAAATCCTTGCCAGTGTAAATGTCGTCCTTGTCACCATAAGCTTCTGTGTAGTTAGATTTATTTCACACTTCTTAGTTTAAGATGTAATTCTACTATATTTAGAAGAGAGTTTCATAGGTGCAGTGATAATGACACTTGATTAGAAGTACAGAGATCTGATTTCTTATTCTGGCTCTGTAATTAAGTCATTGCTTGACCTTGGACCATTCACCCAATGTCTTTGGGTCTGAGTTTCTGCAAACGGTGTCTTCTTATTAAACAGTTTTTAAAATATGCATTGTTTTGTCTTTGGTTAACACTACAAAGCTAATATTGCTAAGTTTTCTCTTGAGGATTTCCCACAAGGGACAGAAGTCATCATGTTGGGTTAGGATAGGTCTAGCAAAGTGATGATATGAAGCATAAAAGCCTAATAAACCACCTAAAGTAGCAGGAAAAATTAGATTTATTATTTGCATCAATCAAACATAATCCAAGCTTCCTTTGCTTGTTCGAATGTCTCTTAGAAGTATTCTGTCTCCAAAGAATGAAACTATGGCCCTTGAACTAATACAATATGCATTGTTGCCTACGAAGTTCTGTTATCTTTTGTTTTGTTTTGACTAACATTCCATCTATATTACTCGTGTCATCTCAGATTCCTAAAATAAATTTGATTCAGTTGCTGAGTCCTTTCTAAATAAACATTAAGAATTCTGTGGTATTTTATAAGTGTAGAAAATATGCTTAGTAGTGATATTCAAGGAAAAAATCTTTTTAAATATCTTGCCATACCTAGCAAGTAGGCACTTAATGTTTATCGGTGAATACAAAAATAACTGAGATGACCTAAATATTTCAATAAATCTTTCATACAATGATAATTGGTCTGTTTTAACCAACAAAAAACAGGCACCATTTCTCTTTCTCTTTCATGTACTTTTTAAAGGGGGAAGATTTGGTTTGTTTTGACTATGGTCATACTCGGTTTCCATATATGATCATTCCTACCCCCAAATTTCCCCATGTATTATTATCTGTGTCTTTCTTGAGATACTACAGACTCTCAAAACACAATGTGGCTCAGGGTGTTATTTCACTGGACTAACGTTCCTGTGATTACCTGCCTGTTTCTAGAGGAAATGATCTGTGCAAATCACTTCTGCGTTGTGTTGCAAAAGGACCTGCCGGATAATTGAATTTCATAATCATAAGTCTGACAGAGGCCTTAGGAGACATTAGTTCTGTTCTCTGTCAGGCAGCTTAGAGAGAGACGTGCCTGAGGTAGGTATCACAGTTTTCCTGACTTTACCCCTTTTTCTGTGTTTACCTGGAAATTTTGTTTCCTGATTTTTACCCTAAGTTCTTGGATGGATATAGAAAAATGTTGGTGCTCAGTTTCGCGTCATAATCTTTCTTATACTACAGAAACAAGGCTGTTGTCTTCTTTTCTCAAAACTAATAAGGCCCAAGATTCATTTTTTGATAAACTGATCCTACTACCTAGCCCTAATCATTTTCATTATTCGCTGAATATTCCTAATTCATCATGTCCCCTTAGTTTCTGAGGACCACACCTGTGCACACACACACGCTTTCTCTTGCTTTTTTGACGGCAGAGACATCCATCGTATTTCTGGCTGGAAGTCATTTTTAATGCCTATGCTATGTACCAACAGAATGCCAAAAAGCATGGTGTCTGTCCTCAAAATGTGTTTTCAGTGGTTAAATCCCCTTTGAAGGCACTTTTATTCAACTCTAAGTGTCACCAGGATGTTCCCGTCCTCATTGAGAAGATCCATTCTTTCCCCTTCCATATAAATATCTTTGTAATCCCTCCATCAATTTGTCTGTAATTTCAGTTTTGGATGTCTTTAGAATTTTGCATAAAACACTTATTTCCTAGAACTAATTTCCTACTATGGATTACTGGATCGGAACTTTCTTATAACTTTCTCCTCACATTGGCTAATTCTTACTAATCTAGTGACATTGTATTGTAATGTACCACTTAGCCTCCCTGCTCTTAATTATCACTAAGACCCTCTCCTGCTTTTTCCTCTCTTGTGTCATCTCTAAATTTCTTTGTAACTGGGGTTTCAAATACACGTTTCTTTCAACCCGCAGTTCCTAATAAGCCAGGATGAGCAGTAAATATCTGTTTGAAGGGCTGACTTCGTACCTTTTCAAATCTTGTTTCCCACACTCAAAAAGTCAATGCAGCTTTCAAGAGATCTAGGTTGAAAAGCGCATAGAGTATGTGCATTGATGAAAGCTGGCTCCATAAACACGATATTGTAGTTCTTTGTGTTTCAAATAGCAAACCTGAGAATACCTTACTTTGGTTTGTAGTTTAAGGTGTTATCTAGGTAAATTATGCAAACGCTCATTAACAGAAATAACTTGTTATGTTTTTGAAAACTGCTACTGGGGAATAGAATGGTAGCTGTCTTTTAGTAGCCTACTTGTTTTTTCCTAACGGGTATAAATCATTAGGAATAAATTGTGTTCTGTCATTGTAGCCAGTAATTGGTGACATTTTCTTGTCAGCACGGGATTATAAATAACAGCAATATACATACTGTCAACAGATTCATTATGTTATGAAAAACATAAACCAGGAGTCTTTTAACTATACTTTGCATATTTTCTATATTAAGTGTGACACTGACATCTTTACAAAATTTTAGGGAATACTCGACAGAGCAGTTTTCATCGTTAATACCTTCAAATTGTTTTATTATGCTTTAAATGTATTTTAATTACTTCTGTTTCTTCCCTAGTTCCTGGAAAATATGTTCTTCCAAGAGTATTTTGCTTACAAACAGATATTTGATCAATAAAACAGATAGGGTTTTGTTTTTTAGTAGTAAAACATGCAAGAGACATGCAAAAGACTGTAAGCATTTGTGATGCATTTTAACATAGCTCATAGTGTTAGAGTAACTAAAAATACAAGGCCTTCAAATTGTACATAATAATAGTGATGTTCCGTTCCACGCTGAAGGAAACAATAAGGCATTTGAAAGTAGCACTAAGGTGGACCAAACCTCATCATTACTTGCCTCATTGATTATTAAATCAGCCCGTCGCTTTCCACGTTGAGGGTGCTGGCAATGTTCGAGACCCATCACCTCTTGGAACCACCACTCCCTGTAAAGGAAGATAATAGCCCTCACTTTCAGTAGCTTTAGCACTTCCTGGAGGGGAGGTTTTATTTTTCTTGGCGTCTTCAAAGTTAAGACAGAAAAGCCCCTTCAGTTAGGGAGAGCGCCCAACAGGCAAACCCACTCCAGCTCTTTGACCCCCTTTTCCTGGACAAGTGTGTCAGCTTTTTCCTTGAAGCCTCTGGAGTCACACTTGAAGGGCATTGTTTCTGGCCAGCTCCCTGGAATCATGGTGGGGAGCTTCTGGCATCCTGACTTCCCCATTGAGAGGATGTCTCATGCGCTCCTCTCTTGGGTTCACTCTTTCCAGCTCTACAATGTGTCTGAAGTTTACCTCCTATTCCTCCCCTTTGTGAAAACATCGTTGTCTGCGGTTTTAGTACTTTGCTTTTCATTATTCATTCAGCGAGTGCAGCGAAAGCGTTCTTTCTGTCTCTTCACAGGGGTACAAAGCTGAAAAAACAGGACCCACCAGAGTGGATTGTATAGTATTTTCGAAATGACTCGACCAAGAGCTGGAGTATTTATGCATATCAGACCTCCTGAGTCATGTTTGTCTCTTTTAAGACTTCTGTGTTAATTTCCTCTCATTTCAGGCAATACATTGTTCAGATGTCCCTCTTTTCTCCTTAAGGTTAGCCTTTTAGCAAAATGTTTTGTTTTGTTTTTATTTTCACTAATGGTGTTTCCAAATCTTTTTTTCTTTCACAGACTGAATCTGAATTCAGTATGTATATATACATATATATACACATACACATATATATTTTTTAATGTGTATTTATTTATTTTTGAGAGAGGGAGAAAAAGCAGGGGAGGGACAAAGAGAGAGAATCCCAACCAGGCTTCACACTGTGGGTGCAGAGCCCAACACGGGCTCCACAGCACCAACAGTGAGATCATGACCTGAGCCGAAATCAAGAGTCAGATCCTTAACTGACTGAGCCACCCAGGAGCCCCTGAATTATATTTGATTTTGAATTCTGCTTTTTCCTTGCTGGCTTCCTGATGCTTCTTTGGTACCCTTTCTATTCTTTCCCTACTTAACATCATGTGGCCGTCTAAAGTCGCAAAAACATACCCTGTCTTTCACGATGGAAAATTTTATTTTATTTTTTTTTAACGTTTATTTATTTTTGAGACAGAGAGAGACAGAGCATGAACAGGGGAGGGGCAGAGAGAGAGGGAGACACAGAATCCGAAACAGGCTCCAGGCTCTGAGCTGTCAGCACAGAGCCCGACGCGGGGCTCAAGCTCACGGCCCGCAAGATCGTGACCTGAGCCGAAGTCGGCCGCTCAACCGACTGAGCCACCCAGGCGCCCCTCACGATGGAAAATTTTAAACGAATTTTGCAAACATAAACCACTATAAAAATTTTTTTTTAACTTTATGAACTCACATGCCGTGCATTATATATTTTTCATAATGGCAATGAAAACGATTTGCCTAAGTGGAGCTCAGATTTCTATTTTTTTATTCTCACTTACCATTTCAAAACCACTTCCAAAATTTCAAGCTTATTACTTTGTCTTCTCTACTTGAAGTCTTTCCCCTTCAATACCCTTTCATCAAATTCAAACTATTTATTTCCAAGCTATTCTTAGTCCTCGGTGTACAGGGAGCATATATATTGCTGCATTCAAATTTCTGCTTTTCTTCTGTTCTTTTGCACAACCAGAAATCTTTAATTTTTTTCCCCTTCCATTCTCTTGATTCCTGACTCTAGAAAATGTCTGTTCACCAAAGAAAATAGTAGTGACAATTGAATCAACCTTCTTGGAAAGACTTAAATTCTGTAAGCTTATCTTTTGTGTTATGTGAACAGCAAATAATCTTATCTTCCTCTTTCCTTGAGATTCCTCGTGAAAACATTACAATGGACTTTTCTGTCATGATGCCATGTGCTTTCTTGCCTTTTTGCCTTGATCAGGCCATGCTGACAACCTGCAGACCCTCCCAGCTACTCTTTACTGATCGAAATTCCTGCCCCTTTTCAAGGCTGCGTTTAAGTAGCTCTCTTCCTTTTCGTTGTCCTTATGACCCAAAGGCTAACTGAGCTGCCCTGCCTCTAAAATCCCACTGGGTCTGTTCGTGCAAGGTTTTCCACGACATTTAGCATTCACTACATTATTTTGAGATTATCTGTGTATCTTACTGTCCTACACTGGGTCATATGTGTCTAGAGAAGAGGAACTACGCGTCTAAATCTCTTGGATTGTGTAGCAATAGGACTACCTCCAAAACAGGTGCGCACTTAAATTTTTGCAACAACTGAATGAATGCGTGTCCGTTTCAACCGGACATAATGTCAGAAAATGTTGAGAGGAATCAGTGGACAAACTTAACTCTATACAGGTAGGAAAATGGATATTTATATACTCTGACCTGTAAAAATACTTTATAAAGAGTTTTCTGTTGTGGGCGTTTTTAAAACCACACTTGTAAAAAGGGGAATGAATGCATGGACTTCCATGGCGTACTGTTTTAATTAGAATTCAGACCACTTGTGAATCCCTTATTGTGGGTTTTTTCTTATCTGCATTCCCTAGGTTTTCTTCTCTAAATGATTTATATACTTGCAGAACTTGAAATTTTAAAGATTAAATTTATCGTACATTGTCATTATATATTAAAGTTATTTTCATAAGCTCGAGTACTCTAATATGTCATATGTTCTTATATAATTTATGTTAAGAATTTCCTCTGGCAAGCTTTACTGTGTCATTTGGAGCACTTTAGAAATCAATATTGTGGAATACTAGAAGGAGAAAAAAATATTTCTAAAAGTACTCCCCTGTGTTCCCATTAATTTGTTTATTATCAAGGTCTTTATTGGGAATATAGTTGCTAATATAAGCCTATAATAAACAGAGTATAATTGAATTTTCAATATTTTGTCACCCGGGAGTAATTTTCTTACAAGACGTCTGTTCCATCTTCTGACTAATTGTCAGCAGTTACTCAGTATCACCCCAGTAATGTCACCAAACATTGCAGAAATAGCTACCTGATTGCATTATATTTAAAGATATTCATTTCAAGCCCTTGATGTTTTCTCTTTAAATTATTTACCTCAATTTTAAATATCATTTAAAATGCAATAAATGTAACGAGCCGACATGTTCTGAACATACAAATTCAGACAGAAGCGAGGATTTGTTCAGCAGACGATAAAGACAATGATGCCGGGAGTCCCAGAGCACCGTCTTGCCAACGGGGTAGACCAGGGAGCTGGCTGAGCCCGAGTCAGTGCTCTGACTCCGCAGACGTGGGCTTTGCATCCTCCCTTCCACTGTGTCGCGGTGGTGTTTTGGTCCTTAGGATTTATTTTTTTTCTGTGAACCTCACCTTGGGTGAATCAGATATTATGCTGCTATTATATTATGCTGAAGGATACCCTAATATTGTATTATTAAAAATAAATGAAGACAAGAACAGTTGAAAATGCTAGACACAGGCGGATTGATAGGAAAACCCAAAACCTTTGTTTTTGTTGGTGGTGTAGGTTTAGAACTGAGTTCTTGACAAATCCAGAAGCACAAGATATCAGCCCTGGAATAACCCAGGTTTATGTCTGTTACCCCAACATAATTAATGCTGCCTCCTTTCCCTCTTAAAAATGTCTTGGTGTGGTCATTAAATTAAATAGTTGCCCCACCTATAACACATTTTTCGTTTAGCACCCCCTCTGTTTCCCAGACAGCTTGCTAATGATCCAGACAGAAAGAGTAAAACAATTGTGTGCTTGTTCGGGAATCCTGCACTGGACCTATTTTGCAAACATTCTCAAACTCTCTTTGTTCAACAGTGAAATTTTGAATTTAGATCTAAGCATCATTTATTGTTTAATCCGAATACGTTCATTGTTTGCTTGTCTGCGTCACAATACGTCTATAAAACAAACCATGTATCTATATATGTATATATATAAAACAAGTCACGTAAATGTATGACAATATATATGTATATGACTTTAAAATTTTAATTAGGAAGAAAATGTCCCAAGGAAAATTCTTCACAACGTATGAAAGCAAGAGAACCTGGTGAGGCTAGCATATTATTGTACCCTCCTCCATGTGTATGCACTTAATTGGAGCGTGACAGCAAAGTTTGAGTGAACGTTCTACGCTATGATCATGGAGAAGCAAATCTCTGTGTGTGAGTCGAATCGAGCGAATTTGGCAAAAAATGGCAAGTTGTGATTTCGGATGGCACGCTTAATTCAATTAAGGCAAACACCGATGGGTGCTCGGTGCTGGGTTGTGTGGAGGGGGCAGAGAGAAGGCAGTTCCCCTGAGGGAACTGTGGTCTGGAAGTGGAAATGGGGGTAACTAACGATTATCGCGTACCTACTTTGTGCAGACTCTGTGCTCAGCTTCTTGAAAGCAAAGAGCCTGGGTTCTTGCTATCCCTGTTGCATAAATGAGAAAATGGAGGTGCTGAGGAATGTAACTCTTTGTCTGCCTTGAGTAGACTACTTGTGCTGTAGTGCAGAGCCCGGAAGACAGCATGATGAACCGAACAGATATGTCTCCTGTCCTTATGGGGGCTTACAAGTCTAGCGGGAGAAATAGACCTTACATAATAAACCACAAACATGAAATCATACCACACGTAAGAAAAGGAACTGGCTTCAGTGAGAGGGACTATCTGGGGTGGAGGAGAGAGGGACATCTCTGGATCAGATCATCAAGGAAGTCTTTTGTGAAAAATGGACAGATTTAAAGCTGGGGCTTGAGGGATTGGAACAAACGAGTCAGATGATCCAGCAAGAGAGTTTAGGTAGAAGGAGGGCCCGGTCCTGGCCTGAGGAAGGCAGTAGCTTGAAAGAGGATTTGAGAAACCGAAAGCAGGCCACAGAAGGGTCACTTAATGGTCAAGAAGACTGGATGACTTTTGAAATAAAGTTGGAGAGGAGAATCGGGTTTTGTAGTTCGGATTTTAAAGGAATTTGAATTTTTTTTTAATTATGTTGATTTCCAGAAGTCTGCCTTCCCCCAAATAGCAATAGGAAGCCACAAAAGTGTTTGGAGCAGGGAGAGACACGCTATAACTCAGCTAAGATACCAGAGCTAAAAATTCCAAGAGCCGGAACCAATCTCGGGCCAGTCTGATGTCAAAGCCCACCTCCGCATTCTAACACAGTGTTTCCCCTGGGACTCAACAAATACCTGAGGACCTGGCAGGAGCTACATGCATAACTGGGCAACTACAAAGCATCTGGTGATTCTAAGCAGGAAGATCTAGCATCCACTGGGACCTTCGTTCTAAAAGTCCAAGGGTAAAGTTGGCATATTCTGGAGGCTAGCAGGGTAATTCAGGGAAAGAGGAGGACAAAAGAAGGGGGCAAAAAATGGAGCAGGGGGAAGCTGGCTGTTTCTTTGGGGGGGAGAGGGGAGTGAATAGTTAAATCCCCTGAGTATCTGAAAACTGTCAAGGTATGTTAAAGACTGAACAGTCCTTTTTATGCGGGTGTGAGACCTTTGTGTATAATTCGGTAATTAGTCAAGAGCCGATGAAGTTATCAAGGAGGAGAATGACATCATAAGGGCTATGCTGCGTGTATGTGTGATCCGAGAGCGTAAGATGTAGGAAGGAGAACTCCCTGAGAGGCTTGTGTACCCGGATTGTATAGTGGGTAGAGTCTGGCTCTGGAGCCAGACTGCCCGGTCCCATGGTCCACTTCTCCACTAACCAGTTCTGTGGCCTTAGACAGTTCTCTTCATCTCTTGGGGGTCTTCATTTCCTCATCTGTAAGTGGAGGAAATAATAGCACCCTACTTCACAAGGTTGTTGAGCAGAGTAAACTGGGTAATGTGTGTAAAAAGCCTTACCAGAGTGCTTGCCATTCAGGCAGCACTGAAGCATGTTAGCTCCTGAAAAGAACTAGAACAATACTTCTCCCAAGAGCTACTTAAGGTACAACAGGAGAGAAGGCAAAGAGAAGGGAAGGGAGGAACTGTCTGAAAGAATCACAGTAGACTGGAAACTCCCTGAGGACAGGTACCGTGTCCCCTCTGCTTTCTGTTACATCCCCAGAGGCTAGTACAGACCCGAGCATGAGTCAGCATGCAGTAAATATGTATGGTCTGGATTGAGCTAATAAGTGACATATAATAATTGCATACGTGTTCTGTTATGGATAAACCATGCTTGGGCCTAGTTTTAACACTAGCAAGACAAACACTTCGAACTACAGGTGAAAATATACCAACAGAGGGAAAGGTACTTAGAATTAGCATTTCATTTTGTCTCCCAACTGCGAGAATTTATGCAGCTCACAAAACTCACCGGTTTCCCAAAATGTAACCGAGCCCACATCTTGCTTTCCCATTTCAGCAGGAGGGTGATTCGTTTACCAGTGACGCAACTGAGGTTAACCCGGCCTTTGGCTGACATCCCAGAATAATTTTGTAAAATCGTCTTGAAAGTCTCCCCCGCATGCCCTCTCTGCCTTCCTGACCTCGTCCCAAACCTCTTCTCGTTTGGCCCCCAGAGCACGGAGGAAGTTGATGAGGGGGCGGCCACGCTTGTGGGATGGGCGGCCACTCTTACTCCCTCTGCGTCCTGCCAAGGGCCGAGGTTGACCAGAAGTCTCCTCGTGCTGGAGCCTCTCTGCAGATGTGGCTTCCTGGAGGAGGAATGTGCTCTGACCAGGGACAGATCAGACAGCTGGAGGAGAGCTAGACCGGTCCTGAGCTGAGGAGTGAGAGCAGGTGCTTTTGACAGCTAGGAAAGAATTGGCCCGGGAGTCCCCCTGACAAAGGGAAGTCGCAGAAATCAGAGACAGAAAAAACCGTCTCAGTCAATTCCCTTGCCAAAGATAAATTGATCCCTGGCGTGTATCTGTAGCTACCTGGCCACTCCAGTTATATCTCTGTCAGTGCCTAAGGATGAGGAGTCGTGGGGTTGTGGACAAAAGACTCGGGGCACTAGGATGGGTTAGGTACTGGGAGGAAAAAAGGATCTGTAAGCATTAACGGAAAAATAACGATTTGGGGGAAGAATAAGAATAGTTGACTTTTTTATTTGTATTTATTATATTTGTATTTATTTTATTTTTATTTTCTTCTTTTTTAATTTTTTTTAAGGACTAAAGAGTTGAATAGAGATAGAAAAATTCCATGCGAGGTTCTGTGGTTTTTTTCTGAATAAATATGAGCTGAGTATTATTTACCCAAAGGGGAGAAGTGTTTTTACTCCCGTTTTGTTCACGTTTTGCCGGGAAGTCAAGGTGTTGAGGAAATACTTTTGACATTGCAAACTTAGAATGAGAATATGCATTTTGCTTTTGCAGTAATGATAGCAAAGAAACCTCATAGGATAATGCTCCGACAGAATTCGTTGAAGAAGGAATTGTATGATACTTCGTTCAGTATATGGATTTGACCGTAGACCGTTAAGCGGGTCAAAGAATTTTGTTGCAAAGAGAAGATCATATGTAGATGCAAGTAGATAGGAAGTGAAACCTGAATTGGTTCTTAGTTGCTTAGACCATTTTCCTCATCATTTACAAGAGAAAAAAAAAGGAACTAATCCTCGAAGAATCTGTTAGTAATTTCTCTTGGCCTCAGTGACATTAAAGTAGATGGCTGATTAATTGAACTGACTTGGATTATCTGATACTTTTTTCACTACTTCATGTGTTCTGGGTATTTTCAAATGATACGCAGTCATTTTGTTGCATATTTCACGTTGAGAATAGCTCAGCAGAGCAACGTTATTGTCAGCCAATGTCCGTGTCTTTCTCCTTCATGATGGGGGAGCAGGACCGAGGCAAGAAGGATTCAGAAGGATTCATTCCCCTTGGAGTGTATTCATTTTCCAAACATCATCTGGTTGCTAACTCCCGCTGCCCCCTCCTTCATAGGTTTCGAGTCTTTGGTATTGAGGCTTCCTCTCAGATTTCGGACCCCGGTGATCTAGATACTAGCTTGATCCTTTAGTCACATCAACTCTGGGCATCAAAAAGCAGGCAGCGGTTGAGGCCAGAAGCTGCAAATCCAGGGGATCTTTAAAAACCTTTTCTCATGCAGCCTTTGCCTTGATCACCCTTCTTTCTGGCCTAAGCTCACCCCCTTCAGGTTACGTGAAGTCACGTCCAGGTGACATCTTGACCCTCCGCTATGCCTGTCACTCCCGTGCCGTGGTCCTTGCCTTTCTAGTTCCTTACCTGCAATCCACAGTCCGGGACCACGTACAGCGGATGTTAAAGAAAAAATTATTCTGACACTTGTTAAAAGGGGAAGGAGGGCTTTATTCAGGACTCCTGCCACGGGTATCAAGTTATTGCAGAGTTGTCTTGGACTCAACCCTGAACACAAAAAAGAACAAGTAGGGATTTACAGCCAAGGAGCAGGTTGGGGGTGGAGGTGGGGATGGGGGAGGGGGAGATGGAAAATTACCACAAGGGGACACCAAGGGTAGGAAGATTCCTGCTAAGCTGACTTAACAGGGTTCTTGCTGAAGGCAGGCCAAGGACTCATATATCAAAGGCAGGGGATGAGGAATTTAATCACACGTGGAGGGTGACCCCAGGAAGGATGGGAAGGGGCGGAGACTCCGAGGAACCCAAGGCAAATTCAGTGAAGGAGCGGCTTTCTCAGGAGGACAAGGTGCAGTTTTGTCCTAATAACGTCCATACAGAATTCAGCTAATTCCGCCCTGCCAGCGGCAGGACCGTGTTTGCGCCACAGGCGGTATTTACTCTTCAGCTCCCTTCCCTACTCCCCTCCCCATCCAGGCTCTCTACGCACCCCCCCATCCTCACTGGCCCACGAAGTCCGGCCTTCAGATTTCACTCAAGATGGATGTGGGGGGGGGGGGGCGGGGAAGAGGGGTGAGAAAAGCCTTGGGAAATGGCTCAAGAATGATGCTCACATCTTTCACACTCACCCTGCAAAGTGGATTTTATCAAATGGAGAAACATACACGCCTCACGTGTGACATTTTATTCCGAGCCAAGATGGTAAGGGAAGGGAGTCAATAGTCAGAAAAATTTATACTCAAAAAATTGGCGAAGTTTTCTTCAAGAACATCTTGTGTCGGTTTTTTTCTTGAAAGTCTCAACTGTTTTTCATTTAGTACCATTACGTTGAGGGACGATTGCAGGAGCCAAAGCAAGTAGGAGTCGCTGAAGAATTTTATTGTTATGTGTGTTTACAAACAAAGAGCGTAAACAAAGAGAGACATTTGTTATATTTATTGCCCCTGAAACAATTTGTACTAAAGAAGCCCTTGAACAAGCCAGAAAATAAGTAGAACAAATGTGCTGCTTGAGCTCCTTTCCGTGGGCTTTTAAAAACACCACTGATATTGAAATATTTGTGTTTTCTTTGTGGTGGTGCCAGCAAGGCAGTAGATGAGGAGTGGATATTCACTGTTTCTTCAAAATACAACTTAGCCTCTCTTGCAACTTGAGACTCCCCTTGTCTCCGAGACTTCCTGCCCGCTCCCTCCTCTAATTACTCTTCCTTTTGTCAGACTCTCTTTTTTCTTGTTCCCCTTTATTCCCTCTTGCCCACATTCCACGTTTCTTTTTAGCCCCCCCCCCCCCCAGTTTATTTGGTGCAAGTGCTTAAGGGGAGGGCTGAGTCTCAAAGGTGAATAAACACGTCTCCTACAAAACAGTTTTAGGATTTTCTATGGGACAAATTAGCATCCTGGCCTGGGTGCCAGGAAATATAAAACAGAGGCCCACAGAGAAGAACTTCTTAATAAGCGTAGCAAACTGTTCTTGGGCTTTAGACTCATGTTTACATATATTAAACGTATATTTGCGTTACGTATATTACGTATATTAGCGGGCCCTCTCGTTGTAAGCCCCAGGACTTCATCAAGCACCCCAGAAAGGAAAACCCTCCTGTTTTTCAAACTGGAATTTAGAATTTATCCAGGGGCGCTGGGGTGGCTCAGTCGGTTAAGTGTCCGACTTCGGCTCAGGTCATGATCTCGTGGTTTGTGGTTTCAAGCCCTGTGCTGACAGCTCAGAGCCTGGAGCCTGCTTCAGATTCTGCCTCTCCCTCTCTCTTTGCTGGTCCCCTGCTCGCTCTGTCTCTTTGTCCGTCTCTCTCTCTCTCTCTCTCTCTCTCTCTCTCAAATATAAATAAACATAAAAAAATTAAAAAGAATTCATCCATACATTAAACCAGGAGAAAGGTGAGTTGAGAATGTGTAATTGCACAAGCCAGGAATCTTCTTACAAGGTAAATCTGGCGAATGAAGTTCTCTTGTGCATCTGCTAAAAAAAAGACCCTGCTTTCACTCTTTTCAACAAAAATCCATTATAGAACTTGGTACAGCGTTTGGTGGGGCTTTTGTTAAAACGTTGTTAAAGTGATTTTTTAAAAAACTTTTAATGTTTATTTATTTTTGGGAGAGAGAGAATGCAAGCAGGGGAGGGGCAGAGAGAGAAGGAGACACAGAATCTGAAGCAGGCTCCAGGCTCTGAGCCGTCAGCACAGAGCCCGACGCGGGGCTCGAACTCACGAACCGTGAGATCATGACCTGAGCCAAAGTTGATGCTTAACTGACTGAGCCACCCAAGCGCCCCAAAAGTGATTTAAAAAAAAATAAGCAAAAACAAAATGAATGGGTAGTGAAATGTAAAAACTGTGAAATTCTTATGAATTTGTTTATCCTTGTTTTTGCCTCTAAGATTATTTCAACAAGAAACTGATATAAATTGAGAGTTTCTTAAAACACTTAGTAGATGAGAGGTGTGTATTTTTAAATTATTTCAGGAAATAGGGATTTTTTTGTCTCTTGAAGGAATAAATTTTCATTAATATTATAATTGTGTCAATGGCTTTCTCGTAAAGTAACTAAACAGATACCCAAACTGCATGTTAAGATTGTGTCACCTTTGATTCTATACCTAGGAAAAGTAGCATTTACCTTTAAAACTCTTTCAAGAATATTATAAACTAACATCACTTTATTGTGTCATAAATGGCAAAATCTCACTGTATACTGAAAGGGAAGACTGAACACAACAAGAAGTTACTGTTTGGAGGAAATCAATCATGCAATCAACCAGAATGCACAAGGTACCTTTGTGCCTTCGGCTTAAAAAGTTTAGTAAACATAGCATGGTATGCTCTGGACCCTAATAATTGTGAATAGTCAATATATTCCAATAATGGGTTCTCATAAAAGAGAATCTCCCAAGAAAGTCTGGGTACTGTTAACACAGAGAGAGTTTTTTACCTTCTATCTGTTGGAAGTGTTCGTGTTTTGAAAAGAAAAAAGTGATATATAAACTAGGACTCTAAGTTCTAGAGGATATGATTGGGAATTAAAAAAAAAAAACACAATAATTCCATCTTGCTTTGGGATTTTTCTCCTCTGTGTGGTTAAGCAAATACATGAACACACATCTGTTTGCCCAAATGGTGAATGGGCTTTCGCAAATTATATGAGGAGCTTATGATGAGGGAATTATGGTGTTTTCAACCATCTGGATATCTTGGGTTGCTTTTCTTTTCTCCAGGGCTGTCCCTTCTCTTTCTGCTAGTAGTTTGCACCCTCGCTCAGAGCGCCACGATCTCCTCTCTGGAATCTAGGCATCGCTTCCTCCCTGGTCTCCTTAACTTAATGATCTTCCCTCTCAATCCTCTGCTGGGGCCAAATCAAGCTTCCTGAAACCTGTTTCTGTTACGTCATTTTCCTGAAAAACAATCCTCTGGAGATGATAATAATCACAGTAGTAATGTAATAAATACGTATTGACAGTTTCTATGCACTAAACTATGTTACATCTTTTGATGCGTGGTCTCATTTCAGCCCCCCCACCCCACTCTCCCCACCCCCCCCAGCAATCTTAGGAAGAATGTTTGAGTATTCACTGCATTTAATAGGCAGAGACTTGAGGAGTAAACAGGTCTAGGTGTTTTGCAGGAGCGTGCACAGCAACTTTTAACTGTGTCTTGTTCCCTCACGCCGTGAGTGTGAAGAACATGCTCTGCCTGACTTTCAAACACCTACGGAGTCTGAACCCGTCCTACCAACTTGGCAACACGCTTATTGTAAATGTAAATCCCGCCCCCCCCCCCCACCCCTGCGCAGGGCATTAGGTAGAAGATGAACTTCTAGCACGTCTGGAAATTTGCTGTGATTCTGTTGTGTTATCATGCTTTTAAATCTAAAGTTTAGATCATAAATGAAATTGAATGTGAAACTCTCTCGCCACCCCAATTTCTGGGAAACATTTATCTGTATCACAGATCCGAGAGCCATTTTGAAAGGTTTAGGGATCTCTGGCCAGAAGCAGTTGACCTGCTCCAAGAACAGACTGATGACAGGCACTGAGATGGATGAAAATGGGGCTCTAGGTAGAGGTTGCTTGAAGACTTTTCTCTGTGAGGCAGTCCCTAGTCAGTGTTATTAAATCTGTTCGTAACTGAAATTTCAAACGTAAATTATATTGTAACGTCCCTATGGAAATGTCTACAGTCATAAATGAAGAAGGAAGGAAGACGCTGTTCTCAATACATCCCACATCATTAACATGTCACATCTCTGTCCCCGTATAAGTGAGACTGGGATGTTTTCCAACTTTTCATCTTGACTGTAAGTATAGTGGCCCGAGTCGGGGAGGGAGGGAGGGAGGGAGGCGTAGATGAAAATAGTAGTTTTGTGTTTCGACTAATCTGATCCCTCCAACCAGCTGGCCTTCCCACCTGCCCCGCAAACTCTGCTTGGAAACTGCACATCCAGATGACCTGTCGGAGCCAGACCCCTGGTGTAGCCGTTTCTGCTAAATGAGCCAATTTGGGTTCGGTAGACAAAATCAAGAATTTCAGGAGTCAATGCCCAGGCCATGGAAATCAGGCTTCAAAATGGTGCTAAAGTAATTGTGAAGCCATCTTACCTGTCAGAAAAAAAATAAACTACGCGACATAATTTCGGGAATTAGTAATTTTCGCTCGGTGTCTGTGGTCCAGGCAAAGAAATCTGAACTTGAGCAAGGAATATGACAAAGTGGCAGCAATGTGTTTCACCGTGCATCCTATTATAATAAGCAAGCCACCAATATCAAGTAAGTTATTTCTGTGCAAGGGTGACGTTGTAGTTTCAAAGCCACATCTCTGTAGATGACTCTTTAACAGTCATTTTACAAAGCCTAAGATAAATCCTTTGAGGGTGCCCATAGCCCACCTCCCTCGCTCTGGTTTTATGTTTCATTGACTCTATTAGCATTAAACTCTTTAAGAGTGACAGGCTGCAGCATGGGGATCCCAGGTGGGCTATGGGATCTGCGGGGCCAGCTGTTCCGTAGCTCGGATAATTCTCCTTTTCGAGATTTACAGATCTGTTTGCATCTGACAGACCATGGCAAGCCTTTGTACTGCCCAGTCCTGACGTTTTAAAGGAAAGCAGCTTAATAATTTATTAACTGCTACATTTCCTCTGGGCTTTTTCCGTGTGATGCTGTTGAGTCACACAACATTATAAATACGAAGAACTTAGCAGAAGCGCATTCTGGAAGAGAGCCGTGGCCTTTCCGTCGTCGTCGTTGTTGTTGCCGAGGACCCCTCTGAGAGCTCTTGTTGGTTTACCTGGTTGGAAAGCAGCAGAAAATGATCAGCTTTGTCAAGTGGGGCCGTATCCGTTGTGAGGTTGCTGACAATACCTCAAATAGAGGTTGCCCTGATCCACAAGACAGTTAGTGATGTAATGACAGAAAAACGGGGCTGCGGCGCGCTTAGAGATCTTCCTGAATTGTCTGTGTGCTCCAGTGACCTGGCACCGCACTGGGTCCCACCTCCATGCCCTCCCTCCTGCGGCTCCTTCGGCCGGAAGCACGTGACTGACCCCACACCCCCTACCCCTTCAGAATCCCCTCCTTGTTTTCAGACTGCCTCAGAAATGATTTTTTTTCCACGAGGCTTCTATCAGTCCTCTTGCAAACGGACACCACTCCGGACTTCTTTGACTTCTTTGACGCTCACCTATCCTATTTTGTAACCGTAGGATAATGACTGTGGTATTTTGCCCAGCACTGGGTCGGAATGCCATGATGTCCACTGCCGGGAAATCCCGTTAATTCCTCTATGGCCCAACAAAATATTCTGCAGGTGGTGGATGTGTAGTCATTTAATACATTGGAAGAGATGCTGTTAATTCTAATGCCCTAATCTTTCTTTTCCATGCCTCTTTTCCTTTCCTCATTGCATGTAATTATTTGATGATGTTCTCAAAACTTTGTGAAACTTATTTTGGCATAGAAAACAAGTCACTTCTAGAGACGTTTGTGTTAGACTAATAATGCAAACAACAATGGATGTTTGTCAGTCGTTCTTCAATGTATGGAGTATTTTCGTCTCCATTATTGATCACCACATGATGCTTACTTACGAGCATGCGAAGGACCGAGGAGAAGTCTCCTCTTAGAGATTAGGAAGTTGAGACCTACAGAAGTGAATGAACTTGTACAAAGTTGCATAGCTAATAAATCTCAGCTGTTAAAATAACACCCACGTATCCCAAACATTCCAATAGGACTCACTCCGCTTATATATGTTTTCTTATTTTTATCGAATAACTATCGTGTAGAGACACAATCAAAGAAGATACGGCGGCCTCTTGTCTTACTCGACAGAGGCCTACGTGAATGACATAGCCACGGAGCCGTTAGAAATGATGGGGAAGCCACGTTGCCTCGCTGCCCAGACTAATGCACAATTAAAAGGCAACATTCATTTTCAGTAACTGAGCGGATTCAATAAATGTAATGGCATTTAATGATTATTCAGCTTGTAGCATCTTTCACTCAAAGGTCACGTCCACCACATTCTATACGCTGTTTGCTCTGCTTATAAACGTCCGGGACAAAAGAACAGGCCACTGTCTACGCTGAAGACATGATTGGCACTGCCCCACATACAGTTGGCATTTAATAAATGTTCATTAACTCAGTAGAAATGTCCTCTGTGCTTCTGAACTTACCCTTCTTACGATTGGCTGCTTCTTCTACAAAATGGACAGAAAACGGACTTTTGAAGTACAGCGGGGACATATGGCATAATATTTAATTTAAAGCAATTTCAGGCAGATGCTGGACAAATTACTCAAATGTTTTGTTCCTTAATTTTAAAAGGGATGCTCGGGAGAATAGGATCTGACCGGTTTTCCCTGCTCTTGGCAAACTACCTGTGATTCAGCTACCTGTATTCCCAAGTTACTGACGTGCCAAATTGGATGGCTATTTTAGCTATCGTGTTATTTTATCTGAAGTTTTTTTTTTAATTTTTTTTTAACGTTTATTTTTGAGACAGAGAGAGACAGAGCATGAACGGGGGAGGGGCAGAGAGAGAGGGAGACACAGAATCTGAAACAGGCTCCAGGCTCTGAGCCGTCAGCACAGAGCCCGACGCGGGGTTGGAACCCACGGACCGCGAGATCGGACGCTTAACCGACTGAGCCACCCAGGCGCCCCTATTTTATCTGAAGTTTTAAAGAAAAATCACATTTTCAGTATAAGGGCTGTGGGATTTAAATAGTTAAGGGTATTATTATAGCCACCTGCTCTACCATACAGAGTTGAGGTAATTAATAGGAGGCATTAACACGTCTAGTATCGCTGGGGAGAGGGAAAAATTGAAATCTGTTGAATAGTTTTTAACTGTGAAACAGTGAATGTTGATTCACTCACCGTCTTTCAATTCACCACCCAACTTGAGATCATTTTTGCGAGATGAAATACACGGTAAGCTCACACCCCGGTGGAACGTTCGTGGGTCTAATTACATGTGACTTGAAATATGTTTGGCTGTGTGGTGTATCTTGCCACCGGTCCATGACCAGCGTTTTGGAAAAGCAGAGCGAGCGCTCAGGAGAGAGATGGGGGTTAGAAATGCAGACTGCGCATGACAGTGAAACTGCACAGCCAGGAGATACGGCTCCACGGGGAGCCCTGAGAGCAGAAGGAAGGAGACAGAGGGAGGGTCTCCAAAGACACCAGACCTAGAGAAAACTATTCCATTCGGAGGTGGGGGTGAAACAGAAAAGGAAGCAGGTGAGGAACAGTAGACACTAGCGACACTAAAGAGTGCAGGTTACACAATCCAAAGAGTAAGTAATTTCTTGACGGAGTGGGTTAGGAATGCAGGGGTAAGTGGGGAAGCAACAAGAAACTAGAACAGGCTGCCTTGACTATTTTTTTTTAATGTTTATTTGTTTTTGCTAGGGGGTGGGACAGAGAGAGAAGGGGATAGAGCAGGCTCTGCACGGACAGCAGAGAGCCCGATTGGGGGCTCGAACTCAGGCACCCTGAGATCATGACCTGAGCCAAAATCGAGAGTCGGATGCTTAGCTGACTGAGCCGCCCAGGCGCTCCTCTCGGCTATTTTTAAAAGAAGTTTAATAGTGAATGAGAAGAGCTATTTGGGTTATAGAATCGAAGGACAAGAAACTAAATAAGGTTAGAAATGTATTTTTTTGAGGATCTGGGAGATTTGGAAGTGTCTGTGTTGGCTGAAGTCAGAGATCCGATGGGGAAAGACAGGGGAAAGGCGGGTCAGAGGTCATCTGCCTTAGTGGGGATGAGGGACACTGTCAGAGGGTTTCCTCTTAATGAGGCCCATCTCCATCACATGTCTGTGTCGCTTCTCCTTAAAAATAACGAACAGGAAATGTGTCTCAGGGACACGTTAGTTTACTTACATCTTTACACCTGAATCCTGTTCCTGCTTCCTTCCGTGAACTTGTTGACAACTCATCAGCAAAGAGAGTGTCTGGCTCAATATTACCTGTCATCCGAGAGTTGTGTTGCTTAAATGGAAACTCGATGGACTAATGCTATTTTTAAAGGGAAAAGCAAAATGCTATGAATGGCCCTGCCTTTATTCACAAGCCGTAAAACTTATGCATCTTCAGACATACCTAAAAATAAGACAAGAAGAAGCAGAAGACTAACATACAGAAATCCAGAGAGGTAGAAAAATGGGGTGGTTAGAAATGTATGCAAATATTATCTAATCAAAATACAGAAGTGATGCTCACACAAGTCTCATTTATTTAACAGATACCTGTTGCCCAAAAGGTAATTTTTTATCTTAGAATTTCATAATAAACTCAATAATTAAATTACACAGGATAGACATTGACAAACATAGCCAAACGGACCAGGCAATTATCGTTTTTTAAGACATAAGATTCCTTTAATGTGATCCCTTGCTTTGATATTATTTTTAAATACCATCTAATATCCTGTTATGGATTTTTTTTAGTAGACTGGTTAACAAAATGTCACCAATCCATGAGAGTTGGCAGGAAGTCAATGACACTTTATCACAGAGGATTGCTGGCATGTTCATAATAATAATGATACCTCTAATATGCGTTAACAGTTTCCTTCCGTGTCTCGAAACTACTGGATACAATAGATACCAACTGAAATGCGGCCAGCTTGCTATTATGACACATGAGTCATTTAGAGCTCTTATTCACTGACCAGAAACCACACACCAGGGCAGAGAATAATCACAATTTTATAGTTGTAATCCCAGGGAAGAATAGTTTGTAGGTAGCACATGGTGATTCCAAACAGAAGTCAGTAATAGAATAAAACAAACACCACCCTTGGGGTATTTCAAAACCTACAGTGTGGTTGTTAGGAAGGTCACCGATGTGTCTACGTTATCAACGAGAGCTGTACCTGGGCTGTAACTTACAGAGTAGTCCCTGGCTTTCTCTTGAGCTGCCTAGTTTATATTAATATTTATTTCTCTGGAGAAGAAATCGGAGGATGTTTTTTGTTATGGGGACTTTCTTAGCAAGAGGGAAGAACCATGTTTACTTACCCCTCTCTACTGCCCCCTGACCCTTAACTACAAAGACAAACCTCGCCTTGCACAACTGAAACATATCTGCATAGAGAATCAAAACGTTACATGAGTTAGTATTGACCACAGACACATCGGTTGACCCCACTTGGCTTATAAGAAACATAAGATCGCACCCCAAAGTGATTGGTAGTAAGCAGCTAACCAGTGAATTGGGGTGGAATGTATCCTCTTAATAACTGAAGTGTGGTTTTATTGCATTTCAGAGCTGTGCCATTTCAAAGACTTCTGTGTAAGCTCTGAATCACGGAGCTCTAGGTGTTTTGTTTGTTTTCATCATTTATATATTTTTATTTTTCATAGACACCGGGTTATCTTATGCCGCCTTTCCACGGCTGCTTGAAAATGTAGTCTAGAGAATCAAATTGATTTTTAATTATGAGCTCTTGATTTTAGGCTTCAGAAAAACTAAATGGAACCAGAATATTCTTAAAACATAAACAATGGATTGCCTAAATTCCCAGCTCTCATTTCAAGTATTTGCTAATGTGGCAATGATCAATCTACAATTCCCAGACTGAGGAGAAGTGATAGGAATATTGGATAAAAAATGCTGTACAGGCCAGAAAGATAAATTGTTTGGGTTGTCTTTTTGCAAGTTTGAGGTCACGATTCATTCATCTTGTTACTTTGCTATATTCCTTTAGTGGCTTCAATTGCAGGATTAGATATTGCATGGTGGCAGATCATTCAATATATAGGCTCTCATAGTTTGGCATTAGAAGGCTTTTCATGCTTAAAATGGAACTGTGTGCACACAGAATGCCAAAGATAATCGTGCTGATGATCTAGTCTGTGAGATTAATCCCTCAACAATATTATCAGACAATTCTCAACACATTGATTTGTCCCTGATGTGACACTTCTGAAACAAATGGATATACTAAGCATTTTAGGAATAACATTGAGGCTTCTCTACTGCCTGGTTCTCTCAGAAAATTAACCCATTAGCGGGTTTGGCCAGAAACTTCCAACACCTCGTGACAACCAATGTTTGTTACCACAAAACTCAAAGTGTATTTTCAAAGGTTCAAAATGCGTTGGGGGAGTATCAGTTAATCGAGGATTAAAAAACAAAAATTGCTTTGGGTAAAATTTTGCCCTCATGGCTAAATATGCCAAACAAATACTAAATTAATATACTGTCTAATAAATCGAATTGGACCAATTATATTCAAACTTCCTTTCAGCCAAAGATATTAGACTTAAAATATTTAGTTGTTGCCCTCCTTCTGCATTTGGGGGGTTACTTACATAGTCAGACCATCAAAAGAGAAAAGTAGATGCTAAAGGGTAAAAACGTGTTATGTAACCAAGAACCCCAAGAGGCTTGAAGAAGGAATGCATATACTTTTTAAAAATAAAAAATGTTTTATTTATAAAACATAAAAATTAAACTTTGACAAGAACCAAGAGGCCAATTCAGCTTCTCTTGGCCTGGACAGAATTTTTTTTTTTTTTTTCCCACATTTGTCTGGATTGTCTGAAATACCCCAGATGATCATTTTTCACTTCTTTTTGAAGTTGCTAAAATCCAGAAGTTCTTCAAGTAAAATTGTCTGGGAGTGGTTAGGGAAAGGGAAAGTTTTCTCTAAAATGTTCTTTTCTTAGAACCAGCCCATTCATTCTCCTCAGATATGCTATTTTGAATCATTATAATAATTCCATTTTGCTCTATAAACAGTAATGTCGTATTTCACTTTTTTCCTCAGCCTGAGCACGTTTGGATTTTTCTCATTTTCTCATAAGTCATCCATACTATTCTTTTCATCACCTGGATTATCTCTGGCCTCCTTCCAATTTATCCACATCTTTGTGGAGCATGAGGGTCTAAGTAACGTTTCCTCGTTATGATGAAGTTTGGTGTTTCTAGAGGTCAGACTCCCCTCTAGTTATGAAAAAACCCTGTGCCTTGGTTTCGTTATCTCTAGCATGGGGCTAATGCAAGGTTAACAAGCAAAAATAGTTACTGTTATACTTATTGTGCATTTTTAATTGACATGATATAAATTATTTCAGATTAATTATGGCTTGCCTACAAAATCTTTTATGTGGATTGTTTTGAATAAGAGATTTTGTATATGCCTATGACTTCTTTTGAACCCAGTGTAGTTTAAGTTGGATTTTATATTCCGGTCAAAATACAAATGGGAACCCATGAGATTGTATAATTCAGGAGTCCTTAAATCACATACATAAACACAACTGTGTGCGATTGTATGCTACGAATTAAGAATGAAAGGGTGGACTGTGTAAAGCAAGGGAAAACCTAGAAGGATCTAGACCAGAAACAGGACCCGCTGAGACCCTGACTCAATCCAAGAAAGACAATGTGAGCAGAATATGAGGACAGTGAAGTGGTAGTTTTGAGAAAAAAAGTATCAAACACGAGATCATGGGGAGTGGTCGGTACCAGGAAATGAAAAGAGGGTCTAGGAGTGGAGAACAGAACTGAGCGCCGACTGTGTGCATCACATGAAGCATTGGTACTAACCCTATGATGGACATGTTATCTCCACTTTATAGGTGACTTATCCAAGGTTGAGCAAGGTTGGCATGGCACTTGCTCAGAGAACACTGAAGTAAGTTGTGGACATGTAGTTCCTCACAAAATCATACCCTAAATTGATGTCCTCAAACTTCAGGGAGCATGTGAATCCCCTGTAGGGGTGTTAAAACCACACTCATCGCCCACGTCTCTGACTTAAAGGGTCTGGGTTGGGGGAGCTGAGAATCCACTGCTCTGGGAACCACACTTTGAGAACCACTGCTCCGAATGAGTGCTCCGCTTTCTTTGTGGGTTCATAATTGTGATCAGGATCTATCTGCCAGGCCCAGCTGTGATTTCCTTGAGGTTTATTACCTATGGCAATCCACGTGAGCAGGCTTTTGTTCTCTGTTTTAGGGACATCTGGCGTTCAGTGTTAGAGGAGGACTTTTAGTTCTGGAGACACTGGTGCCCTGGACAGCCTGGGAAAATAGAAATTCAAATAAGGTGCCTCTATTTAGAGGGACCCTTTGTCTCAGGAGAGAGGCAGTAGCCCCTTTAGTAGAAAGTGAAACACAGGGTCAGACCTACCCTGGAGGGCACTTGTCACCGAATCCTTTACATATGACACCAGAGCGCACAGAGTTCCTCTTGACGAAGGATGAGACTGAGTCCAGACCCTAGACAGGCGTTAGGCAATGGATGTGTCAATTGCTCTGAGGAGAAGAGGAACACAGGGCCAGAGACCACACCGCCATGCCTCTCCGGGGTCACTGGGGATACTTGAACACTTGTCACAGCTTTCTTCTGTATGTCCTTCTCTCTGGCTGGCGCTAGTCTATGGACTGTACGTAGCAGAAATTTAGAGGTTGTTGGCTACCTAAGTGCCCAGGAGGTGCTGGCTGACTTAAAAGTCAAAGTGTCTCGTGGTGATCTTTCTAACATACTGACCGTATTGAGTTCCTAGGAATGAACCGCATGCGAAGGGGAGTTGAATAAAATCTGCCTGCCTGCTCCAAGTGTAGTTATCAAAGCCATGGAAAGGTGGAGGAAAGGTAAAATGTTACATTTTCGGGTTCTATTTAGCTAATAACCAGTTTAACCAGATACATCTGTGGCGAGAACTAGGTGTCTTTCTGGAGGTAAAAAAAAAAAAAAAAAAAAAAAAGGTCATTATTTTATCACCAGAAAGCATTCCCTAAGGGTCTCTTTGAAGGTGACAATACTTTGAGTCCACTATGGAATAAGTCCAAAGACTTGGTCTATCATTGGAGTGTTAAAATGGATAGTTGCCCGCAATTCACTTCACTTCAATTCAATTCATTTCAATTCACTCAGCATAATCCAGCAAGGATTTATTGATTACCTACATGTGTTTACACTATGCCCAGTCTGGGACCTGCTCTTCTCATGGATAAATACAGGACGTGTCAGGCTAGTGAGCTACCTACCCCGTGCGTTTCAGGAGGACCGTTACAGTTCTCAGATGCATCAACTAGTAAGGTTGTAAATCATTGCATTTAATTTAGGTGCTAAGTGGCACCTAAAGAATGAGTAGACCTCAAATGATAAATTCACACCTTGGTTAAAATAAGAATTATATGGGCAAATACTGTTGGTAAAATATTTGGGGGGAGGAAAAAGGCAGACGCTGTTTTAGAGTATTTAGATTGGTAATTTTTTTTTTTTTTTTTTTGGTCTTCAAAATAGCCAAGACTTTGTTTCTTTGTAGAACCTCTTACCTGCATTCTAAACACATGAGGTGTTTCCTCAGAGTGGAAGCAGCTGAACAGAAACTGGCCACACTGGTTCCCTTTGAATCAGCATCCTACGGCGACAACAGTCAACGGCAGGCTCTATAATGAGTACAGTTTGTTTTCAAGGAGATACTTTCACGTGTGAAAATTAGCTGCAAGTTTTCTTGGCATTAGCGCTTGGTGGTATTTCAACTACCTGGTCGGAAGAATGTTTTGCAAATCTGCCTGCTCCCGTAGACTAAGGCAGAACCGGTTTCCCCTGCGATCTCCGTGTTATGCCATGGCCCATTTGAGCTGCACAACGCATTACTTGTTCAGTTTTTGTTATATTATAACCTTCATAGAAGATGGGAAGTGTACCCCCAAACTGCTCTGCAATAAGATCGTTGCTTGCCTGCCAGTTTGCAGTTTTATGTACAACGTGTTGTTGTTGCGAAGGGGTAGTTTATGGCGAGTGAGTCTCTGACAGTCCGTCTCTTCACCTGACTACGGTCAAAAGGTCTCCAGATAGGCTGTGTTTGCAACCGCTGTAAATAGGTCTACGTCTGTAGCATCTTGGTAGTGAAATTTACGATTAACCAGTATTCCTTCTTTGCTGTTTTAAAACCAAAGTTTGGCTTCAACGGCCGTTACCTATTTTCCTTCTGTGTCTTGGGGGAAAGAGGAGACAGCAGTTAAGATATTGAAAATATTTTCTTTTATTTTCTGTCTCGAAATATTTTTTTTGTGACACATTAGAGACCTTATGTAATGTTTAATGTTTCAATTTAGTGGATGCATTTTCAGCTTTAGTATTTGTCATCTTGTTCCAATTTAATGAAAGCTTATTTGGCTATGGTTTTCATTGGAAAGCAGAACACACGTACAACGTTCAGCAATAATATATATTTTTCCTTTTCTTTGGATTTGAACAGCCTTCTAAAATTTTCTCTACTGAAATTCTGGCAGAGTTATTTCTGCAACATTTGGCTGAGGGGTTGGAATGTTTTAAACATTTGAAGTGACTGAGATCAATTACTGTAACCTAAAATGGGTAACCTTTAAGACACAAAGCTCATGTTTTTCTTAATCATCTCATTACATGACATTTTTCTGTTTGTATATCGATACGATTCTGTGTGTTGGCTAAATAAGGCACATTTCACTTATTTCCAAGTAGTGTTGATATTGTAAAGCTAGCATATTACATGTAACTTTAAAGTTATTTTTAAGATCTAACATCTTTGTGGATGAGAAAAACATAATTCAGAAGATGGATACACTCGTAACAATTTAGCAGCCTAACAAAGTATAATAAATAGCAAAATGGGGTATTCGAGATGAATCTCAAAAAAATTCACAATACAAACGTATTTTTTAGGCTCTGTTTTTCTAATTAAGGGAGCGCCAGTTTTCCGATTCATTCTTAGTCGCGTTACTTTGTTACTGAAAGTTTTTCTTTGTCCACGATAAAATCATGGCTTCCTCTGAGAGATGTTTACGGAGAAAGGGTTATGTAGTAATAGCCTGTTATTTTTATTTATCAGGTTAATTTAGGACTCACATTGCACTTTCAGGGTGGAAAGAAAGCAACGCGTTACCAGCTTTAAGATTTGACTTTTGATAAATATAAATGCAGAGCAACTCTCTGCTGATAGTACATAGTGGATGTGACCCATGACGGGCAGATGGCTGCAGCGATGGAGAGAAATATTACAGCCAGAACATTCCTGCTTCTGCTCCAGTGGACTCAGAATACATTAGCAAGGCACTCTCTCAGCTTGGAGTTTTTTCCTGATGATAGATTAGTGATAAACTCATATGCAAGTTATTCCAGAGTTCCTTTGAGACCTTAGCTTTTCATGAATGAAAAGGTCATTTGTAAGTATTCTACATTCTTCCAGTATTTTTCCCATGGAGCCAGATTGCTTTGTATAATTTTCCATCGCTGTATTTTCTTTAAAATAATAGCCTGCAGTTGTCCAGTTTTAATGGCCTAATTATTTGTTTGGTGGTTTGGAGAAACCTACTGTTTCTTCATGAAATAAATTCTATTTAGCAAAGAGGGAACTTACAGTTGAAATCATTCTATAAACCACAGGCTCAGACTTTCATGAGGCCAGAAGTCTCCTTGCACATTTTGTCCTAAATGACTTTTGATATAAGGCCAAACTTTGTACCAGATGTGTGGTATTTTATAATAATTACATGGTGCAGGCATTCAATCATTTTCCACTGAGACCATTCAACATCTGCTTTATCAAAATGGTTTTTGGTTGTTTTTTTGTTTTTTTCCCAAGGCTGCCGATGAGTACGAATATTAAGTGAGACACTGAGTCACAGATTTTCTTATTTTATAATGTGAATTTCTCTTGCATTTATGTGTTATAAATTACCACAGACCTAAAGATGTCCTTTGACGACCGAGCATTGCAGAGTTGGTTTCTCTGATATTTTGGGGTTCAAGTCTTAAAGGCGTTCATTTAACATTCGCGTTCGTCGTTTTCTTTAATCTGTTATCAATGGTAGTTCCAAATGCAGATGAAAAGTGAATAAGGAATGGAAAAGGAAGCGGATGGAAGGGGGATAGTGTGGCCCATTATTATCATTTCCACCTTGAGACCACTTTATCTATTTACCAACCCATTTCACTATAACTCTTCTTATCCGTGCAAACAGAGTTTACAGATATTGATTAACGAAGACAGATGGCCAGAGGTCGTAAGTGGAAGGGGTGTCAGAATCCTGCGATAGCATGGAACACTGGTGCTCAGATACCTGTTCGTGTATCCCACGCTGCATGAAAGGCAGTTCGAGAACTGTCCTTAGTTCAGGTGATGGGCAAGCCTGTACCTCTGAACTGAATAGCTAGCTGCTTTTACTCACTTTATTGGGATACCAAAATGATCAGGGACTTTCCTTTGCTATTCTTGACTATTTCCTGGAAAGCCATAGGGGAGGGGCGCCTGCATGGCTCAGTCATTTGACTCTTCTGCTCTTGATTTCGGCCCTTGTCATGATCTCATGGTTCGTGAGTTCGAGCCCTGCATCGGGCTCTGTGCTGACAGCATGGGGCGAGCCTGCTTGGAATTCTCTCTCCCTCCCTCTCTCTCTGCCCACCCCCCAATAAATAAATAAACATTTAAAAAAACATTTAAAGCTATAGGGGAAAGGACCTTTGTTTTATCTGTTTCTAACTTAATGGGCAAAATGCCATCTTTGCAAAAATGTGGACTTCCTCGGTGTACAGGTTTTGGGGACACTTGTCCCTCAGGCTTCAAAACTTGATACACTGACTGGCTACTGTTACAGTAAAAACACAGTCAGTGTAACTTTTCAAAGCATTGTGCTTTTTATGCTGACAGTAGTCTGTTTTCTGGGCCAACGTAGACATAACCAGCCAGAAAAATAAACATGTGCACATCCATGGCCCAAAATAAATCAAAGTGGACATAATGAAAATATTCCAGTGAGCCTAAAAGAAAATTTAATATACTTTACCTCCTTTTTGAAAGGGTGAGGGAGTTGGGTTGGTTTTCATCGGAATTTTTATGTGGGTAAAACTTCCTGTTTGCTACGCTTGCCTAGGATTTTCTTTTTTTTTTTTTTTTTTTTTTTTTTTTTTTTTTTTTAGGATTTTCTTATCCTACAATTAGGATGTGAACAAAGAGATAGGGGAAAAATTATGTTAATAAGTATTGGTGAACCAAACAATTGTTTCATGAGACAACTCAATTTTTTTGTAAGCTACATGATATCTTAATATGATTTAAAAGCTAATTAAGCCCTGGAATATGAAATTTTTTTTAAACATAACTTTCCTGTAGTGAAATAGAGTCTTTGGTCACTTCCCTGACACATTTGATTTGAGAATAAAAGGAAACGTATAACAATGCTGGAAATATATTTATGTCCCCAAACCAGTTTGTCTCTTAGGTATCATTGGTCACAATTCAATTAATTCAAAATGATGTTTAGATTTTTGGATTCTTGCTTTGGTCACGTCTATATTTTGTACCAAAGTTATGATGCAAGGGTCATCCCGAGCATTTCTGAGGCAGGCTGTCCACGATGCCTATCATTCAGACACAGTTTGGCAAAAATGGCAGTTCAGTCAAGTGAAATCTACTTTTAAGTCCTAAGGTTGATCAGTCAAGAGTAAGATTTCTCCACTAAGACATTTTTACAAAGGCACGATGATATACTTCCATGGTTCAAACAAACAGAGCATAAGGAATTATTTTGAAATATAATGATGGTGCAGCTGTAACAATAAAAAGGTCTGTAATAAATAAAAGATTGTGCATCTGTTTTTGGAGACTTCTGACTGCTATCCCTTGTAACTGACCACAGGCCAGTTACATACATCTGTAAGTACAGATGCAAGAACAGTATATACCCCGCATTATGTTTTGTGTTGAAGATCTTTAGGCAGTTTCGGACATCCTATCTGATGAATGGGAGCGTGAAATGGAGTTGGAACATTTGACTAAGTTGTTGTCTGTTCTTCAGAGAAGATTGGCTTTCATCTGTTTTCTCTCTAAGTGGCATTGCATCCTTTGCACATTTTGCATGGGAAGGTAGGATACCCTTGCAAAACAGGACATAGTTGAAGAACGGGTTCTTTTTGGGGTGCCTGGGTGGCTCAGTCAGTTAAGCGTCTGACTTCAGCTCAGGTCATGATCTCACGGTTCCTGAGTTCGAGCCCCGCGTCGGGCTCTGTGCTGACAGCTCGGAGCCTGGAGCCTGCTTTCAGCCTGCTTTCGATTCCGTGTCTCCCTCTCTCTCTGCCACTCCCCCGCTCATGCTTTGACTCCCTCTCTCTCAAAAAATAAACAAACGTTAAAAAATTAAAGAAAAAGAGATCAGGTCCTTTTTGTACCAAGTTTATTTTATTAATTAGTAATAAAAACTTGGGCTTGTGCTTCAGAATGTACTAACTCATTTTTCGAACACCATCAACACAGTCTGATGATAAAAAAAAAAAAAAGTTTTCTGAAATTCTGCCTCCCCTCTTTTTCAGTCAAATAGGAATGACCACAACCCTTTACATTGTTCAGGGCAGTAAGACGTCATGAGGACTATTGAAGACCAAGTTCCTAACAGTTCTTTGAGCGTGTAGCCTAAACGTGAAAAATCTATGAAGGCTTAACGGAGAGTATTCAATCTAAATCTTCCCCAAGGTCAGAAATATTATTTTGGAATATAGAAACTACACCTGCAAAGTGAAGTAATTCATCACCTTTAAAAAAAAAAAAGAACAAATTTGAGTTTTTAACAGCATAGCAGCAAAACTAACACAGTCATCTCAGCCGTCAATAAATCCTGCCAGAATTTTGAAGACAATATCACGACGCAACTCTTTTTATGGCTCAAGTACAAATGAAGCTGACAGCGTATGCCTAATCAGGGTGCTGAGAACTAGGCGCTGAACGACAGTATTTCCAGTCTCTTGTGTTGACACGTTGTATGTGCAGGCAGTGCAGCCGGGCTGATGAAAACTTTCGGGGCTTTGCTAATGTCAGGCGCGTGCCTCCTGAATCTGGATTCTGAGTTCAAGAGGCCCCAGACCGCAATGAGTATTCATTAATGCATTCCATTCCATTGCATTCGAACAGGATGACCCTTAGGAAGGGTAAGCTCTCTGCTGATTAGAATATGCGTCTCCCCATCAAAGGAGCCTGAGAATCGCACCCACGGTGCTGGGTGCTGAGGCCAAGGCCAAGGCGGAGGCTCATTCGCATCGGACTCTCCCGGAAGGCTCTTCATCATCACCGGTGGTCACCGTGGTGTCAGGTCGTCTGCTGCCTCACACCTCCCCGTGGAAGGCAGGTCCCTTAAATAACAACAGGAAGGCAGCCGCAAAAGTTGCTGCGGGTGAAGTTCACTTTCACGCAGAACCCCTCTCCCTGCCTTCTGGGTGAGGAGTCAAACCCAGCACCCAGCTCTGAAAACAGTAGTAGGCACAGTTACTGGCAGCTCCCAAGCAGAGGGTCCTCCGCGCACCCCCCTGCCCCACCATTCCCTGTAACGTTTACCCGGCCTCCCAGAGGGTGAGATCTGCTCGCAGCCTCCTTTCTGGAGGCTCAGCTTCCTGATCCGCGCCCCACACTCTCCCGAAGGTCTCCTGTTGTGCTCCTAGTTGTTTTTTTGACTTTGGAGAGAGAGGGGGTGGTGGCCTCCAGGACCGACTTTCTCCTTGTCTCCTCCCCTCTCCCTCTGGATCCTGAGGACAGCGCGCTGGGCACCTCGCTTTCAGCAGGGATAGAGGGGCGCGCGCTGAGTGCATCACTATGCGGGGCAGCAGGTGCCAGAGGAGGAAACATCATCTCCATCCTTAAGGAACTCGACGTACGCTGGTGGCTGAATACCCTGGGCACGACTGTCTCTCCTCGGTTTCTCCAGCTGTCAGAAGTTTCAGATAATTAATAAAGCCCGTTCTTAATTTTGAAATAAGATGCTGGGAGCCAGGGTGACTCCGTGGGTTAAGCCTCCAGCAGGTCATGATCTCAAGATTTGTGAGCTCAAGCCCAGCGTGGGGCTCCGTACTGATGGTGCAGAGTCTGCTTGCGATTCTGTCTCTTTCCCTCTCTCTCTCTCTCTCTGCCCCTCCCCCCAAAAATAAATAAATAAACTTTAAAAAATAAAATAAAATAAAATAAAATTACGTGTTTTAAAGGTTACATGTAGCTGTTGTCTGAACATCAGATTCGCTCTAACTTCCTCAAGAGCTATGCAGATAGAAATGTCAAAGACAGTGTTTTAATGTTAAAAGATAAAATTGCAGAAGCACATTTGAATCTGAGTCTCTGTTTCCACTAACAAAAATAGACTGAAATTGGCATTTGATTAATTACATTTCAGATGTTTAATTCTTGCCCGGTTCGTAACGAGCAGATTTGCTATCTTCAGATTTTTAGGACAAAGGAAAGCAGTGGAAGAAACTTAGAGCAGGAAACAAAAGAGTGACAACCTTTATATCTGGAATGCTGTTTGCTTTCATTCCATTTGTACTGATGAGAATTATAAGGAGGCGATGTGAGGACTTTTCTATCCACGGTGTGGCCGTAAAATGAGAGGATTGAGTTTTGATGGGTGGCCTCTGGAAATCAGCTTCATTGCTTTATACTCAGTCCATGAATACCTCAGTCCAGTTCTGGTGGATAGAAATCTAACATAAAAGCCAGTTTCACATAAAATACATTCAATAATAGGAAAAGGAATAAATAAACTTTGGGTTATCAATTTAGAAAACTAAGTTTTTTTTTTTACTTGTAGGTTGGCTCTTACCCTTTCAGGTTGAATTTTAATACAACCAAGATGTATCCACTTATAGATGAATTGAGATTCTCAGGGTCACCTGCTTCATTTTCTAGCAACTAAATTTATCAAAATATGTCAAAATAACATATTATAGGGAAGTGTGACCCTTGACACCTCTATGAAGAAAAAGCTAGTCGTAAGTAGTTCAAATCTTTTAAATAATGTCATTCCTACAAGAAAGAAAATGTCACATTGCTTGTTACTTTTTATAACATTGTAACCTGAATGACTTTGGTGTTGGGACCTGGGATCTCAAACATTGGTTGGGTGAATGAATGAATGAATTTTGTTGCATACTGACATTCAGCAAGAAGAAAGACTTGGGACTGACCATTTTAAGCTATAAAGAATGAGTCTGAATTTTAAAAGTTTCAATAATGAAATTGACATTTGTTCAAAATATGTTGCATCATTTCAAAAAGACATCCTAATAGATTATTAGCAAATGATCTGATTTTCCATAATACCTCTGCTGCTTTATGCTACATTAAGAAACTTATTCTTCATTTCCAGATCTTCCTTCTATTTTGTCAAACAGGATCATCAAGTATTAGAATGGTAATACCAAATGCGTTTTTAAAAAATGCCTCTCAGAATTAACGCACAAGTAATTGATACAAATAACCTTGAGATTTCCTCGTGTTTATAGCAAACTCCTGCCCGTTTTTTATAAACCTGACCTACTGAGTTCAAATGTACCTGTGATTTCTTTCTTCAGAGATGAACTCACCTTTAATCCTGACTTGCTGTCATAGTAAGAGCCGTCTACAAAAAGTATAATCATAGACTCACCATGGGAAAAAGGCAAACAGGACTGTACCCTAAGACCCCAGTGTGCAGTAGGAGAGAGGATATTGACCAGGGAGTTTCTCTTTGCAGGCCTTGTCAGTTAGTTAATCATTGCAAGAATAGGGATAAAAATTTACTTAGTTGCATTTGAACTTTTTCTTCCCCCCAAAAGGTATCGATTTATCAACCATTCTTCCCAGAGGCCCTTCGTCCAAATTCCTTAGGAGAAACTCCCCTCTGTGACAACAGAACGTAGATAAAATAGAGGCAGAAATACATACCATAGTCCTGCAAGTTCAGGGTAAAGGTTTGAAAGCTCAAACTGTGCTGGACCGGACTGGAAAAATTGTGTTCTTCTAGAGAAAACCTTAGGACCAATGGCAAATATTTATCTTCTGCATACTTCTTAAAGAGGAGAAGGCAAAAGGCTTCTTGACATGAGAACATGGTAGAGGAAGGACGGCAGGGAATGGAAGGTGAGGCTGACAGTCCTGGTTGGCTAGCATTGCATAGCACTTTGGCTCTCTTTTAAAAAAAGACAACAAATTGAACTTGCCTAGTTGAAAAGTTTAAAATAAAGAGCAGTCTTTTATGTTGCATCCTTTTCTTATTGAAATTTCTTATTGAAATTGGGGCGCCTGGGTGGCTCAGTCGGTTAAGTGGCCGACTTCAGCTCAGGTCACGATCTCGCGGTCCGTGAGTTCGAGCCCCGCTTCGGGCTCTGTGCTGACAGTTCAGAGCCTGGAGCCCGCTTCAGATTCTGTGTCTCCCTCTCTCTCTGCCCCTCCCCTGTTCATGCTCTGTCTCTCTCTGTCTCAAAAATAAATAAACGTTAAAAAAAATAATAAAAAAATTAAAAAAGAAATTCAGAGGGTTCAGTGTGGGCGAAGTAGAATTTATCCGCATTCACTTAAGAGGCATTCTTCCTGAGGAACCCACATCTCCTGGCCAGTGTTATTCACAATGAAATATTCAAAAATATATATATCTGTATCACATGAGGTGACCTACATGCCTTTTAGCAGCCTCTTTCCCATTAAGTTAGCAGCATGGGCATAGTTGAAAGAAGTGGAACCTGAGTCTTGGTTGGAATAAGTGAGCAAAGCAGTGACAAAGTAGGTTCTGGATAACTGAAGCCATGCGAGGATTCAGATAAATGGGGCAGGCAGATAACCAAAACTTGTTTCATCTGTGCCGTGACACTCTGACAAATGAGGTAAACAGAGCAAATTGGGAGGAAGCACAAGTGAGGGGACAGGACAGATAGATGTGGCTCCTAGCCACAGCCACTTGTAACACTACTGGAGTTTGGCCAGTGACCTTTTCTGTGCAGGTAAGAGCTATGCCACATTGGCCCGTCAGGACATTTGTGGTCTTGTCTCCCATCCACCAGGCTGGCTTTTATCTGGTTGGGGCACCTGGCATCTCTGTGGGATCATCTCTAAGGCTATAGACAGCATCCTAGAAAAATGAAATATGCAATATGTCTGTTATAGCACAGTTTCTATGAGAAAATACAGTTCCTGTTCCAGTTTGAGTTACAAGGAGCATATTTTCTTTCATCCCAGCAGCCAAAACAGAGGCCTCCTGGTCTCATTTTAGCTGAAATAGCCCCCAGAGATTTGGCTGCAGTCTTTTTCCCTGTTGGGAGCAAATCCAGCACCAGGGCTAGAAATTCCACGGCACAACTAACTACACCCCTTTCCACCTGCGGTTGGCGTAGGATCTTGTTAGTCACAACTATGTCTTCAGAGTTGGATCATGAGCACTCTGCCTCAGCCACCCACTTACATGGGTAATTTGTCACAAAGATACTGATGACAGGGGGGGCTTGACTGTTTTATAGATCTAAGTCCATCCCGAGGACAATACCGTAATGAGAATACACAAGTTGCAAAACAAAAAAAAAAATGAGGACATCTTCTTTAGTTATTGATGTGTCCTCCAAAATATCCGACTGCCATATTATGTTTTATAATTTTAAGTCCACAAGGGTCATGTCTTCCTATTTAAAATCCCTACAGTATTGGGGCGCCTGGGTGGCTCAGTCGGTTGAGCATCTGACTCTTGAGTTCGGCTCAGGTCATGATCTCACAGTTTGTGAGTTTGAGCCCCACATTGGGCTCTGTGCGGGTGGTGTGGAGCCTGCTTGGGATTCTCTCTCTCCTTCCCTCTCTGCCCCTCCCCGGGCTTGTGCTTTCTCTCTCCCTCACAAAAATTAGCAAATAAACAAACTTAAAATCCCTACAGTAGCCATGGGTGCTGGGAAGATGTCAATAACGAAGACAATAATGACAATGCAGCCACGTGTATAATAATCAGGCAACACTTGAATTTTCTCGTTCTGAAAATGGGGTGGCTTACTCAGACCTTTAACTAGAGGGGCATGCAGCCTTGACTGCACTTGTATCTGGACCCGTGACAGCCATGAAGGAGGGCGCCAGCACCTTTAGAGACAGGAGCTGACTTTCCCTCTGTCTTTAGAGAGACGCAGTATTTCTCTTTTCTGGGCCCTACTAATGATTAGCTCTCAGCTGGCGGGATGCCAGACAGATTTTTTTAAAGGGTTGTTTTTTTCCTCATGTAAAATAATTTTGTGACTTTCCAGTTATAACACATTGCTGTAATTAATGGGACTTGCTTCCTTGGAATCACTATAAGCATCACCACCCACATGAAAATTAAAATGCGCTCGGGAGGGACTCACAGCAGAGAAAAAGGACAACATGAGAAGTTGTCTTTAAAAGTGAGGACCACAAATGAAAAGCACATGAATGAAAATGAAAAAGAGAAGTTTTCCCAGGTTATGGAAATACGTAGGTGTAAGCTTCACCCTTTGTTGTTGTTGTTTTAACTTTTTCAATGTTTATTTTTGAGAGAGAGAGAAAGAGAGCATGAGTGGGGGAACGACAGAGAGAGAGAGGAAGACACAGAACCCAAAGCAGGCTCCAGGCTCTGAGCTGTCCACACAGAGCCCGACATGGGTCTCGAACTCACAAACCGTGAGATCATGACCTGAGCCGAAGTTGGATGTTTAACCAGCCCCTCACCCTTTGTTTTTGATACACCATATGGCATTACTAGGGGCAGAGATGAAAACATTGTTTTTCATTCACTCTATTTGAAGTAAAGTATATTTGGAATATTTTCTCCTTTCCTCTTTGAAATACATTCTACTCGTACGTACTGTGCTTGGGACAAGCGTTTGTCATCATTTTTTATTCGATTCACATTTCTTCCCTTGTCATTGCCTCAGTGTACTCAAAGGCAGGTATAAAGGAGGGAGTTAAAACTGGGCATTAACCTGCTGTGGGTCACCATCAACTGTGGTGGTTGGATACCCGGACTTATCCAGTGGTCAAGAGCCATCTGTCTCTCAAGCTTCGAGATGCCTTGTCAGTCACTAGGTAGCCATTGTGGTGGTTACACAGAAAGCCATTGCTTGATAGTAACTAACCAGATAACCGTTTTAGGCTACTTTCTTGCTTTTAAGATACTTCGTGGAAGGGCTTGGACTAAAAGTGTTTACTTCTCCGTACAGTCAAGAATGTAGTTGATTGTGGTGTTTGCACCCTCACCATGCCTCTGGGGATCAAAGGAGACTGCGCCTGGGGGATTCTTATAAGCAGAGTTTTACCACGAGTGACATACTGGGAACTTCAGTTTGCAGAAGAAACAGCTAGAGTGCAGTTAAAAATGCACAATCCTGGGCTCCCACCCCTCAGTTATTCCCATGTGCTCAATCTGCAGAAGAGCCAGGAATATGCATCTTAAATGGGTGTTTCGAGGGGCACCTGGATGGTTCAGTCGGTTAAGCGTCCGACTTCGGCTCAGGTCATGATCTCGTGGTCTGTGGGTTCGAGCCCCGCGTGGGGCTCTGTGCTGACAGATCAGAGCCTAGAGCCTGCTTTGGATTCTGCGTCTCCCTCTCTCTCTCTGCCCTTTGCTTGCCCACTCTCTCTCTCTCTCTCAAAAATTACTAAGCATTAAAAAATATTTAAAAAAATAAAATACATGCACGTTTCAGGGTGATTCGGTACAAGCGCTCTGGGATCCTTGGCTTAGCTCTGGAGGGGACTCGAAGAGGACGCATTGTCCTTAGTATGCATAATATCAATAGGTTGACATTGTCATTTGGAAGACAAGGAAGATTTCCTGTGAAGATGGCAATGTTCATACTTCGACCTCCACCCTCCTACACTCACGTATTCCTTTTTGCCTCCTTGATTCTGAACATCCAAACTGATAAAATATAAAACGGGGGGAAAAAATTTAAGCCGAATCTGTAACCAAAAACAAGATAAATCTCTCTCTAGCTGAGAAAAATAACAGAAATGCACCAGGAAGTGAAGCTGAAGTGAGAGCCTACTGGAATCTGATAGGAAAGCAGTCAGCAGCAGGCGGGAGTCTGTCTCCTACAGAATGACTGGGGCTAAAAGTGCCCCATCAAAGTCCTGGACCTAGGCCAGTCTCTGTGCTTGAAAACAGGGACTGAGCTGGAGCTGAAAAGTAGTGAAAGGGAGCTGGAAGACAAGGTCTATAAATTGCTCCCTAGAAAGCAGAGGATCTGGGGGCAGCTGCATGGAGCAGACACAGCCTGCTAGTCAAGACCTGAGCCAAGATACTCCCTGACTTGGGGACTGTATGTGTAATATCTCCAGGTGCATGACAGACCAGAAGCTCCACGTTACTGATCTGGTTCTGGATTGTGGGTGTAAATGGCTAGGTGGAGGCAACCAAAATACCATGAAACGGAAAGAGATGAATGAAAAAGAGAGAGAGACAGAGAACATATAAACTACTCTTCCAAATGAGTATGCAAATCAAAATGCCAAAATATAGAAGCAAAATTAAAGCCCAGAAAACCAGTGAAATTAATGTTTGGGGGCTGAGTTCACTGTGTATGAAATGAAAATAATTTTAAGTAAATATGCTTATTATCTTCAAAGTGATGAGAGGAGAAATAATACCCATGAAGAATAAGAAACTATGAAACCGAAACAGAAATGAAACAAGAGCAGAGTGTATGAAAAAACACTACTAAAAATTCAGAAAGATATGGTCCTTAAAATTAAAAACATTAATAGCTCAGATAGACTGTAGTTTCAACATAGCTGGAAAAAATTAGGGAACTGGAAGGTACTATTCAACAATTCAGTCAGAATTAGAGCATAGAGAAATAGAGATTGAAAAAATATGAGAGAGGAAATAAGACATGTGTTAGGTAAAATGGTAGGCTTCAAATATATAAGTTATAGGAATATCAGACAGAGAATGAATGAAAGGGAAAAGAAGCAGCATTCAAAGAGGTAGTGGCTAAGGGTTTTCCAGACTGGAAAATGACGTTGAATATTCAAGACTGACCATACATACCATGTGCAGAGCAAGAAAAAAAAGACACCTTTGGTAAGAAAATATAGAATGTTAAGGATAGGGAAGAAATATCAATGCAACTTGAGAAAAAAGATTATCTACAAAGGAATAATTCTCAAACCAAAGTCTTCTCATGAGCATTAATAAAAACTGAAAGATTTTTACAAAATGCCTTTGAGGTACACAGACAAAAAAACAAGTGATTTCTATTCCCAGCTAAACTGCCACTCAAGGTATTTAATTGAAGCTCCTAAGGGAAGGAGATAGCTAATCTCTCACGTAATCAACACTGCACAGGGTATAGTTCCAAAACTTTCCTGTCCTAAAGGAGCTTTCAGCCAAGGTGGGGACTCAGTCCTGTAAATACTACTTACAATTAATCTCTGAGACACTTTGCTGGCTCAGTTGGAAGATCATGCAACTCTTGATCTTGGGGTCATGAGTTCGAGCCCCATGTTGGGTGTAGGGATTACTTAAATAAATAATTTAAAAAGTAAGTAAATAGTTAAATAAATCTCTTAAATTAAATAGGTAGTCATGTCAATGAGAATGTAATTTACTCGATTAGCACAAAAGCGTACTGAGGTTGGTATATAGCATAGTGAGCTAATCATGGAAGCTATAAGTGGATCATTGAAGATTTTGCTCATTATTTTATACACAAAGAACTCAATATGTTCCTTCCAGAGTTTAGTTTCTAGAAAAATTTATCTTTGCAAATAAATTTGATTTCTTCTTTCATTAAGTGGAAATTATGTAACTTACTTTCATTTTTGCTGTAATTGCTAAGAAACTCCTAGTCAAATTTTGTGCCTAATTGTGGTGATTGGACTTTTTGGATATGAGACCCGACCAAATCAAGATTTATTTTACTAACAGCACATGCTCTTCCCTACCTGTATTTCTGTCAAAATATATCCCTGATTGTATATGTTGTTTAATTTTACAACGTACTTAGAATTTATTTGAGGTAGATACTGAGCTTAATTTCGTTTAGAAGGAGAGTTAAGTGAAATATACCATTTTTATAACTAGTATGGGGTAAATACTATGCTTTATGTAAAATGAGTTTTCAATTATGTACTTACTTTATAATGTACGTTCAGGAGAAAAGAAAACTGAGCTTTTTTATTTAAAAGCATGAAACTACATTTACAAAACCTACCATAGCAGTTTGGGTTTGAAGTGATTCATTAAAATAGGAATTCTGGGGGCGCCTGGGTGGCTCAATTGGTTAAGTGTCGGACTCTTGATTTCCACTCAGGTCGTGATTTCACGGTTCTTGAGATCGAACCCCACATCCGGCTGTGTGCTGACAGCGTGGAATTTGCTTGGGTTTCTCTCTCTCCCTCTCTCTCTGCCACTCCCTTGCTCTCACTCTCTCTCTCTCTCTCTCTCTCTAAATAAACAAATAAACATTAAAAAAAGTTAAAATAGCATTTCCGATTCTGCACTTGCATAGACATACAGTTCATTTAGAACACGTATAATACTGAACTAACTTCAAGAACCGTGTGAGACAAAGTCCCATAAAATTTCTCAGAGATCTGTTGTGAAGCTATTAAAAGCTTTGCTGTGTACGTTGTGTGTGAAACGATCGTCCAGAACACACGCGCGCACGCACACACACACACACACACACACACACACGAAGATACATGTTGAAACCAGACTCATAGAGAAAAAAAAAAAAGGATGAAATAAATTTCAGATTTACATGTAGTTTTAAGAAAAAAAATACTTTATTACGGGGACTGCCAGATTAAAACAATTTTCAGCTTTTCATTCATTTGTGCCACGTGCTAGTTTTCAACCTTTGTCATTGTCGAAACGAGTGGGTCAATTTCCTGCCTTGAACACTAATTGGTGACACACTATTATTCAGCATGCCATTTTGAGATATTTTAATGCCCGTTACGTCTATTTTTTTTTTTTTTTTTTTTTTTTTGTCCATAAACCTACAGATTTCAGGCCTTTCACAGGAGGGAGAGGAAAGGTAAGCGTTTGCTTGCTTCTTTAACGGTGCTTTCTGGCCACAGCGATTTTCAAGCCTCATGGCACATTTGAATGCCTGGTTGTCTCATCATGCTGGCACTGTTGTCTTTGATTTCCAAAAGAGAATGTAGCATTTCAAATGTCGGAAATGTGCTATAGATTTTTTGGCAGTAGGAAGGAAGTCAGTTTGACTTTCGCATCTTTAAGAAACATAACGTTATGACCAAAATTAGTACTCAGAAATTATTTTGCTCTGTAATTAGAAAGGACTAATATACATCTGTTATGTTATATATGAACGCTTTGACTGGCAGCCAGGTTTGAACGTTTTTTTACTAGAAATCAACTTTCATATATTCATTTATTCATTTGGCGTGAAAAGAAAAACAAAGATGGAAAGAAAAAAAATTGCGCATAAAAATTTTAAACTAACGTAAAAGTAAGTTCATTGGCGTAGAGGTATCAGTGGCCTATTTTCATATGTGACAGTGAATAAACAATCATGTACAAATATTTTAAGTATCGTAAGTTGCCGATATATCAAAAAAACAGAAAAACTGGGGTGCCTGGGTGGCTCAGTCGGTTAAGCGGCCGACTTCAGCTCAGGTCATGATCTCATGGTCCGTGGGTTCGAGCCCCGCGTCAGGCTCTGTGCTGACAGCTCAGAGTCTGGAGCCTGTTTCAGATTCTGTGTCTCCCTCTCTCTGACCCTCCCCTGTTCATGCTCTGTCTCTCTCTGTCTCAAAAATAAATAAATGTTAAAAAAAAAAAAAAAAAAACAGAAAAACTTAAAATACATCAAGATAAAATAAATTATTGATTATTGAAATTTTTAACAATTATTCCAAGGTGGGCACCTCACTGGCTCGGCCAGTGGAGCAAGGTGACTCTTGATCTCAGGGTTGTGGGTTTGAGTCCCAGGTTGGGTGTAGAGTTTCCTTAACAATAAAGGGTAAAAGAAGTTATTGCACAATAAAAATGGACATATGATGTAGATACGGGTTTTTCAATCATATCTGATATTCTTTTTTTTTCCGTGTTATATAGTGCAGCTATACCGAGCTAGTTGTAGTCATTTAAAAGGAGTTGTTTGGTGTGTATATCATCCTGAGACACCTTATAATAAATCCAATCCCCCTACCTTCCCAACATACCATATGTTGAATTAATTAAAAATAAAACTTTTAACTGTACTTGTAAAAGTACCGAGAAATTGTCTCAACTAAAATGCACCTGGAGCCTGTGTTTCAGAATGTCTATGGTTAGTTGCCGTAATATTTGTGGAAATCGAGTGTTATAGGAAATGGGCAGTCTTAATTCACACCCCCAGAGATGTCGCTTTCCTCTTCTTGGTGTTTCCGTTCGCATATCCACAATGTGTTTTTATTTTCAACAGCTGCATAATATGTTATTCAAGTTAAAGTATGGTCAAGCTTAGTCACATAAAACCTTTTGGGACATCGTGGAATGTGATATTTCTGACCAGCTGCAACAATGGTAACCTCTTAGAAAAAAAGGAGCATAATGAAACAAAAAGGAGGCAGGGAGCGTATTAATATCTTTTCTTCTTCGTATTTTTCCTCCCATATTGCTTTCTTTTTTTAAAACCCTCTAATAGAGCTATAACCTTTAAAAGTTCTTTGAATCAAGCAATTTTTCATGATCTGGCTGTCTCATGATTGTTTTTATTTCAGTTTAACATTTCTTCTGATTCACTACAATTTTTCAAGGTATTTATGAGATTTTACCCCTGAGTTCAGTTGGGGTTAATAACTCATGATTTAAATCAGATTACTGAATATATGCATGTGACCAAGTCAGTACTGTTTCGAAGGTCACAACTGATTTCCCAAAGTAACTGTGACAAAATTGTTTCTAGATAGAATTTGCTATAAAATAATGAATTTGTCTGTACAGTTACGCAAAGCATGTTATAATAAGTGCTCTTTCCTACTAATAACATGGAAATGATTGTATTAATCAAGAAACACCTAACCCTGTGATACATTGTTTTTAATCTTACAGTAATACATTGTCTGCAGTATGGTCCACATCAATATTATATTCTGATAAAAATTTTATCACTCAGCATATTTTTTTTTAATTAAAAAAAATTTTTTTTAATTTATTTTTGACAGAGAGAGAGAGAGTGTTTGAGCTGGAGAGGGGCAGAGAGAGGGGGAGACACAGAATCCGAAGCAGGCTCCAGGCTCTGAGCGGTCAGCACAGAGCCCGACGCGGGGCTTGAACTCACGAACCACGAGATCATGACCTGGGCTGAAGTCGGATACTTAACCAGCTGAGCCACCCAGGCGCCCCTATCACTCAGCATACTGTTAACACAAATGACAAAATACTTAATTCTAGGGTAGTGAGGCTCCATATCCAATGTAGCAGGCCGGCAGAATAGGAAACAATAATAGCCAATAAATCTTCAGTTTTGTTTCTCCTTGATCTATAATTTGCAACATTTTAATGTTTATTAGTGTCCTAATAAACATAAAAGCTATTCTTGCCAATACAAAAACTTACCCCACCGTTTTACTCTTGTGGATGGTATATTTTTACATTGCATATTGTTGTTTTTCTTTTGTTTGCATTCATTTTTTGTAGGTTGCTAATATCAGTGTGTAGGACAACGATAGAAAACACATTTATAAAAGATAGTATCCTGTGTTGAAAAATAATCAATGCCAGAAAAGGACTTATTATCTAATAAAGGCCAAAAACCTCTTTGAGGGAAAAACAATTGTCACATTGTCATCAAGGATCAAGAAGCTAAGATAAGGGGCGCCTGGGTGGCTCAGTCGGTTAGGCGTCCGACTTCAGCTCAGGTCACGATCTCACGGTCCGTGAGTTCGAGCCCCGCGTCGGGCTCTGGGCTGATGGCTCAGAGCCTGGAGCCTGCTTCCGATTCTGTGTGTCTCCCTCTCTCTCTGCCCCTCCCCAGCTCATGCTCTGTCTCTCTCTGTCCCAAAAATAAATAAAACGTTAAAAAAAAAAAAAAAAATTAAAAAAAAAAAAAAAGAAGCTAAGATAAAAAGAGATATCAGGACAAAAAGAGAGAGAATCCCCCCCCAAATGATAGTTAAATTTTCACACAAGTTTAGTAAAGCATTAAAATCTGTGCTCTAGGACAGAGTCAAAGGAAAAGCCAGATAGAGTCAATCATTTTGATGTTTTGTTTATGTTTTTAACATAGCTCTTTAGAAATGTAGATGATTAAGCACCGTTTTCATGTTTTAACTATATATGTGATACCTGGACATCTCTGAACAGATTTACATTTAAAACGTCGAATTCACGCCTGAAGATTTGTATGTACGTGGGTTTTCAGTATTCCTAATTTTGAAAAAAAAACACCATAATTTGGCCCTAAATTGTAATAAAGATGAATTACGACATTATTATTTCCAAAACGTTTATTCGTGCAGGTGGTAACATAAAAACAAAACCGTGCTCTAAGATCTGCCTTGGGAACAGATGTTTTCAAAAATATTGGTGAACAAAAGTAGACCAAAAAAGTAGGAAAACATTTCAGTCCGAAATAGAGTATGTTGGGATCACTGTAGATGGTGAGGCTGGTCAAGAAAACGGGATACTCTTTTTAGGGCAATTTCAGTTTTATTTTCAAATAACAAGCGAGGATAACAAGTCAAGGAGATAGAAAACAACCCCACATAGCTGTTTAATCCTAGGGTTTCACAAACACGGAAATAATCGAACCTGAACGATTATTGGGAGTAGTGATGGGATTCGATAACCTAGTTCCAGTGTTGGGGACCCAGGGGGAGACAAAACTGAGGACATAAGAATTGAAAGGTTGGAAATCTGAGGCAAGTCCTAAGAGCGAGATGACCTATGGCCAAGGGTGATGCCCCACCTCTCTCAGCCCTCACATCTGCCCCACATCTGTCCTCAAGGGCTATGCAGGAAAGTTATAAGGAGATTATATACGGAAGATGATTTCTTAAAATGGGTTTAGAAAATTTGTCTTCGGTGCTGAAAATTCTGAGTTACAAAGATCTTCTATGTATGATTTTATATCTTTATTTCTTTATTTTATTTAAGATTTTTATTAGTAATAGTAATCATCACTGCAGATCAGTACTTCCAGAGCCCGTTTGCTGGCTCTATGTGAAATGTATGTTGCTCATGATCTCATTTAACTTTTATGTAAACCTTCTGAAGTAAATACTATTATTATCCACATTTTTCAGATAAGAAAACCGAGGTTAAGAAATGTGTCCAGGGGCACCTGGGTGGCTCAGTGGGTTAAGCGTCCGTCTTCGGCTCAGGTCATGATCTCATGGTTCCTAGGTTCGAGTCGGGCTCTGAGCTGTCCCGGAGCCTGCTTCAGATTCTGTTTTCTTCTCTCTCTGCCCCTCCTCCACTCCTACTCCTTCTTTCCCTCTCTCTCAAAAATAAGTGTTATAATAAAAAAAAAAAAAAAAAAAAAAAGAAGAAAAGTGTCCAATTGTCAGGGGTAGAAATCCATCTAGTCAGGGGTAGAAATGGGATTGGGCAAGTCTATCTGATTGCTATAATGCTGCCCAATTTGCTATGCTGCCCTCTATTTTAGATAGATTTCTAATTCTCACAAATATGAATTTGGTGTTTTGTTCTCCAGTTCTAAGATGGATCAAATTTTGCCTTAAATTAATCTCTTTGTGGCTATGAAACGATTTGGGCACTGTCACTTACATACTGCATCCTTGAACCCAATCACCCATCCAAGATAATCCATTCGTGTGGATCTTTCTCCCTCTCAAACACATGCTCACATAGGCACGTGCACACAGACACATGCGTGTGCATTCTCACGATACTGGTGAAGATTTATCATCGCCACGTATGGCCCCTAATTTGGGAGGCATGACCTCTGGGACTTTTCTGTGAAATGATGAGTTTTGCCTGGAAGTTTCTAGAGCCATTGCACAATTAAAAAGTGGAGCGGAGCTACAATTATTCCATGGTAAGCCTTACTGAGATAAATCAGTTGAAAGAGATTAAGCGCAGAGCAATTAAAGCAAAATTTACTCTCACTATGGCTGCTTTGGGGGCGGGATCTTGTGGATATGATTGTACCCCTACACCACTAACAGTCAGATGAGGGTTGATAAGTGGATATATACCGAACCATCGGCATATCCGAAGTTAGGACTGTTATAAAGACATCCTGGGTTAGTGCCACGCTAGCAAACTGGTAATAAATCGACAGCTTGAAATTCTGTTTTTCATGTGACCCACTTAGAAGACACATCTCATTGTGAATAGGTGAGGCGTTTTCTTATACCCTACACGTCACTCCATTCTGGAAACCTCTTGCTTAGCCTGTCCGTGGTCCTCAGGGTGCGAGATGAAAAAGTATGGCGCCATCGAAGTGAATCTGGTTATTCCAGAGATGAAAGAGGCTTCATCCCTGAACAGTTTGTAGAGCAGTTTTCAGAGGGTAATTCTGAATTGCGTGCAGACAAGGGGCACTTGGGATTGAAAGTTGCACTGTGAGACTAGTTACATTTCAGATTTCGCGAACCATTGTATCCTTGCCCATCGTCATCTTTGCCTTCATTATCATAATCCTTTATTATTTCACAGTCTCCTCACTGCCACCCACACTGAGAAAAAGTAGCCAGAGAAGGTATTATCCCCAGAGCCTAGTGACAGCCTCCAGAGGTGGATGGTTCTACAATGTCACTTCCTGAAGCTGTTGGGCAAACCAGGAAGAAGCATAACCCTGGCACAATATACTCACCCCTCTGGACCAGAGCTTCTCCCCTTCTTACAAGCTTTATGTATAGCTTTGAAACATGAACGAAATAAAAGGTGTATGGTCTTAAGTTCCTGGTGGTTGCTGTATCTTCTCTGAGCATTTCCAAAAGAACCCGAAGAGGGAACTTCTGTTCCTAAATGTTTAGCCTCTGGCCATAACTGTCTTCCCCGTTCAGCATGATGAGGGCAAGCAAGAAGGCAAAATGGGATAAAGAAAGAATCAAAGAAAACTCAGATTTCAGCTCTCACGTTCAGATGAATCAGGCCTATTTTTTACGCTCATTGGGATTCTTCTAAAACAAAAGAAAATGAAATGAAATGAGCTATGCAAAGAGGAAGAAGAAACAATCAAAGCTCGTTCTAATCAGCAGGGGACATTGCATTCTTGATTTGCAACTTAACTGGCTCTCCACCAGCTAGCCCAAATCCTTTCAACCAAGACCTCCAGGGCCAACGGTGGCCCTTCTGAATGCCAGGGTTCCTCCTGGAGCTCATCCTTCTGCATTACCGTCAGCTGAAGGTCAAATGTAAATGCCAGCTTTGCAACTCTGAGGCTCTGTTGTAGGCAATTGCCCTGGGAAACGAATCCCACTGCGGTTAGGAAGAAACTGTTTTAAGATAACTTCTTAAATGCTTGGGGGAAAACATCCCTCATCTCCAAGCCCAGTCTCCCTTTGTGTCTCTGTAAAAGCGATCTGTAATGCAGATGTGTTCCTCTGTCTTGAAACATTTCTGAAGCCATGCAAATTTTTATAAGGCCATAAAGGTACTTATCAATGGGTGGCTATACCTTCTTTAAAAATTCGCTTTAGAAGAGTGTCTGTTGTAATGTGAGAAGCTAAGCCAAGCAAGCAATGGGGCTGTAGCCCGTGGCAAATGGCATCACCAAGGGAAGTTGCACCTTTGGAAACCAAACACCTAACTCTAGCTCGGTGGTGACGTGGAAGGCGGAACTGCGTTGTTTAGACCTGTTGTCACATTGACATCGCCGCTTCTGTTTTTGGCTTCCGGTAACCTCATAACCAACTCCCTGCTGCCTTAAAAATTAATTATGATAAGAATTTCTTTTCAGTTCAGACTGTTCAAGAATGCCTCACGTGCAGGCTGCAAATTATGAAGTGTAAATTAGGGCATCACTGAGCAGGGAAGGTCCCAAGAAACCAATTTAAGAATTCTCTCCGGGTTTGGTGGAGACCTGGAAATCGTCCCTTCTGGAGAAAGAACTGGAAATTAGAATCGACTTGCCATTCAATTTCACTGCATATTGGGATCAACCTTCTTGGAAAGAATGTGCTAAATGTATGTGGACAAAAAAAAAATCTTTTTTTTTTATTCTGCTATTTTTATAGTACGATTCTCACAGCTTTCTGAAAAAATAATGACTAACAATTCCCATGCACCATTCTAACAATGCCACATATGTATTAACTCACTTAATCCAGTGACTCTAGGAAGCGGGTATGATAATTGTCACCCCCATTCTCCAGATGATACAACTGAGACACAGAATGTTTAAGTTGTCAAGGCCACGAGCTAGCAGATGACAGTCCGTCTTGCCCCACCATTCTTTTTTTTTTTTTTTTAATGTTTTAACGTTTATTTATATTTGAGACAGAGAGAGACAGAGCATGAACGGGGGAGGGTCAGAGAGAGAGGGAGACACAGAATCTGAAACAGGCTCCAGGCTCTGAGCGGTCAGCACAGAGCCTGACGCGGGGCTCGAACTCACGGACCGCGAGATCATGACCTGAGCCGAAGTCAGACGCTCAACCGACTGAGCCACCCAGGCGCCCCTTTGCCCCACCATTCTTGTTCTTGACCTCGAAACGACACCGCCTGTCATTCGACTCCGTTTCTGGATTCTCTTTTACGATACTTACAAAGCAGATGGTGAATAACCTTGAAGGTGTGGTCAGTAAGATACTTTAAAAAGTAATTTTCCACACAGCAAACTTCGGGAGCACGAGGCGTCTCTTTGCCATGCCTCTCTGAGTTGCTAGAGCGGGAATCTGCTTGTGCTGGATGGTTTTCCTTTCTGCTGGCCCTTGGTTGATTTAACTTCCTCACCTGGCCTCGCTGGGTGTCAGTCGTTCATGTGTTTGCCATCTTCCCAAATCTGTCCACATCTCGTATCCACTGGCATTGCGTTGCCTGATTCCTTTGTTCGTGTGTGTGTGTGTGTGTGTGTGTGTGTGTGTGTGTGCATTTCGAAGAATATTCTTTACTCTGACCTTATTTTCAGAGTTCTGCTCAGGTTGTATAACATATTTTCTCTGGAGGACGTGGGGAGGAGAGGTGCGGAGGGGAGACAGAAAAGAAAATATTAGTGATGCCTTCATATCCTTGAAACTCTTTCTTCCAGATCACCTGATATTTGCAGAAGTCGAAGTTTAGTCCCAGATAGCTCTGAATATATGAAATCCATAGTATAAAGTTTTCACAGCTGTAGTCAATATGGCTGCATTATTCTTTCAGACTGTTTGGCAATGTGCTGTATTAAGGGTGTAGTGTTCTGAAAAACTGTGCTTTAAAAATGGAATCAACAAAGCCCGGTGAGATAATAAATCGAAAGTTCGAAATCAGCAACACGTGAGAGAACAGTACCACTACAAAATACTCTTGTTTTCTCAACTGTATGCAGAGTTTCATATGTTAGTACCCCAGCCTCCAAGATGGCCAATTTATTTTTAAAACAAGAAACAAGAAACACCTGTTTATTATCAACCATAACAATAATGTTTAATTTCGAGAGAATGTTTCTGGCAGTTGCTAATAAGCCATATTTTAAGATTTAAAATAGTTTTAATATATTCTAATGGGCTGCTTACGAGGCACGGGGAAATCTATTTGGATGTATTTTAGTTTTACTCAAGCTCAGTGAGTAGAAACATATACCTTAGTATACACTAGTCCTTATTTTTTACCAGATTCTAATTATGAAAAAAAGAAATTTTAAGTCCGGTCCCTTTGTCTGACTATATTCTACTGCTCAAGGAGATAATTAAGGCAGGGTTATCAGTGCTCCGCAAACGCCATACATTTTGGAAAAAGTGGTTTTCGTTCATTACGGTATCTGAATGTTAAAGCGAAACCCTCACCCTACAGACGAGTAAGCTACCATATAGCTCCAACGTTTGATTTCACAGGGTTGGGCTGGAGCCATATTTCCCGTATTTTCTTTGGTTGCAATATGATCATTGCCTACAATCCAATAGAAGAAAGCTAACTAAAATTCTTAAAGGCTCATGTGGCACTTCAACCAGGAGCGCTTTTGGAAAAAGTGAAAAAGCAAACGTATAAATGGAATGTTTCTTCTGAGTTTCCATGTGAAACTATCTTGATAAATTTTTAATGACAATTTGCATTTTCATCTTCAGATTTGAGGCTTTCAGTTAAAGTCACTTTCTTTCCAGTATTTACCCCTTAGAAAGCAAATATTGAAGGAAATGATTTTCCCTGTTGATTTGGGGTTTTTTTAATACTTTCTTTCCCATCTTTTTCAATGTTGACTGTTTAAATGCGGTCATCTCTGGTTTAGGCCTGATTTTTTTTTTTTTTTAATGTACATAAGGAAAAAAATTCAACGTAAGAATGTTAAAAAGCACACGTTTTATTTGAGGATTTTGCACAAATATTGCCATGTTACCACCCTTAAAAGAAATAACATGTGGACAAAAATGATATGATTGTCCTAAGATAAACTAAATTTGACCTCGTTTTAAGTTAATGCCATAGAAAAGTGAGTGTATTTGCTACAGGCAAGATAGAACATCAACATCCTCCTCCCCACAATCCACAGATTTGTTGCTTAAGAAAAAAAAAAAAGTTTATTTATTTAGAAGGGGGAAGGGCAGAGAGAGAGGAAGAAAGAATGCAGAGCCCGACTTGGGGCTTGAACCCAGGAACCATGAGATCATGCCCTGAGCCAAAATCAAGAGTGTGATGCTTAACCGACTGAGCTACCCAGGTGCCCCAGATTTGGGTTATTTTTTTTTTTTGAAACAATTGAGGTTAAGAAGAATTTAAAGGGGGAAAGAGTAGCAACGTAGAGAAAAGTGCCATTTTTGTGAGCTAATTAAATTTTTGCTGACATTATCTCTTAAAATTATATTGAACCTCACTAGGTATGCCCCAAATGAATATAGGAATATTATGTAGAAACTGACTATTCTCTTTGATGATATGGCAGGATATAGATAATGAAAGATTTCTGGGATGTCTCATCAAACTTTAGTGCTTACCGCGTCTTCAGGTTTTTTGAGAATATCCATTTCTTACATTAATGGACTTTTTTTAAATAAAGAAAGCTATCCAAGAAAATAACCACATGACTCTTTACTTTTCATTAACTCTATTTTTCACTTCTTACTCTCTGTTGTGCTGTTTAAATATTGGCTTCAGAAAATAAACAACATTTTGTATAACTTAGGGGACTATGTTGAACTCAATTGTCGTCTCTGGAGCAATCAAGGAAGATACTTGCTTTTATTTCTTAATAACAAAAAAAAAAAGAAAAAGAAAAAGAGAAGAAAGTCAAAGAACCCAAATTATTCTGCAGGCTTAAGACTACTACTGAAAGCATTCTTATTTTTTACATATCCTGAATGTTGAACCTGTCTAACTCCTATTACCTACTAACCTTTTCTATAAGGATCACAAATCTTCAGATAATCTCCTCTATCTTAGTAATTTATTTTCTGTCAAACACATAAAACAAATCTCGGTAAAACATTCCATTAAAAAGGGAGAGGGTTGGAGGAGATGTTTTCACTGCAGTATGTACTGCGTTTTCTGGAATCTCTGATGAGACACAGATGTTTCAAAATGCCCACAAGGATGGTTAGTCATAATCTGACGGATCCCTAGTTAATCTCTGAAACTTTGTGCTTCCATTCTTTCTATCAAAAGATAGCGCCTTCTTCCACTGAATGAACTCTACTGAATTTGCGACCGAAAGTTGAATCAGAAACACTCAAAGTGGAAATTGAACATGTTAGAATTTCTGCAATGGTGTATTATACATTGCTTTCCAAAATGGTCCAAATATATAATTTGGTTTGGGAGTAAATGTCTCTTTTGACTTGACGCAGTCCCAACATTTACACGTGGGCCGTAAGTTCTGTTCTCGTGACTAGTTGCAGTATTCCACAGTGACAAACCATGGATTTACTTAAGAAGGTAACTCATTGTATGGGTAGCTCCCACCCTCCCATCTTGGAGAACCCCTGAGAATGTAGTTGTACAGGTTGAAAATTTTTCCTTCTCCCCTTCTAGGTTCTTTGGCTGGTCTAATAATTAAATCGATCTAAGATCAACAGGAGAAAAACAAATTTCATTTTGTGCCTATGGGACCCCCCAAAGTTTTGAGACTGAAGGACAAGTCGGCCATTTGAGACTTTATGTCATCCTAAGCTCAGGAGAAGAGAGAAGACTGGGGCTTTAAAGGAGAGTCACAGGAAGATAAGAGCAGATATCTGGTAATCAGATGTGTGTCCTGCCGTAGAGATAGGTTATTTATTTATTTATTTATTTATTTATTTCTATTTAAAAAATCTTTTAATGTTTACTTTTGAGAGAGAGAGCACGATCGGGGTAAGAGCAGAGAGTGAGGGAGACCAAGGATCCTAAACAGACTCTATCTATGCTGACAGCAGAGAGCCCGGCGTGGGGTTCAAACTCACAAACCCGGATATCATGACCTGAGCCGAAGCTGGATACTTAACCGACCGAGCCACCTAGGAGCCCCAATACAGATAGATCCTTTAGACTAAAAGATGTCTCAGGTAATAACTGTCTTCCTGGGTCAGGCTCCCTATCTAAATTCTTTTAGGTGGGTAAGGGAGAAGGAAAAGTTTGTCCTGAGTCGGGTCTTGATTGACTTCGGCTCAAAATAATCCACATGCAAAGTAGCCCATTTTGGGGTGGCATGCTCTGCCCCCTTCATAGTATTCGAGGTAGTTTTGAATCTTTGACTTTGAAAACCTGATGAAGAACAGATACCCTACTCTACAAAAATTATGAAGTCAAAGAAACAACCTGAAAACCAGTGAGACAACTACCAAAGACAATGACTGAGGACTGTCTTTCCATTGTTAACACTTAGGCAAATCTCTTTGCAGGAATATGAATAAAAAATGAGTGCGTGATGTTTTACTCATCTTGATTGTGTTATCAAATTAGAATCGTTTTTACCAGAAGTTAAAACCAAATAGGGATTAATTTAGTCATTAATGTATTTAGCAGTAAACTAATTGCATTTCAGAATATTTTGCCCTTATTTCAATGCCTTAATTTCTTTAGGGTCCAGATCATTCTCCTTAACTAATATTGTATAAAAACACGTTATTATCCCGTCATCTGATCTGACAAGTGTTTTTAAACTGTACGTGATTCTGAACCTCAAGTTAATACTTTGATAAGTATAATTTAAAATAATAAGATTCTTTATTGAATTTATAGAATAATCCCCAATCCTTCAGATGGAAAATATAATACCTCAATGTTCATTAACTGTTGAAAAATACTGAATTTCCAAACATGTTTCCAAAATACTTGCCTTTCGGTTTTGCATATTTGTATTTCTAATTTTCTTCCATGCTGAGGCATCTGTTCATGATTTCTAGCTTATTTTCAAAATCTTTTTGAGTTAATGTTTGGATTCGATACTCAAATTCTTTATATGCTGAGTGACTTCTAGAGATCCACTCAATAAGACTTTCCAGCTTCATAAATTTTAACCTAAAACAGTGTAGAGTTGTTTTTTTTTCACTTGGGAAAATATTCATCTTTTTCCTTATATCAATTAAACAAAGTCTGTGTCATTACTTTTAACCCTTAGATCTCTAAATACATTAATGATTGAGATACCATTTACAGTCTTTCTGAAAATTTATTTATTTTTTTTTAAATTTTTTTTAACGTTTATTTATTTTTGAGACAGAGAGAGACAGAGCATGAATGGGGGAGGGGCAGAGAGAGGGAGACACAGAATCTGAAACAGGCTCCAGGCTCTGAGCCATCAGCCCAGAGCCCGACGCGGGGCTCGAACTCACGGACCGCGAGATCGTGACCTGAGCTGAAGTCGGACGCTTAACCGACTGAGCCACCCAGGCGCCCCTGAAAATTTATTTTTTAAAATACAGCTTTGATTCTGGAATACAGAGGAAAAACTTTGAACAAGAGGGGGCTCTTTTTTTTTTTAAGGAATGGTAGTCATATTTTCTTTATTTTTAAAAAAATTTTTAACGTTTATTGATTTTTGAGAGACAAGAGAGAGACACAGTGTGAGCAGGGAAGGGGCAGAGAGAGGGGGGGACGCAGAATCCGAAGCAGGCTCCAGGCTCTGAGCTGTCAGCACAGAGCCCGACGGGGGGCTCTAAGTCACAGACTGCGGCGAGATCATGACCTGAGCCAAAGTCGGATGCTCAACCGACTGAGCCACCCAGGCACCCCGGTAGTCGTATTTTAAGAGGAAGTTCTCTTTTGGGAGAGAGAGGAAGCTGGATTCCCCAGAAGAGAACTTCTTGGCTCTTTTTTCTGCAACAGAATCGCTGCTCATTAAGGTAAAAGTCAAGCTGTGGTTTGGGTTTTATGTATTTTCTGTTAATTCACTTAAAAATGCTTTTCCTCCTGTACATATTCCTCATAAACTGTAAGTCTACAGGATAAAATATGTGCCCGTTTTTATCTATAAGCCATAGAAAATGACATAGATAAATATCACTTTGTGCTAAAAATAAGTCCATAGTAATACAGAGGTCAGTCCTGATTCGTATGGTACATAAAACAGACTGGGTTTTGAGTCATGACATCTACACAAAATGCAATACTGCTGAATTTTCATATTAAGGGGTTTTGGCTGAAGGAATTCAGACACATACGCAGTATGGCCCCAGAAATCTTGCCAAGAGAAGTTGAGTTTAAAATGGAGGGGAACTGATCCAAGAATAGGCCTCAAACATGTTGCATTCATTACACGCAGCTGTGTACATGAGCAGTGACTTTTTATCCCACCTACCAAAAGCCTCGCCAGAGCTGTCATTTTTTTTTTTTTTTGCCAACTTGCTGACCTTTCTGTTCCCACAAAAGGAAAATGTGATTGACAGATGATTATTCAAAACGTTTTGGCAATAAAAAAAAAAAATGCATGCTAATGGATTTGCTATGAATACAACACATTTTTTTTAAGTTTTGATTTATTTTTGAGAGAGAGAGGGAGCACACAAGTGGGGGAGGGGCAGAGAGAGAGAGAGAGAGAGAGAGAGAGAGAGAGGGACAGAGGATCCGAAGCCAGCTCTGGGCAGAGCCCAGATGTGGGGCTCAAACTCACAAACCGCAAGATCATGACCTGAGCCGAAGGCAGAGGCTTAACCGACTGAGACACCCACGTGCCCCGAATACAGCACATTTTAAAAGAGACATTTCTTGTGAGTTCAGTTTTTGTGAGTAAATATTAACTAAGCCAAGATATGGAGAAAACTAGCTTGGGTTCAGCATGTTGATAGTTACTGCATGAAGGGCTTTTGGAACATGAGGATTTAGAGGTACTCGGGTTACCTAGGTGATAAAGAATTATGATGAAGATACTTGGCAAAGAAAGAGAAAAACAGAAACCCATTTCAATATGCCTGGAAGAAACAAATGTCAATCATGACACATCAGCAACTCTCCAGGCAGGTTCCAAGGAAGTGGAGTGAGTATGAACAGCTATCCATAGCTATCTAGTCATAGTTACCTGGTCAGGTCACATTTTCTCTGCTTCTACCTCCACTGCTGACTGATGTGCCCCTGTTTTGTCTCCAGATCCAGCTTTCCAAAGACGGGATCTATTCAATGGAGTCTAGTCTCCATCCAGTATAGAGCACAACCCTGTTGGGCAGAGCTATCATGGCGGACCATTTCGTGGATGCTCCTTGCCAATGGTTGGCTTTCTTTGGTTCAGCTATTGATTCAACCAATCCGTTGGAACCAGAGTTATATGACTGATGCCATGAAGCCAAGCCAAGGGAATCCAAAAAAGGGGCTTTTGGAAGGCTTTGTGTGACTTTGGCAGCCCACATATTTTATCATAAATGCATACATTAGAATAATAAGGCATATTTTAAAAACATTTTATTTTGCTGAATTTTCCTCACACGGTATTTTAATTTCTCCAAGAGGAAGTAAATAATACCAAACAAGATAATGGGAGAGTCATTTGTATTGTTATTTTTCCTATCTCTGATGGTCACTAATTCTTATTATGGAGATTTTGCTGGCAGAAATGCTTCCCTGGTCTGGTAAGCCCAACAGATGAATACTGTTTAATTGTGTGCGGATATGTGCGGCATACAGAGAGCAAGGTCCCATAATTCTCAGTGCTAGGAAACGTATTCTGTCTTTTGACCCAATAGATCCCGAAGCTACTTCCTTCCAAAGACTCTAACCAACTCCATTATCTTCTTTGGGGAAATGTGTTTGGGGATGTTATGGCTGTCACTATTCCAAAAACAGGAGAATAATCTTTTCATCTTCCAGACTCAAAGAATATTTGCCAATTCGCACGCAACAAATTTGTGTCAGAAATAACCCCTGTCTCAAAATTCTTCTCCAATTTGGTAAACCATAGGACGGTTAAGCATTATTTGGCACTCTTGGGTATTAAAAACTAACTTTAATATTTATTTGTGTCCGTCAAAATCATTTAATTTTCATAACTTTTGAAGCAATGCTTAATTGTACTACATTTGGGGATGAAATGTATTTATATGCGCATATATAAATTGCATGAGCAATTTCTTCTATATGGCTCTAGACGAGTATGATAAGAATAGAAACGAAGGGCGCCTGGGCGTCTCAGTTGGTTAAGCCCCTAACTTCGGCTTAGGTCATCATCTCCCGGTTCGTGAGTTTGAGCCCCACATCGGGCTCTGTGCTGACAGTGCAGAGCCTGCTTTGGGTCATTTGTCTCCCTCTCTCTCTCTGCCCCTCCCCAGCTTGCAGGTGCGCTTCTCTCTCCCTCCCTCCCTCTCTCTCTCTCTCAAAAATAAATAAACATTAAAAAAGTTTAAAAGAGGATTTTACTTATGTGGTACCTCTATTTTAAACTCTTTAGATGCAATATTAACTTTTAAGTAATTTACTGCCTCAAGTGATTGATCGAGTTAACATTTCGAGTAGTGCCGAGGAGTAAAACTATTTTGCTTTAACAATTTAAATCAAATTGAGGTTATGAGTTTTGACATTTGGAAGACCTCTAAATCTTTATTACTGTAGAACCAAACGTTCATGGTCACTCACTAGCTACAGTTGTATTAGCCAGGGTCATTTAAAATTTGCCCCCAATTCGGTGCCGATACACCAACTTTATTCAACTATCTCGCTTTATCTGCACAGCGATGCTGTGACATAGGTGTCACATTATTGTTACTTTGCGTACATTCCCGAGGCTCAGAAATGTGCAGTAGTTCCCCCAAGATCAGACGGCTAGTAAGTGGAAGAGGTAGAATTGGAATCCAGGACCGTCTGACTCCTGGGCCCATGGTTTGTAGTTTTCATCAGGCCTCGATACAGCGCTGTCATAGATCCCACGATGCAGCTGTGGTTTTGGTCTGGTGAGTCACCAAAGGTGGCCAGGGGAGGAAACGTTCGATTTATTTGAATTTGCTGGTTAATGTGTAGAGGAGTGTGATTAGGACTTTTATTCTCCAACGAGGCAAAGTATATGTGAGGAGCAGAAAGTAGCACCTTTTATGAAGGGAGATTCTAGGACGGGTTGAAGAAGAGCGGCCGACGAAGTTTAAAAAGAAAGGCCCAGGACCTGTTCTCAAAGGCCTAAACTACATCCTGCTGAGGAGGTGAAATTTGCCTGTGTCGGAAATAAAGCAGAGACGCGAGCAGGTTGGCGTTATTAAGAGGTCACTGGCGGCGACAGAAGTGGGGCACTGACGAGGTGAAGGACAGGGGAGGGAGGGAATATTTAGGATGCTTTTCAAAAGTCCAGGCACAAGACGATGAAGATCTAATTTTGGGGAGCAGCTCCTTGAACAGAGAGAGGGGTGAGGTTCACCTATATAAGGAGCAGAAAAACAGGCTATGGTGATGATCTTACGTTGGAGTTGAAGAAACTTTACCTTAGTCAACTAGGGGGACATCCACGAACCGAAATCTGAAGGACAAGAACGAGGCATGGCTCTGGGCCTGAGAGTGACAGGCAGTTTGGACACGTTGCATTCGAATTGCCTGTGGGACAGCCACAGCAAGCAAGGGGAATTATGCCGTAATACAATCAGAAATGAAGAGCTAGGGGAACAGAGAGGAAGAGATTAATGTCAACTAATTGGTCGAGGAAGGCTTTGAGAAGAAAATGGCATTAAACGCAAAAGGATAGATAAAATTTCTGGCTGCCAAAATTGAACGAAAGGGCATTTGTGGTAGGGTTGAATTCAGAGCATGTTTTATTGTTTACTGTTTATCGGGCATCCACCTGGATGTGCATGCAATGTGGTATATTTTTTATTATAATTTTCTCTAGCATGTGAAGTCTTTATGTTGGACTGTAGTCAGGTTAAATTATATATATATATATATATATATATATATATATTTAGAGACATATATATATATGTATTTAGAGACATATATATATATATATATATATATATATATATATATATATATTTAGAGACTGGGTCACAATGGAGCTTATAAACCCTACTAAGGAATTGGGAGGTTATCTTAATGGCAGTGGGGAGCCACTTAAACTTTTTCAGTCAGGAAATTGATATGATTATATCTGTCATTTTGAAGGATTTTTTTCTGAATGTTGTGTAAAGAGTGTGTCGGAGGAAGCCGGGAATGGAGGCAGGTATGATACTGTAGCCAAGTGAGAGTTGAGGATTTCATTAAGGAGGGCAGTGACTGTAGTGTTGGAATTAGTAAACGTAGAGTGGAAGGCTGATGGACGGAGTAATGTGTTGGGGGGGTGGCGGGCAATGCCGACGGAAGAGAAGAGAGTGACTGACGTCCAGGTTTCTTCCTTGGGCATTTGGCGGGGACACAGAGGTTTTGCTCACTGACACCCGGAATGCAGAAGCAATAGGAAGTTTGTGGAAGATGATTATTTTAGCTTTGAACGTGTTACCTTTCAGATGCCCCTAGGACATCCTATTGAAGACATTAAGTGATTGGATATGAGCCTGGCTGGGAATTGAAATCAAGGAATAACATAATTTGTGAATTAGGCCTTGAGAGCTGACAATGATTATGTAAGTCAGAGCTAAAGAAAAGGCGGCGGGAGTTGGGGGGGGGGTGGGGTTGGTGGAGAGAGAGGGGAGGGTTGAAGGGAGAGAGGGGAGGGCATCTAGGCAGAGGGAGCATTGTGAGTCACACGAGGCACAGAAAGGGTAGGGTTCTATCCGAGCAATTCATATTGCCAAGGGCAAGATGAGCCTCGAAGGGTCTTCTTAGATAATAGGCTAAGGACTGGATTTATTCTGTAGTCAATAGGCAGCCAATGAGGACTTGAGCATGGGAAGAGCGTTTGCAAGTAAGTCATTAGGAAGACTTGCCTGGCATATGGACTGGAGGAGGAATGCAGAGACCGTGTCAGAGTTATTGACACACCTAGCATAGGGGTAATGAAATGAGACTTAGAAGAAAGAAAGTTCCGGAGGAAAGAAAAAGAAAACATGGGGGCAAGAGGCACCTGTAAAAATACGAGCGCCATAGCAACTCCTGCCTGAACATGGTGAGAACAGGGAAAGGACGTGACCGTGAGAATCGACAGCTTTCAGAGAAAATGGGAAAATCAGAAGAGGAGTCTGGTGTCAGGAAATAAGTAGCTTGTACTGTAGATAGAACTTGATGATTATGCCTTATAGAAATAAACTAGAAGAACAGTATATCAGAATATTTTCTTTGTAAGTTGCTTTTTTGTCCTGTCTTCCTTGACTTTATAAAACTATATCCCAGAGATTAGACCAGATGATATTTTTTTTTTCTTTTTCTGTACACTACAAAATTTAAAAAAAAAAAAAAAAAAAAAAGGCTTAGAAAGTCAAAGGAGGGAGTTAGGTAATCCTTACCAAGAGTGCCAATCAGTCATGTGTGCTGGGCTGGACCACTAGGGGAACATAGGGCAGCCAGTGCAGCCAAACTAAGGTCTGGGCACACCGCTTTGGCAGAGATCAATCAGACAATGGATGCAGAAGAGATGTGGGGCATTTCCATGGGAATTACCAGGATGCAGGTTGTTCTTTTCAGCCGGAATCTTTGAAGTCTATAAAAATGCCATTTACAATTCTGTATATATACAGAGAAGAGTCTGATGAGCGAGTCGAACATACCAAGAATTCTAGATGCCATTTCCACTTATATAGAGGTCTGTTTCGGGGGCGGGGGAAGGTGAGGGGAAATCTTTTCATGGTCTTCTCCAGTTCCATGGTTTTATGGAAGTTACGGTTTTTTTCAGGAGAGTCCATTCTCCCTGCCAGGCCACCAGAGAAAGCTATTTTACTTCAGGTGTATTGCCTCAGACAGTCTACAAATACAGTGTTTATTACACGACTTCTTCAATCTTCAGTATTTACGCTGCAGGTGAATTTTTTTCCTTTAGTGACTTGACTTGTGAGTTGATTATTGGTATTGTTGCCCTTTTTCATAAGAGACTGTATTCCAAGAAAAAAAAAATTTTTTTAAATTCCCAATGAAAACAAAGACAGGGGACCCCCGCCTGTGGACCCAAGTGTTAAGATGCTTTTTAAGACGGGGCAATTGGAAGCTGCTTGTAACATGGAGATCAGACATTCTGTCTCCAGCATAGAAACACGGCTGGCATCAGCTAAACAGGCAACTGCCTGCCTGCCTGCCTGCCTGCCTTCCTTCCTCGGGCCAGATAAAGGCCCAGAAGGAGCAGCTGCTGGCCGGGAGGAATGTGAGAAAATAGGAAATTGATTTGAAATAGGATAAGGAAAAAGGCAGAAGAATGAATTTAAGAATTTTCAAATATTCCCTTTTTAGGCATAAGTAGTTGCTGTCTCTGCAGAGGAAGGTGATCCTTAGTTATTCTCTCACGAGAGTAAAAAAAAAAAAAAAGCAGCAAATTCACAGGCAGTACTGATACAAGAAAGACCTGAAGTTGGTTTATTTCTTCATAATTGGAGGAAAATTGAATATTGATTTGTATTTTACTCTTTGGAAAGGCTTCTTGATCCTTTAGAAGTAAAAAAAGAAGTGGAAAATTATAAACATTCTAATTCTACGTTCAGGTAAAGATTTTTTTTTCTCTGCTAGTTACAACAATATTAATTAGATTTCACATTAACTAGAGGGGGCCGGGCAGTTTCACGTTTGATTGTGAATGTCTCAGGGATTCTTAATTTTCTGTGGACAGTGTTTCTTTTGCCTTAACATCTGTTAACACTTTTTTCCTTTGCTTAAGGAAGTGTGGGATGGGGTTGGGGGTGGGGTCATGCTAACAATATTTGGGGGAGATGTCTGGTTTTTAGGGTTATATGTACTGGCTGCCCTGTGAGAAGGCAAAGGGTTTGAGCAATGAGCTCCAAGTTTCTTTTGTGTCCTAACATTTGGTGATGTTGTATGATCTCTTCAAGACTGGCACTGACTCCACTTACCAGGAGCCTTCTGCTTGTAGAACAACTGAAAGTTGTTGATGGGACACAGAGGCATTAGAAGAATGAGATCTTGTAAGATATGTAAATCTTGGCCAGGAAGAATCGACACACGTGATTGCCCCCCATAACAAACACACCCGCACACACCTTGTTACGTCTCTTGGCTTCTGAAAAAAAGTCACCAATGCTGTTCTTATGAAGGAAAGAAACTTTCACCTCTTAAATGCATTGGAATGTGGGCAGTATCTTACCACCTGGAATGTTAATATATGGAGTAGAATAAAGATGAGGGGCGCCTGGGTGGCTCAGTCGGTTAAGCTGCTGACTTCAGCTCAGGTCATGATCTCACGGTTCATGAGTTCGAGCCCCTCACGGGGCTCCCTGCTGTCAGCACAGAGCCGGCTTTGGATCCTGTCTCTCTCTCTCTCTCTCTCTCTCTCTCTCACTGCCCCTCCCCCGTCACCTTCTCTGTCTCTTTGTCTCTCTCAAAAATAAATAAACATCGTTAAAAAAAAAAAAAAGATGAAAATAGCTGTCTTCTAAATCACATCTGCACTAAGAAGTCAACATTTGGAGATGACCAAGTGGGCCCTTTAACTTATCCTTCAAACAGTTTGATCTGTAAAATGATATTGGATGGACAGGCAACAAAACGATCAGGACAGCGGAAAAGCAGGTGGAAAAAGGAAAAATGTTAAGAAAATGCTTGAATCTAAACATCCAATAACTGAAAACTACTACCCAAAGACATTAAAGAATATTGAAGAAACTAGCCATTTAAAGGATGAAAAAGAGGGGCACCGGGGTGGCTCAGGCCATTAAGCATCAGACTCCTGGTTTCAGGTCATGATCTCATGGTTGGTGGGTTCGAGTCCCACGTCTGGCTCTGTGCTGGCAGTACAGAGCCTGCTTGGTGTTCTCTCTCTCTCTGCCTCTCCTCTCTCTCTCTGTCCCTCAAACTAACTAACTAACTAACTAAATAAATAAATAAATAAATAAACTTAAAAAAAAAAAAAAAAGGATTCAAAAGACCCGAGAGATTTCTTTTTTTAGAGGGAAAAATCGAGGCCCAGATAAGTTAGGGCTTAGCAAGGTCACACAGCCAATCGGCAGAGTGATGTCTAGAACTCAGATTTTCGGATGCCTAGAGAATTTGTGGAGAAGTGGAGAAGTCCCTAAAGGGTGGGGTGTGATGTTTCTTCACTGGTTCCAACCTACCAACTATCGAAGCCTCTCTGTTCCCCTTAGGTTCTTTCATTTTGTGGTGTGGTCTTAGTGATGCCCATTCAAGGAATCTAAGGCACGGACAAAAAGATACCTGCTTCTCTGAATTACAGCCGTGAATATTCCTGACACTGATTATGACACTATGTGTTTTTATTAAAATCGCTGGAAATCATCACCAGGCTTTTTGTGGAATAAATGCCTAGGTATAATTTAGGACCTTTCTCACTAATCATAAGTTGCCGTTAATCACAACCTCATCTAACTGCTCTTTGCCAGTCAGAAAATTCCTCATTCTAACCATCCTTCTGAAACCCTGCCAGAAATTCCTTGACAGTAAATTTTACCCAACATCCATACCAGAATACAAACAAAAAAGATACAGCTTATTCCACAAAGACTTGTACCTAACCGTGGGAGCCTTTCTACTTGACGCTGGCTGCTTCTATCGTCCGCACTAAAGCTATCTTAGACTGTAGTTAAAGTGACACAGTGATATATTGATCTAATGAGTAATATTATGAAATTAATTCTAAAATACTCGAACTCGTTCTGCCTTAATCTTTAAAATTCATTTGAATGATCACATTGTACAAACCTTTTGTTGAAAGTCTTGCGAAGGCCTTTGGCCAAAAATAACAGAGAGCTGTATTTTCATGGTGGTTTCTGTGTCGAAACCAAATTGCCACCAAGGATGGGAGGCACTGAAACACCTGTGTAGTGTAATGTCAAAAGCATGACCTGGACATTTGCCTTACCAGTCAGGATGTTTTGTCTTATGCATACACCTTGCTTAGCATCAATTAAATAGATGTCTTTACTTTCCCTTTAATGACTCTAGACCTTTGGAACGACCTAACTCCCTTTGCACCGGTTTTCCAAAGAAAGACACGGTCTCTGAAGCTTGCTGTCACTCAGAACCTACAGCCCCCAAGACGAGATACACTACAACTAGAATTTTCCTTCCCTGACAGCCTCTGAGTCAACCTGGCTTTTACTTCATGCCTCCCTCCCGCTTTTTAGAAAACTCATTTCTCCCCCATGTGTATCTATCCCCCATGTGTATTCCCCTTATGCTGCTGAAGCTACCCTAATAAGACCCTAAGTAAGCACATTTGCTTTTTGCAGACTGAGAGAGACCTCATGTAGAAAGTTGCCTAAAAGAACCAGTATATTTTTCCCTACAGGGTATTTTAAGTAATGGAAATACAGTTTTCTACACTAGGTTTAAAACTAGTCTTGCCCTGTGCGGATTAAAGAAGGCATCTCGTGTGAAAATACCTAAGGTGTTTCAGGCACATAATAGGCATTCAATAAATGTGAGTCAAGTTCAAATCTAAAAATTTTGAGGAAAAACACTGGTTTGCAGACTGGCTGTCTCCGTTTCCCCACCCTCTTGCTTTTAAATCCGACTTTCACCCCATTACTCTGCTAGACATTCTTCTCCTTTAGGCCACAAATTGCTTTCTTCCTGCCAAATTCAGGCATTTCACTTCAATCATCGTAAGTATTAATCTGTGACACGCAGCTTTGTTAACCATCACCCTCCACGGTCCCGACCTCAGTTCTTGAAACCTCTCTCCTGGGGCTTCTCTGTTGTGCTACACCCCCCGATTCTCTCCAATTTCCTAGACTTCGCTTTCCGGCTCCCTTGGGGCCTGAACTTCCTTGCCGTGCCCCCTGTATGGAGGTACCCCCCGAGAGTCAGTTCCCTCAGGGCCTCTCTTCTTCTGCTCCCAGAAACACCACAGTTGTGGGATGGATTAGCAAACGCACATCACAGAACTAACGCCCTTCTCTCCACCTCCGAACCCCTGGCTGGCACGTTTAAAGAAATGAAATCCTTGCTTCAGTCTCTTTGCGTTCGCTCTGGCTCCTCGTAGGACTTGCTTCTCTCCCGGGGCCTAAACCTCTAAACCTAGAGCTTGATAACCCAGTCAGTGTGGTTCTCAGCCCCACCCGCACCCCCACACCCTGTGAAGGAGCTTCAGAGAACAGCCAGTAGGATGATAAGAGAGATGAAAACTAGACCCATGAGTAACCAGTAAAGTAGAATAAAAGCAATCGAGATTACTTAGCATGGCCACGAGGATCTTAAGGGGAGATTGACACACAGTCTGTCTTCAAGAATATGAAGGGCACTTAGTGAGAAAAATGGTGACCAGCTGCTCTGTGTCTACTGAAGCCTGGGCAAGAGCATTTGGGCGTAAATTGTGGCGTCAGAGATTTAGAGACTCTCAAAATAGAATTGATCGCGGTCAACAATGTGAGCTATTGTAATATTGTCACTTGAAATGGATGCGGCCTGGTAGGGCTTTAAAAAAAGAGAAGAACCAACAAACAAATAGGTGGTCTGTGTCTGGGGATCCAGAGGGTATGACCAAATTAGATCACATATTAAGTTTATGTCCAGTTTTAGAATCCCATGAATCTTAGAATGAAAAAGTATACATTTATAGTTTGAAAACATAGCAATCTCAAATTATCAATGGTGCTAGGTGCCATTAGGTCATAGTCTCTGCCCTCAAATATGTGGGTTAGGTTAGGCTGGGTTAGGTTAAGGGTGTGTGTGTATGTGTATGTGTGTGTGTGTGTGTGTGTGTGTAAAAGAGAGAAAGGGAGGGGGGGAGAGAGAGAGAGAAAGAGGACTAAATAATTACAGCAGCATGATAAATACAAATGATAGACTTATTTTAATTAGCAAGCAGTGTCTTCAATCTGGACTATTTGCTTCCAGTTCAATCTACCCATCCCTAAACCAATATTTGTGTCTCTAGTGCAAGACATTTAGTAAGTGCTGGGGAATCAGCAAAGAAGTGGTCCCTGCCCTCATGTGTTTATGGTCTGGAAGGAGTTACAGATAGGTTGATAGGCAGCAGAACACAGTATGATGAATATTAGAAAAGGATATTTGCAGAGTTCAATGGGAGCTCAAAAGCGGGGCTCTTAAACTATTGTTAGTGGGTCAGGAAAGACTAAATGGAAGAACGGACTGCTAAGCCAAGTCATGAACAAGCAGCAATTGGCCAGGTAAAAAGCAGAAGTATCAAGCATATACCTACATCTAAAATGACATATAAAAATATGTGCTTAGACATGATTTATGTTCACGAAATAGAAAAAAAATCACTGAAAACGTGTTCCATGTGACTGTGTCATAAAATGTCCGAAAATAATAATTATTATCTAAATTTGTCAATAAAGACTTACTAAATAAACTGCAAAAAAGTTATCATAATTCACAGGCAGTCTTTTGAAAGTGTTAATGCTATAAATTTTCAAGAGCGACTAGAGAAGTTTCTGTGATTTCTCTGCTCTGTCCCCGGCATTAAGGATTTGACCTGGTGAACAGCTCATTGCCTCTGTAGACAATTTCATACCTAATAACTTCAATGAGTAACCGATTCTTGGTGTCTGAACAGAGAAGACAAAGTGTTTATAGTAATATATTTAATTTCAAAGGTATATTGCCTAGCTTTTTAACATTTAACTGGAAATGTGTTTGAAAACTAACACTAAAATATGAAAATATGGGTTGGGTGAATGGAATGATGGTTGGAAATCAAGAGTCAATAAAGATAGACAAAATTACTCTGTAATGAAAACAGTGCAATCATTGTTATTTATCACATTTCAGTTTCTTAAACATGGACTGTCAAAGAATACATTCAAAGGACCCCCACCCCCAAATATATCCTTATTTTCAAAACATAAAAATAGGTTGAACCCAGTAAGTTGTCAAGCATGGACGAATACTGCCATCCCTGGGTGGGCTTAGGAATTAGTCTTCTGCCTGAGACCTTGTATCCAACCTTCCAGGGGTGAATGGCACTCCCTCTCTCTTGGCCTCTCCTGTGCTCCCCCCATCATGGGGACTTATTCATGGAACTAGGGTTCTATGCACTGGTCTACTACAGACTCCCTTCTAACATCGCCTTTGGGCACTTGGTGATGTGACTTGAGTCCTCGGCTCTAGCTCTGTACCCAGTTCCTGGCATACGTACCCCCCGCTAACTCTTGCTGACCATCTGGATTTCTCTTGAAGCTCTGCCCTCTTGAACCCCTGTCTTGCTCTCACCACTAGAGAGGAATGATCTCCCTTCCTTACCCCCTTCCCTCCCGCTTGGATACTTGCCAGCGCAGGGCTGAAGCTCACTAAGCCTTTTGGATGCAGTGCATTGCTTGATTGCCCCCTGCAAAGAGTCCAGACCTCATCACACACTCCCAGATCTTGCTTCCTCCTCCTCCCTGCCTGCCCAGGCTGTGGAGGACCCAGCATGCTCCTGCCCAAGGTCACCTGAATTAGGACAAAAATAAGAACCAGTTCTTTTGATACACAACAAACATGATTGGAGATCTAAAGAGAGAGTCTTAGGTCTTTATCACACAGTATTGGATTTCAGGAGGCATTAGTGGTTTTGGTGAAATAGCATCTTTACAAATAAAGAAGAAAACTTACCTTTCGGAAACGATTTTGGATGTGGGTCATTGCAGGTAGTTATGAAATAAAAAAGCTGTATCGTGGGTGGATTGTTCTGTGGGTTAAATCAAAGAATCACCTAGGTATTATACTCTCCTTTTGGATTTACTCTTAGACATCTGTGAAAATTATGAATTGGACTTTATTATGAGCCTTTCTCTCAAACCTTTATTTCGGTTCCAGTATAAGTGATAATTGAACTCTATTGGAAAAAGGACCCAGAAATAGGATTTTAAATACAGCTTTACGTTAGAGCCCACATAGCTGGTGGAGACCTTCTTGCTACTGACAAAATTACCCTTTGCAAAACAGAAGATGAAATCTAAAACTGTATGCACAGCATGTAACAAAGTAATTGTACAATTATTATGTACCTGTTGATGTCAGTGCCCCTTAATTTAGGTGACATTGAGAGCCTCTGACATATTGGTAATTTAAAAAAGAAAAAGTTTACAAATAAATGTGCAATTTGTACCAAAGTCCATTTAGACAAACGAAACCCTAGCGTGACAGAAACATATTGACCTCTGCCACTCCCCAATCAGGAATGTTTGTTAACTATTTTCGTTCCACTGCAAGATTCCAGATTGCGGAGACTACTAGCCATAGGTGCGCTCTTGGTTACCTTAACTCTGCAGGTAACTTTAAAACACAGGGAATGGGGCGCCTGGGTGGCTCAGTCCGTTGAGTGTCCGATTTCGGCTCAGGTCATGATCTCGCGGTCCGTGAGTTCGAGCTCCGCATCGGGCTCTGTGCTGATGGCTCGGAGCCTGGAGCCTGCTTCGGATTCTGTGTCTCCCTCTCTCCCTGCCCCTTCCCTGCTCATGCTCTGTCTCTCTCTGTCTCTCAAAAATGAATAAACGGTAAAAAAATTAAAAAATAAAATAAAACACAGGGAAAATCACATGCTGTGTCTCTTCCCCACCCCCCGCCCCAAATCCACAATCAATCAATTTTAAACACGGAAAATCATGTTTTCAAATCTTTGGCGTGGCTTCTCCTGATGCATTGGATTTTGGAAGCAATCTACCCTCCTGATACCAGTTTTAACCACTGAGTCAATGCTTTAGTGAAATGGTTTAAGCCTCAGGGCTGAATTTAAGCTCTGGTACTCTGTAACTATTTGGACCATTATCACTCTCTTTTAAGTTCTCGGTTCCTCATCTGTAAAATGGGATAACAATACAAGGGCTTAGAGAAATAAAAAGGGCATGTGTCAAATGCTCAATAGAGTGACAGTCATATGAAGCGCTCAATGTTGCTTGTTATCAGACATCCCATGTTCAGTAGAGGTAAAAGGGTTTGATTTTGACTTTATATTAGCATCTCTGACAATATGGTTTCAGTGCCTCATCATGACCAAAAAAGGTAATCACCTCAGTTTTGGTTAAAGTCTGGTTTTTTTTTTTTTTTTCAAGGGTTGGGGCCTAAGTAGAAAGAGGTGAGAAGAAGTCTTAATATTAAAGCTAAGTTGGTGCCAGTTTGAAGTAACAGCTCATTCATGGGCTTTTTTTTTTTTTTTTAATACAATTTGCTTTGATTTGGTTTGGTTCATGCATTTTTAAAAATCTTCCTTGTGGTGTGCAGTCATTAGGCTTTTATGCCTAAAGAACTGAATTCAGTTATAAGTAAAATTCATTTAATAGCGCAAGCATGATTCCATGTGGTTATTTATTCACAACATAAAATAGCCACATAATTCAACATATTTAATAGTGTCTGCTCGTAGAACTGTGGGGAATTCTGCAGATCTTAGACAAGAAATGCTTAAGTTATAAAAGGCAGTATCCATAATGTTAATTATTCCGGATATCATCAATATGGCAAACTATAGTAGATAGAAGTTTCATGTGGGCCTTATTCTGTGTCTCTATAGAGCTCTGTATTAGACTCCTTTATTTCCAATATGGCAGTGATTTAACGTATGGGTGGGAGTGGTCACAAAACTTGTCTTTTCTCGGGAAGACGTATGTGGACACCATCCTTCCCTATTCAGCGATAGAAACTGTTTAAAACCACGTCTGTCCCTCTTCTTCCCCATGGGCTGCTGCCGCTGCTGCTCAGCTCTGTTCAAAGTAAGCCCTTGATTATTCTCAAGGGACACCGTCTTTGTGCAATTTGGAAATAATTAGTTTTGTATCCAGAAAAGGTAGGACTAGATATACGTGTAGAATATTCCAATAAAGTCCAGTATGAAAATTGACCTACCTGTATCTGATATTTATAAATGGGCATTGCTTAATTAGCATTTTAAATTGGAATTTTAATAAATGCTATCAATCAGTGACCGATTTACATAGCATTTATCTGGGGAGATGAGGAGGCCAAATATCAATCTTCTTGAGATTCATCTTGGCCCATACAGGGATTTAAGATTTTAAAACCTTTCATTCCTCCCACTAGAGTGTTCCCCTTTGTGTCCTCTAATGTTCTTATTCAAATCCACATCTGCTAATTCGTGCCATCGAAAATCCAGGGGTACGTATCTGAAACGTGGACAAGACCCGCAGGTCCTGAAAAATTCCAGCTGTGCAGTGTTTTACCTATTTAATTGCTCTAAGAGTCCAATTGAACAGCCTCTTCAGATTCTGGCCTAAATAGTTATGTAGTGTTTATTGGCAATTACCTCAAGTAACACCCCCCCCCCCCACAAACACACACACACAGGAAGAGTCACACACATCACCCTGATCTGTGAAATGATCGTGTTCAAAATATTATGACTTAGGAAGATATTTGCTTAAGAGCTCAGAAGTCTTTTGGAGCCCCACAAAATATCTATTGTTCTGTTTTTTGACCCAATTTTACTAAAGAGATTTGCAAAACCCTGAACTAACTTTGAAATTTAGGCTGTGTCAAAGAAATGTTTAAATAATTTCTAGGGTACCTTACTAACGTCCTAATGAAAGGGTGAACATGTTGATCACTCAGGGAAGAACAGACATGATGGTTGTGATAATCATGTTGTAATAGAATGTTTGTGAGTCACGATTTTAGAGGAGCCATCACGCCTGAAAGAAAAGAACCCTATGGGGTAGAGACTTAAGCGTTGAGTAACACCAGACATTTCCATGTACGATGATGAATGTGTTAGATGGTAATGAAAACAGAGAAGGAAAAGTATCCACCAAGAGGTTGATGAGCTGTGTTCCCCTTACCATATGTAGCATTAGATGTAAAAAGTGACAAAAGTCAAGGTAAAAGGAGTATGCTACAGAGGAAAAAGAAATTGCTGTTTTTGAATCACAGATTGAGGTGAGAATACATTCTTTACTGGATCTTACTGATAAATGGAGCACACTAACCCTTTCTTAAAGTATTAATTTTTTGGCTTAAGTCTGTATTTAGACGGCAGTTCGTTCAAATGTGGACTGACAGCTAATCATATAAAGATGTGCTGATTGATGTCCATATCGTAACGTCTGCTTCTTGTTTTCTGTTTCTTCATAAAAATACGGAGGGGTCTTGAGGAATTGGAAGAAAACACGGGTAAATCCCAAAACTCACTAGCACACATTCAATTCTCAGTTTAATGGAGGAAGCAGCTGAGGGGGATGGAATGTTCTAGAAAAAAAAAAAGACAAATTAAAGGAAGGAGGGACGTTGGACTGGAGGCAATACAAAGATAATGACAAGAGTGGATCTGGAGGGGGAGGGAGGCAATTTTTAAATAAAAATGGAAGGGCCGCAATACTGAAGTATGTTTTATTTAAAAGTCAAGCTAGTTGGAACACCACGTTAGCTAGTCCAGATCAGGGTTGTCCAGCCGCGGCACATCATTCACAGTTCGCTCAGACCCCGTGAGCACACGCCGCCAGCCCCGGGGACCCTCCTCCCTCCCCGGGGTGCGGGCCCGGCTCTGCCCTAGGCGGTCGCCGGGGTCCGAGACCGCGGGCGCACGAGGGGGGCGCGGCGCAGCCCCCGGCCGACCTCAGCGGGCGAGTCTCGGCGGCGCAGCCCCGGGGCCCGCGGGGGGCCGGGCCGGTCCCCGCCGCGTCCCCCCGCGTCCCCCCGCCGGCGCTGTGGACCCCAGGCCCGGTGCCCGGCCCCTCCCGCCTCCGAGGCACCCACCTTTCCCGAGCAGCGCGTCCAGCGAGCTGGAGCACTGAGTTTCGCTGAGGCCGGGGGAGTGCGGCCACCGCTCTCTTTGGATTAAGTAAACAGCTCGGCTGGGGGATGCATGAATGGTGGCGGATCGGGGGTCGGGATTCATTCACGCGCCGGGCGGGGGGGGAATGAGGTCCTTTTGTGAGCACAGCCAAGTAGTGCTTCTGGCGGAAAGCCGTTTGGCAAAATCTACAGCCACCCGAAAAACCACAGTAGAGAATATCGATGTTTTATGGGCTGCCGGTGTGTGTGCGTGCGTGTGCGTGTGTGTGTTGGTGGAGTACCTCCTATCAGGTCTTTAAGGCACGCCTGTAATCAGTTTTTGGTGCAGTTTTCACACTCTTCGTTTGGGGCACGGCTGTTAAAATGCCCCGGCGTGTGTGTGCGTGCATGCGTGTGTGTGTGTGTGTGCGCGTGTGTGTGGAAGGAAGGGTCGGAAGGCGGCGGCCGGGCCGCGGCGGCGGGGCGCAGGGCTGGCGGGGCGGCGGCGGCGGCGGCGGCCAGGCGCGAAGGGGTTAAGAGCCGCCGCCGCCCCCTCCGCGGCCGGGTGTAAACAGAGGAGCCTCAGCCTATCATGTCTGGCTGCCGCTCGCAGCCGGAGCCCCGAGCCCGGCGCTGTAACATGATACGCTCCAGACCGAGGCAACTTGGCAGCGCCGGGCTCGGCTCCGCACGGCCACAGCGAGGGCGCGCCGCGGCAAGGTGGGTGAGCGGCGGCGGCGGCGGCGGCGGAGGCGGCGGAGGCGGAGGCGGCCGGGGCCTGGGCGGCCGGGCGGCGCGCGGGCTCCTCGCGCGGGCTCCTCGCGCGGCTCCCGGCGCGGCTCTCGGCGGGGCTCCTCGCGCGGCTCTTCCCGCGGCGGGGTCGCTCGCGCGCTCGGCCGCACTCGGGGACGGCGGGGACGGCGGCGGCGGCGGCGGCGGCGGCGGCCCCGCTGGTCTCCCCGGTGGTGTCGGAAGGGGAGGCGGCTCCGCGCGGGTTAGAATCGCCGCAGAGGCAACATTAGCATCTGAAACGAGGTGGCTCTTTAACCCCTGAGGGACCAAATTTGGGGGTTTAGAGGAGGCGAAGGCTGAACTTTCTGGATTCCTCCTCGTCCCTCGGAGTGGTGCAGGTAGCCGCGGGGAGAATGGAGTCTTTTGTTCCCGGTATTTTTTATTAGGTGGATTTTTTTTTTTAATTTTTTTTTAAAGGGTAGTATGCAGTCCTGATCCACGAGGTAAAGCTGTCGTTTCTCCTGCATTCTGTGACTTTTGCGATGCGTCTTGTTGGACTCGTTGGGAGCAAATCTTAGCAGTCGTGATTTTGGGTAATTTATGGCTTGGATGTGTTTTAAAATCTGCATTGAGCTCAGATTAATCAGCCCTTTGCTTCCATTAACTAAAATCCATCATACTGATTGCTTAATGGGGAAAGAGGTACCAAATAATCGTGCTAATTAAAAGAGCGGTTTTTCTCTTGCGAAACACTTCGTGTGTGATTTTTGCCAGGAGAGGGTTTTGTACAGCCGAGTCTCTAAAAGAAATCCAACTTTGCCGTTGTGTTTCCATGCAGGTTGCTCCTGGAAAAATAGTTGGGGGCCGGCTGGGGGAAACGTGTGCACTGTCTAGTAAAGTAGAAAGCTTTCTACCGTTTATGTGCGTATTGCCAGAGAATAAAACAAAGATCTGTGGCATCTCTCAGAATGAGAGATGAGAAGTCACATTCCCTGCCTTTCCTGTGCTGGCGTCTCTATCTCTCTGGGATATCTCAGATATGATATGTTAAGAGTCTATGTGCCTGTGTCACAAAGTCATTCTGTCTTCTGAAAGCCTAATATAATCAAATTCAGTGCCTTAAGATGGTGTAGTTGAAGATTTGATCCCTTTCCACTGAAGTGGAAATACTTTCAGTAATTGAAAGCAGATTCACGTCTGGAGTTGTACAAGCCAAGGTTTTCCTTTTTAAAATAAACCTTTTGTTCTCTGGTTTTAAATGTTTCAGAGCTTCATGCAGAGACCTCTCTGTGCTAATTGTTAAAAGTAGTCTCGAAGAAAGGATTGAAAATATCCAGAGAAGGCATTTTAGAAATACAGCTAACTTAGCGAGCCTGTCTCAGTAGAATATTTTAGTGCAGCATATACTGTCTGTGGCCCACATTTTTTTTTCCCCCAGCAGATTCCCTGGCGTTAAAATGCAACTGTACTGTTCAAAGCCCCCAAAGCCTAAGCAGTGTCCATCTGTCTTAAGAGGTTAAAAAACTTGTGAAATTTGGGTGTGACTCATTTTATACTGTGATCTACACAGTTTGGTGATAAATTGTAAATCAAGTCTAAACTATGTTTAATTTAAAGAGATGCTGGTTCTATATGAACCGATGAACTGAAACTTGCCCCAGAAATGTGATTTCAGGTTGTTAACCTGGTGTCTTTCTCCTCTTCGGAGGCTAAGCGTTAAAAGCTTTAAAGAATTGGCCATTAAGGACTGAAATTAGGGTACATTCCAGACAAAGAGGGAATCACTTGATCCCTTATTAGCCGCCAAGATAGAGAATGCCATTATGGAAGAGTGTCACCTTCTTCGGCACATGGGATCTAAAATGAATTGTGTGATTAGGAGGGAAAACTTAGAAGAGTTGTACACTGAACAAGGGTAAGTGAGAGATCAGAGAGCTAAGGGAAAGGGAGTGTTCCAAATATTTTTAATTACTAGTTTCTTGAACCTGTTGTGCTGATTATTGAGGAGATGCGAACGGATTGATTTACAGAGGATAACATGGCAGTTCAATTCCTTAAGAACTGCTTGGTGGCTCTTTATTTTACCTTTGCTTCCTTGGCTTCCTGCTAGTTGATCACCCGAGCACATTAACATAAGCACAAAGTGAGCACCTGGTTATGATTTAAAAGGCTGTTCGTGTTCACATTTCCCAGGTAAAAGTCCTCTTTCCTAAAACCAGTGTTGGAAACATCGTGCAAGTCTTTGAGTACCAAATAAAATCGTCCCACACGTTGGCCATTGGACGGGTCGCATCACGTTTCTTAGATACAGCGGCCTGATGTGCGGCAGAAAAGAATTTAATTCTTCTCAAAGACTTAGAAAAAGAAAAGTGACTTCACATGCACCCTTCCAGATGTCTGAATACTGATTTTCAGTGTAAGATCCTTGTCTAAACACTTAAGCTAACCTTCTTTGTGACTTGTATTTACTATTAGTTTTTATGTCCTTATTATTATTATTATTATTATTAATTTTTTTTTACTTGGAAAGGGGATTCACAGGATCTTCTGTCATCTCAAATAATACATCCAATTAATCACGGGACTCCTTTTCTTTCATAATGTAGGAAAGTGCAAAGGAGGCACTGTCTAAAATACAGTGATCTTGATAATTAATGCCATAAAATAGATTAAAATGCTGTATCCCAGGTATTCATTTCCTTAAAAGGGCCACCAGAACAGCGTTGCTAAGCACCCGTCACTACTGCAAGTAACAGAAAATGACCCAAATTAAAGAACCTGTTCTGAGCTGTATTCTTGCATTTTCTAAAGTGCATTTCAAAAGGTTTAACAAGACTCATTCAATTAGTGGAGAAAAAAAGATCTATTTTCAGCTCTGATCAGCAATTAAGAGATTGGGCTTTGGAGCATCAGTCTCTTTATGCTTATAATTTATTTTGTTTTCTGGACTTTGACTAAACAATTGTGAATGAAGATTTTTTACAAACCACCTCTCTAACAATCTAAATGCAGAAGCCAAGTATAGGATGTTATTATATTTGTTTTAAGTCTTTATCTAAAGGAGTAATTTTTGTTAACTTCTCCTCATATTAAAAAAGTTTACATTTTACCCTGACGTGGTATATCACTGCTTAACTATAGACTTCTTAACTCTTTGTGCAAATATAGGTATGCATAGATGCACATCTCCATTCCAGCCATGCTTTGACCTCCTAGCTTATCCTGGATGTGAGTGCTTTAGCGCCAAACTTTCGAGAAATAGGATATTCTTCCTAACTTAAGGATGTTTGGGTGTTGTGAATTTGGTACCATGAAGGAGATAGAGTGATATGTCTCAGTGCGAAAGTAAGTGATTACGGGATTACGGGCAGTAGTTTTTCGTTTTTTGTTTTTTGGATTTTTTTTTTTTTTTTTTTTTTTTTTTTTTTTTTTTTTTTTTTACCCTAACGTGAGTTGTACCCTTCTGGGTTAGATCAGAACTTCTCCCTAGTTTTGGCTACAAACCCGTCACAACTGTGACCGTGTTTAAAGAGCTAGATCTTCCAGTGAGCTGGTTTTTTAGCTACACCAGCAACAGACACAAACACAAGTGGTGAAACTTGCAGGCAGAGAGGGAAGAATGTAAAGATGAGGAGGTTAGAGAGTAAGAGAGAGGAGCAGGGGGCTTCCCAGAGTTTTAGATGAGGATTACCAGCAAGATTTTGCTGCATCACGTCGATCTGGAAAAGTCTAAAGCATATAAATATAGATGTTAAGTTCTCGATCCTAAGTGCTGTTTTGGCTGTAATCGTATACGAAGTGATTCTATATCCTCAAATAGTGAGTATTTTGGAGCCAAGAGTAACACTTCATTTTTTCTTTAAATAGGTATTTTACATTAGAAATTCTTTATATTTACATGTATCGGATTGCTTGACGTTACAGATTTCTCTAGCAATAGAGGATACGGAATACATTAATAGGACTTTCATGACAGTTTTGCCTAAAATAAAAGGTCATTGTGATACACAATTACGTCTAAGATTTTTTTCACCTGTGTGCATTTAGGTATTTGGAATGTGCTGTTTTTTGACACGTGGAAAAATTTTTCCCCATAGAGAATAATAATTTGATGTGTAGCAGTTATTTGATTATATATTGTTTTACAAGGTTTGACGTGGTATATATTTTAATACTTAAGAAACCAGTTGCTTTAAAATTTATGTGTTGATTTTCGTTACAAACCTGCCTGTTCGGTTACGAATCCTATGTGTTTAAGTTTTGAAATATGTACTCTTAAATCTTTACTACAATGGGGAGAGAACAACTACTTCTTTGGTATCCCAGAAATAGTTTATGGTACACGTATTACTGGCAATAAATTCATTTCACGGGGGAAGAATAAAACTAGAGAAGTACACACAGATATTTGAGGGAGTATCACATCTAAACAATAGTAAGATTTGGGAAGCCACGTGCTATAGTATTTAAAAGAAAAAGAGTTTCCCTCTTAAGAGTTATTTCCCTCTCTTCACATTAAATGCTGTTTCGCATAAACATCTTGTCTTATACATTTACAAAGCAGAATGGATTATAAAGCCTACCGAAATGACTAATACAGAACTCATGTGGAAAAACACTTCACTTTTTTCTATTTATGTATGTATATGGGTCACCGTAAAAGTTTTTAAATTAAAAGGATGTGTGGGAGTTTTCATGAAATTTTTCATGTTAGTTTCTGCACAGTACCTTTTCTCCATTGTCTTAAACTACATCCGGCAGGCAGAGAGAGAACCTGCTATCTGGAGACCTGTAAAATGTAGCCTGGAACTCTTTTTATGCTTTTTCTCTTAAACAGAATTACCGTATATAACAAGTTTAACGTTGTTAACCTTTTATAATTATTTAACCATTATTTCATTTTACCTCCTGCTTAAAAGTTGTACATTAGTGAACTAGACACCTGGCTGTGCTCTTAAAAGTTTATTTGTCTTTCAATTCCTGTGATAGTAGGGGGCAGTACATCTCCTTAATTATCTTTGTTCAGGGAAATGCTGAAAGGCCAGGGTAGTTAAACAAGGCCATTTGGATTTGTGAGGTCGAAGTCAGATGCAAGGAAAGTGGTTAAATGCATTATCATCTTATTGAGCCCAGGATCAGTAAAGTGACCTTGATGAGGTGGAGAAAACCATTTGGCTATTTTATGATAGCCACCTTGTTTGTTCCAGCCCTGACAGATTTTCTTCTTCCTCTGTCTCATATTTCCTTTTTGTTTTGTTTTGTTTTCAAATATTATTTCCTGTGATTGTAGATTACCAGTGAAGGTGAAGGTTAAAATCAGTTTTCTTTTTAATGACAGCACATTTTCCTCCAGAAGTCTATTTCATGCGTCCACAGAGCTGAAGATATTCCTTCATTAAAAATTAAGGTGACCAGGCCGACTGACCATTCTGTATTTGCTTTTAAGGATCTTTTAATGACGATGATTAGTCTCTTCGCAAAGTAGCTGCTTTTCCTGCTACTTTTGAAATTGTTTTTGAGCTATTAAGAGGAGAGCCTTGCCAACCTCAATTTTAGCATTGGGAATAATGGGAATGATGTTTGTTTTTACAAGTGCCTAAGCGTCTTCGCTTGAAGCTCGTTCACGTGTTGGTAGTTCGGTGGCCGCTGTTCTGGACTCCTCGCTTTGCTGAAAAAAGTTAACACAAAACCAAAAGGTTTATAGTTTCTATAGTTTCAGTTTCTTAACTTTGTGGTCAGTATTTCCTTGGTGAGGTATTTCGTATCGACTCCATTCAAATGAAATTCTTGCTTAAATATTTGAACAAGTATTCAGTAATAGGAAGAGTTTTCTTAAACATGGTGCAAGATGTAGCCTTTTTGGAAACTCCAGTTAGAGCAGTTAAATGCTGCATACGAGATTTTTGTTTTCCTAGGCCAAGCTGTCAGACGTAACTGGTGGGGGTTTAACTGATGCTTTACTTTTTCCTGAATCCTTTTTTCTTAACATTTAACCAGAACGAAGTACAGATCTTATCGTAGGAAGAAAGAATTGGCCAAGTATCAAAATACCTAGAATACGATTTCAAACTTTATCAGAGATTATCGCCTTATCATCTTGCTATGAATTATGGAACACTAAAATCTAAGGAACTCAGAATCGCCACGAAGAGTTATGACAGGAGAGTCAGATTTATTGATCGCAAGGGATTTAGTACTTTAAGGACTTTTTATTTTAAAAACTAACATACTGGATGGAAATGTGTTTAAGAGGAATTATAAACTCCCCCCTCTCTGACTCTTCCCACTCTCACGGCCTGCGTTCAGGCTCTTTTCATCTCGTCTTTAGATTCTTTTGTTAGCCCTTCTACCTGGTCTCCTTGCCTCCGTCTGTCTCTTGCTGAATCCAGCTTCTGAACCATTGCCGTGATTGTCATTCGCAATCATGATTCTGACCGTGGCACATCCCTGCATAACATCTTCGTGAGGTCTTTTGGATCAAGTCCAAATACTTTATATGTCTTATCAGACTTTTCACAATCCCACCTCTACCTCCATTTCTCTTTTCCGCCTATTCCTTTCCACCCAGGCACCCATGCTTCAACACGTTCCTTTAGTGCTAGTTCGGCCATCTCTTACCCTGTCACAAATCTTTCAGGAGTCAGCTTCTGCGGCATTTCATGTCTGAAGCCTGAACAGATTGCGTCCAGCAAAGCTAGCTACTGCTATACTTCCATAGTGCCTGGTCCGTGTTTCTGTTTCAACACTTAACACAGGGTACTGCAGTCATGTGTTTACAGTTCTCTCTCCCCCACTAGGGGGACAAGTTCCTTCGGGTCACAGCTGTGTCTTACTCATCTCTGGGTGCCACTACAAACTATAGGTCTGAGAAAACAGTAGTTACTCAATAAATGTTTGTTGAGTGCTTATCGAACAAAGTGTATTAATTATAATTTAGCTTCCTGGTAATGGACGATCATCCTCATGAACTCTGTTACAATATAATCATTTACCCAGGAGCTGTTGAGGGTGCTAAGTATTCCCAGTCTGAGGCTCAGGTCATGATCTCACGGTTCATGGGTTTGAGCCCTGCATTGGGCTCTGTGCTGACAGCTCAGAGCCTGGAGCCTTCTTCGGATTCTGTGTCTGCCTCTCTCTCTGCTCCTTCCCCACTCACACTCTGTCTCTCTCTGACTCTCAAAACTAAATAAGTGTTAAAAAAAATTTTTTTTTTAAATATTACTATTATGTATCATTTTGGGGTCCTTACTACGCAGAATGTTTTATACATGCCCTCTCATTTTATTCTCACAACATCCCTTTTAGAAGGGATTTCTCCCTTTTACTGATGGGAAAACTGTTAGAGAAGTCAAGTAAATTCAAGGTGACACAGGCCTTAAATGGTAGAGCAATGATCTGAACGTAGTATTGTGTGATTTCAGACCTGTTCCAGATTTTACATTCCTTCTTGTAAGAATTTTTAACTACGTGTGCAGCTCAAGCGGAGGTATAATTTTTAAGATACATTTTTCATTTTCCTCTCTCGTCATGCTGTCTTTCACTTCTTATTCCTCTGTCATTAAACAGCCAAAGCTATTTTTGTTGTTATTGTAATTTTTGCATAAAAAGGGAATAGAAGCTTATGAACAAAGACTGTTCTCACAGCTACTTCTGTGAATTTTGGCCCTTTTGGTTTATTACCTTCATTTCTTTGCATTTCTGGTCAGGTGAGATTTTGGGGTAAGTGGGGTCCCAACTAATGTTAAGTGTTTAGGTGGAGCAAAACGTTCATTTCCACAATTAAGGACATTTAAAAGGAGCCAATAGTTCATTGAATCAGAACACTAAATTTGAATAAGAAAAAAATGCTAGCATTGCATTGGCAAACATCATATTTAATGAGACTTTTCCGGGTGACTGATGTAGGGAAGGCTTTTCTTTAATGTGACCATTTGGAGGAACAACCAGCAGCCCTTCAGAGTTTTTCTTACCAGAGGGCTAATCGATGTGGAAGGTTGGAAAAGACACCCCAGCTTTCCCCCTGCCCCATCTTCATCGACATTAGGAGCAAAAACAGCCCACAAAATTGTAAAAAACGGTTTTTCTAACGTCTGTGAACGCGAGTAGGAGTAGAAATTTTCAGACCTGAAGAGACGCCTGAGATCACCTCGTCCAGACCACAGGTCGTATGAAACGGGAAAGCGAGGCCTGAGAATAGCCAGCGTTTATTGTTAGCGTTTCCTAAGCGCTCAACCCTTTGTACAGACACTTCATCTCACCTTCAGAACAACTCATGGACTTAAATACTCTTATAATCTCCATCTTCACGATGTGGACATGAAGGCAGAGAACGGTTAAGGAAGTTGCTGGTTAGAGGGAAAGCACACACCTGAGACGCGCTCCCGCCTCCCTTGGGAATGACCTTGAGACACCACGTCCCTCCCTTGGGAAGTGACCGGGGCCCAGGGCCTCTGACCTCCTATCTGCTTTGTGCCTTGGCAACAATTATTACGGGATGGTAAAGGACCACATGTGTTGCAGGACGTTTATGAAGGAAATATTCTGCCTCCCTATTTTATAGATGAGAAAATTGAGGCTTCAAGAGATTAAGTGATTTGCATAAGGTTTATTCATTTACTGAAGGACAGAGGCGGGTGGGTCCTAATTTGGAAGTTCTAGCCTTCATTACTGAATTCTGCCTCCAGGTTAAGTTAAATTAGGTTTTGTTTCAACTGTAGTCCTCACGTTGCTTTACATGTAAGTTCTCTTTACTGTCGTAGAGTAGAAATGTGCCTGTACGCAGCCTTTTGTAAACGTTGGGATCATTGAATGTTGCAAATATTTCCATTTGTTCAAGGCGAAGCATTTATCAACAAGTACTTACTGAGGGAATATGTGTTTAGTATTGTACTCTGCTTTTAATACTATTTAGATTTTTTTTTTTTTTTTAGTGAACCATAATCATAAATGATCATCTATGTTATGGCTAATGTCCACTCCCTGATTAATATCCGGCAATGATTAGCATCATTGATTAGAAAATTAGTAGATTATGCCTTTATTGACACTTCTATTCCCTATTTAATGGTTTGTGTATTTAATTGATAGCGAATGCCTTCATTGTTAAAGGCTATTAACACATCAAAATGGTATTTATTGAACCTGGCAAAATGATAAATTATATTTGTGTTTAGTCCTTTGCGCCCAAGGCTAATCTATTGGTGGTCTTGTTTTTTTTATAGTTTTGGCCTGCTAAGAACCTCTGCTTGGGAGCCAAACAAATTAGCACTTTATTATCTGCTTGTGTGACTTTAGAAAAGTTGCTGGAGTCTGAATTGTTCTTGTAAAAGGAGGTAAAGCAGACCATTGGCTTCAAATGATACGGATTCTAGTAGAGGTTCTGTTAAACTTCTTCAGCAGATTCAAAATTATTGGGGGAAAAAATCAAACTTAAAATGGTAAGGAAGCATTATGCATGGATAAAATAGATCCTAAGTTTGTACATTTTGTACTACAGGGTTAGCTTGTTTTTATGTACACGGCCTGCTTCTTCTGTGCATCTGTTTGCATTTTTTTGTGAAGGTGTCATGGGTTAGGGAATCTGGGGCTCTCTGCTGGCTTTTGTGTTAATTCAGCTTGCCTAAGGAGTAGGAAGAGAAGGCGTTCCCTGCAGAGGAAATCTGCTCACCAGCCTCCAGGGAGGTGGCTAACTGTGGGGCCGCGTTTGTTTGCGAATTTGGTGGTTAGTTGGTTGTAAGGGCTTCTGAAAGTGGAGGTGGCTGTCCTTGCTGCAAATAGATTGTTACTGCTTTCATGTTCCGTCATAGCGCCTTAACCAAACTTCTTTGAAACTGCTCTTTTGAAATGGAGTTTATTTGCAACACACAGATAAGACTAGTTCTTGTCCTATAGGATAGGCATGTCTCGTTTCGATCAAATACCAATTTAGCTCATTTGATTGTTCACTTTCTTCCCAGGCTTGACTTACCAACACTGGGCTGTTTCAGAAAATTAGATCTGCATTCAGAGGGTATTTACCACAGTTAAATATATGCTGTGAGTCCTTCCCGAAAGAGAAAAATAGGGGATGACTCCTGAGATGACCCTTTGAGGGCAATAATATTCATCTGGGTGAATTCTGGTATGTTAAAGTGTCACGTGGCATTATATGAGAGTCCCTTTTTACATGTCACAATTAAGGACTGAACCCACGAATGGCGTCCTTAATTGGCAGAAAAATTAAATTTAGAAATTTAGAAACAAAACTCTGTAGTTGATTTTAACTGATGTAGTTGATTTTATTTATTTATTTTTTTTAATGTTTATTTCTTTTGAGAGAGAGACAGACAGAGTGTGAGCAGGGGAGGGGCAGAGAGACAGGGAGACACAGAATCCGAAGCAGGCTCCAGGCTCTGAGCTGTCAGCACAGAGCCTGACGTGGGGCTCGAACCCACAAGCTGTGAGATCATGACCTGAGCCAAAGTCAGATGCTTAACTGACTGAGCCACCCAGGCGCCCCTGATGTAGTTGATTTTAAATGATGCTTAGATTTTTTTTTTAAACTTCTAAGATCTGTGAGTGTATGATAATATGTTGATTTCTTTAAAGTATATTTAAATTTCATGCATATTACACTTTATATAGAAATGTATGCTTTTTATGCTTCCAGTTAGGAATAGAGGATTCAGGTGCTGGGTCTTTTCATAAATTGAGAAAAGTTATTTACTTTCATGCTCAGATATCAGTATAAACACCTGGTTTATTAAAATACTTATTAATAATATTTATTTCAGTAGTGCCTCAGTTTCTCAAGAGATAGGCACTAGAATTGTAAACGTATAATAATCTTTCCACCTCACTTGAGGCAGAACATGGGTGAAATTCAGTATTAAAGATTTTTAAAGTGTATTTGTGGAGAAAGAAAGCTGATAGTATCTTTTCATTTAAAAGACCATCTCCTTGTGTATATTTTATAAAATTCTTTTCTGACCCCTATTTCCAGAAATATCTCAATTAGCAATAATATTGCTAATTTGTAACATTGCTAATCCCACCTCCAAATTCTTAGGGTGTACTTTAACCTCTAATGAGGTACCTCAGTGGAAAGAGAGCACTTGAAGATTTTATTAATCTCTGCCGTGTGGAAACAGAAACACTTGGAAAACAGAGGTAAGTAGTTCTAGGCTCTGCCAGAACAATAGGTCACTGTTGTGATCCTAGGACAGAGGACCTTAAGATGGAACAAAGGTAAATCTGATAGACTCCATTAAATTATTTCTCTCTTGGGGCGCCTGGGTGGGTCAGTCGGTTGAGCGTCCAACTTCAGCTCAGGTCACGATCTTGCAGTCCGTGAGTTCGAGCCCCGTGTCAGGCTCTGTGCTGACAGCTCGGAGCCTGGAGCCTGCTTTGGATTCTGTGTCTCTCCCTCTCTCTGCCCCTCCCCCACTCATGCTCTGTCTCTCAAAAATGAATAAATGTTAACAAATTAAAATATATTTCTCTCAAGTTCACCAAGAATATATGTTATTGTTAACATAGCAGTCAGATATGTATATATTTTACATACATATATTTTCATATATGTATGTGTGTGATTGCTCTGTTTAGGAGAATTCCTCAGTTACACTTTTTTTGTTGTTGTTTTTAAATGATTTAGTCAATCATAACCCAACGAAACATCCGATTCACGTTGCTAAAATAGACGTCGGTCACAATGAAATAGACGAAAATAAGCCTGCTTTTACTATAGGCTAAAATATCCCATGTGGCAGATGAAACCCACAGCAGAATACCAAGGTTCTGTGCCAGGGAGGGATAAACAGCAGCCCCAGGGAGTGGCCGTCTGGGAGAGGGCAGGAGGGGAGGAGCAGGGAGAGAGGGAGCATTGGCAGTGGTGTTTACTATCTTTGTGACATTTGATGTCTTTCAAATAAAGCAAGAGATCTAAAGTTAGCCACCTTTTATGATCCTGTTCTATATGTGCTATTTATCACACAGCTCCTCCTTCCCTTAAACGCAGGGAAAATGTTAGTGAAATTGTCAGTGTTGAACCCGATTGTTAGTGAGATTGTCAGTGCTCCATTTCATAAAATGAGATTTTTTTAACCCAGTAATCACTGAGTTTGTCACTGTACTTAGTCATGGTTACTATATGGCAAATTCTGTTCTCTGTCTCTAAACTTGAAATCAATACATAATATTTAACTGCAGCATATTTTAGGAATTTACAAATTTATTAAGGAAGATTAGTTCATAAATTTTAAAAAGTGAATGTAGTCAGCACCGATTGGAAACCTAATCTGGTACACTCTTTATCATCCAGTTCCTACTTGTGTTCTCTTGAGTCCGTTTAGACTAGTTTCTTCCCATTTATTTATCTATACTCAGTCATTAGTCATAAAGTACTGATTTTGATTATATATATGTATATATATTTACTTTATATAAATATTTACTTGTGCAATCACAGTCATGTTTTATAATACCTTCCTCATTAGCTACCCTGCCTTTAACATTCCTCTTCAACCCAAAAAGGCAAATTGTCTTCCTCAGGGATCTTCTCTCTCTTATCTTTCTCCTACTCAGAAAACCTTATCATGATATCAAGAAAGTCTCTGAACCCGATGGACGAAGGGGTGGGATTCTGGACAAGTGACAGAGAGGAGGCGTTCTAGGCAGAGGGAGGTACATGTGCAGTTTCGGAAGTTGGAATGTGTGAAGCATATTTGAAAAAATATCAGATAATCTACTTGGAGCATGCAGTTCATGAAAGAGAATTTTGGAAGATGAGGCTAACGAAGGCGGTGGAAGCCAGGACATGGAATACTTGGAATCTGAGATTAAAGGATTTAGGTGTTCATCTGGGATCCGCCGCGGATTTGGTGTAGAACACGGTGAGAGAACAGAATGTGTTTGGGGAAGATCTCTCTGGTTGTTGAAGGGGGAAAAGGAAATCGCAGAAATAGAGAAACCAACCCACAGTGGGTTTTTCCTCCTGTTATTTTCACTTCGTGGCTTTCTCTCAAATTTCTTAAATGTTACAGTTCATTAATGTAAGCTTCACAAAGGCAAGAACTGCCATGAAAGTTGGTGTCCTCCCAGCCTAGAACCACGCCTGATACTTGGTGGCACTTGGTGCGGACCGAAAGCTTGTTGAATTGAATGAATGAGGACATCGAGGTGCAGAAAGATCGAGTGACTTTATTGAGTTTACACAGCTGATAGTGACAGATCCGAGACTCCGAATTGCAGCCGACTCCCAAGTGTGGCGTTCTTTTGAGTAGGAGTGCTAAGCTGTCGTACCTGTCTCGTCCTCCAGCAACGTCTTCTTCTGTCCTCCTAGTTGACTCCCATCTTAACTGCTCAGTCACTTTTTCCAACAAAGGATTGCAGACTTCCTCCTTTCTTACATGCTCATTACAGCCTCCCCTGGGCTCTTAAGAGGTTGCTCTCACGGACTGATGCAATTGGTTAAGCTCTCTACTCGATGGCTTTCTTTAGATGGCAAACTCAAGGTCAGAGATTATGTCTTCTGTTTGGGGTTTTGTTTGTTTGCTTGTTTGACTTTTCAACAGCCCTCCTCCCCCAGAACGCATGTACTTGGAACCCCTTTATCTGAACAGAGAAGCCTGTTGACTGACTGCCTGAACTTTAGGTCTGTCTTTTAGTTCGCATTCTTCAGACGTTACAGACATGCGATTAAAATTACTTTTTTCGGGCTGCCAAAGAACCACTTAAATTTGCTTGATATTTTTGTAATAGCTGAAAAAAACAGTGAAATGAAAAATTTGAGGGTTTTCTAACTCTATATGAAAGCCATAGTCTTGTGAAAAAAACCCCAAAAGTCTAGTTTATCATTTTTGTAGTTTAAAAGCAAAAGGAAAGACACAGCGTTATTCTGCCTGAATCTGGGAGACCACCTTGGAATAAGACTTCACATAAAGAGCATTGTTTTTTTGAAACCATTGCAGGTGAGGTGCAGCGGTGACGGTCATTGTGAGGTGACCCAGTATTGTCTGAATGTTACTCACAATATTAGCCCTTACATCTGTTGCCAGCATTTCACTTTACTTGAGATGGATCGTTCAATTGCTGGAATACGTTAGCCCAAGTGTCTCTTACTTGTGTAAGTCTTTTCCTGAAAAAAGTGCTATTCATTAAATGTAACAGAGGCTCTTACTGTGATTAATAAAATATTAAGGAATAAATGTTCCCAAATAGACCAAGAATTTGCCACACTTTTATAAACATTTATAATTGTCAGTAAATCATTAACCTTTAGATTTAGAGATGTTTTTCTCACAGTTGAAAGGGTAAAAGCTAAAAATAATGTGCTCATGAAATAATGAGTTTTGTAAAATATAAAATATTCATCTGTGATTCAGAGGAATCCTGGTATTACTACACTTGCCAGATTTAAAACTTTTTAAGGAAAATTTTACAATAAAGTTAAGCTCGAATTGAGTTGGAAATACTGAAATATGAACCAGGCTTATGCTGAATATGGCAGTAATGTGTAGTTCTCTGCAGTATTGATTTAGAATTTTAGAAGTTATAAAATTGCATGCCATGGAAAGATGATTTCAGAGAAATAATATGTTTTCAGATAGATTCTGTGAGAGAGCCATACTTCTGTTTTTACCTTATAATCTTACTACCTTAGAACCATTAATGTCATTTTATATATAGGTAAGATTAATATATTTGTATCTTTCGCTTGTTGAATTAGAAGCTTTCTGAATATACTCTTCCTCTCCCCAGTGCTCCCTAAATTTACTTCGTCTGTGGTCTCTGAACATCCATTGCCTTATTTTAGAGACAGAATTTCTTCGGTAGTGTTACTGACACTCTTTTAGAGGGTGGGGCAGAGAAAGGGTGTATTGATTAAAAACTCTCAGGGGAGTGAGTAAAATATACATAACCCATTAAAGTTAATTTCTAATAGTTAAGTCTTTCTTAAAGAAAGGGCTTGAACACAGTAAAACAAATGTTTGCAGTGGTTTTATACAAACTGGTAAAATAAAACACTAAAATGTTTTGGGAGCATATAAATAAATGTCTTATGAAAGTATTAGGGAGTTGGAAATCACTGTTCCCAGGTATTTATAGCAATAGTATACTGCTAGAGTATTCACTTTAACTTAAGAAATACTTATTAAGGGGCGCCTGGGTGGCTCAGTCAGTTAAGCGTCTGACTTCCGTTCAGGTCATGATCTCACGGTATGTGAGTTCGAGCCCCGCGTCGGGCTCTGTGCTGACGGCTCAGAGCCTGGAACCTGCTTTGGATTCTGGGTCTCCCTGTCTCTCTGCCCCTGCCCCCCGTGCCCCCACCATGTGCACACACGCGCTGTCTCTCTCTCAAAAATAAATACACTTTAAAAAAGAAATACTTAGTACCAACTCTGTGTTTGGCATTGGTGCTTAATTAATATTAAGATATAAGAAATTCACAAATAAGTATACTGTCTTACAGTATTCTTACAACCCTGTCTTGCTTATAACACTTTAATGCATACCTACGAGTTTCTTGTGGAAGTAAAATGGTTTTGGGTCTTAAATTTTTTTTACTGAGAATGTTTTATTCTGTTTCTCATTGGCCAAAGGTAGGTCCAGATCTCACGTCTGTGTTAAACTTTACTAAACATAGACCAAGCTTCATCATTACTGAAAAGGTTGAAGCCAAACTATAATGCCATTTTGGGTGATAGCACTAGGCTGTTAGGCTGATGGCTAAGTTTAAATATTAGCATCAATCACCAAAGACTGGATGAAAACAGGAAACAAAGCACTGTACCGGCCCAAGAAAGATGTAATGCTTCATTGGTTGGTTTCTTAGGCATTTGAGGAGGTAGAGTTCCCTATGGCTACTTTAACAAATTATTATAAACTGGGTGGCTTAAAACAACAGAAATTGAATCTCTCATAATTCTGGAGGCTGGAAGCGCAAAGTCAAGGTGCCAGCAGGGCCGTGCTTCCCCTGAAGGCTCTAGGGGACGGCCTTCCTTGCCCTTTCCAGCTTCTGGTGGCCCAGGCGTTGTCTGGCCTGTGCCTCACTGAGATCGTCTCCACGTGGCCATCTTCCCTCTGTCCCTCTATGTCCCTTCCTCACCTTGTCCTTTATTCATCCTTCAAGGACACCAGTCATTGGATTTAGAGCCTACCCCAAAGCATATGACTTCATCTTAACTAACTGTAGCCGCCAAGGCCTCATTTCCAAATAAGGTCGCGTTCTGAGGTTCTGGGTGGACATGAATTTTGGAGGCACACTATTCAGCCTACTACAGTGGGAGAGAAAGTAACACAGAAGAAGCAGGTAAAAAATGGTTTTCTTTGCTGGCCTCAGTTTTTTGCTTTCTCATTCCTTAGTGGGTTGAGAGAAGTTAGAACTGGGCACTCATACCTTCGTACTCTTGTTCTTTAAAAGCTATTTTATCTGCCAAAACTGATGTACGTGTCTCTTCTCCTGGATCTCACTACATGGGAAACTCCAGTAGGAGGGCCATAGAATTTTGAGTGTTTGCTATTCAGTCATGGGGCAATTAAAATTTAGCTTTTATGCTTCTTTTTTTACTTTCAGAATTTGAAAAACTAAACAGAAGCAAAAGCTATTGAGGCTGACGAGCTTACAGATATAGCACTCAGAAAATATAAACTTTCTTCTAGTTGTAAATTTAGCTTTATAGAGTACACGGTAATCATTAGTTGTAATAAAATTTTTGTGGGTATGGTCTTATGCCTCTCAATTTCCCTGTATGTTTTAAACTTACTATTTAAAAAATATTTTTAATGATTATTTATTTTTGGGAGAGAGAGAGAGAGAGCATGAGCAGGGGAGAGGCAGAGAGACAGGGAGACACGGAATCTGAAGCAGGCTCCAGGCTCTGAGCTGTCAGCACAGAGCCTGACACGGGGCTGAGACTCACGATCCGTGAGATCATGACCTGAGCCAACGTCGGACGCTTAACCAACTGAGCCACCCAGGCGCCCCTAAACTTACTATATTTTTAATGAAAAAAATAAGTGGTATAACAAATGAACTTCATGATTGCCAACAAAGCTTATTTGTAATTTATTCAAAAAATTACCCTTGGCTTTCGATTTGAGTTGCAAAAGTGAAATACCCATACATACCCGGGAATTGTTTTAAAATATCAACCGTATTTTAATAAGCGCTTGAAGTATTTCTCCGTGAGAATGAATAGATATCTAGGTCAGGAATTTCAGGAGGTTTATCATCATCTTTCAAGACAATAAATGATACACTGAAGTCTAAAGTGTTATATTTCCAAGGAATGATGGATGAGATCCTTTCCTAGGGAACAGCTACTGGTTAATTAGGTGGGAGAGACCCTTTCGGGGTAGTGACTAGGGAGGCTGCAGACCAGGGAAGAGGCCCATCAGTGCTCATACTGTACATGGTTGTCGCTCCACTGGGGGTCAGCCCCGCCAGGGGGAGGGTATATATGTAAAACAGACTACTGGGGAATATGGCTTAAACCCTTCTCTGTGAACGTGTACCTTGTAAATCTTCAGTGGTAGAAAGGTCTATTGTGCCTTTTGGGGGAGGTAAGGGGTGGAGAATAGGAAAAGGTTCTGGATCAAGGACTTTTCTACCAGTCGGATAGCAACGGGTTTATCAGTGGGATTCATCTACGGCGATGTCTCATTTCAGGCCTGAAACAATATCCACTTAGGTTGTTCGATGATCGCTCAGCTTTCTCTTCTACTGCTGGGATATTTTTTCTCCATGAAGCAAATGGGCCTCCCAGCCTCCACTTCCCTGAAGTACATACACGTTTTCCCCAGGTCTGTCTGATGGCCCACAGCTTAATGTCCGCCCAGGTGCTGACTGGGGGAGAGGGATGTGTTTCAAACCCCAGACCTTCCCTGTCTTTCTTGTTTACAATCGTAATTGATTTTATTCAATAATATAAATTTTTAAACACGTGTTCGACAGGTTTTCTAAGACAAGTACATTTTATTATATGAAAATATGCCTGAATCTTATTGCAGAATATTTTTCCGAGGCAGATATTCCAGAAATGGCTGGCCTGGGAGAATCGGGCGGGGGGGCGGGGGGCAGGAGGGGGGGCGGAGAGCGTAGTGCTTCGTCACCTCTGTTGCTCAGTTTACTTCCTCTGTTCCGTTTTCCTTGAAATGAACTTAAGTACACTGCTGTGTAAGGAAGTCAGGAAGACCCAGGTCTTGTCTCTGGTTGTCCCTCATGTTGCACAGGAGAAGGAAGTAGAGGGAACGATCCGACTTACAAAACTTAAATTCCTAATAATGTAAACAATCATTAAATTTATAAAAAAAAAAAAATGTTGGCCAGTTTGAAATGTTTCAAAGCCCAGAGGCAAATGCAACAAATAAAAGGCGTAAAAGTCTTTCATCATCATTTGTTCATTAAATAACCAAGTTTCTCCCACTTTGTTCAAAAACAAGTTACTTTGTTTAGTGTTAGGTCCTTATAGCATTGGGATCCCCCGTATATTTGACAGTGGCCAGTTTTCTGCGTTCCATGGGCCACGCGTCCTGGTTATAAGGACAAGATGGATGTCAGCGATGTGGCTTCTAATCTGTGCTCTGGTGCCCACTGCCTTATTTGGGTTGGATTACAAAAATCCTAAATAATGACTCAAAAGACCTTTTAAAAGGATTGGCTTGGAATAGAAGATCTCAGAGATTCTTTCAGCTCTGAAATTCTTTTATTGTACTTTTATTTAAACTGACACATAATACCCCTCCATTCAAATGTCCATTATCATGGACCAGAACTGTGTTCTTTCCCCACACCTGCATGGAAGTTTTCCTGATAAAGAAACTAACACATGGGTTTTTTTTGCCAATCTACTTTTTTTTAGTTCTGTCGATTTGTTTAGAAATAAGTAACCCAATTTGATACATTAATTTTAATGGATCCCCCTTTAGTACTGTATTAGGCTTGGTAGCCAAAGTTATTTACTTATCTCTCAGGAGCCTTTATGTAAATTGAAAATAAACAAAATCTCGTGTGGGAGGGTGTGTGTAGGGGGTTGTGGGAGACTGTGAGGGGGGGTATGGAAGGTGTGGGTGTTTTATAATTAGTATATTAACACTATCTCTCCTTTGTTTCCAAAAATAATAGTCACTAATTTAATCTGTGTTTTGAGCTACTGGCCAATTACTTTGGGGGAAAAAAACTAATCTCAATATGGATGTTTAAAATAAGTGATTTAAAATAAAGATCCGTAAATCAGTATGGTGAGATGATTTTAGAATTTCTTTTACATAGTTAGCCAGAAGAGTCAGTGAGTGATTTTTTTGAAAGTCTGTGTTTATTTGTACAAATCTCCAATGGAAGCATTGTCTCTAACAGTGTTTATTCTTGAATATTGATAAGCATCTGAGCCTCTGCATAAATGAATTCTTAAAAGTAGACTAAAGAAACAAGCTGAGATTTATATCTCTTGTTTTGTTTAGTGTTAAGCTCTGCTACCATATGCCCCAATTTCATAATTTTACAGTAGTCAAATAAAATTAAAGCGTTAATTGCCACATTTTCAATTCACCTAATTCATATTTCATGTGTTACATTTCAAAAGAGTTACATAACTCTAGGTAACAAAGGACTTATCAAGATCGTGAGAAAATCAAGACCCAGTGAATTTAAGAGATTTGTGGACATACGTACGTAGGTCGTGTAGAAAGGGAACTAAATGCAGTTCTGGATTCTTACCTAGTATCTTTCGCTCGTACCAGTGTTTTATTAAAATAACGGCATCAGCCTTAGAAAAAATAAAATAGTTATATTTCTACCTGCCTAATGTATATATAAAATCCTGCTTTATAACAAATATAAAGGAGTGATTTTAATAATGTTTTTTTTTCCTTCTGTTGTATCAGATATCCCTGGACATTTGGAAGAGTTCCTATAAATTTGAATTTTTTAATTACAAAATATCCAGCTGGGACTGGGCCATTTTTAGAAATGAGTAATAGAATCGTAGAGTTGGAAAGAATCTCAAGTGGCAGTGAATGCTAACTTATCCCTCGGGTAAGGTCATCATTAAAAAGTATGGAAGTTTTTTATATATTATTGGAACTAGTTTCGTGGTGGGGCCCTAAAGTCATTTATCTGGCTATATTGTCCTAAGTGAGTTATTTATTCACTAGTAAGAGTAAGACATAAATGCTGTGTTATAAATCTGATAAGGAAACACTGTATAAGCCAGACAGATAAAGTCAACCCCCAATTTATATAACTCTGTATTTTAAAAGTATATTTGGAACTCAAAAAGTATTTCCTCACAATGGCGTAAGCTTCGCAGGATAACCTGCAAGTTCTCGTGTAACCCAGAGTATAACAGAAGAAGAACAATACTATAACATTAATTTCTCTCAGTTCTGAATGCCAGGAACACAGCCCCTTTGGTTACATATTTGGACTTCAACCCTATCCCTTCTACAGTAGGCTACAGAATAGGATGTATACAGATAATTTCAAAGCGGGGAAAGGAAATGAACAGCAAACCATAATGGCTGCTAAGAGGAGAAGGGGTCCTAGGAAATTGGAAAGATCTGTATTTCATCTTTGCCAGCAGTGAAAATAAAATACGTTGGTAACACCACCATGTTTTGAAGCTTCTGTGAACACCAGGTGAGAGTTTGCCATCGGAGATGTGCTCCAGTGTAGGTCCATTAGGCAGGGGCTCTCAAAACCCTTTGCCTCAAGCGCGGGTCGGTTCTGGGATGTTTTGAAGCCTGCAGGTCCTAAGAGAACTACCCTTAGAGGGAAGGCCCCATAATCCTCCAGGTAAATGGCAACACATTTGTTGCACAGCCCTGAAACTTTTCCATTTGAATAAGACAGTTACAGGGTTTTAAAAGTAAATTAGATTGGGGACAGTATTTTAAGTCGTTCAAATGCAGATTGGTGGTGGTCTTCTGGTATAGAAATCCTCCGGTAACGGAATGTGCCCTACCTGTCAATAAGAGTAAAATTATACTTGCCTTGAAATTTATTGGGATTTCCTTCCCTGACCATTTTCTTGGGGAAATTTTAATGAGCAGTGAAATGACCAAAAGCTGGACAGCCAGGGGGAGGAAAATAATCTAAAACATGCTTAATTATCCTCAGTATAATAAAAACTTGACCGTAATGCAAGTACATTCAGACTATCTAAAAACATTTGAAAGTGGCCTTCCACTGTTAGGAGAGCAGATGTGCCACTGTATACTGTCTTTATCTGATGAGCTTCCTCATATAGATAAAAATAAATATATTGTTAGTTATATTTGTCTATTATAAATTAGGTAGATGACTTCTAAAAGTAAGTACTTAAGAAATAAAAATGAAATGGAGATAATCATAGATGTATAGATCATTTAAGCAATATTCCATATGATGTCACAGTGCACATGACTTATTCTCCTGTTTCCTTAGAACTTATATCCAGAAGTCCACTTTTATTCTAAAACTTCATTAAATAATTATTGTCACCAGACATGATGAAGAGTCAAATTTAATTTTAGTGAAACACGTTTGGCTGGATTTTCCCTATCATTATTGCCAATTAAACTTTCCCTGAAAGTTAAAAGGGTGGTTCATTTTAATTACTAAAGATACCCAGGTGGGGGGGGGGGGCTGGTTTCTTGAGTGGATTCTTTAATTTTAGACATTTCAAAAGACTTTTTGCCTTGTGAGTAAATTATAGAGTAGAGGCCAAGACCTCCATTCTTTCTAGAACCTTGAATTGCTTCTCTTATTCTGCCTAAATATACTTGGAACTACCTTTTTCTTATCCTAAAGTTTTATGTTTCTATTTTCAGGGTTTTTTGTTTTTTTGTTTTTTTGTTTTTTTTTCCTGATTAGACTAGCAGTAGGTCTCTGTTACATGTTTTTTGTTTTTTTTTTTCCAAACCTTACCTCCTTAATTTATAATTGTTTTTCTTTTCCAATTAGCAACCTCTGATCTAATCTAGCTGAACCCCCTTTGGTTGTTTTCCTTGAACATAATTATGGTTACTAATATGCTGATGAGTACAGCTTTGTCCCCCTCCATGTGTGGGTGTTTTTTTAAATCATTAATTTGTGTACATTTTGCAACTGCAGATTTAATTTTTCTGGGTTATTGGAATCAGATAATGTGACTTGGAGAGTGTTAGCTGTTAGAATTCTTTTGAGATTTTCTTTGCATTTTTTATAGTGGGCTTCAAACTTTTGTCTTGTAATCTCACTAAAAGAATTTTGAAAAACCAAATACACTCTCACACATTTTTTAGTTAAAATCTAATGTTTTTTGTCACCAGTAAGAACAGTTGCGTAGGATTAATTTCCAATGTATGACATATATTGACATTTTGTATAAAACTGTTACAACATGGGGCACCTGGGTAGCTCAGCTGGTTAAGTGTCTGACCCTTGATTTCCTCTCAGGTCATGATCTCAGTTTGAGAGTTCAAGTCTCCTGTTGGGCTCTGCACTGACACCAAGGGGCCTGCTTGGGATTCTCTCTTCCCTCTCTCTCTGCCCCTTCTCTGTTCACTCTCTCAAAATATATAAACATTTAAAAAAAAATTAGAACATAATTTTTAAATGTACATTACTAATAATAAATGGTAAAAGTCCTAGTAATTTTATGCTCACCATCCTTTATGTACAAATAAATTAAGAAGCTGACAATTGGATATTTTGCACTATTTTATGTTCTCTCTGAGACTTGTATTTTCATTCCACTTTCCTGAGAGCACTTTATTTTAATGCAGTTTAGTTTTATTAATTATATTTATTATTTATTCTTGAATGTCCTTTATTTGCAGCCATAAGTAAATAAGAAGTGGAAGTAACTTTTTTTTTCCCCCTGTGGCTACAAGATTCTAAGAACTGGGAGCAAAATTTCTGCTTTGAGTTTTTAATACAGTCAGTATGCACCTGATCCAAAACCAGATATGCATATTTAATAAAAAATTATTGGCCATAAAAATAAAATTCTGGGGGCGCCTGGGTGGCTCAGTCGGTTGAGCGTCCGACTTCGGCTCAGGTCACGATCTCGCGGTCCGTGAGTTCAAGCCCCACGTCGGGCTCTGGGCTGATGGCTCGGAGCATGGAGCCTGCTTCCGATTCTGTGTCTCCCTCTCTCTCTGCCCCTCCCCCGTTCATGCTCTGTCTCTCTCTGTCTCAAAAATAAATAAACATTAAAAAAAAATTTAAAAAAATAAAATAAAATTCTGTTGGAAGTGTATCTCTTAATGAAATGGGGTGTTAAGCGTTCGTAATGCTTTGTTTTATCGGGGTACAGTTTAACTGTTGGTTGTTCGTCAGCCTACTGCTCTACAGTGTATATTGGGGCATTGCCACATGGCAACTTTTGAATGGTTTTCTGTCCTTTGAGTGTAGGTAAGAAAGGAAAATTTCTTCTGCAGCTATCCCTTCAGCCAAATCAGTATCAAGGCCTGAAATGGACTCCTTTGGGCTACTCAGGCATGCACACCTCCTAGAAGAGCTTTTCTTACTCCCAGAATTGCAGATACCACAACTTGAAGGCCTCTTACCTAATACTGGATACATCTTTATGAATGATTGTATTTTTTAAAAAGTATATTCTTTATATGTAGGTATCAACATTTGCTCTGTATCTATTAAGGCAAATTCAAATTTATTCATGATTCAGATGACTGAATATAATTCCACCGAGATACTGTTAGCGTTGTAGATGGGCTAAGTCTGCTCTCTGAGGAACTATCCCTGTGTTTCAGGATACCTAGTGGTCTTAACTCTTGTTCATAGACGCTAAACCAACTTTGTAGCCACCCAAACACCTCGCCCTCCCCACACCGCCTTTCCAGTCGTTCCCAGGCCAGTGGGGCTGTCCCTGATTGAGAATCACTGATTGAAATCCCAAGTGTAAGTATTCTTTTTTTTTTCATGTTATTTGAAAGACCTGTTAGATTTTTGAAATCTTTCGTTATTGTTTTGTTTCTGTTTATTGTTTTTATTATTTTTTTTTAAGTTTATTTATTTTGAGAGAGAGGAAGAAGAGAGAGAATGAGCAGGGGAGGGGCAGAGAGAGGGAGAGAGAGGATCCCAAGCAGGCTCCTTACTGTCAGCTTAGAGCCCAATACAGGGCTCAAACTCACAAACTGTGAGATCATGACCTGAGCCGAAACCAAGAGTCAGACGCTTAACTGATTGAGCCTCCCAGGTGCCCCTTGTTTCTGTTTATTTTTCAATGAGTTTCATATTCTTTTGGTTTATTTGCTACATAGAGTTCATGCCTACTATATCCTCATTGCATATTGCAGTTTTAATAGATTCTTTTTATCCAAATTAATGCTTTTTTTTAATATGAGAGATTACTACCTTATCTGATACGGATATTCTATCCCCTGCTTTCTTTTTAATTGCACTTTCCTGGTTTATCTGTGCCTGTAGCTTTAAATTTAACCTTAGTAGCTGCTTCCTAGTGCTGTTGACCCCCATGAGCTGAAGGGGTTGCAAGTGATGTCTCACTTCTCCTAGACCTACCCCCATTTGCACACCTCAGTTCTTCACGGAGGTGACGTGAGCCACATTTCATCAGGATTTCCTCTGTGTAAGTCCTTAATTCTGTTTCTCAGGATGAGCAATGCAAATTCATTGGAAGAATCTTCCTTCTAACTGGTCACAGCTACAGTGAAACTAGCCGAAATTCCTACAGTTCTTGTAAGGTGATGTGCTCTTTCGGTGCTAGGTTATCTCTAGGTGGTGTAGCCTGTGGCCATTTTGGTTGTTATTAAGAGAGGGAGAGGAAGGGCACCCTTTAGATCTGCCTGTGCGTAAGTTACCATCTTACTATGTTGGCAAATTCTGTTCTTTTAAGAACACATCTGTGATTTTCAGTTTAAGTAAATTCAAAATCTGGGACAAAGGGATGGGGAATGGGTATGTCTACTATTTATGTATATTACTTATCTAAAACCGGTCCCCCTTTTTGCTCTGGTTTTATGAAAGTTTAAATATTGAGGAAATTTACTAGGCGGAAGCTTTAGAAAACAAATCCCATTTAGGATGGAGGATATGTTTTTATATGTTTAACATCAGGCTGAAATGCCGTCGTAGCAGAGGAAATTCAGAAAAGTATTTTGCAGGTCTTACAAGATTGATAACTTCAGTGGCTTATATCGTTAGAAACCCTAACATCTCTTCTTACATACATATGCATACTTCTCTATTCTGTTCATAAATTTAACTTATGTAAATGACAAGGAGTAGCAAGCCCACACTTAGGGATTTTGTCTTCACTGACTAATTCATCAGCCGTTTTCCCTTTCTGTAGTCGCAGATGGTTTTAATATCTGTCTCTATCGAACAATCACTCAGATATGTCCATCGCCATCTTTATTGGACAAATAAGAATTCAGTATCTCTCAAGTGACTACGCTAATTGGATTCCAAAAGAGAATTCAAGCTTCGTAGGTACTGTCCTCTTCAAACTCTGTGCTCTGTCTTCCTGTCTCTCTCAGACGTTTGAATATATTGCAGCTTTGTCGAATGCATGGGATGGTCCTCTTTTGTGTAAATTACTTAGACTGATTTCGTGAGGAGCCCCCAAGTGGACCCTCTTTGCTTTCTAAAAAATGGCATTGACCATTCCCAAATAAGCCCTTGATGGTATTACCTGACAACTTCCAAAGTGACCTACACTTGATTAAGTGAAGTCTCCTCTAATGGCTGAAACTCCTCAGAGATTTTTAGTGGGTGTTGAAAACGAATACATTTATCTAAAGAGACTTTAGTCTTTACCAAACCTTTATGTTTTCCCCCTATTTTCAGATTTAGAAAACAGGTTTCTTTTTTCAGTCCCCGTCAGTAAAAACAGATGGTGTGGTTGTGGTTCCTGTGTATGGTTTTAAGTTTAATTGTTTGGCCTTGGTGAGGAGAAAAAACTGGTAAGGAAATAAAGTTTTTAAGACTGACGTATGGATTTCTTTAATGCTGGAAGAATGTTCTTAATAGGAAAAAAATTGTTTTAAGAATTAGAAAATGTTGGGGCGCCTGGGTGGCTCAGTCGGTTAAGCGGCCGACTTTGGTTCAGGTCATGATCTCGCGGTCCGTGAGTTCAAGCCCCGCATCGGACTCTGTGCTGACCGCTCAGAGCCTGGAGCCTGTTTCAGATTCTGTGTCTCCCTCTCTCTGACCCTCCCCCGTTCATGTTCTGTCTCTCTCTGTCTCAAAAATAAATGTTAAAAAAAAATTTAAAAAAAAAAAAAAAAAAAAAAAAAAAGAATTAGAAAATGTTAATTTTTATGGCAAAGAGTGATGTCAAAAGCATAAAATTTGAGGGGCGCCTGGTGGCTCAGTCAGTTAGGCATCTGACTTCGGCTCAGGTCATGATCTCACAGTTCGTGGGTTCGAGCCCCACGTCGGGCTCTGTGCTGACAGCTCAGAGCCTGGAACCTGCTTTGGATTCTCCGTCTCCTTCTCTCTCTGCCCTTCCCCTGCTCGAACTCTGTCTCTTTCTCTCAAAAATAAATAAACATTAAAAAATTATTTTTTAAAAGCATAAAATTTCAGCAGCCCATTGTACTTTATCAAGTTTTAAAAACTACACGGACATGCACCGTTTGTTAAGTGTTTCTTGTGCTGAATTAATACTTCGAATTTACTCTTTTCCTTAAGTCACACCCTGTGTCAACTGCAGAAGTGAACTTTTGGGTCTGACAGTGAAGCTGAACAACACTCCCCAGTATGGAGTGTGTGGCCTTGAAAATCAGAGTTTTTTTTTTTAATGTTTATTTTTGAGAGGGACAGAGCACAAGCGGGGGAGGAGCAGAGAGAGAGGGAGACACAGAATCCTAAGCAGGTTCCAGACTCTGAGCTGTCAGCACAGAGCCCGACTGGGGACTCGGACTCACAAACCATGAGATCATGACCTGAGCCGAAATCAACCAACTGAGCCACCCAGGCACCCCACTGATGTCTATTCTTAAAGTCTAAGCTGTCTCAGAAAGACACAGTTTCTAAAGCCCCATTTCTTTAAATGTCACATTTAGCAGTTTACGTGTTTAATCAGAAAAAGAGTTGGTAGAAAAGATATTAATAAAACATTATGTATCTATCACTTTTTTGTTTCTGATTATGACATACACTGAATGTCAACTCAGTGAAACCTTTGTTTGACATGATAATTTGAGCACTCGTTTTTCTTCATTACTCTTAAAGCCTTTTTAAATTTGATATATGTTGAAACTTAGAAAGTGAACTTAGGGTTGTAATTATTTTGCCAAAATTTGTGTCAAGAAAGAGCAAAATTGTCCCTGATGCCCGTGTCTTGGCTCTTTTAGCCACTCATTGCACGTTTCTTTTCGTAAGTGTTTTTTGGTGTCTGGATTTCTTTGGAAACTGGTTTCTAATATTTCTTCCCAAAGACTAATTGTAACTAATTTAATTGCTATAGAGATGTATTATCCTAATTTTTTAATTCTGGCAAACTTCTTAGAAAACTTGCATCCGAAAAAAAAAATCTGTTTTATTTATTTTTTAAGCCGTCTTGTTCCATTTCTGAACGTGAATTGGAACTCAGTTGGGATGAGTCTGTGTTGAGCTGTTCAGAAAGTTCTCTACGCCAGGGGACACCTGCTGTCCATAGCAGAATGGGAACAAGACAGATATTTCTGTGAACATTTTTTACTTTTCAATATTAACTTTGAGGATTGTGGCATCATTAACATTCTTTTAAAAAGATTTTATTAGTGTCCTTGTCTGCTGTATTTATTGCTAGAACTGCTCAAGGCAGTGCTTTTCAAATGCCCTTTTTCATCCAGAATTTTCCACTTGATGAAAATCTTCAAGCACTTCGCACTTACTTGAGTCTTTGAAATGACTAGAGAGCTGTTTCAGGATTGTGCTTCCTTGTGTGTGGGGAGAGTCCCGTGAGCCTCCTGATGGTTTTTCGTGTTTGGGCCCAGAAGAAAGTGTGAAGATGCTTTTCTTCCACATTTTGACATAATCAGCCTTCAACATTTATTGAAATCCCTGGAGAGAAGGGCCTGGTAGCCATGGTTTGCAGGCACTGTTTACCTTGTGTAAAAACAAATACACAAAAATCGTCAAGCGCTCAGTTCATCTCCCATGATCACGGAGCTCCTGAAGGCGAGGAAGCGGGGAGATAGGGTGCACACACAGCCTGTCCCTCCTGTCCCCTTGTCTCCCTCCTACCGTAACCTTCCTGCCCAGGTCTAGAGGGTTTTATTCTTTCTGTTGGGTTATTTGTCTGTTGCATTCTCCGATTCTCCTCTAAGACAAGCCATGTGAATCAACTACATACATCTCCAAGATGACATGCTTTTTTCGATACCGTGGAGCTGTTTGGCACGTGTTATATCTGAGATCTAGAATATCACAATTCACATAATACTTTATTTCTCGACAGCTATTTTAATGATCGTGTGTTTTATTTGCATCCTAAAAAATACCATTATTTCTCATGGTGGAAAATGAATATCGAAAAAGAGAGCAAAATAATGAATAGACTTAGGCATGTGCTCAGGAAAATACTTGGAGAGGACTAATTTGGTTAAAAAAGGAAGTTAGTGTAAAAGTATATATACTTTTATGTCGTATCAGTTGTAAATTTCCTACATGGGACAACTGTTTTCGTGAAATCTGCTTTGTAAAATGTCGTTCGTGCACAGATTTGAATATTAATTTAGCCTACTTGGTTCTGTGGAATTTAAATACTTTTATTTGTTTAGAATTTAGCATTTTAGAGAGCATGGAAGGTAAGTTTTGTAAGATCACCTCTAAGGTCTAAAAATAGCCAGTCCAGTAAAATTAAAGAATGAGTCAAGTCTTCTAATATCTTGTTGAAAAGATGTACTGATACTTTCATTTTTTGACCCGCTGACTGTATTTTGTGGTTGATGTACAATGTTGTGCCTTTATTAAGGCTGCTCATGTAATTCTTATAATTTGTTTTAGCAAATAAAATTTGAGTTTCGTATACGGAGTCTTCTTTTGTTTAATAATTAATCTCCTGAAGAGAAGTATGACATGTGGCGTAAAAGTTGTTCTGTTTTTCAAGATCTTTTTGTTGCCCCCTCCCCCATCATGAGTGTTCCTCATGACAGGCTTTGATCTTCATACAGTGACTTGACTCTTCGCCACTAGAGGGCAGTAAAAAAATTCATGTTCATAAACATCAGTGTAGCATTAAAAATTTTTTTCTACCATTGTTCAAGACTCTCAACCCTACAAATCTTATTTAGATGTGTCACTGGAAAGGAAATACACAAACCTGAATAAAGTTTACCTCTGTACCGTCATAGATTGCAATTTAAAATCTTCCCTTTTTTGTGAGTGGTGTTAAATTAGTTATGATTCTGGACAAAATGTTATTTAATCATGTAGAATTTCTAGAAATTCGTGATTTAAAATATTCTTTGTTTTATTAATGTTTGGGCTTATGGTAGGAATGGGAAACCTTCGTGGTTGATGGTTGTTGACTAAATCCATTGGATAGGATTGATTGTCATATGCCACATTTTATTTAGTAGCATATTTTACTTGAAGGAATATTTGTCTTATAAAATATTTTCCAAATTTATTGGAAATTGGAGTTAGAAAGTAAAAGGTTCAACACTTACATGTTTTTCAATATTTAATAGTTACCCACATTTTTCAATAACATAATACAGTAAGTGTTCAGGTGAGTTTCTTGGTAGACACAAAAATGTACATTTTTAGCTTGAAAATGTCAAACTCTATAATTTTGACTGTAGCTGCTTTTCAGATTCAGAGGTGGAATTCAGTAATTCAGGAGAATTACTGAAGGATAAAAACGTTAAGATTCAATGATACTACTCCACACATTTATTATTTAGTTAGTCATGTGATGCAATACCAAAGACCACTTTTAGGGATTTTGTATTGTTTTAATTTCCCTTCTTATTTGTTTTATTTTTATGTATTTAAATTCATTAGTTTGAAAGTTATAAATATATTTATCATAGTCAGCCCATCATCCCCAGAACACTACCGCCTAAACTCAGGCTTATGAATACTTAATTACTAAATTTGAAAGTGTTAGCGTCTTGTTAAAAAAAAACAAAGCTTATGATATCGAATGTGCAATTTTGAAGAAATGAGGAATGCCATTTGTTTTTATTAAGCTGGGATTTGGAAGTTTGAAGAAAGCATTGAGGGAGGCATTTCTTTAGAAATTGAGGTAATAACCCTCATTTGTAGTGTTGAAAATATTATTTTTACCATACTCTCATTCTTTGTAAATAAACACAGGAGTCCATGCTTGAAAGGAATAGGTTTATTTTATGTGTCTACTGATAAATTGCTTTTTGTCATTTTCCATTCTATGGAGAATTCTACCTAACTACAAAATTAAGAAGTAAACATTTTTGATCTCTAAATGGGGTATCATTTTCTTCTGATGGAAATATCAATATATTGAATTAGGATTTCCAGTACATAAGGAACTGTCTTATGATGTTGATATTAATTCTTTGAAGATATATAAATGGATAGAATTATAAAAAAGCTTTTCCCCTGACTTTTGCCTGCCCATTTAGAAAATAGATATAAAGAGAGAAGATAAAAGCAAGGTACAGTGATGTTTTTAATGGAATGTACTTTGCATTCTGTTTCGGATATGATTGATAGCAACACAAAGTATTTCAATATATTTTCAAAAATACCATCAGCAGTTATTCTGTTTTGAGAATATTCTCGGTATTACTGCAGAATTTTTAAGCTGGTTTTCAAACCATCACATTTTTATTCTAAGCTGTGAGGAAGAGTCCCTTATTTTCGTCATGCTGAGCTTCTTTGTGACATTGGGACTAGAAGTAAAACAAAAACCAACGATAATTTAACACATAAAATCTTAGGTGGAGTGCAGAATTTAATACTAACGTGACAGCACATCACAGATTTTACTCTCTTGGTGTCTCAGAGTAAAGCCGTTCACAACGGAAGCCAGAAGAAGCTGTTGTTAGAGTTAATTGTTTGCCAGAATTTCCTGGAAATATAAGCAGGCCTGTGTCCTAATGGTATTCTTCAAAATCACCATTTCCTTTCTGCCAAAGTGGGAAAAGAGCATATATATGTGTATATGTATATATATATATATATATACATATACACATATATACACACACACGTATATGTATATATATAAAGGCTGCATTAGTAAAGATGAAAACTTAAAAACTTTGGTTCTAATTGTATTTGGGAATTTGTATCTTTGAAAACACGTTAGCAAACCACAGTGAACAATTACTTGTGTCATTTTCCTCTCTTACATTTTTGAAAGATCTTTTATTTCTTTCACAGTTTTTGAAAAATCAAACACTTAAATATTTGGCAGGATTTTCTTAGGCTTTTTATTTTAAGGAACTCTGGATTTGTGTGGTGGATTTCTAAATGCAAAATGAATTCTTACACAGTGACTCAAGTATGGTTTTAGTATGTCACATCTCAGTTGACTTCTTTTTAGGCAGTTATTTCAGAGAGAAGAGACTTGGGTATTCAGGGCGTGATTTTGAGCTGTATGCTGTCATGTTACTGATTTTGAAGGCAAGAAATAGTTTTCTTTCTATTAAATATTAGTCTTTTTGAAGAGTTGTTTTGTTTTAATATAATCACCATTAAGAATTCTCTACTTCTTGGGGCTTTGAGTTGAAAAATTTCGTTTTGTCAAAGGGAATAATTGAGTATTTATAAACAGACTCTGGAAAATAATTCAAAGGGAGTCTAAGGTTTACTAAACCCAGATTTAAATGTAGTTTAAAATAGACTTTAAAAAAAAGCCTCAAACAGAGGCTAAGACTTTCTAAATTAAGTTTTAAATGTGAAAATAAACAAGGAGACAAAAGAAAATCCTGATACGAACCTAAAATTTAAATAGTTTTCCTTTATCTTGTACTTTTTAACAATAAGTAAGTCATTTAAGTATCTCTTCTCCTTTACCTTGACTTTTCTTAAATTCTTTTATAGTAAGTATTGCTCAGATTTGTTTTTCATAGTCTTTAAACAAATGTTTGTGCTAAAGATTCATTATATGGGGTAAATCTTCAACTTTGTGCTTATGTTGAGTATTTTTTAAAAGATAGTTTATTCTATTTTAGAGTATAATTTACTTTTTACAATAATTCAGTGATTTTTTAAAAATTTTATATCAAAACTTAAGAAGTGATATTTGCTTTGTTTTTTATTCTCTTCCCTCCCTGGTTACTTTGATGAGAGGAAGACACAATACAGCAAACAAGTAAATTTGTCTTGCATAGTTCATAACATTTTAGTAAATGAAGATAGTGTATCTTAATAAAATACTTTTAAAGTGCAATGTAAATTAACTTTATACTTCAGTGTTTCTTAACCTACAAACAAAAGCCATCAATTATAAACTGAATTTTATTAAATATTACACTTGAATTAGCAAGAAAGTATCTATAGCTTATCAAAAATAATATAAATTTATTCTTATGGACATACCAAACTAGAATCACTCATTGAAAACTAGGTTTGAGAGGATAATTATTGTTTTACCACAAATACACATTTTTTGTTACAATAATGCATTTGAATTTATGATGTCTTTCAGAATAATGACAAAGTAAACTCATGTTTTATTCGTCAGTATCATCATGTCTGAATCCATACTGTAGATTTATTACATAGTCTTATGAACATAATGATAGATTGATTTTATTTTTTCTCAGTAACGTGGAGGGAATGGAATGTGAAGATACCACCATTGTGATTAAAGAAAAAATTGAGTCTAACCTTCCAATTATTATTGTTGAAATAGTAATAGGATTAAATTTTGGCATTGCAGAACAGAATCTTCACTGCATTTTAGGTTAGGATAAGAGAAAATCGTCTTTGTTTCTTAACTTTTTGCAATTTTAGCATGATTTTCATTGCTAACCTGTGAAAGTACCTGCATATAGGCCATTACCTTGTACGTGGTGGGGTAGCATGGCCTCTGAGAGACTGGCATTACTTGAGAGGTATACATTCCTGTCCGTTCCTTCCAGAAACCCTAAGAAGATCATCCACAGGACTATGATCTATTTTTATGGTCTTTTCCCCTAGGAGGCCTTCTTTGTAACTTATTACAATGTACTTAAAAGAGGTCATCATATTAAAATAAAAAGGATCCAGGGAAGCAAATACTTGTGCAGATCTTCAGCATATGAATCACATTAGGATTTTAGATTCATTTCTAAATTCAACATTTTCACATTTGTTTTGGCTTTGTACACATCATATACTTCACGAATATTGAAACTAAGCATATTCATTGAAACTAAGAATATCACCGAAACTCTTAGGTTATTTTAGGGACACATAGAGGGAAAAGAAGGCACTTGTTTGTTTTCTTTATGAATGAGTACATCACCATAATTTCATATTCAAGCTTTGAAGGCAGGACTCCTTAGTACATATATATATATATATACGTATATATATATATATGTATATATATATACGTATATATATATATGTATTCCCTAAACACAGAGTTGTTTATTTGTATCTAGTGCTACATTTTTAAGTGTGGCGGTCTCCATGCAGCATTAGCAATATGTCTTTGCAGTAGGAGGAGTAGATGATGGGAATAAATAATACACGTGGACTGTAGAGGATGTGTATGCGGGTCACAGTTGAAAATTTCCAGGGCCCTTATTTAATACCAGCACTTTATGCCATATTGAAGGGCAATTGCAGAGCAGCTGCCTCGTGTTAGTTTATGGCTGAATACGTAGTGAAATGAGCCTCCGTGATCCAGCAACTCAGTTTCTTTGATCTGAGGGCCATGTAGACCCAGGTGTCATAGAGGTGAGCAGACCATTGCCTGTAGAAAATAGAGCTGGAACTCCCCATCACAAAAGGAGCAGTGTATCCACGTGCTGTTCCCAGTCACATCCTGTGTATCTCGACAGCGAGTTATACCTGGAAACATGTAGCAATATGAGAAGGTTGTCATCATCTCCATTAATATGCCGGTTAAGAACTTCACGCCATCAGGAGCCATGTTTGTCTTATTCACAGTCTACCTTCTAGCAGCACAATACCTGACATATGGTAGAAAATAAATGATGATAATATGAAATATCATGTGCCAGGTACTATTCTAAGTACTTGATGCCGATTCGTGTATTTAGTGTTTATATCAACCCTGTAAAGCATGTATTATTTTCATCATCTGTTTTACAGGAAACTGAGGCACAAAGAGATGAAGGTCACACAGGTGGGGGGTTTTGGAGTTGGAACTTGGACCCAGGCAGAATGGTTTAAGGATTTATGCTTATAATCATTACCCTGCTGCTTCTCATATGGATGGAGTGAACCCTTTTCACAGAAGCTTACCTTCATTTACCTGTGTTCCCGTCCATAAGTGATAAAACAGTGATAATATTTTTTTACCACATGGTAATTTTTCATGCATAGAGAGAGGAAGTTGTTAGCTGATGAAAAGTGCCCTTTGAATAGGATTCATAGTAATCTGATTGTGTACCTCCATAGGAGAATGTGTGTTACAATTTTATAGATCATGAAGATGTGGGGAATATCAGATTTTTAAAGGAAATAATAATGATAGAATCTGTCCTGTGTTATTTCTGGGTTTGGTAGCCATTGAAAAATGTGTTAAAATTTTTGCCAGTTGTTCCTTATTTGAGTTACAGATAATTGTGTGCTTTACTGTTAATCCCAACAACTACTACAATTTGTATTATCTTTACATTATTTATTTTAAAGCTTGTTAGTGAAAATTAACTTTTTATTCAGTACAGTTGATAACAATGCAATTATTATTATTAAATATGTAATGATAAATTAAGAGTTCTCTACCATAAGTCCTCTCTCTTTTAAGCCATAAGTTAGAAGTTTTATGTTTCATTTTAACTAAGAAAGTGAAGTGCTACCTTTAAGTACTTGCTTTTTCAGTTTTTTATATTAATAATTCAAATATGTTTTTCATAGTTTCTTATATTAATAATTCAGATACTTTTGCAAGAACATATTTTACATGTGCTCTAAATAAAGGTATAATTATGTTTCTTTCAGACTCAGAGAAAGTTTTGATACAGTATGTAAATCAGTATTTTTGGGTAAGGGATAGGCAAACGGCTTTGACAACATTGGCCACATTTATATTTTTAGGAGGAACATAATAACTGTATATAACAAATTCCCTTAGTTACAAATGTTTCACTGACACTGCTGATACTGAACTTGTAAGAGGAATTTCTTAAGGCTTCATTTGTATCTTAAGCAGCGTTAAGTGATTAATTTTTAAAATGAGAGTGATCAAGGTCCCTTCGCCTAATGGCAACTTTATGGAAGCGGACATTTCAGATGATTTCACAAATTATTTCCCTTTGTGACCCCCAACCAACCAAAACGTATCATGTCTAAATCGAGCAGATCTATCCAATACCATAAGCAGTCACACCCAATTTCAGCCCTGACGAGGCAATCAGGAAAGTTGAATCAAGGTAACTATACATAAATGTTTCACTAGAACCTCACTAAAATTTTCAATGTGTCATAGTTGACTCTAGAGATAAAGAGTGAAGGCCAAAAAGTGACATGTAATTTGATGTGACTTACCTTTTCGGTTTTTTGAAAGGAAATGTACCAAACGGTGCTTTGGTATATTAAGTATTTGCCGAGTAACTGCTGTGTTAGGCACTGCGTGAGCCACTGGGATATGATGCCAAGGATCCGTTCTTAAATATGGTCCAGTCAACAGGAAATTGGGGGGTGGCACGACTTATGACGGCAGTGGTAAGTATGGGATTCGGGGGGACCACAGGAGGTGGGCACCTAACCTGTCCTGGGGGGATCCCGCACAGATCTGCCGCAGAAAATCACATGGAAGCTGAGACCCAAGCAGTGACGAGAAGTTAGGCCAGCGGGGATGCATGTGTCGCGTTGGGTTTCCGGAAGGGCACGGCATGTGCACCCTGGACGGGGGCGTGGAGAACTGCTTGTGGCTCAGGATGGACAGGGGGATGGGTGAAGGCAGAGTGGCAGAGATGAGGCTGGAGACTAAGGCTCTTGTAGCCAATCTGCTATGCTTAGACTTTACCTGGAGGCTGATGGAAAGCTGTGGAGAGATCTTCAAGTGGCCATTTTTAATAAACCGTAAAAGCAAATTTAAGGAAAAAATAGCGTACCGTGTTGCATCTCATTCTTTTCTTCCTTTTTTTTTTTTTTTTCAGTGCTTATTTTTGAGATAGACCGTGTATGAGCAGGGGAGAGGCAGAGAGAGAGGGAGACACAGAATCCGAAGCAGGTTCCAGGCTCTGAGCTGTCACCACAGAGCCTGATGTGGGGCTCGAACCCATGAGCTGTGAGATCATGACCGGAGCCGAAGTCGGACACCCAACCGACCCAGGCGCCCCTCATTCTTTTCTTTTTAATGTTTGTTTATTTTGAGAGAGAGAGAGAGAGAGAGAGCGAGTGAGCATGCACACGTGCATGAGCGGGGGAGGGGCAGAGAGAGCGAGAGAGAGGGAGAAAGAGAATCGACCCCACACACGTTCCACGCTGTCAGTGCAGACCCCGATGCGGGGCTCAACCTCTCCAACTGTGAGATCATGACCTGAGCCAAAATCAGGAGTCAGACACAACCGATGGAACCACCCAGGCGTCCCATGTTGCATTCCATTCTTAGGACTTAGTTTTAAAAAAAAGAAGGTTTATTTTTTGTGGGACATCCCTATGAGAAATCCTATCTGCTGTGATAAATGAGCCCCAGAACCACAGGTCGCTCTACTCCGGGCTGGGCCGCTACATCCCCGAGATACCTCCATTCAGGAAGGGGCAGCGTGAAGGTTTCGGTTCACAGCTACCAATCCCTGATGCAACATGGGACCTAAAGTAGTTAATGTAATTCTCGGACAGTGAACAGCTATGCTGAAAAAGAACAGGCCGATCAGAGTAAATCAATAAAAATCTTGGTAATAAAAATGTGGAGATCAGGATCACGAGAGCCACTGAAAAAACACAGGAGTGAAAGATCTCCCTCCCAAACGCTGCACTTTTCTTTCAGAAGGGCCCAGAGACTTTCCGCCTGCGTCGTGTTTTCCCTTTTCAGCCAAGTGCATCAGGGTGGTCCAGGGGAGTTCTAGGCTCCTCTCTTTGTAAAGGGCTACCCTTCGGGCAGATGGCCCTCGATGAATACTGCCCTGTCCTCAAACATGGTGAAGTTTCTCAAATGGTTTCATGACAAATCTAGTCCCTTGAGGTCTTCCAGATGTTGTTAGTTACCTAACCTAGGAAGAGATCCAGTTCCAGGCAAAAACAGAACAGAAAGCTCTATTCCATGACCAGGCACGTGCCCTCTGTCGTCGTCTTCTCTTCCTCTGTGTAATGTATTGGGTAACACACCTCACCTCCGTCATAACTTCGTTCCGAACGTCAGCAATGTTAAAGGAAATCCCCAGTGGACGTTCCCTTCAACCTTCTGATTCCTGCACCCGATTTCTAGGAGCTTAAGAACCACTGGGGTATGCAATATGATCTAGAAGAGAAATAGCCCTTTGTATGGCTGATGCAAACCAGTGTCAAAATCTAATTCTGTATCTACACCAGAATGTCTGTATTGCAAGTCCCCTGATAAAATGTAAAGCGCTCTACATTATAAGTGATGGTTATTATTGTTATCATTTTATGTTTTTCTCTTGATCTTTTTTTACTCTGAATTACCATAGATAATGGATTAATTGTATTTATCATGTATCAAAGCTACACAGTTTAAACACCACAGTTTTTGAGAAAGAATAATGTAGAAAGTAATTTCATTTTCCTAATACAAAATAATGTCATTAGGTGTGGGCAAATAAATAAGAGAGATTCTGATTTTATTATTTGGACTCTTAGTATACTCATTAAATATACCGCTGGAAACACATTTGATTAGCCAGTGCAGTTTAATAAGTACCCCTTTTATGCTAGGCATGCTGACCAGACCTGCATGTTTTACAAAATGTAAAATAAGATCTCTCCTTTCCCTCGAAGAGGCAAAAATGTACTCAAATAGTAAAACCTCGAGATGTTTCTTTCCAGTGAGACCTAAATGAGATTCAGGGGATTTATTCAAACATTTAGTCTCAGGTTCTGAAAGCTACATATGGTCGGTGTTCCATAAGTATTTATTCAATGCAGTGATGTAATTTATGGTAAAGTAAACAAAACCTCTAAATTGTTGAGCAAAGTAGAACAGGACTTCTAGAATATAGTAGATTAAAATAGGAAGTTAGATACAGCAGTAATGAGTTTTAAGCTAGGCTTCACAGGGAGGGGAGGCCTAGATTTCTACAGATGACAAGAACTTGAGTGTGTTTTCTATGAGATGGCAAAAAAAAAAAAAAAAAAAAAGAATTGCTTCCGGTTGATGACACATGATTGGAAGCACAGGCAGATCACTTTGGGAGACAACACGGGACAAATCCAAAGGAATGGGGTTTACCACTGAAAGAGGCCATCGTCGAAAGAGTTTGTTTTGGGAGACCGGGGTCAGGTGGACACAAGAGCAGTCTAGGCTTGAAATCATCAGAGCAGTGGGTGTCAAACCAAAAGAGGATTCTAGAGAAAATACCAACAGGAGAAAACAAAGGGGCATGGCCGAGCCACACATGGAAACACATGGAAATGTGTTTCATTTCCATGATGAAAAGGTTTTTTGTTCTTTTTAGATGGTGTCACTGAAGAGGACGGAGTGACTGCCTGTAGCAAGAAATAGCTTCAATTTTATGAATTGGTTAAGTTATCTAAATCTAAGCAGAATTTATCGTGTGTACAAACAGAGTTATTAGATACAATGCCAGAGATCGTGGCCAAGCATGGGGGTGTCCCTTATTATGCTTTGCATAGGAAGTCCTATGAGGAGTCAAACCAAGAAAATAGATATAGGAAGAAAATCGTGAATTCAAGGAGAAGTGAGTAGCTGGCAGTTAAGGACCAGCAGGAAGAGATGTCAGAGGAGAGAGGATTCGGGGAACATTGCGATATTGTAGGGTACCAGGATAAGAACTATTTTGGGAGGAAGGTTCACATTTTAATTGAGGGATCAATCATGGAGACTATATAAAGAAAGCCATGTATTATGTAATATAATGCATGTGAAACCAGAAATTATTGAATTATTGATTATGTGGAACTTCTGGAAGGGTATGCCCGCCGAGGAGTGGGAGGGTCCAGAGGGGTAGCAAGAAACGAAGAGTTGAAGGAACTGGGCTTAACAATACATTACAACTGCTAAAAAAAAAAAAAAAAAAAAAAAAAAAGAAGATTCATTTCATTTTCACTTTTAAATGACTCTAATTACATAAATATTCCTCAATGGTTAAAAGATCGTTTTGAACTCTCTTCATTTTAAGTGAATTGATTACTTTTTGGAAAGTGATTACATCCTCTAGAAAGCATCCATGCTTTCTCAGATAGAACATGAACATAATATGCTTGGACTTCTTAACATTTGTTGTTCTGTGCAGTGGAAAGAGTTTCATCTTTTTTTATTTATTTTTTATTTTTATTTTTATTTTTTTATTTTTTTATTTTTTTTTCAACGTTTTTTATTTATTTTTGGGACAGAGAGGGACAGAGCGTGAACGGGGGAGGGGCAGAGAGAGAGGGAGACACAGAATCGGAAGCAGGCTCCAGGCTCCGAGCCATCAGCCCAGAGCCTGACGCGGGGCTCGAACTCAGAGACCACGAGATCGTGACCTGGCTGAAGTCGGACGCTTAACCGACTGCGCCACCCAGGCGCCCCAAGAGTTTCATCTTTAATGTAAACGGCAGACTCCAAATTTTACTTTGAAAGAGTAAAACTAATGAAAGGGTACTGCCTGTTAAAATGTGCTGCAGTAAACCAAGGAGAAACATATCCTTGCAAAATAATTTTTTAAAGTGTACTTAATTTAGAGAGAGAGTGTGCATGAGTGGGGAGGAGCAGAGAGAGAGAGAGAGAGAGAGAGACAGAGAGAATCCCAAGCAGGCTCTGCGCTGTCAGCACAGAGCCCGATGTGGGGCTTGAACTCACAGACTGTGAGATCATGACCTGAGCCGAAACTAAGAGTCAGATGCTTAACTGACTGAGCCGCCCAGGCACCCCCTCCTTGCAAAATAATTTAATTCATTCTCTAATGTTTTGTGTGTGCATGATCTCCAAAGCTATATTTTCATAATTATATTCACCAGATAAATATTACTATGACTTGAAGTGCTGCGGAGTATAAATTTCCAAACCAGTACTGTGTCTTTCTGTAACTGGGAACTTTCTATAACTGGGAATAACCTTTGGTTATTTTAGTAGTAAATTACGCATTCAGGGTTTGTGTGCATTCGAGGGGTGGGGAAGAACATGCCAGGTCACATAGTAGGCTTGTATAAAATATTTAGACTTTAATAGAAAGAAAAACCAAACTTTATTGAGTTAAGCATGAGTGAGAACACCCTGCTGTTGGAATGATTGATGGTTTTCTCGTCACATGTAACAGACTAACATAATTTCACAAAACCTTTGCTTACCACTTAGAAATTATCCAAAATTTTTGCAGTAAAGATAGCAGCATATGCTCCCTGAGCAAAACATTGCCTCATTCTTTACCTCTTCCCCCCACCCCCCTTCCTTTCTTCTTTTTGATTTTGGAGGGTTTTTTAAATGATTTTGTGTCTTTCTATAAGAATACAATGTGATACGTGTTTTTAGTCATTCAATATTTTATAGGAAGGAAACTATACATAATGGAAAATGCATTAGAATAGAAGTTGGAAACTAGAATGATTGGCCCCTTCCTTTCTCTTTTCTTCCTCCTTCATCACACAAATATTTATTTTCAGCACTGCTATGTGTGAAATACAATGCCAAGAGTGGTGAGAGATAGTGAGAAAATTTCATTACTTCATTTATTCAACATATAGTCTCCTGAGTGCTTGCTCTGTGCTAGTCGTTGGTAATTTATCATTGAACAAGACAGGGTAAGTTCCTGCCGTAATGGAAACTTCTATTCCAGGTCTGCAATCAGATAATAAAGTAATTATGTAAGGAGGACTAAACCACGGTAACAGAGGGGCAGGGGGGCAGTGATGGGACAGAACAAGTGATAGAGAGTACCTGGAGGGTGACATCTGTGGATAGAGTGGTCAGGAAATGCCTCCGTGAGGATACGAAGTCCCGACAAATGAGAATGGACCAGCCGAGCAAAGATCTGGGAGAAGGGTATTCAGAGCAGAAGGCAGCAGCCTGTGGAAAAGCCTGGATGTAGGAAGACCCTTGTGCTGATAAAGATCAGAACAGAGGCCAGTGTGGCTGCAGAGAATGGTGTGGGGGCAGGTGGGCGAGGTAGGAAGGAGATCAATCATGGGGGCTCTTGAAAGCTTTGGTAAGTGGGTTTGGGTTTAAACCGGGGCTAATGTGGTCTGATACATCTTTTTTTTTTAATTTTTTTTTTTTAACATTTATTTTTGAGACAGAGACAAAGCATGAACGGGGGAGGGTCAGAGAGAGAGGGAGACACAGAATCTGAAACAGGCTCCAGGCTCTGAGCCCAGAGCCCAGAGCCCAGAGCCTGACTCGGGGCTCGAACTCACGGACCATGAGATCGTGACCTGAGCTGAAGTCGGACGCTTAACCGACTGAGCCACCCAGGCTCCCCGATACATCTTTTTAAGAAGTACCTCACTCTGACCGATGGGTGCAGATTGAATAGGTGTTGCCTTAACAGAAGTTACCTTAGGTAAGGAAACTCAAAACACGTCTGTAATATAATACAAAGGAGGAAATGACAAATTGTGTGCGGTAAAGACCAAATTCCGTTTGAGAGAGTGTAAGGCTTAGCTGGGAAGATCAGAAAGGACTAGTGGAGAGGTGTTTCAAGGTGTGAACGATTTAGACATCGAAAGAAAAGGGTGGGGGGAGAGTATTCCAAAAATGAGATGAAGCACCTCGAAGAGCCATTCAGGGATCTAGTGGGTAGTTCAGTCTGGTTTGAACTTAGTGGAAGGTACGTTTGGGACCAGACCAAGGAAGACCTTGAGCTCCAGATTAAGAATGTGAACTTTGCTCTAAGTGGCAGGATGCCAGTGAAGAGGTGGATTGGGAAGCAGTGTGTCACCGACAGTAATTTGGAATCTGTGCATAAAATACACTGTGGAGGTCTCCACTTAACTTTGCCACTAACTAGCTGTGCAGCCTGGGGCTGAGTTTATCTAGTCTTGTCTTTACCATCTGTGAAATGAGGTTAAACGAGGTTCTCTCTACGGCCCCTGTTATTTTTAAAATACTGGGACTTTCAATATGGCAAATGTTTTTAAAGTACTGGGTGTTGAAAGTTATTCATCATTTTTACAGGAACACTGATTCAAAGGAATACATGCACCCCTATGTTTACAGCAGCATTCTTTACAATAGCCAACAGATGGAGGCCAACCATTGATAAATGGATAAAGATGTGGTGTAGATACACAATGGAGTACTATTCAGCCGTGATAATGAAATCTTGCCATTTGCAACAACACGGATGGAGCCAGAGTATTATGCTAAGCAAAACAAGTCAGAGAAACAGAAGTACCATATGATTTCACTCATATGTGGAATTAAGAAACAAAACTATGCAAAGGGGAAGAAGGAGAGAGAGAGAGAGAGAGAGAGAGAGACATAAAGAAAGAAACAGACTCTTCACTGCAGAGAACAACCTGATGGTTACCAGAGGGGAGGAGTGGGGGGCCTGGGGGAAATAGGTGATGGGGATTAAGGAGGGCACTTGAGGTGAGCACCGGGTGATGTCTGGTAGTGTTGAATTATCATATTGTACCCTTGAAACTAATGTGACACTGTATATTTAACTGATGGGAATCAAACTAAAAAAATGAAAAGAAATTCATTAATTCATCATTTTAATAGGTTAGTTTACGTGGAAAGACTGCAGACAGCATTATTAGATGAGATCGTGGTGGGTCCTGTTTATTGCCCTTTCCCCAGCTTTGTGTGACCTTACATTTGTTGGTCTACTTTTCTTTTTTTTTTTTTTAATTTTTTTTTCAACGTTTTTTATTTATTTTTGGGACAGAGAGAGACAGAGCATGAACGGGGGAGGGGCAGAGAGAGAGGGAGACACAGAATCGGAAACAGGCTCCAGGCTCCGAGCCATCAGCCCAGAGCCCGACGCGGGGCTCGAACTCACGGACCGCGAGATCGTGACCTGAGCTGAAGTCGGACGCTTTAACCGACTGCGCCACCCAGGCGCCCCTGTTGGTCTACTTTTCAAACAGCAAATCTGAAGTGCTAGCCGGGCAGCAATTCCAGATACATTTTCCCCGTGCAAAATAGAAAATATCGAACATAATAATTTTTCTCTACAATAGCGTTTGTTTTCCCGTTCACATTACCTGAAAGAGGGGTACATAAGACGTTAGTTAACCCAGGCACTCATGTCAGAGCCTATCATTCTGGCGTTGTTTGGGTTTACTGTTGTTCCTCCCACCGTTATTTGCACGCCGCTCACCGTGGCCCTCTCCCCCCCACCCCCCCGTGGCCCTCTCCCTACTCGGAAATGGGTAGACCGTTCTCCTACCTCCGTCCTCGTACAACAGACCAGCAAGAAGCTTCCATCTCACCCAGGTAACAATCCTTTAATTCTCTGTTCCTCTAGAAAATGCTCACCACCAGACGGACAGTACAGCATTATAAATTATTAATATCTGACTCTATCCTTATTATATTGTTCTATGAAATACTTAGCCTTTTGAATAATTATAAATATTCAACTATCTCATTAATACGTGCACGTGTTGGCCAAAGAGCTAATGTAGATTTATTTGCATCATGATTAAATAACCATGATAGCCAGCAAACGTTGCCAGGAGTTACTTAAGTTACTCTGCGGTTAATTTCTGTACCTTTAGTCACATAAGGTACTCTGCATCGTCTTTAAAATGCTGTCCTTTTCTTTTTTGCATTGGCGAGAGAGAGAGTTCTGGATAACGGCATCCCTACTGCTCTCCTCTACTGGGCCTTGCGAGGCGAGCGCTCCCCAAATAGTAAGTCCCGTCCTACTCAGTGGTGTATAAAGACATCAGATGTTAGGGGGAAACACTGGTATACCTTAAGTGGTTATTATTTTTGATTTTGTGGAATGGTCAGTGGGATGGGTTGTGCTTGGAGGATGGTGGGAGGTTAAATTTCTCTGTTACTTCTTGTAATCATCCCCCCCAAAAACACATTTGTAATGACTTTGGGAGTGATGGCATTTCTGACGTTCGTAGGCGTATGTAGTACAAAATGAAAGAATCCTTGGTGGTGCCGGGGGAATCTTAGCCATCACGGTGAGCTTGAATGTGGACCACCAACACTCAAATCGATGCTGGGCTACAGACCTACAAACGGTTTGCTGAACCTTTTCTACCCACTTCACGTTCGGCTTATGCCTACTTGGGCTTTTCTCATGTTTCCTCTTAACTTGCCAGTATAGTGCACATAAGAGATACGGGAACAACTTGAAGAGAAAAGATAAAGACTGTAACACATGTAGGGGATGGGGTAGTTCACATCTACTGCTTGAAAACACTCTCGCGATTCAAACAGAACTTTAAAGTTAGTTGATCTCAGGGGCGAGGCTAGTAAGCCCGCTCTTGGTCTTTAAGTAGGTTTTGCAAAAAAAAAAAAAAAAAAAGATTTATAATGAGGTTTTTCTTTGAATGCAATGTGGCTGGTGCATTTTCTAGTTAACAAAGTAAACTTTAAAGCAAAACGCTAGTTTCAAAGATGATGACAGGACTAATCTCTTTATGTAAACCTCGGGAGATACTTGTTTATCATAGTTAAGTTTGGGACACAAAGAGTGTTCATCCCATGAGTAATGAATGTCACTACATGTATGTCCCAAATATTTTTAAACAACTCTATCTGCTTAACTTCATTACATTAAAATTTTCAATAAAATGTATATGTATACATCTGTATTCCATATATATTTTTTTCCATATATATGAAAAAGTTGTTACAGCTTACAATCAAACTTATTAGCCGTAAGCATTTAATGGCCTGATATTTTCTTGTACCATTTTGATTATGTTTCATATCCTGGTACATGCCTCTAATCTGATCTCAGATCCTTTAGTTTTTTTTAATTAACTCCTACAACATATTACTCTGTTAATTTTTGGTGTGTATTCATATTTATAGCTTCATCAGTGCATTTTGTTCATGTTAAAGTGGTAGTGTTTTCAAACTGTTCAAGGATTCCGTTGCAAGTTGTGAAACATGTTAGTAAAAATGGCGTTTCGTTTTTTTCCCTATTCTTTTCTTTTAGAGGTGAATTATATTCAGTTGATTATAAGAAGTCTCAGGGGAGTGCTTTTTGGTAGCTTTAAATTGTTTCCCATAGATTTTAATGTGGGGACACCTACAGAATCCACTTTGGACACGGGGAAGGTTGCAATGGTATTGCATTACGCTGTCAGCAGGTGTTGCCTTGGACATTGTTGTAAGGCGAGAAGGAAGGGATCGGGGTGCGGAACAGTAATTGGAAAGAGAGAAATAAATCCTTCCCTTTCAGTTGCTTCACTGATTCCCAATGTTCCAGGTAAAGTGCACCTGCTGAGTGGCTGAGGAGAACAGGTAGATGCTAGCATTCCATTAATTTCAGAGGAACGTCAATGGACTGCATTTACTCAGCGGGCGGGATGTGCTGAAGGAAGATGGACGGAGGGCAGAGAATAGAGCGGAAAAGGGGTGTCGCGGGTAGCACGGTTCTCAAAACAAGGGGCAGTACAAGTAGGATGTATCCTCATCAGCTTATGTTTCCAGGGATTCTCCTGGTATTCCTAATAGCACTACGGATTTTTGTAGTATTCGAAGCCACGTTAAAATTATGACAGCCTATGTTAAAATTGTGCGCTGCGGTTCAGTAATAGAAAGCTAACATTTCCTGAACTAATTTGAAAATCTAGCAGGCTGAGAAGTTACCCTGATAAAGAACCCGGTTTTGATGACAATAATGAGATATACGGTGTGATGTCAAAAACTGTCTTGCAGTTGACACAACAATCCATAATTTATGGATTGCCTTAAAAATTAAAAGACAAAGTCAATTATAACTAATTATAATGCTGCATTTACTTCAGAAGTTATTATATCCTTTGGGATAAAGGAAGTAATATTCCTGTCAGTCAGGAATCTTTAGCTATAGCTTCCTGGTTCTATCTTAAGAATTCTTCAGTTTCGTTTCATGAGAACCCTAAGCCACCGAAAGCCTGAAACCCCGCTATTTTTAGAAATAAGTGTAGTAGCTTCTGTACAATCTTTGCGCATTTGTTCCTATTCTGGAACTTCTTAACTGTGCCAGATCTTCAGAGAGGTTCCTGGAAGTTTTCACGGCGACTGGCAGCTGAATCCGTCAGAGACGAATTTTAAACCATGCGGGAGAAAATAATAATAATCTGAGTTACCGCATCAGAATTTCATTGTTATTCCTACTCGTGTTGGTTTCCAATATTCAGCAGAAATTAACAGTCCAAACTATGGCATATTTGTTAAATCTTTGTTTCACGGTGGTCACCTTTTTTTTTTTTTACAGACAAAATCCAAATTATCTGCAAATAATAATGTGCATATATTAGCATCTCCTAAAGAGGTAAAGGGGAGTAGTTTATATTTTCCTATAATTTTAGGTCATAAGGAGAGGAGATCTGCATTCTTCCTTTTTTTTTTTTTTTTAATGCTTATTTATTTCTAAGCGAGAGAGAGCACGGGAGGGGCAGAGAGAAGGGGACAGAGGATCCGAAGCAGGCTCCGTGCTGGCAGCAGAGAGCCCGATGAGGGGCTCAGACTCACAAACCGTGAGATCATGACCTGAGTCTAAAGTCGGACGCTTAACTGACTGAGCCAGCCAGGTGCCCCTGCGTTCTTCCTTCTTCTAAGAACGTGAGTTATTAGAAGAAAAGAAAAACTCATCCTTGTATAAACTTCCTAGAAAATTTAATGACTTTACAAATTAATAGCTGCATATCAAGTTATTGGTGAGGCCTTCTTCTGGATACGCTTTGATCACGAAGCAGTTTGCGAGTGTAAGTGAAGTACATGTGTTTTATGTTGTGGAATCAGCCGTGTAGCATAGACTTCTTTCCTTACCTAGGGAAAGGACAAAAAGAACATTCTGGAACAACATTCAGGGATGTGTATCCAGAGAGGACACACTATGACATACTAGTTATTTGACTAATATGATAAGTTGTGATCCTTTTTATATATTTAAGATTTCATTTTGTTGGAAAGCTTTCCAAGGGTGACCTAGGACATGTGCCAATGACGAAAGCCTCTTGTAACAATTCAGAGCATGCTGTGTGCGTTATGAAATGGGATTGTAAAAATCCTCTCCAAAATGGCATCTGAAATAGCATTAAAGCACAGTTTCCTTTGATAAGGCTTTAAGACCCTCCTATGAAAAGTGATACTACTCTGAGTGACACTGTGTCAGCATTATGCGATGTTGTGTTGCTCAGAACCGACATTAATCCATTAAGGGTGCGAGGGTCATTTATTTTCCTCATGAAGTCATTAAATACCACTATTGATTTCTTTTCAGTCAGTCAGATTGTACCTTCGTTTTATGATCACACTATACATTAATGCTAAGTGTTGATTTTATGCGCTTTAAATAATGGATCCTATCTTATTTAAAATTAAAGTTTAAAATGAAGTTAAAAAACAGCAGTTGGGAAAATGGTTCCCAACCGTTGTATAATTGGTTCACTAACCAAGATCACGTTTACTAGAATTAGAAAAGTGATGTTGATGTTTAAAAATGTATAACTTGCCCATCTCCTGTGTATTGTTTTCTAAATAGTTGAGAGATGACTTTTAATTCATCTTTAGTAAAGTAAAATGAACAAAACTGGAAATGTGGGTCTTTATAACACCCTTTTCCCGCTGCCACTCTTGTAACTAAATATACCACTCTCTGCTGCTTTGCGGATGGGTCCGTTGCGCATTTACTGTCCAATTCCCTCCTTTTTGCCACGTAAACAAAAACAAAGAGTAAATACTCAGATTTACTGGATTTACCGGAACCAGATTCCTGGTCCTTTGGAGTATGGAGCAGGAAAATGGGGGAGGAAAATGAAAAACAAAAAAATCAGTGTAGGATATTCTGTTCTGGAAACACAGATGGATAGTACTCCGTGATTTTGGTTACAGAACTCCTTTTATGATATAAGTTGTTCATTTCACTGGAACGATGGGGAATGGCTGCTTCTTTCCCCTCCCTGGAAATAACCGTGTTTCTCAAAAGAAATGGCAATGGAGAGAATTCCATTCTTTCTGATTTCTGTCATTCTCTTAAGACCAGTAATTTTTTTCCCTTAAATACAAATACGTTATATCTCGTGTTGTTACTTGAAGGCGTACTTGAGTAGTACCAGGAACTCTGTAGGGTTCCTATTCTGGCCGCGTTTTGAATACTTCTCTTCCCTGTCCTTTTGGAACATGACATCAAGATTCGTGGTCGAGACAGAGGCGAGGTGATGTTTATTTATTAGATCCCCGCTCTCCCAGGCAGTACTCCTGAAGGTCTCCAGTCTCCAGTGCAGGAGAAGCGAGTGGTACCACGGCTGTTACAAGAGCCTCTTTGGAAAAGCTGTGCGCTCAGCACCTTTTTTCGTAGGCTTCTTGCCTGGCTCATTGACGGAAACCTGAGCGGAGCTGTGATATTAATGAATTATGACGAGCCCTTTGCCTGCCAGGCGGAGGTTCCCGCCTCCCTCCTTTAAGACAGAAACTTAATGGAAGATGCTCCGATGGGCAGGCTCTCTGATGATACCCCTTAAGTGCTCATCCCCTTTTCTGATGTGAATATTCAGAGAGCCACAGAAGCTTCAAGTGGCAGCGTTTAATATCGTCTTTCTCATAATGCCTGAATAATTTTCCGGAGACTGATCGCTGCAGCTGCTGTGAACATGGTTATTTGTTTAGTTTTCACCTTGGTCCTGGTGGAATGCTGACCCAGCTAATCTTCAGGACTCACGGGGAAAACGGTTTCATATTCATAGCTCTTGTCTGTTCTTCCAAAAAAACACAAAACTGAAGCTTGTGATCAGCCACTTTCGTAATAGAGACATAAGGAGAACTGGTTCTTTGGTGAGGAAAAAAAAAAAAAGACGATTAATGAAGAATTTGGTGAAACATGAAGACGATCTTGCATATTTTTAATGGATGTTTGTGACAAGGAAGGAGAAAGCTTAGGCTGTCGTGGTGAGTTATAGAATGTTTTTTGAGATTTCCCTCTGGTCGTGTTGCTCATTATTTCAAACAGCCTGGCTCTTAAGCTACTGTAGATTTCGTTTTAAGTGTATTGGCCTTCATTTGCTGAAATGCTTCAAGTTCACAGCACTAAAGTCATTTTGAAAACGGGATGTAATTACAAAGGTATCTTATGCTTACCAACAGCTTTTTTGGATCAATTTAATTATCATTACTTGTGGATACTGTAAATTGAATATCCCTTCCCTAATTACATTAAACTCAGGGGTTAGCTGCTTAAACATCTAAATGAGAAAAGTTCATCCTTTGCTATAAATAGGAGAATTGTTCTCTTATTTAGACTGACCTTAGAAGCTAAGCATTTTACATGATATTGTCAGGTGAGCATTATAAAGACAGTCTGTAATGAGATCTGTAATGAGGAACTAAGGTATAATGGCCCTTTGGAAAAGTTAATTTATTCCGCATTTTCTTATAGCATGATGGAATTAAAGTTTGTGGGTAGGTCCAGACCCCTTTTTTAAAGGGGCCGGTCACACGGTTCTTGGTTTATCCGTATTCTGCCGGTACTCTGAAGTGGTTTAATATTACTCTTCTAGCATAATGGAAGTCACAATAAAAGTAGTGAATTAGTCTTGCCCTTTTAAACAGAGCTAATTTATTTAGAGACTAGCAATGCTATTTGCCTACCTTCCCTCTCCCTCCCACCCTCTTTTACACAAATGATATACAGGAGTTTATTCAAGCCACAGAAAGAGTGTATTTTTCTCCGAGGGAAGAAACTGCTTTTAGACATCTCTAAGCAAGAACTGTTCTTTTCCTGTTGTGGAAAATCGGCCTTTAATTAGTTGATGTGTGTGTGTCTGGCTATTTGTTGTCTGTTCAGCTCAAGTGACTTTGTGCTTTGTAAGAGATCGTTTCTGGGGAGAGATTTGATTGATTGCTGCTTGTTACAGTCATTGTAAATTTTAGTGCACACATAGCTACTTGCTTTTATTTACTTTGTTTCCTTCCTCAGTGGTAGCTTCATTAAAAATCTGTCTAGTACAGTTGAAACTCTTGAAAATGTAAGCGTGACTACTTGTTTTCACAGAACAGTGCCTGCTGAGTGTGCTTTATGATTTATCATTAAACTTGTAAGATAGGACGAACCCAGGCTAAATGTGTTAGGATCGGAAGCCATTCTGGGATAAGGTAACGAGAGGAGGTTTTCATTATGCAAACAGGTAGCTAAAATCATTAATTGGTAATGGCTAATTTTGAGTCTTGGATCAAAACACATCCTGGTTTCTGGATTTTCCACTGAAGAACATTGTAGAGTACAACAGAATCAAGAAAAAATGTAGACTGACTAACGTTTGAGAATGAACAAGTGGTTTTGAACTCCGGGTTTTCAAAAAGGAATTACGTGTTATATTAAGGCATAGGGAGAGTGGTGTGTTTACAGCTATTTTAAAATACTTTCAACTGTATTAAATTCTAGAATTAGTTTTGCTGGGATACTAAATAACAAAATGAAAGTTCTTTGGATTTAGGGGTGTCTTTTAATATCTTTTTCAAACTCGTTTCTTAAAAATACAGTCTCACTCAGTTTAGTAGTTCAAGGTATGAAATTGAATGTTCGTACAAGTGGCAATTTTCCTGATCAATTCAAAACAGGCACTGAACGCTAGAATTGCATTTCTGATATTAGAGGACTGACCATAGGCAACGTAACTTTAAAAAAAGAAACAGGCAGCAGTTTTATGCGTCTGATACAATTAGGCACAGTGACTAGTTGTGTCCAGTCCATTAGAAGGTAAGTGTTCTTCTTCATAAAAAGCAATCAGAGGTAGGCATTCAAACATAGATGTGTGTTGGGGCACCTGGGTGGCTCAGTCGGTTGAGCGTCCGACTCCGGCTCAGGTCACGACCTCCCGGTCCGTGGGTTCGAGCCCCGCGTCGGGCTCTGTGCTGACCGCTCAGAGCCTGGAGCCTGTTTCGGATTCTGTGTCTCCCTCTCTCTCTGACCCTCCCCCGTTCATGCTCTGTCTCTCTGTGTCTCAAAAATAAATAAACGTTAAAAAAAAAATTAAAAATAAATAAATAAACATAGATGTGTATAGATATGGTAGGAATTTCAAAGACCCCTGCCCATTTAACTGTTCCAGAAAGGGAATACTGTAAGATACAGTAAGATACTGTCAGTAGTCAAGTGGATGAAAACTCAGGCCCGGTAAATGAAGGTGTGTGTGTGTGTGTGTGTGTGTGTGTGTGTGTGTGTGTGTGTGTGTGTTGTTTTGTTTCCTTTGGATGGTTTTTATCTTCATGAGTACATGACAGCTCATAGTCACAAGAGTTGAGGTTCCCAGTGCAGCATTTGTGGGACCAAAGTGTATCTAAGCCATAGGCTTCTTCGAAGGGAGGGGCTGCCTCAAGTAATCTCCTTGTGTGAAGTCTGCTAAAGCTCCAGGATGTGAGTGCTTTTGATGTTGGTGATGATAATTGACACACATTAAATTTAGCTCAGAAATTGAGGGCTATTAGCCAAACTGTTCCTCATCATTTATCCTCACTTCTTGAGAAATTTTTATACATTGTGGAGTATTTATGTTGCCCTGTGCCCAGTTAATGGTGTCACGGTCCTTTCTGATCACTCTGTGTTTCACTGAGATGGTACCAAGTCGGGTGATACCTCGCTAAAACTTCCCTCCTGTTAGCTTTTTCAGTGGCTGCCTAGACAACTGTCAAACTCTATTAAAAATTATTTTCTCATAAATTTGTTAAAAGACATGCTAAAAATTCTAGATTGCAGTACAGTGCACAAGATGGTTTATAAAGCAACATCTCGGGGCGCCTGGGTGGCTCAGTCGGTTGGGCGTCCGACTTCAGCTCAGGTCATGATCTCGCGGTTCGTGGGTTCGAGCCCCGCGTCGGGCTCTGGGCTGACAGCTCGGAGCCTGGAGCCTGTTTCGGATTCTGTGTCTCCCTCTCTCTGACCCTCCCTGCTCATGCTCTGTCTCAAAAATAAATAAATGTTAAAAAAAATTTTTTTTTAAATAAAATAAAAAAATAAAGCAACATCTGTATGAACTTCTCCATAGGCAAGTTTCCTCAGAGAGCTAAGGAGTCTTGTCTTCAGTAATAGTAAGCATTTACTAGAACATGGAGGTGCTTTGTAGGATGGTTCTTATGGAAGATTGAAAATAGGAGTATAGAGTTTTTACTTTGGACACCAAGTGTCCATAAATGTGATAGGAGCATGAAACTACTTGACTTGGAAGTGAAACCACTTGTCTGGCAATGAAGTTTATAGAGGACCGAGGCTATTGAAAGTAGGATGATCTGCGGTGGCTCAGTCCGTTAAGTGTCTGACTCAGGTTCAGGTCATGATCTCGAGGTCCGTGAGTTCAAGCCCCGCGTCGGGCTCTGGGCTGACAGCTCAGAGCCTGGAGCCTGCTTTGGATTCTGTGTCTCCCTCTCTCTCTGCCCCTCCACCACTCGTGCCCTCTCTCTCTCTCTTTCTGTCTTTGTCTCTGTCCTCTCTCTCTCTCAAAAATAAATCAACATTAAATTTTTTTTTTTTAATTTTCAAATAAAGCAGGGTGATCTGGGGCACCTGGGTGGTTCCATCAGTTAAACATCCGACTCTTGATTTTAGCTCAGGTCATGATCTCTGGTTCGTGGGTTTGAGCCCCGAGCTGGGCTCTGTGCCGAACAGTACAGAGACTGCTTGGGAGTCTCTCTCTCTCTCTCTCTCTCTCTCGCTCTCTCTCTCTCTCCCCCAGCCATGTTCGCTCTCTCTCTCTCTCAAAATAATAAACTTTAAAAAAAGAAGAAAGTAGGATGATCTGAAGAGTGCCATTTAAATTTGAAGGTAAAAGAATTCCATCTTAATGTCTAGGGTAGTAGGAATGAACATAAATTAGAGCCTCGGTTGGAAAAAAAAATACGGTGAAAAAAAGTACCATGACATTTAATTTTCACAGTTCCTCTCTGAGGTAGTGGTCCCACTTCTCAGATGGCACAACTGAGTCTCAGAAGTTAAGACAAATCCTTTTCCCAGCATCACAGAACTAGTCCAAGTATCTAGTATTTGAACTGTTATCACTCCAAAGTCCTTCAAAGAAAAGCCGGCTGCCACACTCCGTGGCCCATGGATTTGGTGTCGGTATAAACACAGAGAAGGAATATTTAAGGAAGGAAGGTCTTTCCCCCCCCGTCTCCTCTCCCATTTCTTCTCTCTTCGTTCCCCTCCTCACCGCCCATTGCCGTGCTCTTCTCCCATCCTTGTCATTACTTGCTCCAAAGTCATTACAAATAAATACGTCTAAGGACACGGGGTGTTTGGACAGCTTCTTGAGCCTCCACTGTGAAGAAGTTCTAGAACTCTCACTGCTCAGAACCCCTAGGAGCTGAGAAAAATAGGCAGCTGGTGACAGGAGATGCAGTTTATGCAGGTTCTGACTGGCAATTGTATAAACCCAACTATAGGCTAGATTCCCAGCTACTAAAATCTCTACCCCCCCGTCTCCCAGGATACATTACTTTCTTCTTTGAAACTTTTATAGACTATCCTGCTGGATTCATAAACCCTGGGTAGCAAATGTCGTGCTCAAGTATCTGTGTATTTTTAAGGGGAATCTTAGAAAAACTTCTTCCAACGTGTACCTCTTTAAATAATAACAGAGCCAGAATCCAAAAGAGTGAAAAGCAGTTTTTAAGTAAGGCACTTATGGTTTACATAACCATCAAAATATTGTTCCTTGGTGTCAGAAGTTCTGGTCTATGTCTGAAGGTGCTTCAAGAAGAAACATGGAATCCAGGAAATAAATACTCAAGTAGCTGAGACGTAATAAGCCTGGATGAATACCTAGAGTGTATCAGTGAATTATTGAATTATTATAAATACTGGGAAAATATCATGTCCTGAAGACCATCTTCAAAAGCATTTATTGTCAGCTGTATTGAAAGTTAAAGATGATTCTTACGTGATTATAACTTACTTTTGTCTTACTTGTACTGTAAACCAGGCATGCATTATAATGACCCTTCCTCCCCCATAATCCATTTCTCCTGTGTTTGTTTACACAGAGGCCAAGGAATAAGCTAGTACAGCTTTAACTAACTCTGGGGGTGCCAGTCCCAACAGTTGTTTTCAAGTTTTACTCCTGAAGCTAGTTTTACAGTCTACTTCTTTTTTTTTTTTTTTTTTTCCTTTCCGGTTCCCAAATTATAGCTTCTATTGAAAATCTTGTGCCTGGTAGGTTTGCCGACTAGGAAACACGGGGACATCAAATGGCAGAGGAGTGATTGTGATTGACTGCTGTTATCTTCCTGCTGCCTTAGTACAGACACATCAGCAGATCTGAGTTAATATAGCACCCATACGCGATCATATGTTTTCCTTACTAATCGTCAATGGCACCTACCTCCACACTATTCAAAATAGCTTTATGTACTGACAAGAAAGCATTAAATTTTCATCACAGACTGAATGTGAAAAGAAGCTTTAGAGAGATGCAGGAATGAGTTAATTCTTTACAAATATGACATAGGTTTGGTATTCTTAATATATAAAGAGTTGTTACAAATCAATAAAAAAGAGACACCATAGAAAAATGGAAAATTTATAAAAAGGTGGCAAAGATAGCTAAGAACCATAAAAAAGATGACCAGCATTATTAATGATCAATTAAATTGGAATAGAATAGCAGTGAAATATCATATTTCATTTCTCACATTGGCAAAGATTTTAAAAGCTTACTAATGTTAACTGTCATACATTTCTGGTGGGAAGATTTACTGGTAAACAGTTAAGGAATACGGCTTAGAAATATATGTTTTAAATTTTTGAAAGTAGATATCATTTGGTTTAGAAATTTATATTTGAAATTCTAAGGAAAGAATTTGGAAGATGTGTGTGTGTGTGTGTGTGTGCGCGCGCACAAGAACATTTATCAGTGCTATTTGTAATGTCAAAAAAACTTTCAGTGGCCAGCAATAGGGGATTGTTTGAAGTACATATTTGAACGTCACCTAATCTTGGAAAGTACTGATTTAGAGCTATATGATCTGTAATAATTATTGATAGAATGTATGATAGCCAAATTAGAAAAATAGGTTGTAGCAGAATACATGTTCCTATTTAACATATATGCAGTGTATATTTGGGAGAATTCCGGAAGAGTGTACTCAAAGTTATAACCATATATATTTTCTGGATGGAGAGAGTTAGAGGAAGGTTTTAGCTGTTTCTTTTGTCTTTTGATTTCTCTGACCCTTCCAACTCTTTTAGGATGACCAGCGTGTAGTGTTTATAAATGTAGAAAGTGAAGAGAAAGCTATGCAACGCTGATAATCAGGTGATTTAATCGCTTATCACCTCCAAAAAGCTCTGCCAAGCAAATATTTGTCTTGCTTGGGTAGTAAGAGGCAAAGAGTACAGACCTATTTAGCACAGTAGTGGTACCCCATGCTACCACCAGCCATACTGATAATCAAGATGAAACAAATCAATATCAAGGCAATAAAAACATGGAAAGAGGCGATAGAAAGACCCAGTTCGAAAGAGATATTGAGAGTGCAAAAATAAAGTTATATCGAAAAGTCAAGGATCTTTACTGAAGACTATATCACATATAATTAACCTTTGCAATTTATCTTATTATATGACACTGTAGTTAGAGTAACAGGGTCTACCCAGACCTTATAAATATCCAGAAGGTAATGTTAGTAGAGGGGCTTTTACAGAATAAGTTGAATTATATTTTAGATTCTTTGTTTTTTCATAAATGGTTTTTTCATAAAAATAATTTAGGTCCATAGTTAAAAATTCAATGACCCTGGAAGATCTATCATTTCCATATCCAGAAGCAGGGGCTCTTAACACTTTGGCTGTTTGTTCGGTGATTAGATCCATGTTGCTAGATAATATGCCATTATTTCTTAATTTATCCATTTTAGATATTATCTGTTCACATCTTATGACATGAGGATGCGTCTCTCTTGTGGTTCTTCACTTACTTTTTCTCCGTTCTTCCAGTATAGTTATAGGACTACTTAAATGTAGTCATTAAGTACGTGTTAATTTAGAACTGTAGATTCTAAATTGAGAACCGTAGATTCTGTTCTGATTATATGTATTCTCCTGTGTGGCTCTTGGTTGTTGTTGTTTTTTGTGTTGTTTTGTTTTTGTTTTTGTTTTGTTTTTGCCTTTACTAGAGTATATTCTCAAAGTCCTGAGATTCAGTATCGGGAAGTAAATTTCCTGCATTTGTACATTTCTGAACATGTCCTTTTTCTCTGCCTTCACATGTGTTTGATAGCTTGTGAAGACTTTTCAGTTGAAAAGTATTTGCTCTCAGAATTGGGACGGCATTGCCATCCTGCTATTTCTGTTGAGACCTTCAAGACCATTCTCGTTCTTCTTTGACCAGAATCGGTTCAACCCCACCCCATACCCCATAGAAGCTTTTAGGGTGGTAACTTTTTAGGATGGGTGGTGCTTACAGTATTGTGTGTGTGTGTGTGTGTGTGTGTGTGTGTGTGTGTGTGTGTGTTTCATTCATTGTGTTTGTTATTCCATGGGCCCTTTAAATTTGGAGACTCCGTTATGAGGATTTGTCTTAGGGTATTTCTTTGATAATTTCAATTTTCTCTTCATAGTCCTCCTTTTGAGGGGCTGTAGAAACCCCCTTTGTTGATTTTCCAGTTTTCTTCTCTCTTCTTTCACTTTTTTCCCATCAGATTTTTTCTTCTGCGTTCTCAGAGCGATCTCCTTTGCTTTTAATTTAATTGATTTCTCTCTACTTCTAATCCTTCTATTGAATTTTCTCTGACTTTGACAAAATGCTTTTAATTTCCAAGAATTCTTTCATACATGTTGCTTATTTATTATAGCATACTGGTTATGTATTTGGATATAAGTGTTGTCTTAATTCTTTGAATGTTAAAGTGTTTGGTTGTTCATTTTAATTTTTTCTGTCCCCTGCATTGTCCGTTTATTTTGACCTCTTTTGTTCATGTTGGGATTTTTTTAGGTGATCTTCGGTTATTCTTATGGGTCGTGAGGTACTAAAGATACGCAGAAGGCTCTGTGGGCTGGTGTTATGCATAGAATGTTTCTGCCCCCTCCAGATTCATTTGTTGAAATCCTCCCCCTCAATCTGATGATATTTGAAGGTGAGACTTTGGGGAGGGAATTAGGGTTAGAGAAGGCTGTGAGTGTGGAGTCCTCATGACGGGTTTAGTGCCCTTCTAAAAAAAAAAAAAAAAAGGAAGATCCAGGACACCTGGGTGGCTCGGTCGGTTAAGTGGCTGACTATTTTGGCTCAGGTCATCTCAACAATTCATGAGATCAAGCCCCATGTGGATGTCTATGCTGATAACACAGAGCCTGCTTGGGTCTCTCTCTCTCTCTCTCTCTCTCTCTCTCTCTCTCTCTGTCCCTCCCCCTGTCTCTTTTTCTCTCTCTCAAAAATAAATAAAAACCCGAGAAGAGGAAAAGCCAAGGGATCTCTTTGTCCATCCACCTCCATGTGAGAAAACAGTGAGAACACAGCCATGTGCAAAACAGGAAGTAGGCTCTCATCAGACACTTGGATCTTGGACTTCAGTCCTCCAGGACTCTAAGGAGCACATTTCTGTTGTGTAAGCCCCTCAGTCTATGGTATTGTTGACACAGTGGCCCAAACTGACCAGTGAGATACACGGGTTGGAGGTTTTTACTGGTACACGTCACTGTTTTATGATTGGAGAAAAGTCACTTTTTTTTTCTTTTTTTGCAAATGTCCATGTGTGAGCATCGTTTATCAACAAACTGGGTCATTTCTGTTGAAAAGAGTCTTCTGCTCTCTTGTCCTAAGGGTATACAGCCCAGCTGCCAATGTTCCTTTGCAGAGATTGGCAAAGGGGCTTTTTGGTTGTATGGTTCTTCACAGCTGGCATCCATTTTAGCTGTGACACCCGTCTGTCCTATGCCTCCCGTCATGTGTGATGTCCATGGTCTTCCCCACTCTCTTTCTCCAGAGAATATGCCTTTAGCTTCCTGATCAGAGTGGAGGTTGGGAGAGTGTATACGGTTGGCTGCTGGGAATCTTTCCATGGGGTAGGGTGGGAATCGACTGGTTCTCTGTGTAGACTTGCAGCCTGTTCCCCAGTGTTCTGTCCCAGATGTCTTCTCCTTCTGTCATACCTGGGACTTCGCAGTCTTGAGCTTCTGTAGGGTGGTGAGGACTGAATCCACTTTCTTCTCATTGCCTCAGTCAGTTCAGTGGCAGACTCTGCCCCTGACTTATTCCTCTCCAATTTCACCAGCTCTTTGCTGTTATTTTTCATTCATTCATTTATCCCTTTATATTTATAAAATTTCTAGTCCGCTCTAAGCCAGAGGCCATACTGGGCACAAACAGACCAAAATCTGACTTTTGTAGCTTACCTGGAAGAGGAAATGATAATGAGCAGCGTTAAAATAAATTTCTACTCCTGCCTGGGGTACCATGTCTTCCTTTGCTGTTTCTTATACAGATTAGGCACGCTCCTGCCTCAGGGCCTTTGCATTTCCTATTTCCTCTGCCTAGAATGCACTTACTACATTTACACTGTCTCAACAAACAAACCTCAGGTATCAAGGACTTGCATTACTCGGTTACAGATTGGCAGTGGCTCTCCTGGGATTGGCTGGGCTCTGCTCCACACATCTTATTTTCAGATCCAGGTAATCTGTCTGGGGTATATGGTTTATGGTAGAAGGCAAAAACTCAAGGTGGGGTGGGGGGGGGGGCGCGGGCCGAGCCAAACTTGGCAAGTGCACTTAAAGTTTCTGCTTAGATGTGGCAAGCTTCACGCAAGTGATCCCATGGATCACAGCAGGTGACATAGCCAAGCCCCGAATCAGTCTGTCAGGGAAATGTGATGAGGCCATGAGGGGAGATGGAATTGTGAACAAATAATTTAATCTGCTAATCCCAGATTACAACGTGACTCATGCCCTCACTTTCTTCAGGTCTTTGTTCAAATATCATCATCGCTGTGATGCCTTCTCTGACTCCACCTCCCAAGTTTTATTATTCTTGCACTTCCTCTTACCCTTTTCTGACTTTTCTCCGCTTACTTCATACCATCCAACATACTATGTAATTTATATCTTTTTTTGTTCCAGTTGACTGTCTTCCCCAGCTGGAATATCTGTAAGCTCCACGAGGGTAGAAATTTGCTGTTTCTTCATTGCTCTTTACTCAGGGCCTGAAACAGTGCCTGACACACAGGAAGTACTCAAAAATATTGTAAATATCTAGGGGGCGCCTGGGTGGCTCAGTCGGTTGAGCGTCCGACTTCCGGTTGGGTCATGATCTCACGGCTCGTGAGTTCGAGCCCCATGTCGGGCTCTATGCTGGCAGCTCGGAGCCTGGAGCCTGCTTCAGATTCTGGGTCTCCCCCCACCCCTCTGCCCTCTCCCGCTCATGCTGTCTCACTCTGTCTCTCAAAAATAAATAAAGTAAACATTAAAAAAAAATATCTAGAGACCCCTTCTGTTGGAGCTCCTCTGTCCTTCCAAATCTTGTACCAGATCTCAGGCTGATTTCCGTTGTTCAAGAGTCTGTTGAAATAACTCATCCACGATTGTATCTTCTCCGTTCTCTTTGACTTTGTGAGTTATACCTTCACTGTTACTTTAAAGGATCTGCAAAGGAGGAGGAGATACATACTTTTTTCATCAAACTGGCCATCCTGGGGCACCTGAGTGGCTCAGTCAGTTAAGCATCGGGCTCTTGATCTTGCCTGAGGTCATGATCTCATGGTTTGCGAGCGCAGGTCAGACTCTGTGCTGGTAGAGTGAAGATTCCCTCTTTCCCTCTCTCTCTGCCCCTCCCCCGTTCACTCTGCGTCTCTCTCTCTCTCTCAAAATAAATAAATAAACCTAAAAAAATTGGCCGTCCTTAGCTAGAAATCGGAGACTTCTTAAATATTTATTAACTAAAGTCTCTTGATTCGATGTTCTAGCCTTCCTATAGACTAACCTCCAATTACAGATTTGATTGGGATTTGTTTTTTAAGGTAAAGGTAACACAGAGTCACGTTCTCCCTAAATGCTAGAGTACAAGTAAATTGCTTAATGGCTATTACCAGATACGTTCTGGCTGTGAGGCCACCCCCTGCAAAGAGGCCACCCCCTGCAAAGAGGCGATTCTTGCTTGTCCTTCATTTCAAAGAGCAACTTCATAGCCCCCTTGCTTGAAAGTGAATTAGTTCTTGTGTAGGTAGGTGTGGATGAGCAGGTGTATGTGCGATCAAGAGCATTTTCATACTGAACACAGAGGGCATTTGTAACTTGTCTTCCAGGGACCCATTTGCTATTTTGGGCGTGCTTCTCACCTCATACAAGCAAAAAGCAACCCCCTCCTTGCAGCTGTCTGCCAGCCTGTGTGTCAGCTACCATCATTTCCTATCAGTTGTTCATCATTGCTTTTGACTGCATTTCAGGAGATCGTTCGTGCGTTATTTTCTGCCCTCGCTGCTTATCATCTCCCCAGCCTGGGCCACTGTACGACAGAGGCTTCGATGCCGTGCTGTTACGTATTCTTTCCCAGTTCAGTCTAGTGATATTGTGATGGTGATCTTACTCCCGGTATTTGTATGTGAGACTGATGCAACTTGTTACAACACCACAGTACCTACTTGGTGACTGTCTAGGGAGCTGTAAACTTACATCAGTATCATCAATATCGATCAAAACATTTTGAAACTCCTCCTGTAGAAATACCTTTAGGGTCAGCTGACAAGCCACATTTAAAAAGTATTGTTATTATGTATCAGCCTCTCATTTCTAACTGGCAGGGTTAACTCCACACGAACATCTACCTGCTACGTGCTCTAGCATCTCGGTACTCCAAATAACGTGTCTGTTTCCAAAAATAAAATTCACTTTGCAACGATGAAAATCTGTATCACACCCCAAATTGTGTGATCTAGCCCCCCAAACTGCCTGATAGCATTCCAAAGTGCTTACTTTGAAAAGGAGATACTTACGTAAATATCTAAATTATTATACGTTCTTTTTAAATCTGTTTTCTCTTATTTCTGTGCCTCTCATTGCCTCTTCTGCTTTTATTTTTATCCTCTAAGCCTTACTCTCGTCTCCTCATGGCATTATCACTGACTCCACATAAATCATTGCTTTGGCCTTGTCGTCATGTGCTTACTGAAACATGCCTTACGTAGCAAGGTAGGAGGAGACAGATGTCAGGTTTCTTCTTATAAAACCAAAGCACTAAGTTTCTCTCTGGAAAGGTAGATGTTGACGATGAAACAGAACTCAGAGGATGATGCTTCACCTGGTAAAATCCCAGAATGTTGGAAATGGAAAGGACCGAAGATAATCGCTCTTGAAGAATAAATACCATAGCTCTGGTCCAGAAAGGGGCAGAAATGACGAAGTCCTCAGGAGGACAGAGCCACGGGAAAACCCTGACTGAGCACATCGCTTGCAGCCAGCATTAGCTCACGTAGCCCAAGGTAGATGCATGAAACCATGTTGAGAGCTGTTAAGGCCCTTCGGTTGTTTTTGTTTTTAGGTACCTGCTACATTGGAAGTGTTTTCAGTATTTAGCGATAATACAGCATGGTTGAAAGAGTGCATGTTTGGGGATTGGAAAGCCTGAAGTTTAATCTTGTCTTCACCTTCAGCTACATGCCCCCATCTATAAAATGGGTATATTAACGTCTAAGTGACAGAGCTAAATAATAATGAGTGGAAAGGATGTAAAGATTCAAAAGAGTCAACCACTGGCCTGACACATGGTATGCTTAAAAAAAAAACAAAAAACCAGGCTGTTCCTTTCTTCTTTCCTTTTTTTTTTTTTTTTTTTTTTAAGTTTTATATATTTAAGTCATCTCTACTTGGGGCTCAAACTCACGACCCTGAGGTCAAGAGTCGCATAGTCTTCCAGCTGAGCCAGCGAGGCACTCACCTTTCTGCTTTTTAATTACATAATTACACAATAAGGGGTGTGTGTGTGTGTGTGTGTGTGTGCGCGCGCGTGCACAGGTGTGTGTTAGGATTTATACATCTCTCTTATATGCTGCGCAAAAATGAAAAGTGATCGTCAGATAAATGCCTGGTCTCCAGTATTTCCAATATTTTACGTTCTGGTTGGGATATAACATAAGTACGTGTACTCCTGGTATATTTATAAAGCAGGTTTTATTAGATCAACTAATAGATTCATACACAAGAGATTAAAGTACATGGATGACCACAGTTCAAAGAGATGAGCTTGGGCCTGAATACGGAACCTTTCCATGGAAGAATTCCATGACATCTTGTTGAATTTCCTTGTTTGTGCTTAGAAGTCGTCGGTCAGTTAGTTGGATGGCTGGCGTTTGTTGCCCCGATAGTAGTGAAAATGGGCTGGTTAAGTTTATCTGTGTTTAGTCTTCATAGGCAAATACTATGGAACATCTAATCTTATCTGTCATATTCATGATCCATAAAACCCTCTTTTGAAGTCAGGTTGCATATTGCAAAAAAGTGGAGCTTTAAAGTAGGTCACAGTCCTAAGAGACACGCTGGAATCAACATCTGAAATTGAAAAGCTATTCTCCATTCGTATTAAGTTTTTAGGTTACCACTAAGGGAAAAAAAAAAAAAAAAAACACACGAAAATGAGATGAAATAAAGGAGGACTGACTTATTCAAAATGTAAAGACCGTAGAATTATGCTAACATTTTTCTTTCGTCTTTTTTTCTCTTCTGTCATTATGTCTAAAAATGGATATCTAACATTATATAACACGAGGTCTTAAGATCTCTGAGAATTGATCAGTTCAGCTGTCTTCTGTTTTCTTCTTCATCCAAGTACTCTTGCCGTTGTGCCTTTTCTGGGTTCCAGAAACTCATTGCCAAATGTCTTCAAAAATCAGTTACCGCAGACTTCTATATCTCAGCACGGAATCATCTCCTCAGTTTGATTTGTCAGGGGTCAGTCTTTCATAGACAACTGCCTGGGCTTTCTCTATAAATCAGTAGGTAAGCATTGGGTCTTAATTCAGTCTTGCCCAGAAAGCTGTTGAAGCATGGTGCTGAAGGAGAATGTTTTTCCATAGAAGGAAGAATGCAGTAAATTACCAATATCATGGCAGAAGTTTTGCAAGCGGAAGTTTATAAATTTGTGTTTTAGGAAGGAGACACGTTGCAAAACGTTTAGGCAAGTATCTGGGAAATTTTCACTTTTGAAACACAGTGCTTCCAACCCATTTCTTTAAACGTCTCCTGTGTAGTTAGTTACTGCTTTCCCCTCTGGCAGATTGTGGGAAAAAGAAATACACCACGGACGCACACAGCTTTAATACTCATATCTTTATGTTACTTTCTTGTATATTGTGCACTGATGATCTCATATACCTACACCGTACATGTGACCTCTGTCTTAAATTCCAGTCTGGTCAAAGAGACTTGTCCTCCCTTGTGCCCCAGAGCGGATGGTTCCTGACAACTGAGTGGTTAATTCTGCGGGTTCTGGCATCAGATTTCCTGCGTTGAAATCCCGGTTCTGTCGCTAAATAGCTGAGTGATCGGAAGCAGTTTATTTAACCTTATGAGATCTCGGTTTTCTCTGTGTAAAATGGGGGCTAATACTGCTTACTTCCTTGAATTATTATGAGGATGAACCACCATATGTAATCTTGACAATATCTTGCTCTCAGTAAATGTGCAATAAACATTAGCCACCATTGTTATTGGTGCTGTTGTTGATGGTCTTTGAAGGGCTTACTTGCATTTTCTCAGTTATAAATAATTTGTAGGGTGTCCTATGGACCTTGGTTGCAGATACTCACAGGGGATGGTTTCTTTTGTTTGAGATTTTCAAAGTAGCGTATGGCTTCCATTCAAATAGCTATTTCTCTAAGAGTCCGCTCACTGTGACTGGAATGCTATAAATCCCATCTGGCAACGAAAGCGCCGATATTATCCTGTTCTTAAATTGGGCATAGCTCTCTGAACTCCAGCCTGCTGGCAACCATGGCTGAACGACCCTTTTGCAAAAATCACCACTATGATTAGTATTTAAGCTTCGTGAAACTCATCAAGTATTCATCTTTCTTTATAGCTCATCGGTCCAGTTGACTTTCATATATCACATAGTTGAATCATAAGAAATGAAATGATGGGATTCTTTTCCTCTAACATATTGTATGGCAGTGTATTCTGACACGGGATCTTGATAGACGTGATACTAATCCGTACGCAATTAGTCAGATTTCGTGCCGGTGGATCAGAAAGGATGAAACACCGGCCTTTCTTCTTTTCTTTGAATCAAAGTGACAGCCTAACTTAGACTTTCAATTAAGCTTTCCAGCTTCCTACCTGTGTTCTTGTATTGGTTTCTTAGGTGGGAACATTTTCTCTGCGTGGACAGAAACAGTTGATAAACTCCGCTCCAACGGAGAAATAAATTACATGCCAGCTATAATGAGACATCAACGCCTAGTAAATTTTCTTTTGCTTGTAAAAATGTGGCAGTATGAAGTAGGAGTCAATAATTATTTATTGTTAATTCCCTAATGTTGCCTTCTGATGCACATGGAAATTGTGATGCGACTCAATTAGACAGAATTATCAGTTATTTAACATACTCACTCTAATGCACATGGATGAAAATGGCTGTGATAATCTGGCGGGGATCCTTTGTGTTGTAGTGAAGCATGTAAGCACCCATCCCGTAGTCCAGAGCAAATGTATCTCGCACCGAATTTAATGAAAATTACCTTTGCTGGCCGTGAGCCACACACTCAGATCAAGGAAGAGTCACCCTGTTCTCGTATGTGTTTATCTCCATCTCCGTAGTTCCACTTTTTTCGTTTGTAATTTCTAGTTATAGATTCTTGTGGGAGGTCCAAGGTCTATTTTAAGCAGTTTGGCCTTTCCTAGCAAAAAAATACTATAATACAAACTACGGTAATACAGAATACCTTATAATATGTAATAGAATGTCATCATAATACACTAAGCATTGAGATTTCTTTATTAATTGTCCAGGATGCTCCAGTAATAGTATACAAACTACCCTCATAAATAATCATGCTCCTGTTTTCCGAGATATTTGAGAAAAATACTCCATAGAATGTTATTTTCACGTCTGTAATCCACTTCGGTAACTGTTGTCACAAGACACTGAATATTTCCCATGAACGAGTACCATGTATAAACACAAGGCTGGAATTAAATCCATGAGGGAAGCGAAACAGAAATACTTTCCTTGAGGAGCTATAGGTATAATAGTTTATACTTCAGATCGAGGATCCTTTCCGCACCCACGCCGGAAGGCATAAACATTTGACACAAAAATACAGTGTGCTGTGAAGGTCTTAGTTGTGCTTTTACTAAATCCTATAACATTTTCTTCAGATTATCTCTCCTGATTATCTTTTAGTCTCTAGTTCATTACCACCATCATAGTGTAGCCCCCGTTGTTTTTTGGTGTTTTTTTCCTAATAAAGTGGCCATATTAACCTAGCTTAAACGCTGCTCTATCAATCACTGTCTTGCTTAGGAAATTACAAGAGTGGCCTTTTTTCTTCATCGGTACTAAGTGTCTCCCTCGGTCCAGGCCTTTCTCGGTCTAGCTCCCCTCGAGCTCCCGTGACGTACGTTCTTCGCTCTGAGGACAGACCCTTTCATCTGGCTGCCTTCACTGTATGACCCTGTCATGTGCCACTTGCCTAAAATACTTTTCACTGTGACCCTCAGTTTTGAAATCCTCCTTATCCTGTAAAGATCAGCCTCAAGGACTGATACATGTTCTGATTATTCCAGTTCTGACTGATCATTTTGTGCTCTCAGATTTTGCCCATGTTGTTTGTAGCATGCATGTAGCATTTAATTATACTTCTTGATATTGTGAATCTTAAAAATCACTGACATTTCTCTGTGTGTTCTTACCACTGCAAGGTGCAGGGCTGAGTTACTGGCCTATCTTTAGCAATTGCAGAGAATCTTTGATGACCGTTTCTATGTATTAACTTTCCCTCCAGTATTAATTGTGATACTTCTCTTTTGCAAGAAGCTTAATTTTTTAATCTTACGTATCTTGTCTACTTGTAAGCCACCTTGGATTCTTGTTAGGAGAGGTAATCCTCGAAGGGCCCTGAACGTCCCTGCACGTTTTTGCTGCCGTGCTAAAAATGTAAGGCTCTGTCTGCTCTTCACCCAGATCGTTTCTCAGGGTTGTGTTTGTAGCGAGAAACCTTGAGGGATGAGGTGTTGGCCACGACAGGCTTGCTTACTGGCTGCTATAAAACCATGGATTCCCCAGGGTCAGTGTTCAACTGTGAAACAGACCCACTGTGTGCATAACCATCCATTTGGGCCCATGGACTTGGGGCCCAGAGGAGCTAAAACACATTGAAACTCCTGTTGCTTTCCGGGCCATATACAATAAATGTCTCGGCCTCTGACTCACGAGTCTTGTCTTCTGTCCACATTCATGATAGCAACAGGCCAACTTACTAAGTTGTAATTCAGACACAATAAAGTCCTAGACCAAATCATCCTTTATGGAGAGATCGAAACTATTCCATAAATTAATACAAATAAATGTATTTTTGAGCCTTTTAAACCAACCCGCTGTGCAGAGCACCGTCCTAAATATGCTGAAATAGAATTAGATGTGAGTCTATACTGACTGTGCTTTGCAGAGCTAACATTTCGTCAAGCCGTGGCAGAGTAACAGTAATTAAATCGGTCATTTCTTAGCATTGTGTTGAGAATACTCAAGCTGTTAAAATTGCTTGAACTTTCTGCTTCAACTAAAAAAATGAATAGAGACTGCACTTAACTTCAGCTTTCTTCTGAAGGTTTCTGAAGAGCACTCCAGTACAGATTAAGAGCTATTTATGTCTGTTTTTGCTTTTTCTATTCTCATTGTTCTTTTTTCGTTTTTTGATTTTTATTCGGACTGAAACTTTGAGAATGTAGCACTTCCACGTGGATAAGAAAGCAATAACACATGCTTTCAAATTGTTTAGCTTTTTTTTAACTCCAGCATTAAAAGATAAAAAGAAAATGATGAGCATAGACATAATGACGTATGACCTCTGAAGAATTAGGGTAGAAAAAAAAGTTAATATTTATTGATTTGTTACAAAGTGCCAGGTCCTTTTAGAGTGTTTTACATGCATTGTGTCGTTAAGCCTCCCAGTCATCTAAGAGTTAGGTATTATTTGGAGAAGAAACTAAACTGTTAGAAAAACGAAGTTCCTGTTGTGAACATGGTTCAAACCCGGAGAGATGAGCCGTCAACACCGAAGGCAGGTAAACCATGAACTCTCAGCTCCATATGAGGCTCCTGTTAGAAAGAAAAAGGAGTGCCTGGGGGGGCTCCGTGGGTTGAGCGTCCGCCTTCCGCTCAGGTCGTGATATCACGGCTCGGGAGTTCAAGCCCCACATCAGGCTCTGTGCTGACAGCTCGGAGCCTGGAGCCTGCTTCGGATTCTGCATCTCTCTCTCTCTCTCTGCCCCTCCTCTCCTCGCTCTCTCTCTCTCTCTCTCAAAAATAAACACTAAGAAAAATTAAAAATAAAAGGAAAAACTTACATCACTGATATTTCAGAGTTTATCCTACAGCAGCTCACGTTACCTTACTATGGAAATGATCACATATCCCCACTAGGAGCACTGAGAGATTTAAATATTTTATGACATCATGATGGCATTATTTCTGAGACTTCTAAAAGATTTGATTATTACCTTGTATATGTGAGAGAGTACGTATTACTTTTATTTATTTTTTCGTATTACTTTCATAAAAAGAAAAAAAAAACTCGGAAAATATGACGGTATTGGGAGTGATGTGGAAATAACGAGCAACCTGGTCCGTGAACTGCCTGTGTTCCGTCAGGCATGGGATTTAATCGCTAGGAGCCTCACCTTCCTAATCTAAAATGAAATAATCCAACCTCCTTAGGGTTGATTCGTCTAGTACTCTTAGACTAATAGTTTGCAGAAACACAGTGGCGTCCACTCCTTCAGGATAGAAATAGCGTCCAATGCTGTTGAGGCGCACAGGACAGGTTAATACATACACGATTAATTTCTAACGGACTAGAACATGCTGTCCTTTCAGGAAGCATTTTGGCATTTTGAGTCAAAAGCCAGAAATGCGTCTATTCCGGTTGGCCCAGTCATAGCATTTAGCATTATTTACAAATAATCGAAGCAAAATGAAAAACGAGGCGGGACAGGGTCACAGAAGCCTTTCACTTTTCACTCCGAGTTTTTGGATGTAATGGAGTATCTTGGTAAAGCGTGGGAGACCTGCTCACTGCAGAGTTTTCCTGCTGTTCAGAGGCAAAATAAGGAGGACCTGGGTGGCTCAGATGGTTAAGCGTCGACTCTTGATTTCGGTCTTGATCTTATGGTTTGTGAGCCCAAGCCCTGTGTGGGGCTCTGCGCTGAAAGCATGGAGCCTGCCTGGGATTCTCTCTCTCCCTTTCCCTCCGCCCCTCCCCCACACCCGCCCGCGCTCTCTTGCTCTCTCAAAATAAATAAACACGAAAAAACGGTAAATAACTTACCGCAGTTACCGTTAATGAAACCGTATTGCATGTTTGAGAGTAGCTGAGAGAGTGGATTTTGAAAGTTCTCATCCTGCAAACACGAATGTCTATGTGCGGTGATGGACTTTAAGTGGGACTTACTTTGTTCATCATGTCACAACATATACAGATACCAAACCGTACCTTGTGCACCTGCTGCTAACATAATGTCGTGTTCCGTGTACCTCAGTAAAAAATAAATGAAGAAAGGTAAATAGCACACACCGTATTAGCATCAGGAAGGTTTATACTAAAACACAAAATTGGAGCTGTGTTTTTATTGAAAGTATGGAAAAATTAAATTTACACTTAGTGAAGAATTAGAAGGGAGCATACCTAGGAAATTGAAAATAATTTGATGTGTTGGTGATGGAATTATGGATTTTTTTCCCCCTTCCCATCGATTTGCAGGGTGTGATGGGAGAAGAAGCTAGAAAAGAATTTAGGGGCTAGCTCTTTGAGGATCGCAAATGGAAAAAAGAAACCTTTGGATTTCATTTTGTAGATCCTGGGCGGGGGGGGGGGGGGGGGGGGGGCGTTCCTTAAGCGTTTTCTATAGATCCATGATCGGATCTGGCTTTTAGAAGGATAATTTGTGGTAAGAAAGTTTGGTAATAGGGAGATAGGTTAGACCCTTAGAGCAATAATTCAGGCGACGGTGACAAATGCGAATTAACCATGTCTTTAGTTTCGGTTTTCTGATGCTTTGACATCTGGGGTCTTGCTGTCCTGGAGGGACCGCTCCCCCCTCCCCCAGGGTTAGCTAATTCCCAGAGATAGTAAGCATGTGGCCCAGGACGGTGTTTTTCATTTGGGCTCTCACACTCTGGGCAGTTACACACCTTCCCTCATTACCCCGGCCAGATATTGCACAGCCAGACACGGCCCCAGAGCCTGCCAGAATTACACAAACTAGACAGTCATAAGCCTTGTTTACCTGCCTTGCCTATTCCTTCCTGCAGAAACCACAGTAAAGGCTCTGGCTCACAGTCTGCCCCCCCCTCCACTCCCTCTGCCTCCTGACTGACTCTGGTGCTCCCCCTGGGGCCCCACATGGTGTGGCATCCCTGATTCTCTTGGGATCTGTGAGTCACAAGCTCTCTTTTCAATTATAATAGTCCCCTGATCCATTGGCCTTACTAAACCTCAAGTTCTCTATTAGTCCTCTATTTTAAAACGAGATGCTGTGGGCCTGAATGAAAGCAGTGCAAGTGGGAACCGAGCGGAAGATTGAGAGGTAGTTTAGGAGTGAGGATTTTGGGGCTTGCTGGGGATGGCATGTGAGGGATAAAGAAATGGAAGGAGGAGATGATTACTCACAGACTTCTAGCTTGATGATATTGACTATGCAAAGTGAGAACCTAGAAGAAGGGGTTTTGAGGGGGAAAGATCATGAATTTGGTTTAGAACTTGGGAAGTTTAGGTGCTTGAGAGACATCCACGTAAACATATCGAGGAGGCATTTGTAAAGATGTGTCCTGAATCTTTTATACCTGGGACACACAGTAACAGATGCATTTTATATCTGATGCTATATAAAGATGTGATTTCATATTTCACAAAACAATACCCCTTTCTTTGTGTGATGCCCTCTGATAGTTGCTGCCTTTGCCATCTTTTTTGTTCCATTTTGAAATATGTGTTGTAAGCCACTAAAGCGAATTCATGAATGACTAAAACGTCACAGCCCGTTCTTTGGAAAACCCTAGTCTGGAGCATAAAAGAAACTTAGAGAGATTTGGAAGTCATAGATATACTGATGTCAGTTGAAGCTATGGGACATTGTCTAAGGGCCTAAGTAGGGAGCAAGAAAATTTCCCAGATTATGGCTCTCTAGAATACAAAACATTTGAAAATTTTAAAGCCAATAGAAGAGGAGGAAGCCAAAGAGAGTGGGAAAGAACAGTAAATCTTAATAATAGAATCAGTAAAGTTAAGAAACCAAGCAAAGAGGGAGTGAGGGGCGCCTATGTGGCTCAGTCAGTTGAGCGTCCAACCCTCGATGTTGGCTCAGGTCATGATCTCACGGTCCTGAGATCGAGCCCCACGTCGGGCCCCACGCAGAGCCTGCCTGGGATTCTCCCCCCCTCTTCCCCTCCCCCCACTGGCTTGCACGCTCTCTCCCCCCACCCAGAAAAGGAGGGAGGAACAGCAGCAAATGCCGATGATAGAAAATAATATGAAGAATACCAAGATTAGATTTTCCCAAGATAAGATGTCACTGGTGGTAAATGAGAAAACAATTCCGGTGGAGTGATTCAGGGAGAATAAGTTACAGTGGGAGATAAAGAAGTTAGACTTCTTTTGCAGAGAGTTTGGTCTGAAAGGGAAAAAGGTATAAATATGTATGATAAATATATGTATGAACAACAGTAACTAAGAGGGGCAGAAACAGGGTTCACGTGAAATCCTTGAATGGGCTGGTTTGCATGTTCGAGACTAAATAAATGCTGAAATTTTCAAAAAAGGAATGTAAAGGGCTTAGGAGGAAATAGATCAAAGTGGCCAAGGTGAAAAAGATAATAGGTGGAAAGATAATAGAAACAGTTAGAATAAGATTGCAACTATTTCAATTAGTTAGCTTAAAAATGGACAATCTAGGGGCGCCTGGGTGGCTCAGTCAGTTGAGCATCGGACTTCGGCTCAGGTCGTGATCTCACGGCTTGTGAGTTCGAGCCCCACGTCGGGCTCTGTGCTGACAGCTCAGAGCCTGGAGCCTGCTTCACATTCTGTGTGTGTGTCTCTCTCTCTCTCTCTCTCTCTCTCTCTCTGCCCCTCCCCCGCTCACCCTCTGTCTCTGTCTCTCAAAAATAAATAAACATTTAAAAAGAAATTTTAAATGGACAACCTAAAACTAATAACAAGAATCATATCATAGCTATGGCCCAGATTAAGAAAGATCAAAGAATATCTTTAGTATATTATTAGTATATATTTAATATATATTCAAGTATATATGTATGTAAATATGTGCCCATGATTACATATTTTATTAATAATTATATGCATAATTTCTTTGATGTAAATTATTTTGGACGGCTTAATGGATATAAGCTTTGTTAAGCATAGGAATGAAATTTCATGGAGATTGAGTAGGCTTTCTGAAATGTGTATTATTAATACATACACGGGATGATTTAGAACCAGTCACCCAGAAGAAATGATAAATTACTGCTGGAAGTTATTTACAATTCTGTGAGTTTGTGATCTTCTTTCCCGTGTTAGAGTCGAAGTCTAGTACTGATTACAAAGTTTTAAATAGAACCTGCTGTATACACGGCTTAGTGTTACACACAAAACATTTTTGTGGTTCCACGCACAGCTTTAAGTAGCAGTTGTGTAGGGACCGGGCTGCACCCTGCATGAATCTCCAGTTCAAAGGTGTGCACCATGGTCTTCCTAGAGCAAAACGTTGATGGCGGAAAAGCGTGTGGATACCAAAGTCTGACGTGGTCCTGTTCGCTTCGCCACAAATTAAATACGCCGTCGGTCTGCTGTGGTCCTGAGCGTGGAGCGTGAAGTTGGCTAAAAATCTCCACCTGATCTATTGTGGGCGCGTGGAATCGGGACGTAACGGGATCCGTGGGAAACAGCCCCGGGTCCTGAGTCAGGAACTGCAATTCTGTGTCTCCTCCGGCAAGCCAGTCTCCTCTGTGGTCTTTGTTTTTGTTTTTGGGTTTCGGGTTTTTCGGTTTTGTTTTGCCAGTCTCATCTTTAAACCAGACTGAAGATAACCGCATTCCTACATCACAGGATTATGATTATTATTCAGTGAGATAACGAGTGTGGAAATACTTCAAGACATTTTTCAAAAAAGTTTACTATAAGGTAGGAGTATGGTGATGATCCTGCCACTGTCAGATTTGCTTAAAACAGCAAGTTCCAGGGTGTTTTGGCTGTCCTCTGGCCAAACCCCAAAGTAGTCAAGTGGACTTTGTTTTTTACTGGGGTTCTTTTTCAAAGTTACTGTGAGATTTTTTAAGAGGTGGCTCTTCTTTCCCTGTTATGTATTAGTGATAGAAAAGTTTTGCAGGGCTCTGTGAGCGTTTTCAGAAAGTATGTAAGCAGATGAAAAATATTGTGCAGGATTAATGTATATCACCGGGGAAAACCCGAGAAGTGACTAGTTTGTGTTCCCCCCCCCCCCGTGCATATTCTGTATCCGCTTCTCCTGAGCGTGAGTGGGGTCTTAAATGTGATGAAACATCATAACATTATATCCCAAAGGGATTTTGCAGATGTAATTACGGTCCCTAATCAGTTGACTAATCATTAATCTAATGAGAGATGGTCTAGGGTGGGCCTGGCCTTTTAGGAACCCGTACAAAAGATATATGCACAGATCCTCTCTGGGAAGCCTCAAGGGTAACGCAAAGGGCAGTGTTGTGAACTTCCCGTAGAGAGAGGGGATCTCCAGGGGCTCAGGGCCTCGACCCTGTGGACGCAAGGAACTGAATTCAGCCAACCTTGATGAGCCTGGAAGGGGACCTTGAGAACTCTGCGAGAATGGCAGCTTGGCTGACACGTTGATTTCAACCTGATGAGATCCTCAGTAGAAAACCCAGTTAATCTGTGCCTGGACCGTCCTGATTCACAGAAAGTGTGAGATAATACATTTGTTGCTTCAAACAGCCAAGATGTAGTGGCAAATTGTTGCCCAGCAGTAGGAAACAAATACAGTAACAAAGACAAACAAAATCAAACAAAGACAAACAAAACCTGTTGTGTCCTGGGCATTATCCTGGCAGTTTTCTTTAACTCTCAGTGTATGTTTTGTGAGGAAAACTGAGACTCAGCACAAGTTTGAAACTTGCCCAGCTTCCGGACCGCAGTCCATCCGTGGTACAGTTTAGTGCGGTATCCCCTGGCCACATCTGGCAAATGAGCACCCTGAAATGTGGCGAGGCCACATTGAGATGAGCTCTAAGTGTGAAACAAATGCTGCATTTTGAAGCTTTTGTGCAAAAAAAAAAATAAATAAAGTAAATACATCAATTATTTTTATGCCCTGACACCATGCTGAAGTTTTATTTTGTACATACTGGAATTAGTTTACTGTAATATTACAATCAATTTTACCTATTTTTTTAAAGAGAGAATTTCAGGGAGGGCTGGAGGGAGGGAGAGAGAGAGAGAAAATCTCAGGCAAGGTCCACACCCAGCACAGAGCCTGACGCAGGGCTTGATCTCACAACTCTGAGATCATGACCTAAGCCAAAATCAAGAATCAGATGCTTAACTGACTAAGCCACCCAGGCGCCCCTTACCTATTTCTTTTCACTTACTTAATGTGGCTACCAAAACTAAAATTACATGTGTGGATCACCTATATTTCTGTTAGACTGAGGAGAATTTGGAAAACCAGAAAGAAAACAAAACTCCCACTACCCATAAATAGCTGCTGTTAATATTTGTGTGTATTTCTGTTCTGTTAGTGTAAAGGTATAATTTTTCTGTCCCTCTACAGTTTATTCCAGTATATCAAGCAACATCTGCAAGGCCAGAGAGAGAAACCCCAGATGAGCTTAGAACGTTTGCCTGAGATGTTAACGTTTGTTACGTAAAGAAGCTGACACCCAAATCCCATGTCTTCGTGGCTCCAAATCCGTTTACCTGTAAACCCTGTGTTCTTTCTACAATACCACAGTGCCTCTCCTGAAAAAAAAACCTTTGCCAGAAAAATTAAAAGATGACTCCCGGTGCATCGCATTACAGGAAGCATGTAACCCAGAAAGAAAATCCGACAGGGCCTGAAGTTTTACATTTTTATGAACAGTTTTATTTGGAAACAAATTTTGGAATATTTGTTCACCAGTTGTTTATAGGATCGATTATAATTTTTTCTCTGGAATATATTCAAGAGGTGGGCAGAGGAATCTGGATATTGTTGGTTTGGGCTGTTAATACGTGCACTTATTCCGAGGTCATGTACAGAACTGAGTAAAATCTGAAAGCAAAATGAAGGAAGCCGTCAGTCGTCACCGCAGAAACAAGCATGTTCATTTCCAGCCAAGGACAGACAGTTCTTTGGTGTATAAACAACATCTTAGATGTGTGTGTAGGGTGCTTTACCCTCAGGGCATTTCCTGTTGCTTTGATTTGAAAATACATCTTGCTAAGTTTGAGTATTCATTTCTGAATGTAGCTGAGAGTAGCTACATTCAGAAGGCAAACACAACAAAGTTGTGCATTAAATTATTCCTGCCGAATGTACGAGCCGAGCCGGCGTGACAGTTTGTTGCCACTCTTTATTGCACAACAGATGTTAACACTTCAAAATAAACACAAACTTTTTTTTTTTTCCTCTAGAAGTGAATTGCCTTCTTTGTGAATCAGTTTGGGACAACTTAGTACAGGCTTGTGTCTTCTAGAGAGGATGCGATGTATTCTTTTTATAACAAAATGGCTTAAAAGAAAAATAATTATAGTGCCGTGAAATTCATACATCAGCTCTTTCCTTCTCTCCTGGGCCATAGTTCTAATTATTTTTTCTAATGGTAATTGATAACCAGGTGAATTCCCTTGCTATTGCAGCTTTATAGAATTTTTTTGCTCTTAGCTTTCTAGGGAATAATAGAAAATCTCCAAGTTCAAATATATGTCAAAGTGATGTACTCCTTCTGTACATAAATAATAACTGTACAGAAGCCTGTTAAAGGGGGCTTTCATTTTTTATTTCAGATTTGCATCAGAAAGGTAATGTCAGTTCATTAGTGCTTGAAGTATCTAGAACTTACAAAATATATCTCACGATTCAAGGTTAAATGGGTCACCGCCATCAGTTATGAAGGGAAGTCTCATGCACCCCGTAGAACATTTCACATATTTCAAAGCGTTATCTCTTGCAGGGAAACGCAACCCGCCATTCTTCTTCCGAGAAGTGACAGGGCGATAGGGAGATCTATACTGTCGCGTCCCTTAATATATACGTGTAAAGAACTGGCTCTGCCGATTTTTCCTCCGGGAAAGTTTCCCACTGACTCCGATCGTTGTCGTCGGTATTAAAGCATTAGATGAAAAGGATTGCATAAGGATTATAAATTATCATGCTTTGTGTGTGTTTTTGCACCAGCACGTTTTAATCCCTCTGTATTTGCATGTAGAGTTTTAATTAAGAGATAACTGTCGCCACAGGTTGGCTGCAGAAGGCTACAGTCTCCAGCAGAGAGAGATGCCAGTGCCAAGTCCTACAGGTTGGGTAGCGAATGGGGGGTCGGTAACATAAGACAGAATTGTAATCAGAAGCGTAATAGTCACTTCTATTTAATTTAATGAATAACATCAGCATATTTCAGTGCGTTCGCTTGCGTTTTTAATAACTCCCTGTTCTTTTTAATGTCTATCAGGAGTAGGCTGGATGTTCCTCCTCCCATAGGATTTTTTTTTAAGTTTATTTTTGAAACTGACTAATAAATAATTCTTACCCACAAGAGTTAGGGTCTGACAAGATGTGATCTTTTCTTTTCCATGGTCGATTCGAGTCGGGGTTGTCCTTCTGTGTTCACAAAAGAATTTTTTTGCACAAAGTGCCTTAGACGGAAGGTAGGGTAGCTTTTAACTTACCCTGTAGAAAAAAAAATCACTTGCAAAAGAGACTCCTACGAAGTTCTAACTCCCATAAGCTATAAAGAACCAGTGGCTAGGAATAGTTGGTACACATGGGGGAAAACAAAGTTTCAATAATTCTGCATTATCTATTTGTTGCGCCTGTTATCCCATTTTTAAAAAATGTTTTGTAACATTTTATTTATTTTTGAGACAGAGACAGAGCTTGAGTGGGGGAGGGGCAGAGAGAGAGAGGGAGACACAGAATCTGAAGCAGGCGTGAGGCTAGAACTCGTGAATCACGAGACCATGACCTGAGCTGAAGTCAGCCGCTTAACCAGCCGAGCCACCCAGGCCCCCCTGTTATCCCACTTATAAATGCATTTTGAATAAGACTTCATTGAGATTTCCAATTTTACTCCCGACTAGACACATAGGAGGAGTGCTCCCATCTCAAGGCTGTAATTCTGATCAAGGCTCACTATTTTTCCTTTCTGCTTTTACCCTGTCCAGGAAGTAATTATTTCTGCTTTGTCCTCCATCATCTTAACCAACCCTATCACCCTTGGGAACAGTTAAGGTCCCTTTACACACAGTATGATGGGTGGGACAATGTCCCGTTCCCTATTTTCATGGCAAATGAGTGGCTACTGAGAAGAGAAAATAACCACCTTGCTGTGCTATGCCATCACACCTGAACTTAAACTGAATATAATCCGTTGTTGTGGATTGAAGTATTCAAATTATGGCAAGTTTTCTTCCCCAAGAGAAAATTTGGGACATGCTGAAAATGTTTGTGTCAGTGACAGTGTGTCTTCTCATGTCTCCTACGACTGGCTTCGGTTGTGGTTGAAACTATTTCTTTCTATCATTGATGGCACACCTCTTTGGAAGGGGTAGGATCTGAGCCAACACTCCCTACTTTCTGAAGCAAAAGTAATTCTTGAAGTCAGAGACAGACTGGATATTTGGAGGGAGTAGAAATGAGGCATTTTACTCTGTTACTTTCTTCTAGAGGGTGTTACTTTCCTCATATGTATCATAACCTGCTAGGGACAAGAGCCAGTTTAGAGAGAAGAATTTGCCATAGATGTAAAAGGAGCTAGGAAATCTAGAAGTTGCCGTGTTCCTGCGGTCCCTGTCAGATCCTTTCTTCCTACGACCTCTGTTATCCCTCACTCCCCTCATGACTTGGATGAAATCATCCTCTTTTTATGGCATACAGTTCAGTTGGTTATAGAGAGAGTAGTTACTCCGGTTCACTCGGACAAGAGGAAGAACACGTTCTTAAGAGAGAAGCAAAAGTCAAATTACACAACTTATTATTTTCCCAAATACTGGACTATGTTATCCTTTCCAATGGTGATGTCTAAAATCTTGTACTGAGAGCCAAAATAACATCTTTCAGTTTCTTTAGACTCACTACAATGACTCGGTACAACTCCACACTGATAAATCTCGCTGAAAACCAAACCAGTATTTAAGAGTCATAGCCTTCCGAAACAAGAGGGAATCGAATTACGTGCAAACAAACAAACAAAACCCAAGACCCAGGAGAGGCTCAATAATTTATTTACTTAATCGCATGGTGAGGTACTACTGTGGATGGGTTTAGTTTCCATTACCTCTGGACCCTAACTCCTTTCCACTCGTTGACTCCGCCTTTGAGTGAAGAGCAAATGTGGTTGGTGGTCCAAGAATTTGCAAAAGAATTGACCCTGGGGGTTCCTTCACAAAGTAGACTCCGTAGCCTCTTAAGGATGTAATTTGAAAATTGAAAACAAAACCGGAAACCATAGTAGCTGCCTGTTCCAGACATGAACGTAATCATTACAACCATGCTGTTGGCTGTGCATCATTATCATCTCCAGTTGTACAGATTAGAATGTGGACGCTTGGAGCGGTGAGTGAGATTATTTGTCCGGGGTTACGTGCTAATAGCTGCCGAAACAGAGAACTCGTAGCCCGTCTGGCTTCAAAGAGCAACCACTTTCCATCACACTATGCTTTCTCTCCTTTGTATTCTCTGCTTTTCAAAACATCAGTTTCTTGTGCAGCAAAGCAGATCTGTTTGAATAAAAATGTGATACCCCCATGAAGTATGCTAGAAGTATATTTGTGTCCACCCATCCCACTAACATCTGCCTCGTAGCAGTTACATCGAGGGATTTTTGTACCTGGACGAGTCGTACACCTGCCAGTCTCCTGCTTATAATTCGCTGTGTCCTCACCACCTTGCAGAAGTCGTAGGTCTAAAATCACTCAACCCTGTGTCCGTTAACAGCACTGTTTGCTTGGGTGGTGAAGCCAGCAGGATTTCCAAACAAATGAAGACCTTTTCCTAAGGAATACGGAAAATGCTGAAGCCACATGGGAGGACACGATCAGGAAACACCTGAAATGACTCATGATTGATCTGGCTTTTGATCTCCACCCTTCCCAGTGCCCGACATACCTTGTCCTGTCGCATCGCCCCTTCCAGGTGCATCTGTACACGTGCAAGAGGCAGCCTCTGACCATCTCTGTCCCTAGTCACTGGGGTTTACGATCCCCTCGGTAGCTGTCTACCTTTAGTCCAGTTATCTGGCACCTCTCACCTACTCTTTTCACTTTGCTTTTGTCCAAATCGAACATACAGCCCTCTCTCCTTTCCTTGAGGGGGACACACCCAACATTCTAGTTACAGGAAGTGATGTCAATAGGGTAATCGTGGGAAGGAAGAATATCATTATGTTTAGCGTCTGCACCCTCTACTGGGAGGTAAGATCCATGAAGGTAGAGCCGTGCCTGTCATGGTCGCCTCTCTATCCCCAACCCCAAACAGTGAGTCCATTGAATGAGCGGATGAATGATTTGTGCTAATTTACGAAGAATCGTCCAGAGCTCTGCATTGCTCTTAACTATTTTACTTGCTGACTTTGAACGTGGCAACACATCTTTATTCATTTAACAGACGGGCAGTCTCCATTCCTTGTGCTGACTTGTTGGACTCTATTTGATTCATCTACAGACTGTGATCTATCTGAGGATAGTCCTGACTTTATAATCACGACTGTTTGCAAAATGGTCGACGTGGTAACTTGTCTTTTATCTTCCTGAGACTAATTAGCCCTCTTTCTTCCTTCTTGAGTTCTTTGACTTTTCCCAAGCTCCTAATCATATGTGAAATCTACTGGTGTGTATAATACATTCTGACAAATGAAACTTGGATAATTATATTGTTTTTCTTTAGAGATATAATATATTGTCTGTAGTGTTACATTTGAAAGCAGGTATTTCAATTGAAGGAGTCAAGAGTCCTTAATAATGAAATACAAGGTTAGGAACCCGCTTCTTGTCCTGTCTTTGACGTCGCCTGAGTTATTTCCTTCGGTTTTGAAAAATACTTCTGTTTTGTTTTAACTTTCTGAAATGGCAATGTAGAGTTTTTTTAATTGATGTCAAAAGAAACTTGCTTGCCGGTGGAGGAGGAAATTGTGACATGCTTGTCACAGTGTGTTATGCCTAATTACAGATGATCAAAAGTGATTCGGGAGTATCATTAGACTTTAAATGAGGAGAAGCTTGTGATTTTGTTACCAATTCAAAACATGGCATTTAATTTTGTGGGTTAAGGGGAGCTATTACCTGTTGGTGTTAAAAAAAAAAAAAAGACAACAGCTGTGTACATTTGCTGTAGCATTTTACCTCATACAAGATGTAATTAAACGGATGGTTGGTGTCACAGTCCGTGACATCGCAGAGGAAATGGAGCAGCTGTGTGACTTGGGGTGGGTCGTTTGACATCTCTAAGCTTGGATATCTTCACCTTATATATAAGGAGTTAGGCCAAGGATATATCAAGATTTCTTCTAACCCTCGTTTCCTACATTTTCATCTTGAAAATGAATCGTCAAAACTTAGCAAGATTTGAAAACTCCTGGTCCCTATCAGGTGTCATATTCTCTATAGCCCACAGGGCTTCTCCAGGACCTGCTTCGAGGATTGTTCCCATAAAGGAAGTTAGAAATGCTGTAAACCCTTGAACGAAATCACAGAATTCCGAAGGAAAAACACCAAGCTTTTTCTTGGATCTATTTATGTAGTGGGGGGAAGAAAGAGAGAACTACTTCTTTAAAGAGGAAAGACCTTAACCCAGAAGGTAAGGACAAATGAGGGTCGCATTTATTCATGCCAAAACGTTTCTTTCATTACAACAATAGTTTGTTGCGGTAAATTCTGTGTTAATTCTAAAACCAATTTCATCACACCGTGAACCAGTCTGGTTGTGGAGTTAGAGTGCTTAAAGGATCTTACTTTGATCGTCACCGTCTGGAACTGCACCCCAAGTACAATACTCTGTACCCCAAGTACTTAGTGCGTGATCGTGCGCTGTTTCACGATATCTGTGTTTCGCCCCAGTGACAGATTTTTGTGATTCCTGTCCTCGTAGCTGAAACTCACCTTGGCTCCTGAGCTTGCCAATTTCTATTCCTAAAATTCTGAAGTGATTTCAGGGTAGATTCTAGTTCCTTGTGTTTTTACATGGAAGGGGGAGGCACATGACATATTGGGGTCAGTGTCGCAATTGAACTTGAAAAGATTGGGAGGGAAGGAGATTAGCACTAGAAAGTTGGTGTTCTAGAGAAGGAACTCCAAAATGAACCAAAATTTAAATATCACTCTTCACAGGATTATTTTGTGTTTTATGGAGGAGTCTCATGTGCCTCTGAATCTATAAAAATTGCCCAACCTGTTTTTCTCCTGTTAGGGAGCACAGACTTTCTTGTCACTTGGGAGTTTGTGAGGACATAGCAGGGACACATATTTTGAAAAGACAGGCCTCTTCTCCCTGCTGTGTGCCTCTCCCTTTTCATGTTTGTCTAGGGCCGTGGACCCAGGATAAGCTTTTGGGGTTCCCATTTCATTCTTCTGCCCTTTGTGCTAGAATCATATAAATTTTTCCCAACACATTCCATTTGCTTCAGAAGCCCCAGGGAGTACCGAGGACATATTTAATAAATATTTGTTCACCAATTTATGGGCCAAGGATTCCTGAATATATATCCAAATGTACCGCTGACCCCGCGCTTAGAGTTTATCGCAAGTCAACAATTCACGTACAGCGTGAGAAGCACAGAAGTAGACATACGCACAGATTCCAGTGATCTAAATTAGATTGCAGTGAGAGACAAACATTTGTTTTCAGTCTTCGCTCTATCCCGTGTACCCGTAGGGTTTTACGTGTTAAGTTAATTTTCTGTGTTTAGTTTGGTATGTAAGCAAGATATTCTCATATCGACCAGTAAAGGAAAATCGCTTTTTGAGATGAGTGGGCATTTCAGATTGGTCAGGGAGAACTTGCCTCTGTTTTAAAGTTACAGAGGTGGCCAGGGTCTCACCCTGTTCACAAAGTTACTCATCTCAGATGAGTGACTTTTTTTTTTCTAATTTTTTTTTTTTTGTCCATGTGACCAAAACTATCACTCAGAAGAACTAGGATAACAGACTCCTATTTTCTTTGGATCACTGAAGCTATCTCTGAACTGTAGGCATGTTACACTTTTTCACTACGCCACCCCTCCAGCAGGTAGCTTTAGAAACACTCAGATTGGGGTTGAACTTGTCCCGTTTGTAATCTTCAATTGTGCTTATATTCTGTCCTGTTCCAGACAGGACTGATGGCAGTTTCGAAGGGCATGCAAAGTAGACACAGAAACCGGTGAAAAGCAGAAACAAATTAAGTGTAGCCGTGGTCTGTGTTCGTTGGTCTCCAGCACGGATCTTCAACCTTGGCACTATTGATGATCGGGGCCACCCAGGTGTTTATTGTGGGGATTGTCCTGCGTTTGAAGCGTCCCTGGCCTTTACCCATTCTCCTAGTCATGACAACCAAAAATGTCTCCAGACATTGTCAAACGTCCCGCAAGGGGCAAAATTACCCCCCGACCCTGCATTGAGAACCACTGGTCTAGAGTGTAGACGTAGAGAAATGGATCTGTTTTGGAGGTTGAATTGGCAGGACTCGCCCATGGATCCCTTGTGGAGATTGAGGGAAAGGAAAGACTCCGCAGTGCGTCCCAGACTCTTTGCTCCCATTTCCTGAAACAGAGGAGACTAGAGGACCTCAGGGTAGGGTGGGGATGGGATGGGGAAATCAGTGCTGGCTTACCTGGACTTACCACGTCTCAGATGTGTATTAGAGACCCAAGAGAGATGGAAAGTGGACAGCTGAGTTTTAGTCTGGAGCTCCAGGGAGAATTTTCTCAAGCAGGTGGACTAGATGAGAACACTCATGGAGAGAGAAGAAGTAGTCGAGAGAAAAGTCATCTCGGAACCAAGGCCTACGAGGGGTTAGAGGTTACCTGGCCAGGGAAGGAGACAAAGTAAGAAGAAAACAGGAAGTTTCTGCTGTCAGGAAACCAAGGGAGGAAAGCCTGTCAAGGGGAAATATTCAGCTGGGTTCAAGTCTTCTGAGACGTCTAATAAGAAATGTTAGCTATTTTTTTCATTATTATAAATAACTAAAATTATTTTTAACTACCAAAACGTTAGGTCCAAAAGCAAATCAAAGGAGTAGAGATACAAAATGGGCCCTGGAATGAGGTTAAAATGCTTGAAATTTGCAGATCACAGGGACCTAAACCCTTGCTCTAAGTGTGCTACAGATCTCGGCTTTCTACGTTCTAAAAGCTTGTATAGGGGCACCTGGGTGGTTCAGTCGGTTAAGCGTCCGACTTTGGCTCAGGTCATCATCTCACAGTTTGGGGGTTCGAGCCCCGCATCGGGCTCTGTGCTGACAGCTCAGAGCCTGGAGCCTGCTTCGGATTCTGTGTCTCCCTCTCTCCCTGCCCCTTCCCTGCTTACACTCTGCCTCTCTGTCTCTCAAAAAAGAAACATTAAAAAAATTAAAAGCCTTTATACAAGGCTGTGTTATTATTTATATTCATGGTGACCATAGAGTAAAAGCCGACTGTGTACCCAAATCGCAGACTCACAGAGGGAAGGCAGGTATTCAGTATAAACCACACGCTTCGTGGAAACCGTTTCGACCCAGTGAGCCCTTCTCTTCAGTCGGGGCATTCTGGGAGCTCTCCTGAAGTCTGAGTTCCCACATGCCCGCCCAGGGCCCAGCACCTGACCAGGCCTTTCTGGGGATAGATGTTCCACGCCTGCTGTGCTCGCACGGTTTTGTACACAGGACAAAGCCCAGGAAAAATAGAAGCACGGCTGGCACGAAGACAAATCAGAATTTCTCTGGAATGGACGTTTGACTGATGAACCGTTTCCGGCATATTCCAGGTCGTTTGGATAGCGAGTAGGCGAAAATTGTGTCTGTATATTGGGAGGCAGCCCAGCGTACAATAAAATAACCACAGATTGGGATATGTGACAAAACTGACTTCTAGTTAAGGCTCAGCTACTTACTACCTCTTTCCACCTCCATTTCTCGTAATAAAACCTACCATTTTGAGGATTCAGTGAGGTCTGTATAATGCCTGTCATAGTGACCGGCACATAACATACATTCGAAGATAGTGATGGCATTGGTATCCGTGCTAATAATCGCAGTAATAGTTGTTGTCTTATTATTGTCTTTCTTCAGTTCGATGCGCCATTACTTTTCGTGGATTAATCGGTTGTAATACCCATCCTACCATATTTTCAGCTAAATGGCTTCCAGTTTTTCAATTAAAATTTCAGTTGAACAGTATCAGAGGCATTTTAATAAAAATTTTACTGAGCTTGATTAGTTGATGAGAAGTAAATTGCTCATTTTTGATTACCACATTAACTCTTTCTGGCCATTAGGGTACCATTTAGTAAATTGCCTCTTTTAGTACAGTACTCAAAATGTTACCCAAGTGACCAGAAAGAGTTAATAATGTACCAACAGACTGAGCAGTTTACTGCCTTCTTACTATCAGATCAGTCTCATTATATTAAATGTTTCCCTTTCTATAATTGTCATTTTCTTTAAAAATGAAATATTAGATGCAGTTTTTTTTTTTTTTTATTTTTCATAGACCTTATAAGCTCAATGAAAATATGGTGACTTCACTCACAAGCCTTCTAAGGGGATTTAAAGTATTGGTGTTCACTATATGATACAGAAAATAAATCTGATGGGGATAATAAATGCATCCTACACAATGCACAAGCATTATTTTCTGAGGGCACAAGTGATTCCCTGATTATGATCTGAGTACTGGGAAGGCCTATTACTGTGTCTTTCTAGGTGTTTGAGCACTGGAGAGAATTGGGTCTCTTGGAGTTCCGGCAGGTACGCCTTTGTGCGGGCAGGAATCTTGCCTTTTTGTAATGTATACATGACCGGCCTTCATGTGGATGTGTTTTTACCACAAATTCTAATGCAGCTCTTAATTATTCAGGAGTGATCCTGACTTCCTCACGAGTAGGGACTTGCAGTCAGTTCTTAAAATGACCTCTGTCACTCAACTATTTTTTCAGGTACCTGGTAAAATCATTCCCACTGCCTGGAAAGAATCCTTGACTTCTTGAGGTCCTAGTGTATTTCACATAAAAGGTGGCCTTTTCACTGATGTATCATGGAATAATTTATGAGCCGCTGAGTATTTACCGAGTCGTCATGTGTAACATCATGTTAAGTGCTTTGAGTGAAACAAAAGTCATTTATTCAGTAGATACTTACTGGGCCGGCTGTGGGCCGTGTCCTCGAAGAATACAACGATGAACAAAAAGCATCCAAAAACTTGAAGTTTGGTTGGGAAGATGATTAAAGAGGACACCATGTTACAATACCGTTGCACATATAAAAGTGTAATAATATTCCTGTAATTACAAGAATATTTAGAAAGGTCAGAGAGGGAAACCCAACCCAGCTTGGAAGGAGCCAGAGAAAATTCTCTGCAGGGAATGAAGGTGAGCTGAATCTTCCAGCGTGAAGAGGAGTCCTCTAAGGACAATCGGTATGTCTACCTCACAGGACAAGAATACCAAGGCACAACGTTGAGAAACGTGGGGCAGAGGGCTCGAGGTACTATTAAGTTTGTTTGTTGCCGCTGAGGTTCTGTGCAAAGCAGAAAGCAAGGGTAGGAAAATAGGGAGCTATCAGATCAGCGATGTACTGTGGTTTAAACTGGCTGAGTTTTAAAACCTAGTTGGAGAGAGAAAACATGATGTCCATACTACCACTTGTGGTTACCAGTGGGTGGCTGGAGACGATTTTTGTATACGTCCTTTCCCCATACCCGGGAGGTGGCATTATTTCCCTCATGTTATGGCTGAGGAACTTATTTTTTAGAAATATTAAATAAATTACCCAAGGATGCAGAGAAAACAAGGGATGGAGATAGAATTCAAGTCTACAGGATTCCAAGACACAGATTCACAGAGAGATTGAATAACTTCCCCAGGATTACATAGTGAGTGGCTGAACAGGTATTCAATTCAAATCTTTTTTCCTTGCGTGAGGGCGGTATTGACAATGGGTTCTATTTACATAGGAGGCAGGGAAGGAACTGTCAGAGCTCAAGGTAAACAGGAGGTATTGGAGAAGGACTGTGGCGTGCAAACATCATGGGGCCAGATAGAGCAAGTGCTCGTGTTGGTTTTCCCCAGACAGCGCCTACTGATACTCGTAGCCTTGGCACAGTTACGAATAACCTCATCTCCTAGAAGTGTTCTTGTTCGGATGACAAGTTACGTGACCGCCCTGTATAGAACGTTGTACAAAATCAAGGTTTGTACCAAATGCAATGGAGAGTGTTATTGGGGGAGTAGTTTGGGGAAGCGACTCCAGCTTCTGTTTTCCAGTTGTAATTGAATTAACTAAAAATAGAAATGGGGACAGTTACTCCGTTCACAGTGATATATTCTTAGAGATGTGCCGGAGAGCAAAATGGATCTTTTTTGCCGCATCTCCTGTCCAGCCCCTGGGATAACCATGTTTTTACTTGTTCAGGCAAGTTGAAATCCGGTGGATGATTTTTGTTTTACAGCAAACTTCTTTGACAGATTAACTGATCGGATTGCTCTCCCTCTGTAACTCACTCCCTTCTCTTCAAATTGGACCATTAGCCTCAGAATATGTGTATATAGAAACGATAGTATGGAGTATTGTAGGAAACCAGCAACCAAGTTGTAAATTTTCCGTAGATTATTAGCCCTGCCTCAGAAGATCCTCTAGAGAGTTTCAAATAGAAAAGCTGCTACTTTTCGTCTGGAAAATAAATTCTCAGTGGGACTGGGTACTTACTATTTCCAACTATTCCCCTCTGTACATGTTTGGGTGAATTTTGATATTTGTCCTGAAGGTCTTACTGGTCTTTCTGTTTTTAAAAAGAACTTCTGGTCATTTAACATGTTCTTCGCAAACATTCTAGATAGCAAAGCCAGAACACTGCTTTAGTCCCGGATACGGGCCGAGGACGGAGTCTTGCCTGATTTCAACAGTCTCCCAAGTCAGTGTTATCTGTTGCTGTGGGTCGTTTTATTTTGTTTTAGCAAATATTTCTTCAAAGATTTATGCTCGGCCTCTGATCCATAATTATGTTAGGAGCCATAATTAGGTTCTGTATTACTAGATGTTAAGAATAATAGTACCGGGGCGCCTGGGTGGCTCAGTCGGGTAAGCGGCCGACTTCGGCTCAGGTCACGATCTCGCGGTCCGTGAGTTCGAGCCCCGCGTCGGGCTCTGTGCTGACAGCTCAGAGCCTGGAGCCTGTTTCAGATTCTGTGCCTCCCTCTCTCTCTCTGACCTTCCCCCATTCATGCTCTGTCTCTCTCTCTCAAAAAATGAATAAACGTTAAAAAAAAAAAAAAAAAAGAATAATAGTACCTACGTCTCGGAACTAACGTGACAGTTAAACGAGTGAAAATACGTTAGTATGTGTAAAACGCTTGCAACAGAGCCTGGCATGCGATGACCACCATATAAGTACTTGGCTGTTATTATCCCTTTTTTCGAAAATAGCCTGTCGACCTCATCACAACCCAGAGCTCTGTCCAATAAGCAGATAAATGCTGCACGCAAATGCGGTGTGTTTTTATTTACCTTAGACCCGTGGGGGTTAACTAGTGTTGTTTCTACCGTTACTATCACCGCTTTGTTCCCTGTCTAGAGCAAGCTTTTCTTCTGGCAAGAGCAAGTCTGTAGCTTGTAATTAGGCTGGGGCCACGGGAGTCAACGGGTGCACTGTCCAGGGGAAAAAAAATGGGTTGGGGTTTCTAAGCCATCGGTAGAAAATTAACATCCAAATGGCTTCTCAAGCCTTTCTTCTGTCGGGGTGGCCGCAGGACCGCTGAATGGGGGGGTGTCACGCGTCATGTCTCTGCCGGGCATCCGAGCAAAGTAGCTGCCAATACGCTTCCCATCCTCGTTGCTTCCGTGCGGTTCTAGTGAGAGCTCCAGCGAGGTTTCTTCGTGGCTGATGGCAGCTTGCAAGTGGGTCAGAGGACCAAATCCCGGCTGCCAGGGAGAGTGTGTGCTTTTTTTTTTTTTTTTCCTTTCCTTCTGCCAAGAAAACCAATGCCACCAACTTGCTGAAAACAAGCAGAAGTGACTGTTGCTTCTCTTTAGGGGAGGTGGGGTGAGGTTCCCATGTTTTCCTGCTCTGGCGGCTCTGAAGAACCCTGTGCACAACATACACATTTCGTGTTATTTTCGGCTGCCTGCCTTCGCAGGGAGCCCGCCTCCGCGAGCTCACCGTGGAAGTTTCTGTGAAGTCACTGCTTCTCATCCCACGCGCCTGAAAACGGCCCCCTCCTTGGCTCAGAAAGCTTAGGTTTTAACTCACATAAGTATTAGCTATTTCGTCTGTGCGTGAGATGGGCCCGTCTCAACCACCACGTTTCTGGCGTAGGTCAAGGAACCTCTTTTTCTCCCCTCTGCTTGTTTATGTTTTACGCATTCAGTGATGATTCACTAAAAGCCTGACAGTTGGCAAAATATCGATACACTGGCCACGGGGAAGGAGGGTCCGGAAGAACAAAAGCCATGCCTACAGTTAACTGTGTGCTTCGGTTAGGAAGGAGTAAGAACCACAAGGAAGGACAGTATGGGTGAAGTGGCACGCAAGCTCCGATTCCGCCATTTCTTTCGGAATATCTCCATTCAGGACACCTGCCTGGCTTACTCCATAGAGCGTGTGACTCTCGATCTCGGGGTTGTGAGTTCCAGCCCCACACTGGGCGTGGAGATTACGTAAAAAGATTTTTTTTAATCTCAAAGAAAAAAGAATATTTCATTTCATTTCTAGACCTTCCCCATCTCATCTGCCTTGGATTCTCTCAGCCCCTGTGGCACTCGTACGCAAATCAAAGCGCGTCCGTGCTGGTGTCTTAAGTCCGTGTTCAGAAGGGCAGTCTCACACGGTTCACCGTGAAACCAAGATCTGTAATTGCAGAGTATAAATTCCCACCATGTCAGGATCCCTGGATCCTCTCTCTTCTGCGTAAGCTCTCTCTTGTCTACTTCCGTTGTCTAATTATTTGCATTGAAGCCTTTTACCTGTTGTTCGCACCAGCTACTTTATCTTTTTGCTTTCATGGTCCTTTCGCCCCTGTACCAACTTCTCAAGTGAAGGATTGATTCACCATCCCTTCCGCAGGCACTTTGCTTTCTGCTGTTTCTTGGTCTCTGCCCTTCAAACCCTTTCCGCTCTCATGCAGAATGCCTTCCTTTCTCCCCCAACATGAGACCATTTTTTTTCTTGCCTTTGTTCAAAACTTTTCTTCTCCGTGATGCTGTTCCTGCATAATCCCCTTGCCTCTAGGAATTCTAAATTTTCCACTTGTGCTTAATTACCTAGCCTTTTCTAGCTCCTTCGTGTTGATTTGGTATTGGATGTCTATAGACCTGTTTGTGTCCCTTCGTGGTGTCTGTGCTCTCATGTCTTCTTCCGTTTCCCAGTGCCCAACACGATGTTCTCTGATCGTGCACAAATCAAACTGAGGTACGCCTGTCGTACTCGTGAGTTGTTGGCTCATCTCGCTGCTTGCCGACCACGGTTTCCGGGGATTCATTGGCGGTAATCTTCCCAAAGGCTGAACTGTTTTTCATTACGTGAGGCTTCTTGGGCACTTTCCACTTGCTTTTGGCTATTCTTTTTGAACGGGAGTAAAATTGCTGGTAGTGCCCAACATCCAGCTGTTAAAATACGGAAATGAACTGGTCCAGGATCAGCTTCTGCATACTGTTTTTTAGTTCACGTGTCAGACAGGTAAGTGCATATCCCGTATTTGGCAGGTGAGAACAGTAGGGAGTAATGGGCAGAAAGGCAGCTATTTTGCCAAACGTCTACCCACGAAGAATTTGATGAAACAGTTCCATCAGCAAGTATTTATGGAACGCCTGGAGGCGCGACGCATTGTGCTAAGTGCTGAGGATACAAAAGTAAGCAAATCCAGACAGGGGTCCTTGGGCCTTGAGGAGCTTACAATGTTCTAAGGCCTATCAGTGCAGTGATCACAGAATTCCATGTAAGGTCACTTCTGAGACAGGACTTAAGAAACCGTTACCGACCCTGAGATTGGAAGGGTGAGCAGAACATCAACGGGGCAGAAGAGGGGCAAGAAGAAGGAATTTCAGGTATGGGGGAGAGCGTACGCACAGGTGGCGGGAGGGGGTGTGACACGTTAGAAGGCCGAGAGACGGTGGTGTGGCGGGATCACAGCTAAGGGAGCAGGGCTCCGTGGTAAGCTATGTCTGGGGATTTGGATCTTTAGCCAGAAAACAGGCGCTGGGGCTAAGACCAGCTCAGTATTTTGAGTTATTACTTTGACTATGGTGTGAAAGAACCAGTCGGTGACTACAAGGAGGGGGCAGGGAAGATGAACGTAAGTAGGCGGAAGATGTTTAATGAGAAAATACCGACAGAGATCGAACGGAAGAGCGCGGAACAAGAAGGTACCCGAGACGACACGTGCGCGGATGACGCGCGTGAAAGGACGGACAATGCGGCCAGTTTCTGATACGGAATGTACCAGAAGCCGACAAGGTTCGGCGCGTCATGAGTTTTGCTGTGAACAGAGTTGAGTTTGAGGCATTTGGCAGCTGGAGACAGCACGCAGGCGGTTAGACGTCTAGCCGAGGAGCTCGAGGGAAGTGTGAAGGCCGGGGATGCGCATTTCGAAGGGATCGTTATAGGGATGATAATTGCAGTTGGGGGTGTAGATGGGATTGCTTTCCCTTAGCAGCGGGTTAGTTCTTACCCAGGTAGATGTGAGCAAATCTCTAAACACCTCCTGGCCGTCAGTATCCTTACGGGAACAATAGTTGGGGTAGATCAGGAACTCTGCGCTTGTACAGCAGAATGTGACAGTACGTCCCCTGAGCCTGCGTGCGGCGTCCTCCCCAGGGATTTACAGTTGCTCACATCTCCCAACGGAAAGGTGTCGCTTCTCGTAAAATCGGTGTCGTTATTTAGCCAAGGTGATTTCTTTTTGTATTATTATTATTATATATATATATATATTTTTAATGTTTATTTATTTTTGAGAGAGAGAGAGACAGAGAGCGAGCAGGGGAGGGGCAGAGACACAGGGCCAGGCTCTGAGCCGTCAGCACAGAGCCCGACGCGAGGCTCGAACTCACGAACCCTGAGATCGTGACCTGAGCCGAAGTCGGATGCTTAACCGACTGAGCCACCCAGGCGCCCCTAGCCGAGGTGATTTCTAAGATGTCACCCGGTTTTATAATTAGGAAACTGTGATTCTCTCCTATTAACATAAAATTGAGGGAAAAAATGTTAAGACAACTGCAGCCAAAAACAAATGGTTTATTTGATGTGCCTCTGGTTTGCCTGGAAGCACCTCTTTTCGGTTTGTAAGAATTCATTAATGGATGCACATCTTTTCACAGGGCATCTATCAGTAACTGTTGGGAGCCCCTCCATCGTGTATCTCAAATCTACCAACCGGTCTTCCGCCCCACCCCAGCCTCTCGGGTCCCAGCCACTCACCAGAATGTTTTCCCTGGACCGTTGCAGTCACCTCCTGGGCTTGGCGGCTTCTAGCAGGCGGGAAGAGCTTTTAAATGAAAAGCCACTTCTCAGTTCTGTACTACTCAGAACCTCACGTGGCCAACAAGACTGGTCTTTCCCTTCTCTCCCTTCTTGTCTCGTTCTCCTTTCACCCCTGCCCTCTGACTCCCTTTTGGTTTCAAAACTGGCCAACAGACGCACACCTCAACTGCATATTCGGTTTCCTCCTCCTGGAAGATTCTGCCTGTCTGGCTCGGTATGACTTCCCTTTGTGTTTTGATCTCCGCTTACTGTCAACTTCACATTCATGGGCACCCTTGCCTCACTGTTTTAAGTGGGGCCCTCCCGTTTCACTCTCCTTCTTTGGCCTGTTTGTTTCTTTTCAAAGCAATTCGTTTGTTATTTGCTTCCTTCTGCCTTACGCGTTTTTCTTTCCAGAAAAATCGAAGGCTCCTGGCGGCAGAGGACAGGCCTGTTTGTTCACTGCCATACGCCTGGCACCTGGTACCATGGCAGGACCATGGTGGGTGTTCTACAGATATTTGTCGAATCCCTGAACCAATTGAACATTTTGCCTTATTTATGTTTTGCTTCGGTTAATCAAAATACGTTTTTATTCTCAGAAAACCCACACTATCTAGGGAACTGACATAGTAGATAGTCTGGAGATGTGCAAAGAACAGGGAAGCCCACCCGAGATGTACGTTGTCCACGGATCATCCAGAAGATGGATGCGTTCCATGTGGATAATCTAGAGAATGTCCAAGAGGGATCTGTTTTTGAACAGGTTCTATGCATGCCCCTTCCTCTACTTGGCAGAGATCGCCTCAAAGGACATGCATATTAGACTCTGAATACGTAGGCCTTAAAACGTATCTTAATAAATATCTGAATTCATGGCTTTAGCTGTAGGTTTGCAACCCATTTATATTTGTAGTATCTGATCTGCCTGATTCCTGCTGAATTAATCCTACGTGTTAGGTTTCTAAATCTTGAATATGCATATTTTTACAAAATGAATATCTCCTCTCCCATTTCTTGATCTACCTCCTGTGGTTAATTTTCATGAACAAGCAGGGACCTTGACCTGTAGCTACTTACATCTGTCTGTTTAGCAGAACAGAATTATGGCAAAGCAGAAGAATTGTTCAGATGTATATGTTTGTTTTGAAATACTTCTCTCTCCTTGGTCTAGAGTATGCTGTGAGCTCCTAATTTTAGGTTTTCTTGAGTTTGCTCTTAACGGAAAGTAGATTATAATGTTTGCTAAATTTATTTCTGAAGTATGTTATAGTTACTTTTTTCTCATTATGCTTTTTAACCGTTTGATAAACTGTTTATATGTTATCATGAATGTGAATTCATTATTATTGTATATTAATGAGTAACATTCCTTCAAAAAAAATGGTGACCCTCTACACTTTCCGTGTATCATATCCTAACCCATATTTCAGTTTTTAGTTCTTTTCCCCTAGTTCCTTCTGTGTCATCTTCTCTATCTGGTTCATCAGTTATTGAACATACACATTTCCCTCCTCCATTATCCAATCTCCATGACAACCAGAGGTGGTTGCTAAGTGCTGATTTCGTCCAGGACATTTTGATGCCAATGCTGAGTATACGACCAGCCCTGTGTAGTTTGGATTGGTACACTTCCTCTTGGAGTTTCATTCCATTGCGAGAAGACGACAGCTTTTCCCTAGTCTGACTTAATTCTCTATTTTTCGCATCACGTAAGGAACCAAAATCTTACTTTAAACTTGTCACTCGATATCTCTTTATATGCATACCACAGGAATGTTTTGTCATTGTGGATATTAAGGGGCCGAGAAGAAATAAATTCTTTATAGTAGCCACATAAGCAGTTTTCTGTTTTTACCCAATTTATTGGCATTTCTGTCAAAATTTTTTTTTTCTTCTCACGTCTGATTGGAATAGATAAAGAGACCCACCGTGACGCGCCATTAAGAGTTCCTCCAGCCCAAATCCAGCTTTTTCTCTTGCGTCAGGAAAATAGGAGATGCCTTCAGATGTGCAGTATTCGTAGTAGACGCATAAGTTTTAGGAACTTGAGGAATGTCCACATTTAGAACACATACTCTAACAACTCCAACACAGGTTGCTACCGCTTTGGAGTGAAAAGGAGCGTGCTAGCCTTCAGGGCTCCGCATCTCTGCTGGGGAGGCATCCCTGGGGTAGGTGGGCCTGCTGGCATTCTGCGGTTAGTCCCCTGATTTAAGCGTTCTCCTCCAGAGATGACAAGTGTGCGGCATAAACGTTAGCCCTCCCATCGCGAACGCTCATCAAAGATGTCCGTAGTGGATCATGGCAGTCTTCCTAGGCAGCCTTGGAATCTTCCTTAACGCAGCATTCACTAGCAATTGCCAACCTTGTTTTTAAAAAGAGGCATCAGCACTGCCTGAAATTCTTGTAACTCTTAAGTTATCCTCATTCTGTTCCCATGCTGTCTGTCTCCCCTTCTCGCCCCATCCCTGTACCCCACCATGGCTGCTAGAAGCTTTTTCTCATGGTTGCTTTGCGATATTTTCTGAAGGACCTGTCCTTTCCTTTTGCAAAACAGAGAACAGAGACGCTGTGATTTTTCTCGCCCTCCTGCTTTCCAAACCGGCAATAATTTACTTAAATGAGCAGGAGAGGAGGTCAGGTAAAATAGAAGCTTAAGAAGTCTGTCCCAGATGTAATTCTTAGGTGTCCCGTGACATTGCAGAAAATTATAATTCTTTCAGAACAGTGAGTCATTCTGGTTCGTGTAAGAGACAGACAGACAGACAGACAGACAGACGGAGACAAAAACAGAAAGAGGGAGGAAGGGAGATGCGAAGGGTGTGCACGTGGATGTTACAATCAAGTGAAATGTCAGCATAGTAATTATAGACCAAAGAAGTTCACTCCAAAGAATTAATTCTGTTCAAAGGCAGAGTCATGGTTTAGAAACTCGTGTTTTTAAAAATAAAGCATTTTCTTTTAGTTCCTTTCCAATCAGAGATGGGCGGAGTAGTTGGCTGTTCTAAGATGAAGTCTGTAATAGCATAAAAATCCCTCTGGCTAAGAAGGAGTGTGGCGTTTGAGTTTTCCGGCTCCTCTTGTGGGATTTCAGAACTCTTTAAGTGCTTAGCTTCTAGTGCTTTTTCGGATCAGGGTTGGGCGTTGGGTAAGTTGTTGTAGAGGATCGGAAGGTAAGTGTTAGGCTTGCCCGCATCTGAAACCCACAGAAGCGGTCCGCCCATTGTCTGCGTCGTATTTCCAGAGTTATGCACGGTGCACTGAGGGGCCTGCTTTAGAAGTATTCTCTTTGCTTAATTTTCTTCACCTTTGAGATCCTTTTCAGGGGCATTTTCTTTTTGAAATGCCACGCATTCTTGTGTAGAAGAATCAGGCTTTCAGATGGTTATAAAGAAACACAGGATACTTGTTATCTGTCAAGTATGGCCAAAATCCTTAGGGCATTAAGGACAGCCAGATGAAGGTTCTGGAAGAAGCAGCTTTGCAGTCTAATTATAAATCTGCTCTTTTCTTCCTAGGCAAAGAAAGTAGGAAATTTCGGTTTCATTTAGGAATTACAATTTGTTTCTGTGGTTTTTTTCTGGGGTGGTGGGAAATCAAAGTGAAATCCTTCTTCGGGACTATACTTATGTATCAGAATCCTACTTGTCTGTGAAAATAGTTAAAGGTCTTGTAAAAATTCCACTCAAATCCAATACCTATTTATTTTATAAGGAGTAGCTTTTAAAAACTATCAAACATGACCATAAAATTATTTTAAAATTTTAAGAAAGTCAGCATTAATCATTAATGTGGGATTCACAATAGAGAACACCAATTCCTAGAATAATTCATATGGTCGTATATATGGATGTGGATGAGTTGAGCAATATAGAATGTGGATGAGTATATTATGAGTATATTATATATGAGTATATTATGAATATATATAACATAGTATATATGTATATTGTACATATAGTATTATGAGTATCTTATGAGGATAATATATAGAATTGGAGATTTTGAGTATACTTTGATTCACAAAATAAATGAAAAGGTTTAGTTGTAGATCTGTTTGTTGATGGCAAACTAAACACTGGAGTCAAAGTCCCTGAAATAACTCCTGTTCTCGTATTCTCTTTCCTGTTCTAATGTGTGCTTTTTCTCTCAGGTGGTAACATCTTTTACAGATGTTAATAATTTCAGCATCTGGTAGACTTGTTCTTGATTCTGTTCTGTAAGACCTTATTCTGGCTTTAATTGTCAGCCTATGACACTTGCCTAAAATGTTTATTTCAGATTTGCTGGGTTTTCATCACTAGGGACAGGTTAGTAACACCTCTAACACAAAGTATATATGGAAGATCTTCTGTTTATAAATCTGCCCTTGTTTAGTGTGAACTATCTGAGGTGAAAATAAAAGGTTTCTATTTCTGTAACCCCAATACCTAGTATAGTGCTTAATACGGAGTAGTTACTGGGTAAGTGTTCACTGATGAAAACAGGTCCTGAGCGGTGGGGACTGGGAAGGACAATACTCATCTCAACTTCTGCAGGGGTTGAACAGTGCTTTAGTGAGTAAGCCGGTTGGGAATTGGGTTAAATAGTTTCCATTAAGCCTCTCTCTATATTTGTACCTCCCTCCCTGTGCCAGTAAAATGAAGATGATGAAGCTACCCCCTTCTTTTAAACAGAGCTCTTGGGCTAACTTTTCTGACTCTGACAATGTTCTGTTCATGCTACTAATTGTTTTTAGAAAACCGTAAGAGCAGGGGTTTTAGGACAACCAAATAAACTGTATAAGTACGTGCTCAACTAAGTGAATTTGCATGAAGAAACAACTTTTCAAACTGACGACCGGAAATAGTGCTGATAAAGTACATTGAATCCCTTATAAAATAGACAAAGAGATAGGAATAACAATACCACATGAGAATAAAATTAATGATGGTAAATATAATTGAATAAGATGTGCTCAGAATATCGTTATATTTACCTGATTTTAACGTGATCCCCCCATCCATTATGCAGACTAGCACAATTTAGTAATCGTGCAGAAGTATTCTAAGGTGGCCTCTTTCACCGTATCTAAAGTTAGATGAAGATGTGACATGTGAGAGAGACAAGACTGTTCATCAGCTTGGACCTTGGGAGCAGGTTCCTCCAGTGTTAACAGTTTTCCTTTTTCCCACTGTCGCTCAAAAATATCAATGAAGGGGCGCCTGGGTGGCTCAGTCGGTTGAGTGTCCGACTTCAGCTCAGGTCACGACCTCGCGGTCCGTGAGTTCGAGCCCCGCGTCGGGCTCTGGGCTGACGGCTCAGAGCCTGGAGCCTGCTTCGGATTCTGTGTCTCCCTCTCTCTCTGCGCCCCCTCCCCAGCCGCTCATGCTCTCTCTCTCTCTCTCTCTCTCTCAAAAATAAACTTTCAAAAATAATTTTTTTAAATAAATAAACTGTGAAATGATTTACATTATAGACTTGGAAGGTTTAAGACCAAGTGAATTATTTTCATATGGATCCTCCTACTCCGGACATTTTTAAAAGATGTTTTCAAATTGTAAACCTGTTGCTTCTCTGAAGTTGAATCTCGGCTGCATTTAGGGATCCACTACAGAAGAATGTTCCAAGTTCTCCACAGTCCTTCAGAAAATTATAGAGCCTGGCCAGGAAGAAAGTAAACACTTGGCTCCAGGATATACATGATGTCGTGTCAAAAATAAGTGGTCACATCAAGGGAAGCCCTGCTGTAAGAAATGCATCTTACTTCACTTCTCTCATTTTAATAAGTCGTTAAGAAAACTGCAACCCGTTTACTCTCGGTAAACTTGAGGGCAAGATTTTGATCCTTTTAATGATTACAGTTCATTTTTAAACGGTTTCTCCTTTCTTGCTCAGAATGCGTATTCCTTGTGAAGATGTGTACCAAAGAGCCAATGCCTCTCATTTAGAACTGAAAGTTGTTCTTGCTGTTGGCTTTTATAAGAGCACTGTTTCAAATTCTGACAGCTTGATAACTTGGGTTAGGATCTCAACCTTCAAAGAAAATGGAGAGTTACAGTCCATCTGCTTCGTGATTTCACTTATTTCAAAGCTTCTGATTTTAAGCCCTTTCACTTCAGGTGCCAAATTCCCACAAAGCACGAGACTTCTTAACTCAATCGCTCCTCTTTGCCGAACAAACAATTTTGTGTCTACTCCCTTACCTTACGGCCACTGGCATCCAATATCCAGAATTATGCTTAGGAAGGTGTCTCAGCTTGTTTTTCATCCTAAGAACCTTCTGTATCATATTACTTATGACCAATCTTCAACACTTATATATGTACCTCTGTGGTGCCTAACAAAGAAATTAGCCTAGGGGATGTGACGAACCCTTGAGTAAAAAGCTATTCATTTTTCTTCTGTGCTTTGGGACAGTAGAGAACCGTTTTAAACATAACAAAGATTTTCTAATGACTAGGCGATTTTTAAGTCTCTTCTTGATCTTTGATTTGATTGATCTTTTCTTTTGAGTTTTTATTCCTTAGTTACAGTGTCACTGCTGTTTGTACTCTTATTCTAATATATGAAAAATACATATTTGCTCAGTTTTATTACATATCCTGACTTTGGCCAAGAGGCAATTACTATCCCCCTCACATCTAACCACTGACATGCAAAGAGCAAAAAAAAAGTTTTTTGGTGTGGTTGAACAATTAGTTGAACTACATTATCTTTGTAATTCCTCTTTTTTTTTCCAAGAATTACAGTTTTCTACTTTTTTTTTTCCTTAATGAGAGACACAGGGCCATTTATGTCCCCCCAGTTATGAATGTGGGCTTCTCCACTTTCAGAGAAAAAGTGTCCTCTACACTTCCTATCATTAACTGCATGTCTTTTCTCTAAGAATGATTTCACCCTGTTCACAGATCAGGAGGTTCGGAATAACAAATGATCCCTTCCACAGGGAGACCACCTCCCAGATGGGGTATAATTTGCCAAAAGTATAACATACTGGAGACATGATTATATCCAAAGATATAGGACCATTAACACGTAATAAGAGAATATGAGAATGATCCAAAAGAATCTAGAGAGGGCATAATTGATTCTACAGTAGAAGTGACATCTACTCAAAGCTTTGAAAAGCAACATTTAAACTCAAGGACAGCATTGGTCCCAGATAGCTCTACACAGTTGATGCTAAGTGCACATATCTGCACAACTCTTGGCAACCCATTCATGTTCTATTTGAGCTAGTCTAAAATGTGTGGTTAAAAAAAAAAAAAATGATGTGCAGCCAAAAAATAAAATTCAGAAATCTCCACAAGTGGAGGGCTGGTTAGGAAAGCCAGGCTTAATTCGTAATCTAACATTTAAACACCCAAAATGATGATTAATTTTAATGTTTCTTTTTCAAACAGGAGTTATTTAAAAACAGTTATTGATTTGAGAAACGTAAGACTTACTATTGTATATGTGTGGCTACATGTTTATTTTGGTGACTTTCCATACATGTCAGTAATGTGAATGTTCCAGGGAAAGGGGACAGGCAACCAACATTTATTGGGTGCCTACTGTGAGCAAGCCAGTATGGCAGGCAGTGCGTGTGTGTGTGTGTGTGTGTGTGTGTGTGTGTGTGATATTTAATTTAATTTTCATAGCCCTGAGGAGGTGCGTCATTAACCCTGTTTTACAGATGAAGAATGTGTAGCATGGAAAGGTTAAATAACTTGCTCAAGGTCATAGGATTATTAAGAGGCAGCTAAAACGCAGACCCGTCTAAAAGCCACGGAGGAAAAAATAATCCAAAGAATTCTGCAACAAAATCCACTTCATCATATCCTGAGTCCTTGGGAGACCAGGAGCTGTTGTCTGATTTGTCTTTTTGCAGCTTGAGTTCTATTTCTCCTGCCCTTTTCCTTTTAAGTTTTCCTTTTTCCTTTGTCATGATTTTACACGTCTTCTTTTTCTTCGCTTTTCCTAAAAGCCAAAGCAGTGAACAGCTTAAAAGGTTAAGGAAAAGCGAGACTAGGGAGGCAGAATTGCCGTGGTTGTCTTTGTTGTTTATGCCTCAAGCGTCTTAATGCCATAATATCCCGGGTCTTCCAAAAAAAAGCAGTGAACTTGTTCTGTTGCTCACATTAACGGCCACGTGAGTACATGCTGAAAATGTATGGTATTTGCAAAGTAAGGCCATAATTAACATAACAAACCATTCTAATAGAGTCAGTCGATGACTAAATGAGGCAAGTGATTCCAAATCATTCTGTATTGTTTAGTACAATTCTCTTTTGATATGAGGTATATACATTTAACTATGTGTCGTAACCATTGACAGGCTTAGTTTTTTTTTTTTAAATCAAGAAATACTGTTTGACTCTTGTACACCTATTAGCAGTACTGCTATTTAAAACTTATTTCAAACATCACGCTTATGTTGTAGGCATTCTGTTAGTATAATTCTGAAAAAAATTTAGCTGCCTAGCTGTATAGTACTGGATGCTTTTAAAAAATTATTTTCATTATTTTTCAAGAAAAAAATTATCTCTGTGGCTTGGGGCTTAAACAGAGATTTGGGGACTCACAGTACATTTAAAACTGCAACACTAGAAATGAAATTTCATGCCTGATTCATAGTAGGTGCTCAGTAAATGAGCACTGAATGAATGATCCAATAAATAAAATATTAATATAAACTAAACAACCATACTAGTAAATAGCACGTCAAGGAACATTCAGTATGTCAGGAACGCAAATGCAGCTATTAATGGCCTGATACGAATTTTAAATTGTTACCCTTCAAAATTCAACAATATTTTCATTGATTTTGATTTTTACTTGCAAAATATTAATAGTTTTATATATTTTCTGAAAACAGATTTAAAAATTTAATTCACCGATTCAGTACACTCCCGAATTAATGTCTTTACAAACATTTAATGCAAAAAATGATAGTAAGTTTTTTTTTCTGCGTAGTCTCTTTCTCTGTCCAGATGCATCACGGAGGTCAGTCTCATTGTCCCTAGCCCCTTCAGAACAGCCTGTTTTACTCCGCTTCTCCACCGGCTTCTTAGGAATGTAAAAATCTGGCAGCAAAGGACCACGACTGCCCTCCTTCCTAGTAGACCAAGTATTCCTATTGTCGGATGCAATGGGCATGAAAGCAGCAATTTTACAGCACAAAAGCTCCAATAACATTTACTTCGGTTGGCTGAGATTGAAATGCACACAGGCACTGCTCAGTCTTGGTTGCTTAAGCACCAGCTTCCCTTGGCTTTTTGCCACTTTGTGCATTTCAAAGAGACAAGTCCTTTAAGGAGAGAGTTCTCCTTGTAACTTGCACAGGAGTAAACAGACCGTTCAGGCAGTTTATTGCATTCGAAACTCAGCTATGCAAACTATTCCAAACTGAATGCAACAAAGTAATTAGTGAAATCATTTGGTCGTTAGGATTCATAAGCATGAATTGTCCTATTTAATAAAGTTAAGTTTTTCTCTTGTAAAAGAATCACTAAAAGTTTTATGTTTAGAGAATGATGGCCTGGCTCTAGAAGTTTTTACTTTTCAAGTGTTGAAGTTGAAAGTCCTGCTGGTACAAGTGTGTCCTTCCCCTTCCCACCCCCCACCCTGTAGCCAACACTTTGTGGAATGAATCTGGGGACTCCTAAGCGTGCACAGGGGATGGCAAGGCTCACTGAGATGAGGTGATCCACTCCTGTGGGATGAAGTGTTGACTACAACAGACCCGTGTTATTATGTAACGAATAAGCAGAGAAAGGCGGAACTGGTAGACCTAGGGAAACATTTGAATATCCTGACTTCTGCTGAACTAGGTAAACTGCGTACACATTTGCTTCATCAGAAAGTCCCCAGGAGATAGGCAAGGAAAGGCAAGAAGACTGGACCTTCGGAGAGCCTAGAATCAAGTATTAATTTAATCAAGAATGAATGATTCATTCCTACAGCCAAATTGTATCATCCATCGAATGTGTGTGAAGAATGAGTTGCTAAATATGGTTACCAGACTTTATCTCTTTTCTACAGGATTCCTAGCTTCTGTGTTTGCTTTCGTTGGTTTTTTTTTTTTTTTTTGAGGGGGGGGGCGGGGGGGAACCTTAAAATTATAAATTGTCACATAATTGTAAAATGAAAGGATTTTTCTCATTTCCATTCAACAGTATCTCCAGTGATTATCTGTGTATCAATTAGTTCTGTTTGTGCTGATGAGATCAAATTCGCAAATTTCAAAAAAGAGCAAAATGACCAACACATGTATTAACTGGGATCCTATTTGCCGTTCAGATGCCAACTCTAATCACTTGTTTGGGTGAACCAAGCAGTCTGAGCTTCATTAAAGTTATTGTCTCTAAGTAAATTAATAATTCTGCAATTATGTCTTTTTTCACATTTTGTTGAATAAACTAGGGTTCAGTCCTAATCAATATTTTCAAATACTCATTTCCCTTCCTAAAAGATTAGTGTCTTATTTTAACTAACAAATGAGCCATCATTCACAAAGAACCCTAAGCCAAGACCTTATTTTTTTATATGAAATTTATTGTCAGATTGGTTTCATATAACACCCAGTGCTCATCCCAACAGGTGCCCTCCTCAATGCCTGTCACCCACCCTCCCCTCGCTCCCACCCCCCATCATCCCTCAGTTTGTTCTCAGTTTTTAAGCCAAGACCTTATTAAGCCACATGTTACTAGTTTTCCTTATGGATGGATTTGTCCCCTGCTCTGTTTAATCTGCCCATCGTCTCCAACCGCTGATACTCCAAGAGAAGCCGGAGGGCACAAAATTAAGGGAGTTCTAACTTCACAGTCTCCCTTTTCCCCGCCCTGCACATTCGAATCACACCCCAGGGCAGACAGATGCATACACACTCTTCTCCCCACCCCACAGCAGCCTCTGCTCTCCCCTGCCCTGCCCCCGCCCCCCCCCCCCCCCCCAGCCTCCAGCTGCTGCTCTGTCACCAGTGGGTCAGTGACACCACCTGTGTCCCTCAGGTATGCTTGGGCATAAAACGGCTTCCTGTGCATCAGAAACGTTTTCACCTAGATGTCTGAACCTTCCGCACACATATCTACTTATTTTTTTCTGAGTAAATATATTTAACTATCAGAATCTCCCGTCATCAGTTAACCTGCCAGTTGCTAAGTTGCCATTCTAGTTTACCTCTGGCTTGGTCGGATGGATTCCATTTTCTGTTTGTTTTTTCAGAGTAATTAGAAACAGAGAGAACTTGCAGGTAGGCTTGGTAGGTTTTGCCTGTTGACCTTGCCGCGTCTTCACCCATGGCTACAATCTGACTTCCTGGTAATGTATTCAGGAAGGGGTTAGCAGTGGCCTCTGAGGGAACCCTGTTTCTGGGTTCCTTGTCAGCGGACTGCCCTCGGAGTGCAGAAGAGGAAGGCACGGGAATAGCCCTGCCCTGTCAGTGCGTCCCGGAGTGCGAACGCTCAAGGAAACAAAGCGAAGCACTCCTGAGGAATTGTGGTTTTGCTTCTTTGAATTCACACAGCGTCTCCGTCAGGTTCTTGCAGCTGGACTCCAGCTGTAATCGCTCCTGAGATGAGATGCTTAACACGGGGTGTGGAAGCTAAGTACTCACGGTGTTTTGGTGGCCAACACTACGAGGCGTGGTTGGAGCGTCAGGCTGCATGAAATTCACCCTTGTATATCTTCATGTTGCTTACCCATTTCTGACATGCGGCTGATTTGCCAGCAGGCACTCTAGATGAAGGTGATAAAAATGGCAAAGCTGAACGATGTTGCTCCTTAAAAGATACTGTATATCAATTGAGAAAGAGGAAGTCGGCTGGGGATGTAAACGTATAAAAAGCCTCTGAGGCCTTTACTTCTTTGGTTCAGTTGATATTAATCTCATCAGCACGACAAAACGAGAAAGCTAATAGTTCTAATCTTATTATAATACGGTACAAAATGGCACACATTAAAGTATTTCTCCTAACGTAAACAATAATTCTGTATTTCCGTAGCATCGGCTCTCAGACCCCTCGTCCTGATGTGTCATTAGATATAAAATCTGTTTTTATGCTTCTTCCAGAGAAGCTTCAAAGCCTAATGTTTTCTTATTGGAGACATTATAATTCTAAAGAGGGTAAAATTGATAGTTTCGCTAGAGAAAAGTATCATATCCAAAATTATAATGTATGAGAATAATCCAAATGTCCACGCCACCCACCCTTATGGTTATTTAAGGCATGATCCGGCTTGGAACTTAATGCAATTCACTTGGCTTCCTAATTCCCCAGGGTGTCAGCTGTGACCACTGAGTCTCCAATCAAGTTAGGTAATCCTTTAACGTTCCTCTCTGCATTTTCTATTTCATTCTCTGTTTTCTTCCTCACATCTGAGTTTTGTTTTCTGAAAGTCAGCACTCCCTATGCCAAACCAGTGCAGAGTTTTCATGGTGCTTGCATTAACTTGTATCTTAAAAAGCAATTTATATGTATATATTAATTATTCCCAAGAATAACGCAGTACACGGGATTGAATTATTTAAATTAGTCAAATCGGGTGTAATGCAAAGAGTTCCCTAAAACCTCTGACAGGAGTAATTTTCCTTGTTGCCATAGAAATAAGGAGTTCCTTCTTGTTTGGGCCTTACTCAGATCACGCTACTTTTGTTTAATTACAATAAAATACTAACCACTAATCAAAAGGTCCTTTGTTCTATTTAAAGTTCAAACTTCTGTCCCTCTGAACATATTTACCTGCCTTCCTAGGATTGCCTTGTTAGAGCAAAGTCAGAAAATGCTAATATGATAGCCTAAATGGAGAAGAAAAATGCATACCTTTGGCAAGTACCCTGTAATGAACTTTAGGATTTTCTATTGATCTTTTTAATGCCCAAGCTTTGCTGTATTCTCTCCATAAAATATTTTTCACCTCACTGGTCACGTTAAGGTTTATTTCATTCAGATTTACGTTAAAGCACATGCTTTTGTTGACATTTAATTTGAGAAATGAAGGATTGAGATTCCTCACACAATACATCAGTGGTAACTCTGCCCCTCAATACAATACAGCACACGCACACACACACACACACACACACACACACACACTCCCCTGAATCCTGGCCACATTGCAGTGCACAAGAGCAAGTTATTAGAATTACATCTTCCAAAGTATTTTAATGCAAACACACACTATCAGATGTAGCCCCACACGCTTCTATTTGTTACAAACCCGCAAGGAAAGCTAAAAGACAGGAAAATATAAAAAGCAGTGGATACACTAATACATATTCCACAAGATTTTTAAAAAATTTCTTCTCTAATCATTCGAGAATGGATTCAGTTTGAAGGCGATTCAAGCATTTCATGTTTCAAAACTTGGGTTATTCCCTGGAGTTGACTTCCTTTGCTGCTTCGCCTACAAACAGTGATTTCCTAGTAATGCCCGCAGAAGCAACAGAGTGAAGCTAATGCAGTCTCTGTGCAAGGGAAGAGAGATTTTCAAGGGAAGCAAAGGCGTTTTCACTCCTTCTTTCCTACTGGTTAATGCCATCAGTGGGTGGTCATGCCTGCTCTGTTCTTGAACAAAGGACTTCCTTCTTGGGAGCAGCAGGAGTGAAACTGACAACTATCACATCTGTTTCATGCTGCTTCCCCAGTTCCCAAGGGCTAACACCGCACATTCAGCACCAGTTGGGATGGGACCACCAGCGAAAAAGGCAATAGGGCATCATAAGTGAACATATCCTGCCTGAGTGCAAAAGGGGGGAAAGAAAATATTATACAACATTAAAAAAAAAGCATTACAGAGGAAAAACAAATGGACAGAGAGGTACAACTTGTCAGAGAAGACTGTTTTAGAGATAGTCTCTCCCTTTCGTATAAAATGCTAATTAAAAAAAAAAAGTTTATTTATAAGAGAGACAGAGACAGCACTGAGTGGGGAAGGGGCCGAGAGAGGGGGAGAGAGAATCCCAAACAGGCTCTACCCTGTCAGTGCAGAGCCCCGTGCGAGGGTCAAACTTACGAAACAGTGAGATCATGACCTGAGCCAAAACCAAGAGTCGGGTGCTTAACCAGCTGAGCCACCCAGGCGCCCCAGAAAATCCTAATTTTTTAAAGCAGTATAAGATAGGACACATCTCTCTCCCCTTTTATGTGCAAAGGTCTGGTCCTGTAGCGTGGTTTGATCTGAGGGACATTTCCACCTGGTTGTAACCTCTGGCCTTTGCTGTCACTGTTTACAAGTGGGAAGAAAGTGGTAGTCATATTTAAGAGCCAGAGAGGATTTAACGTGAATAATTGAACAAATGGAACATCGGGAGATGGGCTCAAAACAGCATTGATGGAAATGTTCTAAGACTGGATTGGCTGATGGGTATAAAATTCTAGCAGTTTCTTGAAAATTGTCAAATCTATTCGTTCACATTTCAGAATTACAAATTTTACGGTACATCAGCGATACCTAAAAGTGTTTACAAAACTGACTCATAACTTCATGGTCCATGACAGTTTTAAAAATTCTTCCAAATATTTAATGGCATGGGAAAATGCTTATGACATGATGATATGTGGAAAGTAACAAAACAAAACTCTATAGTATGATCTCAGTGGTGACTATATTTGTGTAAGGAAAAGAGGACAGGAAAGAGATAAACAAGACTGCCTCTGGGTATATGGATTACAGATGATTTTTGTTTCCTTTTTCTAGTTTTCTTTGTTTTTCTATAGTTTTGTTCTTCCTAGTTTTTATAATGAACATGTGATACTTTTATGATGAAAAAATAAAATTAATGAGGAAGTGTTTTGTCAGTATCTACCAAAATTGTTTATGTGCCTACAGTTATCAACTCAGTATCTTATTTGTCTGGACATATCCTATAGAAATAGTCATAGAAGTGATTATAGAAATACCAGAAAGATTTTAGAAGCAACTTAATGCCCACCAAAAGAGAATTCATGCCGTGCAATACTCTTCAATAAACAACTATTCAGTTGTGAAAAAAGAATCTTAAAAAGTAGATACGATATATTGTGTATATAAATGTATATAAACAAGTGTGTGTGTGTGTAGATACATACACCCTAGCTTGCAAAGACACCTATAGTCTGTTGTAGGATGGATAGAAAAACAATTTGTCAAACTAAATATGAAGATTGATTGCATTTTCAAAAAAATATATGTGTACAGTGCATGCAGACAAACTTGGGCTACATAAGAAACGAAACTGTCTTTATTCTTTTAAATAATAAGTTTTCATTTTGAGACTCCATCCCAGGCGGAGGGGGTAGAAAGTCTCCAGACAGAAATAGTCCAATCAAGGTTTCTTATCAATTTCCTAATGCCATTTTAGGAACACGATGATATTTAGGTCACGTTATGGTGAGTGCTATGGACTGAATTATTTCCCTGAAGGTTGTGTCTTGAAGCCCTAAACCCAATGCCAATGGTATTTGGAGATGAGGCTTTTGGAACATACTTAGGTTCGGTTTGGGGCCATGAGGGTGGAGTTCTCACGTTGGGATTAGTCCGTTCTCATCGCTACACCTTTAACAATTCTGACCCTTTGGAGCACCCGGCTGACACAGTTGGAAGAGCATGGGACTCTTGATCTTGGGGTTTGTGAGTTCGAGCCCCACGTTGGGTGTAGAGATTACTTAAACAAGTAAATAAACTTTAGAAATAAAAATAGGGGCGCCTGGGTGGCACAGTCAGTTAAGCGTCCGACTTCAGCCAGGTCACGATCTCGCGGTCCGTGAGTTCGAGCCCCACGTCGGGCTCTGGGCTGGTGGCTCGGAGCCTGGAGCCTGTTTCCAATTCTGTGTCTCCCTCTCTCTCTGCCCCTCCCCCGTTCATGCTCTGTCTCTCTCTGTCCCAAAAATAAATAAAAAACGTTGAAAATAATAATAATAATAATAATAAAATAAAATTTCTGACCCTCTCTCAGTAGTTTCCATGACCCTTTTGATTCATAGAAAATGTATGTCTGCCCCGTGTGACAAAGTTTCTTCTCCTTCGGTCACACAGTCTTAGTCAAAGACTCTGGGGGTGTAAGGGGTTTGGTGCTGGAAAAATGGTCTCTGAATATCCAAGAATTCTTCTAGAACCTTTTTGTTTCTTGCACAGGCCTCATCTTTCGAAACTTAAAGATTAAGAATGTGTTTCTATGTACTCTGCTTTAACAGCTTTTTTTCCGACATACCGTATTCACTGACTATGGAGAAAGATACAAGGGGAAAAGACAGTGGTGGGTGATGGTAGGGAATTTGGATTAATTTCTCAAAATACTACTGTGGTACAACTGGTTATCTTCAGAATTTAGGATCCGAGAGGGGAAGGGAATGCTTTCATTTTTTGCTTTGTAATGTTTAAAAATAGTAAGCATCCCTTTTGACTAAAAAGTTAACCGCTTCCATAAGTTGCGTATCAGTTGATCCTTTTTACAATGCCATGATCTAGCCTGGGCAGTTCCTATTATTTTTTTAATATTTATTTATTTTGAGAGAGAGAGAAAGGGAGCAGGGGAGGGGCAGAGAGAGGGGGGGAGAGAGAGAGAGAATCCCAAGCAGGCTCCACACGGTCAGCACAGAGCCCAACACGGGGCTCAATCTCAGGAACCGTGAGATCATGACCTGAGCCGGAAACTGAACCAGTCGGAAACTGAACCAGTTGAGCCCCCCCAGGCGCCCCAGGGCAGTTCCTGTTATCCCCGTCTTAACAGATGCAGAAGCAAAGTCATCCACACAAATTATAAACCTCTTTAATCTTGGACAAGTAAAAAGAAAGAGAGGCAAACGTGTAATGAGTACCCTCAGTGTGCAGACCATGTGCTGGGAGAGAAGCCGTTATAAATGTCTTAATGCATCGTGTTTCTCTAAGTCCTTATTGATTAGAAAGCATTTCCAAAGTGACTTTTCTGATTGATTTTTTCCATTGAAATAGCTGTGTCCATCCTGCATTCCCAGAGGCATCTCCTTCGTTCTGGTCTTCGTGGTTTCGTGTTTCTACTACTGCCGTATCCGTCCCTGCTGCCGTACTTTCCTGCTCTGATACGTTCTTGACACCGGCTGCTCTTACTAAAACGTTGCTTAGGTCATAGAATCATAAGGGCCTGAGAATTGAAAGAGCCTCACGGGCAGCTCCTAAGGGACCTCAGGAGTCTTTTCTGGAGGATCCCTGGCACGTGATTTTCCAGCCTTTCCTTCAACCATCGGAAAGGGATTGACCACTCTCTGAGGCAGCCGTCCTGTTTTTGGCCAGCTTAAAGGGTCGGAAGGTCCCTTCTTATTGCTGTACTGAATGTGTCCCTTTACCGACTACCCGGGATGAGTTCAGTCTTTCTTTTAAATGACAGTCTTTCAGACAAGAACGAGAACGCCTGTCTTCCTGGCTCAGCTCACCGGCTTAGGTATCCCCAGTTCCTTCCTTGTTTCATTTGTTCCTGTCTGCCTGAGACGCCACACTTCTTGACCCGTGGGCACCATGCACCGCGTGCTTGTTTCGTGGGTTAATGATAAATGGTTAAAATGCCCTGTCAAATTACTGTACTGCTTTGGTTCCGGTTTTGTAACCTGTAAAGGAAACCACCAGTACGTTCCCTCCATCTGGTAGGTGATGCGTAGGAACTCCTGCGACGGTAGAACATCTGTTTCTTCTTTTAGCTCCGCAGAAATGTCAGATACTTCTCTGCCAGGATAATTTTTAAATCCATTTTCAAATCCACACGTTTATTCCCCCTTTCGCTTTTGTATCTGTTGTTTCGGGGCAGCGCATTCCAGCACGAGAGTATAAATATCTCGGAAGAGTATGTACAGTATGACTTATCTCTATTGGAAACGTGTCCCATTCGGTTTGAGTTCTTACCCATCGTGTGTGAAAAGTTCCCATTTTCCTCGGTACTCCTATATAATTAGGCCATCACCGGAATGAAGCGGCACAGTTTTATTAATCTGTGCAGTTATATCATTAGTCAAGACACCGTGCTGCACAATTTTATAAAGCGCACATCCTAAAGGAATAGGAACTAAATTATAAGAGATATTCCTGGTGAAATCATAGTCTTGATTACCACTTACTTTTGCTTATTTATCCTACTGTCTAGACTTTTTTTTTTTTTTTAACCTCCAAGATAATAAAACCAAAAGAGCTGGGAAAGTAAGAAATCAGCTAATTCTTGTCTTGGTATGGGTGTATGGGCTGTGAAGACAGAAACATCAAGCTACGTGATATGGACTTTTAATCCTAGCCATACCCAGTGATCACAGGCCAGCGAGACTCTTCCGCAGGGGAATTTCTTACAGTTCTCCAGAAACAGCGCCTTCAAGCCCTCTCCAAGACTACGAGGTAGTGTTACAGCCTATGTCGTCAGTTCAACAATAGAATTTCCTAAAGAAACACATGGAGGCAGATATCCCCAGAAATGATTTTAAATTATTATCACCCTCGAAATCCCCACCCCCTCCCACCCACTGTCATTTATGGGGACAGTTTTAAACTTTCCGCCTTAAATGCCAGTGTCTTTTTTCTATAGTGCCCTGTATGCATCCAGATAAGATACTCAGAAAACACATTTCCTGCTCGCATACGTAAATGGATTAGACATCTAGAGTATTTTGCTTGAACCGAAATTTCTTCCTGGCATTCTTTAAGAAGGACGGGAGAGAGTGAACAGTGGGATTTTCACATCTGTTAAATAGTCATTAGCATTGAAGATTGAAACCCTATCTTCTTTTTCAGCTTAAGACCAGCTGTTGAAGTAAACCTGAAGGGCCCCTTAATTATTGCATATTTCAATAGCTTGCACAGGATTCAGTTACCCCGTTCCACCACTCCGATCAAAGGAACTCATTTACTTGGTACACCATTGTTATTGAAAGCATTCCTCGTGTGATTGTTTTGCTTCTGAAATGTTCTGTAAAAGGTCAGACAGGGTGTCCTTCTCTGATTTCATCATGCCTCTGAGAATAACCTCTGCTACCAATTATGTGTTACTTGGATGGGGGCTAGGATACCCCAGGGCTGCTTTTTCTTGGCCTCAGTACGTGTTTGCTTTTGTCACTTATATCGCGGAGTCAAAGATGTTTTAATGTCCGTATGATATTTAGAGCCCGTGAAGAACAAATTCAGACAAGCGAACAGATTTTTTTCTGTCTGTGACATGATTCGGTTGTGTTGCCAGAGACATATTCGCCATGAGCTGTGCATCCTAATCAAAGGCTGTAATTACGTTGAAGGTTTCTTCATGGTTGTTGGTTTCATGACTTGTTGTAACCATGGGATAAAATCTTCTCCAGATACAACACGTGGCTCAGGGAATGAACAAAAAGCTAGCCCAACGCGTAGAACTTTGGCCCTTCCGTAGGGAACGCTGTATGCATGACTGAATATGAAAATCAATTCTTGACTACTTCCAAAAAGCTCACAATTCTGAGTTATCATGCTGGTGTTACATGTATTGTTTCTTTCTCCCAGAGCAAAATGTACTGTGTCAAATTGGCAAACGGTGTAGCTGGCCCGTGAGCTCTTGCATTTGGCATAAAAGGTCGCTCTCCCTTTGTCGGGAGCCTGTGGACTGGTGTCGATATAGATTTACAAAGATATACTCTGCTTGGAATATGCTCTCATGTCTGCACAATGAACAAATTTTGGATCTGAAGTTATTTCCTCAAATAGTGGATGTCAAAAATTTTTCAAAATCCCTTTATAGCAGATGTACAATAAACTGCTTACCTGGGCACGTTTCTTTTCTATAGTGTCTCACTACTTTCAAGATTAAATTTATTGGGATATCTGGTGACATATTTTAAGACTTAGAAAGACCATAGGCTTCTTACTGTGATGAAAGCTTTTTTTCGCTAAAGATGTATGAATGAAATGGAGCAGTGTTACTACTTTGTACTACAAAGAATGCATGGAAAGGGAAATAAAATAATAATAACTTTTAAATAAAGAGCTAAATATAAGAGACACAGTCTAGTCTAAGCCCTTGAAACCACATTTAGGCAGTGAAATTCAACATGGCGGTTGCTTTTAAAGATTTAACTTTTTTTGTGATGGAACGACTTGTATGTTAAAATTTGAGTAGGTTGGCTCTGTTGGCAAAATATGCTCAGAAGCCAACAATTTCCTTTCCTCTCTGCTGCTAACATGTTAGCCTTAGCCAGCAACATCTCGCATCTGGATTTATGCACAAGTTTCCTCTCTGGTCTTTCTTCTGCCTTCACCCTTGACACCCGTTTGCCATCTGTTGTCAACACAGTGGCCAGGGAGATTCTTTCAACGTGTAATTTAGGTTATGTCACTAATCTCAAAACTATCCACTGGCTCCCCCTTTCACACAGAGCAAAAGCTCGCTTTCGTGATGGCTTACAAGGTCCCTTGTCATCTGGCTCCTGTCATCTCGGAACCTCCCGTCTCACTCCTCTCCCCGCCATGCTGGACCACCCTAGACATGTGGACCTTTCTCCTGTTCCTGGAACATACCGGGCGTGCCTTTGTACCATTTAGCCCTTTCCTGGAATGCTCTTCAACCAGATTTCCTCCTGTGTAGCCCTCTCATCTCCTTCCTTCAGTCTTTGCTCAATGAGGCTTCCCCTGCCCTTGCTGTTCAGAACAGCAGCCTTTGCCCCTCACACCATCCTACTTCTGTTTTTCCAAAGCACCAGTTGCCTACTGTGTTACCGTGTACTTTGCTTTGTATTTGTGTTTGTTACTTACGGTCTTCCCTCAAAAGAATCCTCAAAAAAAGATTTACTCTTGTTTTGTCCACAGAAGTAACCCTAATGCCTGGAACAGGGCCTGGCACATACCCAGTAAGCCCTTAAAAATAGGTATTGAGGTGGCTCAGTCGGTTAAGCGGCCGACTTTGGCTCAGGTCATGATCTCGCGGTCCGTGGGTTCGAGCCCCACGTCGGGCTCTGTGCTGAGAGCCCAGAGCCTGGAGCGTGTTTCGGATTCTGTGTCTCCCTCTCTCTGACCCTCCCCCGTTCATGCTCTGTCTCTCTCTGTCTCAAAATTAAATAAACGTTAAAAAAAAAAAATAGGTATTGAGCGGGCGCCCAGGTGGCTCAGTCGATGAAGCGTCTGACTCTTGGTTTCGGCCCAGGTCATGATCTCACGGTTCAGTGAGTTCAAGGCCTGTGTCGGGCTCCGCGCTGAGGGCGCGGAGCCTGCTTGGGATTCTCTCTCTCTCCCACCCTCCCTCTGCCCCTGCGACGCTCTCCCTCTCGGAATAAACAAACTTTAAATAAATAAATAAATAAATAAATAAATAAATAAATAAATAATTGAGAGAATGAATGACATCAAAAGAGCCAGTAAGGTTGGAGAATTGGTTTTCAGAGAAAGCCGTGAATTGACCCTTATCCTGTTGAGGCTGAGCAGTTAGCAGCAGAGCTTTGGAACGGTAAGCGCCACAGATGCGGTTATGGGAGTAGCTGCGCATCTCGTTCACCGGCAAATCCCGTCAGCTCTGCCTTCAGAATCTAGTCAGGATTTCCCACCTGCTGCGGCTTCTCCCGCTTTCACACTCCTGTGGGCCACCACCGTGTCCAACCTGGATTACGGCAGCCGCGGCCCACAACGGACCGCCTGGATTCGGCCCTGGCCCCCTCCGTCTTTTAAGCTCAATACAGCGCGTGGGAAAGTCAGGATCCAGGGAAGAGGAACACCAGAAGCTGAAGAAGGGAGGGAATAACTCGCGATGGGGTGTCCGAAAGGAGGCTGGAGAAGCTTAGGGTAAGAGGAGAAGTGGAGCCAGGAGGAGCGGGGCTGTCTGTCCCGCTGGGGAGGGGCTTCAGAAGATCAAGAAAGTCTGAGTAGTGTCACGGCACCGCAGTCACAGAGACTAAGGGCGCCAAACATCAGGACGCCCGTAAAGCAGCGGGAGCTCGCACACACCGCCTTCGAGGATCGTGTATGGTGCAAACACTGTAGAGAACTGTGTGACAGCTGTTTTGTAGGTTAAAAATCTACTCTGTGACCCGGTGATTGCAGTCTTAGATATTGACCAAAAAAGATATGAAAACATACATTTAAAAAGAATCGTACAAAAATGTTTATAGCAGCCTCGTTCATCGTAAACTAAAACTGAAGTACGCCTGGTGTCCCTCAAAAGGAGACCAGATTGCGGTGTGGTCATACAACGGAGTACCATTAGACAATAAAAAAGGGGCACGTGGGTGGCTCAGTCGGTTGAGCATCTGACTTCGACTCAGGTCATGATCTCACGGTTCGCGCGTTCGAGTCTCATGTCCGGCTCTGTGCTGACATCTCGGAGCCTGGCGCCTGCCTTGGATTCTGTGTCTCCCTCTCTCTGTGTCCCTCCCCTGCTTGCGCTCTGTCAGTCTCTCAAAAACAAACATTAAAAAATTAAAAAACACGCACACAAAAGAACAAACCACTGCTTTCACAGCATGATGAAGGCATCTCAAAAACATGTTAAGCGAAAGAAGCCAGGCATGAAAAAGAACATGCTGTAGGATTCCAATTACATGAATGTATATGAAACCTAAGAACACACACAAAATATACAGATGATGACAGATCTTAGAGAGGGGTTCTGTGGAGTGGGGTGGGGGACGGGGAGGAGGAAGGGAATTATCTGAAAAAGAGGGCAGAAGGGAAGTTTCTGGGTGAAGGCAACGTTTATCATCTTGTTTTGGGTGGTGGCTATCGATGGATATGCACTATCACCAGACTCGTTGAACCAAACACTTAAGACCTGTGCACTTTATTATATGTTATTTCTACCTCATCAACAACATAATAAAAAGGTACGAACACATATCGTGAGATTCTGAGACGAAGAGGAAGGAGGAAGGTAGAAAACTACCACGGCTCCAATCTTAGAAAGTAAGATACCAGAGTCGTTTCCTGAGCTTGGTGCAAGAGTGATTCGATTTGGGGGATTAAAAAATTCTTGCGCAGCTACTTTAAGGAATGTGGCAGGAAGTCGACAGGAGGAAACACAAGTATTAATAAGCAGAAGGGAGTGAGGTGCTATAGCAGACAGTACAACTGGGCTGTTGGGGCACAAGTCAGTGACTGGAGGTGAATAATTTAGCCAAATGCTAGTTAGGAAGGCAGGGGGATAGTTGGGAGTCAAGGGTGTTCGTGTCTTTCTGGAAATCCTGTCAGTGAGGTGAGGTTTGACTCTGCCTCAACGAGTGAGTTGAATTCTACCGGTGCACCGGTAGAGAAGGTGCACGTAGGCTGTATTGGGTTAAGCAGGATGTATTATTAAAATTAACTCCACTTGCTTCCTTTTGCTTTCTTTAACTAATAGAAAATCTAAAATTATACATATATAGCTCACATTATATTTCTTCTGGACAGAGCTGGCCTTGAGGCATGGAGAGATGTTAAACTATTTCCATAATCGAAGCAAATGATGATGAATGTCTGGCCCAGGACCATGGCGGTAGGGAAAAAGAGAAGCAGTGAAATTCAAGAGATATTTCTTCGGACAGAGTTGACTGGCTTGGTTAGTGATTGAATTTGGCAGGGCCTGGGTAATGGAGTGGGATAAATCAGAGATTGCTCTAAGATTTCTAACTTGGATAATATTGGCTGGGATGGAATACCATATTTAACATTAGGGGAAACACAAGGGCAAAAAAGAATCAGAGTTGTAAGTTTAGGAAGAAGGAGAATAATGTCACACGTTGAGTTCCAAGCCCTTGTCATATATTTAATCATTTTAACATCTGCACACAGGGAAGAAATTAAGACCCAGAAAGGTTAACTTACCCAAGGATCAGTCAGCTGGACGTGATAGAGCTAGGATTTGAACCCACCCCGGTAGTGGTTCTAAATTATTTCAAAATTTGGGAAGCAAATGATAGGTTGGCTTCTGTACGTAGTGATAGATGTGTTCATTCTCAATCCTACTGCAACAATGCCGGGTACCGATCATTAGAGTTTACTGTACGAACGGACAGACTAACCCGGAATACAGTCCTCGGAAATGGCAAGAACCATTTGGGCAGATGATTGTTAACTAAGTGCAAGATGACAAAATCTGTACCATTGTATACGGACAGTTCCAAACACCTGTAAAGGACGGTGCCTATAGTAAACACTCAATAAATAATAACTTGATTACTGTCTTAGAGGCGTAAAGGCACATTGCTAAGAAGATGAATCTGTTATTATCATAAAAACAGGCCCTAGTCTGTTTTTAGTATTGATAAATTTTTAGTTTTTAGTATTGATAATTAATAAATACATTATTTATAATGTAATATAAATAATATAATAAATATAATATATTATAAATATATATAACAAATAAATAATAAATAATAAATAAATATAATAAATTTATTTATTAATAAATAAAATACGAGTTTTTAGTATTGATAAATTGTACTTTATTTTCTCTCTGTTTCTTTGTCTTTCAAAAATTGAAGGACAGGAAAGATACCAGTTAGCTATAGTTATTTTGGTTAGTTTTTCCTGGTGATACACTTTGGTAATATGGCCTATGTTTTAGACAATATACATTTCCACTGTAGAGTATATAAGAAACCAACGGTGTGAGCATTTTAAGAATGCATATTTCGAGGCACCTGGGTGGCTCAATCGGTTAAGTGTCCGACTTCAGCTCGGGTCATGATCTCGTGGCTCGTGAGTTCGAGCTCCGTTTTGGGCTCTGTGCTGAGAGCTCAGAGCCTGGAGCCTGCTTCGGGTTCCGTATCTCCCTCTCTCTGCCCCTCCTCCACCCCTCAAAGTAAATGAACATTGAAAAAAAAAAGATGCATATTTCCCCCCTCCAAGTATATAACTAATACACAAGACTACAGATTTTCAAGCAACGTAATGTAATTATAAACTGCTACGAAAGAGAAACCAAAGAGCGTTGGCACATAGCAATTAACATCGGTATAAACTGCTTTAAAACAAAGACTTTGGACTGACTATGAAGTGAGTGGTAAATTTGCACACAACAGCATATTTTCTGTACAGCCACAAACTAAAGATTGGTCTTAAAATGAGAACATTGTTGTAAAGACAGATGCTTATCTATCAAATCAGCCTTTCCAGGCACACATAAGTAGCTGTCGATCTGGCGGAGCATGTATTTATTTCTTTATTTTAAATGTTTATGTATTCATTTTGAGAGAGAGCAACAGGGGCAGAGAGAGAGGGAGAGGGAGGATCTCGAGCAGGTTCCACGCTGTCAGTGCAGGGTCTGACACGGGGCTCGATCTTACAGACTGTGAGATCATGACCTGAGCTGAAATCAAGAGTCGGACGCCTAACAGACTGAGCCACCCAGGCACCCCTGGAGGAGGATGTAGTTAAATGCCAAGGATAGGGGCGCCTGGGTGGCTCAGTCGGTTGGGCGACCGACTTCAGCTCAGGCCGTGATCTCACGGTTTGTGGGTTCGAGCCCCGCGTCGGGCTCTGTGCTGACAGCTCGGAGCTCGGAGCCTGGAGCCTGCTTCGGATTCTGTGTCTCCCTCGCTCTCTGCCCCTCCCCCACTCATGCTCTGTCTCTCTCTGTCTCAGAAATAAATAAACATTAAAAAAGAAAAGAAAAGAAAAATAAATGCCAAGGATAGCAACGGAATACGTCAGTGCCCTGAGCTACTTAGCACAGCACTGTCTGGTAATCTTGGGCATGGGTTTGCATTTCATTAGTAGTACCTTCAGAAACTCAGTAGCCTTGAATAATTCCAACAATAGGACTGACTGTGTGACAGAGTCAGCACTGAGGAGCCTCCATCCTTCCAGGTGGGTGTACCTATTCTCAGTGACCTGTGACTCTTCCTATATTTAACCAAACTGGTGTCTCAAGAGCTAGGTAGAAAACCCAAAAGGTATTCAAGTTGACGAGGCTTCTTTTAGTGGCTTTAAAAGACACTAGAAATTGTTGTCCCTAGGTTTGATAATGAGGGTCACGTTCACGTGCTAACTCAAACACTGCTGGTAACTTCCTGATTCAGGGTTTTGAGAAACTTTTAGGGCCTCACTGGGGGCCAAGAGTGCCACACACATTAATAATACCTGTTAAGGTCACAGACCTAGCATGGGCCTGAGGGAATGAGAGGGAGGCGACGAGGGCTTCATATGGTTCACCTCGATTCTAGAGCATGGCTTTGCTGATGCTGCTTGGGTCAAGCAGTAATTAAAAAGCTATTATTTATTGATCATCCGCTCTCAATTACACGCTGTGACAGATACTGTCTCGTTGAGTTTCATTCTCCTTGGACCTCCAGGGTACCGGCTGTTAATCCACATTTTCTGCCTTAGAAAAATGAGACGCAGAGGTTCAAACCAAAGTTGACCAGATCCCAAAGACAGTGCATAGTTTTTGTGTGTCCGTATTGTTGAGATTTGAGTAGATGAACTCACGTGAATAATAAGACTTTCTGGAATCTAGCCAATAGCGTGTGCAGATACACGGGAGCTACATGTGTTTCAGATCCTGACAACACAAATTTATGAAGTCAATTTAAAATGTTAATTTTGAAGAAATTGCTTTTTTTCAGGTTTATTTATCTGAGAGAGAGAGAGAGTGTACAAGCGCGAATAGGAGAGGGGCAAAGAGAGAGGGAGAGAGAGAACCCAAACAGGCTCACAGTGTCCGCGCAAAGCCCGACGCGGGGCCCAGGCCCGTGAACCATGAGATCATGACCTGAGCTGAAACCAAGAGTTGGATGCTTAACCGACTGAGCCACCCAGGCGCCCTGAGGAAATTTCTGCAGAGTATTATGATAAGTTTTCAGGCGTGTTCCTCTGAATAGACATTTAAGGGAGTTTTTGACATGGGAATCAAGCCTCTGAATTCTGTTTTCGGGAAAGCATCACAGGAACGCGATGATGCAGTTTTGTAGACACCATCACGAATATTAAGAAGAAGAAACAGGGATATAATAGAAGCGAAAAGGAATATTGAAACTCCAGCGTGTTTGTGTTTCAGCCTCGTTTCCCGGATGGAATGAATGCCACAGATATCGATGACTTCCAAGCAGCGAATCTGTTGACGTTTCTAAAGATTTTCTCAAGGATTTGAGATGGTCTATAGAGAAACCGATGGAGGAAAAGGAAGTACTGAAGCTCTGTATTCGAATTGGATTTTTTTGTGTGATTCCATATTTAAAAGAAAGTTTATTCAAAGTTTGCTTCTAGATCTTCGCAAGTGTTAAAATGTTTTATTTAGTACTAAGGAACGCGCATCATTGAAAAGAGTGTACTTACGCAGAGGTTCTTTTACGTGTGTCATAATTTATTACTACTTATTTTTATATAGCAGGAAACACATAGTTCGTTGTTCAGGAATAAGAATAATTGGGGCACCTGGGTGGCTCAGTCCGTTGAACGTCCGACTTCGGCTCAGGTCACGATCTCAGGGTCCGTGAGTTCGGGCCCCGCATCGGGCTCTGGGCTGATGGCTCAGAGCCTGGAGCCTGCTTCCGGTTCTGTGTCTCCCTCTCTCTCTGCCCCTCCCCTGTTCATGCTCTGTCTCTCTCTGTCTCAAAAATAAATAAAAAACGTTAAAAATTTTTTTCAAAAAATAAATAAATAAAAAATAAAAAAATAAATAAAAATAATTAGCTATAATACCATACCAACAACTAAAATGAATTCTTAAAGGCCTTTAGCTCAAAGTGTTTTTCACTTGAAGCGCAGAAAAATATTTTAATTCACAAAAACTTAGTTCTTGGACATGCTGCCTTCTGCCTTTCTCACCGTGTATCCAAAGTGCCATCAACTTAGAAATTTAGGTTTGCTATGTGAGGCTAGACATTTGTGTTCTTTCCTATGCCTTTTTTTAATCTTTTAAAAGTGACCAGTCAAGGGGCCCCTGAGTGGCTCAGTCGGTTAAGTGTCTAACTCTTGATCTTGGCTCAGGTCATGATCTCATGATTCATGGGATCGAGCCCCATGTCGGGCTTGGCGCTGACGACATGAGGCCTGCGTGGGATTCTCTCTCTCTCTCTCTCTCTCTCTCTCTCTCTCAAAATAAATAAATAAATAAATAAACTTTAAAAAAATGATCATATCAAATTGATTCCAATAACATGCAGATTTCTACTCTTATAAGAACTGCAATTTACCACAGCTTTATTATTTCTTATTTATCTACTCATTAATTTCTCCTTCACGGTATTCCAGAAAGGATACTCCTAAGAAGGGTTTAACTTACGGATTGTTTTCATTTGGTATGCATTACTTCATGAATTTATTTATTGCCCTCTCTTCTAAATTGTACTTAAAAAACTTCTGAAAGTTCCTTGCTTTAGAAGTGAAGGAGACATCTTTAAGCGAAGGAATTTTTCTGAGCTACTGTACCAAGAATTATTTAAAATGTTAAAGAATTTCATTGAGCCATTCACAGGTGCTATCTTTTGTATACTTGAACTCAAATAAAAACACAGAGTAAAATCTATTATTTTTGCCTTCTTGATAATAATTTCAAATGATATGTGTAGATAAAGCTTTAGTTGTAATTGACAAATAACCAATTAATACACCTAAATTTGATTACGTTTTTGTTCCACTTTTTCTCTTCCCGGCCACTGCCCTGCAAATTCCACACCGTGCCCCCCCCCCCACCCGGCACCTGTCATGCCCACAAGATTGGGTGGTAATAAGGTACAAACTTCTCAATAAAACTTATTTCAAAAAGGAAAATCTTCACAATGCATTTGCAGATGGTAAAACAATTTATTCTGCTCATAGATATAGAGCATATGTTTCCTTTTTCTAAAATAACTTTACGGATAGGCCTTAAATCTGGCTATCTTTACAGATTATCCCACCAACTTCTGCTAAACTTCAAGATAACACGAACTACAATTTTTGGTTTTACAACTGCAATTTTTATCTTATAAACAAAGGCTCTTATAAACAAAAGGTTCTAATTATCGAAGAAGCAATTAAACTTATGTTTAAAACTGGTCACCACAGACATGTAGTAAAATTGTAGTAAAAACACACACACACACACACACACACACACACTTACCCCCGCCTCTCCCCCCCCCCCCCCCCCCCCCGCCACTAACACACACCCAGGACTTCAAGTAAAATTGAGGAAATCTGAATAAGAAGGGTACATTGTATCAATGTGAATATCCTGGTGTAAGTTTTGCAAGTTCCCGTTGAGGGGAACCAAGCAGAGTGTCCGCATACCTCTCTGTATTATTTCTTAAAATTGCATATAAATCTACAATGGTCTCAAATGTTTCAGTTAAAAACACTGGTTAACAGGGGCACCTGTGTGGCTCAGTCGGTCAAGCGTCCGACTTCAGCTTGGGTCATGATCTCATGGTTCGTGAGTTCAAGCCCCGCGTCAGGCTCTGTGCTGACAGCTCGGAGCCTGGAGCCTGCTTTGGATTTTGTGTCTTTCTCTTGCTCTCTGCCCCCCCCCCCCCCCCCCCCGCTCATGCGCACGCGCGCTGTCTCTCTCAAAAGTAAATAAACATTAAAAATTTTAAAAGTAAATAAAAATTTAAAGAGACAGGCACTTTTAATATTCTATATCCTACTCCCTTCCAAAATGGTAACAAAAGCAAATTATAGGTTTATAATGCTTTACTTTGGGACTTATCTCTGTCTTCATGATTGTCTTCATTTGCATAAACATTTATACATAAAGTATACATGCACATGTACACTTAGGTTTATTTTAAATATTCTATAAAGCACTTCTTGGGGACCATGTTTCTGTATTTTGGGAAATCAAAATGAGTTAAAGTTGTTGGACTTAGAAAAGCAAGAAATCCTTTTTAGACAGAGCACTATATTAAAGTTAGATATGACATGGAATTTCTATCCTCAAATCCTCATCTACACATGTGAGTAGTAATCAGTTAAGCAGTAAGAGTCTCCGTGTAAAAATAGCCACTTTTCTGTGCTTTCCTTTGTTATTATCCATTATGTCCAAGGTTTGGGCACCGTCTGCAACAGTCTAGGCTGTGTTCAATTCCTTTCACTTTCAGGGTGCAATAAAGCGTTACCGTAAGCAGAATCCAACTTAAAATAAGAGTGAACTCAGGCTTATGTTTCAGCCAATTTCCAAAAAAATCCGCTATCCAAGATTTTGACATTTATTCCATAGATTTTTTGTTACCTTTTTCTTTCTCTCCACCCTGCCACATCATGAGCATCATTTTATTTTTTTAATATAATTTACTGTCAGATTGCCTTACTTACAACCCCAGTGATGAGCATCATTTTCAGAAATCAGGTTCAGTTTCCATTGATTCCATTTGCTTCCTTCCCATGATTCTTTTTCCTTCTGCCTCTTTGTCTGTTTTTGATGTGAGTGGCTTGTGTGGAAAAGCACCTTGAATGTGGGAGAAAAAAGAAAAGAATTTGGTTTACAGAGACTTGTGTATTATGTTTTTCCTCAACACCATGGAGGGTTACAAAGATAGACTTTGCAATTTCAAATAAGAGGCAATATAAATACTACAGTGCACTGGTGAGGAAAAAATTGTAACACCCACAGTTTAGCAGAAATATAAACCCGTTCTGGATAGATTTTTCCAGAATGATGAGAGGAGGGAGAGCAAAATAGGGTTAACGTGATGAGATTGTGTGATTTTAAGTAATTTTAAAAGATGAGAGATAATTTTTTTAAATTTATCTTGAGAGAGAGAGAGAGAGAGAGAGAGAGCGCAAAAGTGGGGGAGGAGCAGAGAGAGAGGGAGAGACAGAATCCCAAGCAGGCTCTCTGTGGTCAACTCAGCCCAAAGCAAAGCAGGGCTCAGACCCAGGAACCGTGAGATCATGACCTGAGCCGAAGTCAAGGGTCAGATGCTTAACCGACCGAGCCACCCAGGCGCCCCGAAAGATGAAAGATATTTCTGAAAGTATTTTGAAAATCCCATGCACATCTCTCTCTTTTAGCCTACCCTGCATTTAATCTGTTGCTAAGGTAATCAGTTTATTCTACCTCTTAATTATCTTTTAAATGTGGCCCCACATCTTTATCCACTTCATGGGCTTGTGTTTATGGACTCCGTGCAATAGTGCGAACAAATATCTACTAACCTTCATCCCTCACCACTCGTGCAAACATAACACACACACACACACACACACACACACACACACTCACTCACTCACCCCACATCCATCCCCCATGCTGGTGCCAAAGTGATCTTCATAAAATGCATCTCAGACCTTGTCATTCATTTGCTTCAAACCATTCAAGCACCTTCCTGGTGCCGGTACAATATGTCTGTGAATTCTGTAACCCGTACACAAGGCAAGGCTCATCAGAATCTTTCTCCGTCCTATGTTTCCGACTTCATCTCCTAAGTCATTTGCCTTCCGCCTGCCCTCTCCCAGCGCCTCCCCCACCCATCACGCCCTAGCCAACGTGAACTGCTTTTCTGCACATCACGTCGTCTTCTTGCTTTTACTTCTTTCCCAGTTGCCCTGGAATCTCCTCTGTCTGCTCTTCTGCCCGAAAGATGCATGCCTCGGGATAACTCCCGCATTGTTTTATCAGAAAAGCCTCGTGTGACTCTTTCAGAAATGAGCGTATTTCATCTCTTCGATAATTTACCGGATAGTGTTTAATCTCTTTGTATGTTTATACCCAAGAGTGGGAGGGCAGGGTAGGAAAAAAGCTTTGGAGTCAGACACAGTGGGAGCTGCCAAAGGGCAGGAAACTATCTGTTTAACCGAACATTGAATCACTAGTACCTGGCAGGTACCTGAAATACTGGAGGCATTCAATGTATATGTCTTTGTATGAATTATTGAATGAAGCGATCGATAAATAAATGAAGGAGGTAATTTGTGTCTTACTCGTTGGAATTGGATGGAATATCAGCCCGGGAGGCATTTCTAAAGATATTAAGCATTTAAATGAAGACCCCCTCCCTCCCCCCCCCCCCCCCCCGTTCTGGAGGATTGCTATAATGAAGGAATGAATATCTACAAGGAATTTTTAAGCCTTCAGTAGGTTACATAGGAAACTGTAATAGTTAATTTCAGAAATAGCGATGGAGTCATGATCAAGTGGATCCACTACATTAACGACATAGAACATACGAGGAATCCGGAAGAAAATATATATAAATTTGAGGAGTATAATCTGCTTTAAACACTAATAGCTGTGTTTATCAGGCAAATAAGTAACGCACTTCTTTTTTTCCAGTTTCAGCTCTCCTTTCAATTCCTCAAATACTCAGCAGCCTCTAAGATACCTCAACAAGACATCCTAATGTGTAAACATTTCTAAACCATTACCAACCTAGCGAAAACCTACTTTTTTTAACTAACGTGTCCCTCATACTGTGGTAAGTGCCCAGTAGGTATATGTGGAACGAATGAATGAACCATTACCAAATGAGTCTGTTCAGCCCCCACACTTACAAAGACAGTCATCACTTCAGCCAAATGCTGTCACAAGGTCCTTAGACCCTAGGCAAGTCCCCGGGGTTAATCATCCTTCGACTTCTTTCCTCGTAATAAATCTCTTCCGAGGAACCTCTGCATGGCCTTACCATATCAAGTAAAAATTCTCCTACTTGGATTTTAAAGTCATCAGTTCGTCTCACTTTGTTCTTCACTTATTTTCCAAACCAGTGTTGCCGCTCATCTCCAGCTGTTCTCTATCATGGCCGATTTGACTTGCATATATCTTTGCTTCTCCCTTCGGTTTACCTAAGGTTAACTAACCCCAGCACAGAGCAAAGGCTTCCATATGTGTTTTCCCCCTATAGTTTGGGTTGGTTTTTTTAAATTATTTTTTGGCACTTGCCTCCAAAAACAGCATAAGCTCCTTCAGTCCAATCAACCTGTCTTCTGTGTCCGTCTCTCCAAAGTACTGGAACGTTATTGGGGAAATAAAATTTGCACTTGTGATTTGGCAGCAATGAACCATTGTTGCTTCAGAAGAATACACTTATGAAAACAAAGTTGTCTATTGTAAGCGGGATAGACCGGCACGGAGATAGTCAATAGACAAAAATGTCAGCATACACTTTTTTGCAGGGTTTATACTTAGTCAGCAGACGAGGGTTTTTATTTAATAAAAGAGGGAGGGATGATAAGGGTAATGGGAATCAAGTGGAGGACACATAATCAAGGTATGGTTTTAATCAGCTAACAGCAAACTCGTTGATGATTAAATACAAACGATCAAAGAGGGTAAAAATCAAAAAAAATCGTCGAACTTTCAAGTAGAAAATGGTGACTTCAGTGGAGAAGTGAAATGGTTGAGAAGGAAACGATGGGTTGGGCAGGGTATATGCACGAAAGGGGATGACTTCTGTTTTGCGCAGATTGGCAATGCACATGGAGAAGACAAGAAATATGATTCCTTTAAGGTGTGTTAGGTCAAGAATCATGACATTACGTTGGCCAGAATGGATTTTTAAAATTGTATCCGCGCAATAGAGATGTGCTGTGTTCATTTTCAGAGCTCATACTTGACCCTGATTTTTTTTTTAAATCTCATCGGTTTATTTTGAAGCAAACTTGTTCTGGTAATCTGGTATAGAGAAAGTTAATGGAAACACTCATACTAGTATAGTTTTGTTGTAATGTCTCAATGTAATGGATCGTTTCAATGTAATGGATCGGTGCCTGCTAGAAGGAAGTTGGCACAGTAGGAACTAATTTATCTGTGAGAAAGGGAGAGGGGCAGAGGCTGAAATCTTCGCCGTCGTGAGAAAATTGCTTGATGAGGTTTGTTTTTGCCGCCGCTGTTTCTATTGCTTTGAATAGGATATAACTGTGCTTGAGGACCATTAGAGGACAGAAATCAAATCTTAATCAGTCGTGATGGTTTTTTTTTTTTTTTCTCTTTAAAAGAAAGTTCCAAATTTGCTTTAAAGCCTAGGGAGTTTAATTAAAGTAAGTAGAGACAAAAGTACTCTTTTGAGAGCCGTCATTTCTCTTAATATGACACTATTAATAATGTAGTGTAATGCTATTTTGGAAGTTTGGTTCTTTCCTCGTCTTTTGTCTTGTTCTGACTCCTTTCTATATTCTAAATGAAAGGGGAATAAAGCCCTTAAAGGAAGGTACTCTATCTACTAAATTCACTGTCTCCTTGGGCACCACATCATCTCTGACCTCTTCTGTAATTCTTTGAAGAAATAACCCCTGCAAGCACTTTTTTTTTTTCCTTTCCCTTCCTCTTTTGTTGTGAGCCTCTTTTCCCAACAACATTTGCCAGGTTCTTCACAAAGATTTTTTTTTTTCTTTTTTTCCCCAATTAGGATGAAAACTAGATCATTATGTGACCATTTCATTGTGAGTGTCACTTCCCTTTTTGACAGCTCCATTCGGCGTACCCCGTTATAAATCTTCAAATTTCTGACCTGCCTTGAAATCAGAAAGCGCTTTCATTAACGCTGGTCTTTGTGAGCAGCAACCATGAATGAAGGCATGTCAGACATCACAGCCTCATCGTCACACTTACCCGCTTTGTCACTCAGTGCCACGGCAACGTGCTTACCGCTTAAACCCGGTGATCTCGCTTTGAATGCTGATTATGTGTGGTGCATTTTTGAATTTTAAGAGTGTTTCCGAGGTCACTTTTCGTTTTTGTACAGTGATGTGTTACCTCTAGCTTGGGTTCCGTGATCTTCGTTGTTTGAAAGTTAATCAGTATTCTTTGTTAGAGTACCTTCCGATTTGCTTGAGGAAGCGTTTGATGTCACGTGTCTTTGTCCGTTGATTCTGGTGAACGTTTTTTTTTTTTTTTTTTTTTTTAATTTTTTTTTAACATTTATTTATTTTTGAGACAGAGAGAGACAGAGCATGAACGGGGGAGGGGCAGAGAGAGAGGGAGACACAGAATCGGAAGCAGGCTCCAGGCTCTGAGCCATCAGCCCAGAGCCTGACGCGGGGCTCGAACTCACGGACCGCGAGATCGTGACCTAAGCCGAAGTCGGACGCTCAACCGACTGAGCCACCCAGGCGCCCCTCTGGTGAACGTTTTTTAAGTCAAATGATGTATGTAAGGTGTGAGCCCTCTAATTGCGCTATCGTGCCAAAAAGACAGTTCTTGAACATGATCACGTAAATTGGACTTTTATCCTATTCTCGTACTCTGTTTTTATTACATGCATACGATTAAAAAAATTAGAGTTATCCTGTGTTTTCACATGATAGGTAAGAAGCAAGAAATTATAAGGGAAGCAGATATTATTTTGCTTTGACTGTCACATATGAACTTGACCCTATTTTGATGTCCTCACTAAAATGTAAACATGGAAGTAATATAATGAAGGTCAGAAGTTAAAGAGTTAAGTCTCTGGCCATACCACCCTGAACGCGCCCGATCTCGTCTGATCTCAGAAGCTAAGCAGGGTCGGGCCTGGTTAGTACTTGGATGGGAGAAGTTAAAGAGTTAACAGTTCTTTATAAACCAGAAGGCCATTAACTTTTAATAATGCTGTCTCAAATGTTTGGCTGTAAATTGTGGTGATAATCAAATATGAGCCTATGGGATTGTGCTTTGTAGTACTGTTTGATTTGATAACTCTGGTAATCCCTTAAGCACGTTAGGAAAAATATTTTATGCTTACATTAGCAACTATTGTGAGTTTGTAGAATAACCTGCCAACCCCAAGATGTATTGTAAGGACAAGAAAAAAAGGAATTCTGTCTCGGACCTTGTTTGTTTTTGTTTTCTTTTGTTTTTTGAATGATTACTTTTAGGAAAATTTTGTAACCTAATACATTTTGGTTTCTTACCATGAGAAAGAGATGAACTGGCTTCAGAAAATTTCAAAATGAGACAAAATACTGCCTACACACTAAAAGATGTTGTCTTTATACAACTGGAAGATAACGTCCACATTATTTTTTTTAATCTGTGTTCCTCATTTAACATGCTGTGTAGTTTCAGGGCCCCTGGGTGGCTCAGTGGGTTAAGCGACTGCCTTCGGCTCGGGTCATGAACTCATGGTTTGTGAGTTCGATCCCTGCTTCAGGTTCTGTGCTGACAGCTTGGAGCCTGGAGCCTGCTTCCGATTCTGTGTGTGTCTCTTTCTGTCCCTCCTCTGCTTGTGCTCTGCCTCTAAAAATAGAAAATGTTAAAAAAAATTATTTTTTAAAAATGTTGTGTAGTTTCCCTGTAATCAGACAATGCTTTTGCTATCACTGCTGGGTTGTGGTCTCCACACTGGTCTTAATGAGATGCCACTGTGACCACAGACTCAAAATAAAGCAATCATTTCTTCAATTCTCATTGAATTTGTGGCTCAGTCAGTTGAGCATCTGACTTTGGCTCGGGTCATGATCTCACAGTTGGTGAGTTTGAGACCCACGATGGGCTCTGGGCCGACGGCTCAGAGCCTGGAGCCTACTTCGGATTCTGTGTCTCTCTCTCTCTCTGTCCCTCCGCAACTCGTGCTCTGTCTCTCTCTGTCTCTCTCTCAAAAATAAATACACATTAAAAAAATTTTTTAAGTTGAATTTCTAAAAAGTTAAAACTAAATTTCTGCAGTACTATTTACAGGGGGCGTAAAATTGCTATATAACATTACAGAAGTTTCAGGGGTTCAGTATTCTAATTTGACGTCTAGATCCACTATAAACTGATTGCCACTAAAAGTCTAGTTATCACCCACCACTCGAGTGGATCACCTTCCCCCTTTCCAGTCACCCTTTTCCCCCTTCCCCAACTGTGACCACCAGTGTACAAGTTTTTGTTTTGTTTGTTCATTTGTAATTTTTAGATTTCACATACAAGTGAAATCATACTGTATTTGTCTTTCTCCATCTGACTTATTTCACTTAGCATAATCTCTTGAAGTCCCATCCATGTTGTTACAAATGGTAAGAGTTCATTCTCTTTTATGGCTGAGTGGTATTCTATTCACAATACATATTATGTTTTATGTATATTGTGAGTTCAATCCCTGCTTTAGGTTCTGTGCTAACAGCCTGGAGCCTGCTTCCGATTCTGTGTGTGTCTATTTCTGTCCCTCCCCTGCTTGTGTATATTATGTATAATATACATAATATAATAATAATAATATAGTATTATATTATTATAATAAAAGTATTATAATATATTATTATAATGAATCATTATAAATTATAACTTATATAATTATTGATATATTATAATGGTAATTAACATAATTTATAATAATAATTTAATATTATAAGGTTGATTGTTGTTGGTGTGAATTTTGTGTATATTTTGGATATTAATCCCTTGTCAGATAGATGATTTGCAAGACTCTCCCACTCAGTAGATTGCCTTTTCATTTTGATCATGATTCCTTTCATTGTGGAGAAGCTTTTTAGTTTGATGTAATACCGTTTATTTAGTTTTGCTTTTGTTTCCCTTGCCTTTGGAGTCACATCCACAAAATGTTGCTAATTAATATATTCTGTTAATATATACTATGATAATTTTATTATAATAAAACAATACTATTAATTACAATACTACTAATTAATAATAATATATTATATTCTAGTATAATAATAATATATAATCCATTGGTGGATGTCTAGGTAGTTTCTATTTCTTGGCTATTGTAAATAATGCTGCAGTGAATGCATAGGGGTACGTATATCTTTTTAAATCGGCGTATTTGTATTCTTCAGATAACTACCCAGAAGTGAAATTGCTAGGTCGTATGGTAGTTCTGTTGCTAATGTTTTGAGGGCCCTCTGTATCATTTTGCATAGGCTCTGCAGCAGTTTGCATTCCCACCAACAGTGTACGAGGGTTCCTGTTTCTCTCGATCCTTGCTAACGCTTGAGTACATCTTCTTTGGGAGAATGTCTATTTCCTCTGTCCGTCTTTCAACCGGGTTGATTTGTTGTTGTTAATTGGTATGAATTTTGTGTGTATTTTGGATATCAATCCCTCGTCAGATATGTGATTTGCAAGAATCTCCCATTCAGTAGATTGCCTTTTCATTTTGATCATGACTCCTTTCATTGTGGAGAAGCTTTTTATTTTGATGTAATCCCATTTATTTATTATTTTGCTTTTGTTTCCCTTGCCTTTGGGGTCACATCCACAAAATATTGCTAAGACCAATGTTGAGTATTTTAGGAATTCTGTGGTTTTAGTTCTCATAAGTATTTAATCCATTTGAATTAACTTTTGTGTATGGTATAAGATAGTGGTCCATTTTCATTCTTTGGCATGTGGCTGTCCATTTTTTTCAACACCATTATTGAAGAGACTGTCCTTTCTCCATTGTGTGTTCTTGGCTCCTTTGCCATAAATTAATTGTCCATATATGTGTAGGTTTAATTCAGTTGTGTCCCCCTGATCTACCTGTCTGTTTTTATAATAATACCATAGCTTCAAGGTATAGTTTGAAACCGGGGAGCATAATACCTCCAGTTTTGTTCTTCTCCCTCAAGATTGCTTTGGCTATTCAGGATCTTTTATGTTTCCATAAAAATTTTAGAATTATTTCTTCTGGTTCTGTGAGAAATTCCATTAGAATTTTGATGGGGATTGCACTGAATCCGTAGATTACCTTGGGTAGTATGGACGTTTTAACAATATTCTTCCAGGGGCGCCTGGGTGGCTCAGTCGGTTAAGCATCCGACTTCGGCTCAGATCACGATCTCACAATCCGTGAGTTTGAGCCCCGTGTCGGACTCTGTGCTGACAGCTCAGAACCTGGAGCCTGCTTCCCATTCTGTGTCTCCCTGTCTCTTTGCCCCTCCCCTGATCACACTCTGTGTCTCTCTTCCTGAAAAATAAATAAACATTTAAAAAAAAACAATATTCTTTCAGTGTTGAGCATAGGATCTTTTCATTTATTTATGTCTTCAGTTTCTTTCATCAGTGTCTTATCATTTTCAACGTACAGATCTTTTACCTCCTTGGTTAAATTCATTCCTAAGTATTTTATTCCTTTTGTTGCAATTATAAATGGAATTTTTTTATTTCTCTTTCTGATAATACATTATTAGATATGTGTGTGTGTGTGTGTGTGTGTGTGTGTGTATATATATATATATATATACATATATATATATATATATGTGCTACAGATTCCTGGATGTTGATTTTGAATCCTGCTACTTTACTGAATTCGTTTATTCTAATATTTTTTTTTTGGTGGGGTCTTAAGGATTTTCCGTATATAGTATCATGTCATCTGCAAAAGGTGACAGTTTTACTATTGCCTTTCCAATTTGGATGCCTTTTATTTCTTTTTCTTGCCTAGTTGCTATGGCTAGGAATCCCAATACTATGTTGAATAAAAATGACAAAAGTGGGCCTCCTTATCTATTTCCTGGTCTTGGAGAGCTTTCAGCTTTTTACCATTGAGTATGGTATCAACTGTGGATTTATCATCTGTGGCCTGTATAATGTTGAGGTATATTCCCCTTATACCCACTTGGTTAAGAATTTTTAATCATAAATGGATGTCGAATTTCATCACATTTTTTTCCTGCATCTACTGAGATGACCGTATGAATTTTTAGTCCTCATTTTATTAATGTGCTATATCATGTTGATTGCTTTATGGATATAATGTTGAACCAACTTGCATTCCTGGAATAAATTCCACTTGATCATGGCGTATCATCCTTTTAATGTATTATTGAATTAAGTTTGCTAATATTTTGTTGAGAATTTACCATCTGTGTTCATCAATGATATTGGCCTACAATTTTCCATTTTTGTGGCTTTCTTGTCTGGCTTTGATATCAGGGTGACACTGGCCTCATAAAATGAATTTGGAAGTTGTTCCCTCTTCTTCAATATTTTGGAAGAATTTAGAAGGATAGATTTTAAATTGTCTTTGAATGTTTGGTAGAATTTACTGGTGAAGCCATCTGGTCCTGAACTTTTTGTTTGTCAGGAGGTATTTGATTACCGATTTCAGCCTTTTAATGTTAATCAGATTTTTTATTTCTTCACGGCTCAGAAGATTGTTGTATGTTTTTTTTTTTTTTAACTCTTTTTTATTTTACTTTTGAGAGAGAGAGACAGAGTGTGAGCAGGGGAGGAGCAGAGAGAGTGGGAGACACAGAATCTGAAGCAGGTTCCAGGCTCTGAACTGTCAGCCCAGAGCCCAGTGCGGGGCTCGAACTCACAAACCATGAGATCATGACCTGAGCCGAAGTCAGACACTTAACCAGCTGAGCCACCCAGGCGCCCCTGTATGTTTTTTAAGAATTCATTCATTTCTTCTAGTTTGTCCAGTTTGTTGGTGTCTAGTTATTCAGAGTAGTCTCATATGATCATTTCTAATTCAATGGTGTTATTTGTAACTTCTCTTTAATTTCTGACTTTGTTAATTAGAACCCTCTCTCTTTTTTTTTCTTGGTTGATCTAATGGTTTGTCAATTTTATCTTTTCAAAGAACCAGGTTTTAGTTTCATTGATCTTTATTATTCCCTTTTTTCTATTGACTTTGGGCTTTGTTTGTTCTTTTGTAGCTCTTTTATACGTAAAGTTAGATTGTTTGAGATTGTTTTTTTTGAGGTAAGCCTGTATTACTATGATCTTCCCTCTTAAGAACCCCAAAATTTTGGTATATCATATTTCTGTTTCCATTTGTTTCTAGGTATTTGTTCATTTCTTATTTGATTTCTTCATTGACCCACTGGTTGTTCAGCAACATACTATTTAATTTTTACATTTTTCAGGGTTTCCCAGTTTTCTTCTTGTAACTGATTTCTGGTTTTGTACCATTACGGTTAAGGAAGAAACTTGATAGGGTTTCAGTCTTCTTGAACTTATTAAGACTTGGTTTATAACCTAGCCTGTGATCTATCTTGGAGATGTCCCATATGCACTGAGAACAGTGTGCATTCTGCAGTTTTTGGATGGAATGTTCTGTGTATATCTGTTAAGTACATCTGCTATAATGTGTTGTTTAAGGCCAATGTTTCCAGAGTCTGCAGTACAATCTTAAAGCTGACCTTTCATCTCCATTTTCTTCTTGACAAAAGTCTAAATCAAAACTGACAAAAATAATTATTCCTGTATAAATTAGTATGAAAAGCTTTGGAGTCCTATTCTGTCACCATTGCCAGACTTGTTGATTTCTCAGAACTTTCTTTCCTTGCTTATGAAATAGGAATAAGTAGTGACAGATTATAAATGGCTGTGGAATTAAATAAAATAATGTATGTTGAGTACATAGCCTAATGAATTTAATAAACTTTAATGAGTGTAAATTTCCTCCATAGATTTCTCCCTCCCTTGGTGCCTCCCACTTTTGCATTTAGGATGTATAAAGTTACATTTTATAGATTCAAGATTTTTAGCAACTCCCTTTTAGATGTGTAGTGACTCCCTTCTAGAATTACTGGGTAATTTACTCATGGCTAGCTATAAATAAATAAACAAATAAATAAATAAAATAGAAAAATATGTAGTTCCTTTTTCTTTCTTTTTTTCTTTTTCTCTTTTTCTTGTTTCTTGCAGTAAGCATTATCTTTTAAGCACGCAGGTTTTTTTTGAGCATTAGGGGTTAAAGGACTTGTTATAGACTGGATATGGACGTGTTGGAATGCTTTAGAAAATCGATTCTTGCTAATGGAGAGAATGTTTTTAAAGTGAACTATTGCCATTCCTTCAGTGAACCACATACAGCAGAAAAAAATTCAAGTAAACATTGAAGGAGAGGCAAGTTCTTCCTTATAGAATTAATGAGAATTGCAGTGATCTGCCATGGGGAATTAGAATCTGAAAACCCTTTTCCATGCGCATTATTCCCTAATGTCCAGAACCAGATAAGTAGACTCTAATTTTAAATGTGCAATTATCCAAACAAGATGAATGTGCAGGGCAACACTGGATAAGACTGTCGATCTTAATGTTAATATTTTTATTCTCCTTTGTAGCAGACATATAGTTGGCAAAAGCCACGTGTCTGTGAGATCCCTAAAGACCGCAGCTAATTCGGGAGAGATAGAGCCAACTTTATCTCACATCGACTATGGAGATACAGCCCAAGGGAGACACATCCCAGAATAAACCCTTTGCTATTTGCCTTTATAATGTCTTTGATCAATTGTTTTATCTTGAGTAGATGTTTTTGCTTTGTTTTTGAAGGAATATTGAATAACAAGGTAGATCACACGTGCTTTTCTAACATGCACTTTTTGGATCAGAGAAGCTAAAGCAAACATCATGATCATTGGTAAAAATGGCCTGTTTTATGTGTGTATACTGCAGTGCAGTTTAAAAAATGCTGTAATTATAATTCCAGAACTTAAGAATTTGGGTGGATGCCAGCATTCTCCCCTTCATAGGGGAAATTCCTTTGCAAATCATTTGAAGTTGGGACAAAAATTCCGTAGCTCCGTTCTTAAGATCATTGCGTCTTCATGGTTCAGATGATACAGGGGAAAAGCTTCGGTTCAACCTCCTGGAGAAGATATTGCAGTTCCTGTGGTCTCATCAACCTGGAGAACGTTGGTGGCTGTCACAGTGCAGGAGTGAAGAAGCTGTTTCTTCACACAATAGTTATCCCCTGGGCTGACGTCTGTTGCCACCACTGGCCCACCTGTGTTCAAGTCCACACCTACAAGTTCACCAGATTCTGAACGCTCTGCTCTAGCTTGAATTTTAATTCACTGGAAAGTCAAAACCAGAGCTCTGGGCAAGAACCATGGCAATCATGAGCAGCACGTTAGCAAATGCTTGAACACCAGGTTGGGCTTCCCCTTTATACCAGGCTTATGATCTGGGCTTCTGCCATTGCCACCACCCCTGCACCAGCCCCTGGATGACACAGCCATCAGCCATAGAATTTTCAACAGCCCTCAAGCCATCTCTTACTGTATCCTTGACTTGAGTAAGTGTGTGCTTATTTGGTCCTTTGACCAATATTGTTAACATTTCTCAATGAAGGTGAACTTCTCTTCTCCCGATGTATCCTTGTAGACAAGACCAGCATGTCCCAAACAATCAGGATTTGGGTCATCCAAAGAATGTAAAGCTACCCTCCCACAGGCAAGAATCAACCTTTCCACAGTTCTCCCTTTAGCTCTGCACAGAGCTGCTATGCCTTCTTTTGCAAGAGCATCTAAGGAAAACAGTCCATTCCCTCGATTAAATAACAACAGATCTTTTCTCTGAGTCCGCACAGACTTTCTTTTTCAGCTCTATCATTTTTTAAATTACATCTTCAAATAATTTTCTTTCTGCTTTTACTACTTTCTGTCTCTGCATTCTTGTGAAAGACAAGAATTCGCTTATTTTTTTTTTGACATTCTTATGACACATTGCACATATGAGGATTATGAACCGTCTTTTTTTTCACATCAGGATGCCAGGCCCTTTGGTCCAAAACCAGACCTCTGATTAAGCTTGTATTGGTTTCAGATTTATGCTTCATCTCCTTAACCTCAACCATGAAGAAGTCAGTAGGTTCATCTTGTTTTGTAACGGCCCAGATGGAGTCCGCCACAGCCTCTCTTAGGACGGTAGCACATTCAGCGTGAGCTTTAGTATGTGGAGATATTCTGGCCAACGCTCTGTGTTACCCTGTCCATCTCTTTGCTCGCTTTGACTTGTTCCAGAACGGAAGTACCTTTTCCTTTGCAGATTCAAATCTGACTGTTGTTATTCTGGTACAAAGAACTTCAGAAATGCAGAGATCCACCTGTTTGGCCAGTGCTCCAACGATGAGGACGCTGGGGGTGGCTCACTCACCAGTCATGCAATCTTGGGCTACTTTGGCTCGTAAGGAGGCTGTTGGGTGTTGAATTTGCATTTTACGAAGGAGCACGTTGCCGTACTTAGTAAGCTTGATGTCTCCAGAAGCACGAATTTTCATGGTGCCCTTAGGCCCCGAGTTGGTCCTCAGAGCATCCTGCAGCCCTTGGGCCACCTGGGCTTGGGCACCTCGGCCTTGGGGCTCAGGGTCTTCACGGCCACCATAGCTACACAGCAGAGGAAGAGAAAGAGACCAGGCACGCAGATGCCCAAACTCTTGAGTACATTTATATTTTATAAAATCCAAAATAACATGTAATAGCATGGGATACTTAGAAGTTAGCATCCAAAGCTTTAAACTGTGTATGTGCACGTACACACAGACACATACACGTACACACACACACACACACACACGTAAAAAACGCTAGAGAATTGTGGAATTTTTTTTAACTGGGAAAAGATATTAGAAATCATAATCTATCCCCCCTAATTTTATAAATAAAGGTAACCGAGGATGAAAGAATAGAATATATTAAAAATAGAGTCAGGAGTTTACATATGTTGGTTTATGTTCAGAGCAATATATATATGGTATCGTGTGCGTATGTATACATATATATACACACATATATACACACATGTACACATACACATGTGTATATATATATATACACACACACATATGTATACATGTGTATATGCATATATACATATATATACATGTATGTTCAGAGCAATATATATATAGTATCGTGTGTATATGTATATGTATATATACACATATATATACATACACACATGTACACACATACATGTGTATACATACATATATACATATGCATACATGTGTGCATGTACATATACATACACATGCATATATATACATGTATACATATGTGTATATACATATATACACACATATACACATACACATATGTGTATACATATGTATATGTGTGTATATGTATGCACATACATATACATGCATATACATACATATATATACATGTATATCAAATACAAAAGTTTCTTTTTTTCACTTGTAATGTACTAACTTATATATATGGAAGATTATATTATGATTTTGGGTCTTTAATAAATGAAAATGACATGTTTGATACCGAGTTTCAGAAATTTTGAAATTAATGTCAGGACACTTATTTGTCTTAAAAATAAATTGGTAATTGGGGCGTCTGGGGGCCTCAGTCTTGGAGCGTCCAACTCTTGATTTCAACTCAGGTCGTGATCTCACAGTTCGTGGGATCGAGCCCCATGTCGGGCTCTGTGCGGACAGCATGGAGCCTGCTTGAGATTCCTTCTCTCCCTCTCTGCCCCTCCCCCAGTCACATGCATACATTCTCTCTCTCAAAATAAATGAAGTTAAAAAAATAAATCAGTGATTATATTTAGAAAATAAAATACATACTTCTGTAGCACAAACCCAGTGAATGTAAAATAGTCTAAACTGCATCCACATCCCACATGCTTTCCTTACTCGAAGATAATGCACGTGCACACCGATGAAGGTTTTGTGAGTGATGTGTGCTTGGCACGTATTTTGTGTATAACAAACGATTTAGTAAAATATTCAGGCAAAGCAGATATATTCAAGACCATGCACATGGGAATACAACAGATTCCGGTAGAGGATTTTTTTATTGATAAGTAAATTCTACTAATCCAGACTTCACCTCAGTTTTAAAAGAATCATCCTGATTTTCAGCAGAAGGGCCTATTTATTGTAAACCCTAAGCAGTCTTTCCGAAACCTGAAGAAGATTTGTGAAAACAGCCTGCAATAAAAATCACGCACGCTTCATAAAACACTACTTGATAGATATCACTTGCGCCATTAGGAACCGAACGACAAAGGATGTAATTTCAGTTCTGGCATGCAATATTAATCGAACGCCTTTAAAACATCTTGCTGATGGGAAGTATGACAACGTGACATTGAAGAACGATCAGCTAAAGACATCTGTCTTAATCAGATTTTCAAAGTCAATGCCATAGAAAGCCAAGTTGTTTCATTCACTTTTACGTTTTCCCATGTTTCAGTGAGAGCATGGTTTCTAGTACGTTGCTTTAAATGCAAAGAGTACAAATTAGTGCCTCCAGGTATGAGTTCATTATATAAGATGGAAGCACACTTTAGCCACACACGTGGAATTATCTCTGTAATAATGTACATTCTTTCCACCTTTTATGCTAGTGATGCATTATCCTGTGTAAACACTCTAAATGATATTAAGAGATCCTTTTAAAACTATTTTTAGGTATATATTTGCCCTTGTAAATGAAAATGGAATGTTTTTAAAGACTTTCTTGTGCACCTGGGTGGCTCAGTCGGTCTGACTCTTGATCTAAGCTTAGATCATGATCTCACGGTTTAGGACATCAAGCCCGCATTGGGCTCTGCACGTACATCATGGAGCCTGCTCAGGATTCTCTCTCTCTTTTTCTCTCTGCCCCTCTCCTGCTCATGCTTTCTTGCTCTCAAAATAAATAAAAACACTTAAAAATAAATAAAAACCTTGTAGAAAGAAATTAAGAAGTTATTGGGGCACCTGGGTGGCTCAGTCGCTTGAGCGTTCGACTTCAGCCCAGGTCGCTATCTCACAGTTTGTGAGTGTGAGCCCCGCGTTGGACTCTAGCGCAGAGGCCTCTTCAGATCCTCTGCCCCCCGCCCTCTGCCCCTCCCCTGCTTTCACTCTCTCAAAAATAAAATAAAATATTTTTAAAATTTTTTTAAAAATATTAAATTATCTTACGGACATGCTCACATATAAACATTTTCTTTAGCCAAAAAAAATACACGTATATATATTAATACTTCACAGTTTATAAAAATACTCTAAAATATACATTATCTCTTTTAATTCCCTGTATAGGAGTGATTATTAACCCCGTTGTACAGATGAGGCATTGGAGAGTTTAGAATATGAAATTGATTTGCTCAGGTTACACAGTTACTAAATTTTAGAGAGGGAGCTTGCACCCACGTGTTACAGACTGAATGTGTGTTTCTCCCCAAGTTCATATGTTGAAGCCCCAACCCCCCCCCCCCATGTGACTTTATCTGGCGATGGGAACTCTAAAGTAGTAATTAAGGTTACTTGGGATCGTAAGGGTGAGGCCTTGGTTCCACAGGATTGCTGTTGTAAGACGAAATGCCAGTGAGCTAGCTTGCTGTCTCCAGGAGCTAAGTGGGGACACGGGCAAGGCAGCCATCCGCAAGCCAGGAAGAAACCCTCACCAGAAACTGATTCTGCTGCACCTTGATCTAGGACTCCAAGCTTCCAGAACTGTGGGAACATTAATTTCTACTGTTTAAGTCCCCCATTCTGTTTTATCATGGCAGCCTGAGCGGCCTCCTCTACCAGATCGTTACTCTTCTGCATTGTAAATCCACTTATCTCTTCGATGGAAAATGTTAATACCTGGCCGTGAAAATGCTCGTGGGCTCGTGAAAGAAAAGATCAGATGATCTGCGAAAGGATATCTTCGTCACCTGCTTTCTTCCGAACCTCTATTTTGAGAGGAAGGTTTCTAGTGGCAGTTAGCATCCCGTAGAAAAGCCCCAGCCTTCCAGCTTCAACAAATCATGCTTACTACTACTTTAAAAGTCACAACAAAGCCTCAGAAAATCCAGATCATTAATCTCCTAAACAACAGTAACTCATATTTCTATAGTACTTTGCAGTTCTTGTCACCGCAAAGTCATTAAAGCAGCAGAAAAAATACATACTGGGAAGGGGCTTTTATGTTACGTACACACCAAATGTTATCCCAAAATTATTGACCTAGGAGGGCATTCAGCAAGGAAGCAAGTGTCAGCTTAAACTGTGACTGTTTCCCTTTTAATCAAAGAGCATCATTGCATGGTTTCCACTTAAGAAATCGCTCTCATTGATCACGCCAAGAATGGGAAGGATACAGCGGGTTCTGTTAGGTTTTTTGCATCTCCATGATATTTAGTGTCTGTGGTAACACGCTTCCCTACCTAGAGGCCATCACGTGACTGGAAGGAAACGTCAAAGATTTTATTCTGTTTCAAAATTAAGACCTTTATAGACAATCTGGACTCAATAAATTGCAGATAACAAATATGAAATCAAATAATATGCTAGGGAAAATGTCAATGGCAAAGTTAGTATTTGGGGGGAAATGAGATCAGCAGTGTTGTTGGATACTTTCTGTGTGTTTTCTGATCACTTATTTTTCCTGTGTTTGCTGAAATATTTAAAAAATAAAAATCAGAAAAAAGTTTGGATGAAGTAAAAATCTCTTTTCCCTAAAAGTGATTTTTAATTAAAAAAAATTTTTTAATGCTAATTCACGTTTTGAGAGACAGAGACAGAGTGCAAGCAGTGCAGGGGCAGAGAGAGAGGGAGACATAGAATTCGAAGCAGGCTCCAGGCTCTGAGCTGTCAGCACAGAGCCTGTCGCAGGGCTTGAAATCAAGAACCATGAGATCGTGACCTGAGCTGAAGTCGGACGCGTAACTGACGGAGCCACCCATACGCCCCAGTTCTTAATTTTTAAAATGTATTGTAACCCATAACTTTTAAGAGATTCATTAGTTTTCTTTTAGGCTTGAAAGTTTCATGCTGGCTTTTTAAAATTAATTGTTTACACAAAAAATTTTAATAGTAAAATCTGAAGTAAATTTAAGTTTGATACAAAATGATTTTGACTATATGTTCCTTAAGATGTTGCTAGTTTACAACATATGTAGTACAGCATGGTTTATTTTAGAATAAAAATATTATTTTTAACATTTATAACAAGATAATATGGTACGGTATTTGTGGCACGAATTAATGCGGTGGAGTTTTCATAATACTTACAGTTGAAATAAAGTAATTTTTTATTGTATGTTCCTTAAATGCTTTATATGTATAATTTAAGATAATATGGGGCTTTTAATTACCTTAAATTTTGAATATTTATAACATAATTTAATGTTTCAAGAAAATATCATGTTGTACCCAAAAGAATTATAAAGCTAAAAAACTTCAGAATTCATTGTCTGAGCCCACCTTGCTCCCCACAGCATTTATTTACAGAGAAGAAAAACTGAGCCCCAGAAGTTAATTGATTTATATGTGGTTTAGTTAAAGCCAGAACTAAACCCTATACTTTGTTTCCTTTTATACATCTTCTTCTATACAAGACATCTCCTCTGTGATAACTGAAAAGCATAGCAAATTCACGTCATTTCGAATATTCCATTTGCTTTTCTTATTCTTTAAAGCCATTTGTTATGTATAATAGCATTTAGTTGCCTCCTAGCCTATCCTTATCCGTATTACAAATATGTGCTTTATTATATCATGTCATGTACTCCATTGAAAGTCAATAAAATTTAATTGCACTAAAATCAAATGATCATTAGGTAATGAGAGAGAAGAGAAGTTTTGATTGATCATATGTCAACAATTCTTTATTGTCAAGACTAGGACAACTTCTTCCCTTTTTGCTTACTCTCTCAGGTAAAGTACTTTAAAAGGGGTGGAAGAATATCCTGAAACATATACTGAGGCATTTTAAAGGTATTTTTATCCAGTTTTCTATGCATGTGTAATAGGTATGTTTTATGTATGTTTCTATAAGAAATGATTGTGCAAAACTAAGAATTTCATGGAGGATAAATCTGCGGCATTACTAGGGTTAAGTATACTAAACACCGAGTTATTTCACAAGCAGAACGTAGCCATTACATTTGTTTCCATCCACTGAAATAAGTTAGGGTGTTTGACATTTTAGATTAGCTACATACTCTTGAGCAGCAACCATTGAAGTCTGAGTTCTCCTCAAAGAGAAGTTACTACAATTTAGGAGAAGTCACCTTTGAAATAAAATATCACCCCCGCCAAAAGCTTTTATCCAATAACAAAAAAGAGAATAGCAGAGATAATTCATATGAAATGAAAAAGAGATCAGTACGTTCATGTTCTATATGCCATAAGCATGATATTAGGAACTTTGGAGAAAGCTGTTTAAGCAACTCTAAAGAAAGCTCAGTTGTTGGCTCTGCAACTCTGTCTGGATGTATACTGAGCTCTGTTATCCTATCTTTTTTTGTCTTAGAACTACTCTTTCATGTTTAAGCACTCTTGATTTCTCTGATGCCATCGGAGTGATTTCCCCAAATCTCTTTTCCAATTCACTGATACTCTCTATAGTGGTATCTAATATACTGTTTAAACCATAGAATAAGTTTCTGATTTCAGTGGCTGCATTTTTCTTATTTATACACATTCTACTTTTTTTAACTGCATTTTTATACTGTCTTATTCTTAATGGTTTTAATTTCTTTCAAGTCTTTAACATCCTAAACATACTGAAGTTTTAGTAAATGATTATATTATCTGAAGTTTTGGGGGAGAGCAGTTCTGCTGTTTTGTCTGTAGAATTTGGCGCAAGGTAGATTGTTCCCATTTAAACTTTGTGACTTTAGTCTGTTAATTTACTGAAAGCTGTATTTTGTTTGTGGAAATCCTTTGTGACTTGGGTTGAGAGCGTATTCTTTAAAGAAGTTTCGCATTTGTTTCTGCAAGGTACCCCAGGGAGGAGCATTGCAGATCCAGGATCAATTTTAATATTAATTTTTTGGCTGGAAGTTCCCAAACTACATTGAGAGTATAAGTCTGAATCTCCTATGCCAACCCCAAAGAAGCCCAGGCTAGTGGTTAAAAATTTCAGGAGTTGGTTTCTTTCCCGTGTAGGACTCAAGACAACACAGCAAGTTTCCTTACTGTTCCATTTGCAGTGAGATGTTTTAAGTCTACTCTTGGACTGAGGGTATAGTATTTCAAGGGTCAAGCCTCATATATGTAGGGGTCTCAGTAACAACTGGTGTATGATGTTTTGTTTCTTCTTTGGACATTAGAAAGGTTACAGAGACAGGCAGTTCAGGTCATCTCACATGCTATCAGCAATTTTTCTCTCCCCTTGGTTCCCGGCCACTTCTTTCTTCCAATTCAGTTATATTAACCTAAAGTAAAAGTTCCACTGGTAGGCTGACTCTTGGCTCTTTTGTTCCCTGTTACGTCCTCCCTGCCTGGAACAGAGTCTGTGTAACTGTTAGACACTCAATAAGTATGCTGAGTGCATCAATCCAAAAGGTATTTAATATATTTTACCCAGCACTTCTAGCATTTTATGGCAAGGGAGTTGGCAGGTGATCTGGGTGGTCACATGGTTTGAAGTAGAAAGTACAGTGAACTCTCACAGAAAAAAGAATGCAAAGATTTAAAGTCTTTAAGTTTTGGGGCGCCTGGGTGGCTCAGTTGGTTAAGCATCTGACTCCTGATTTCGGCTCAGGTCGCGATCTCACTATATGTGAGACTGAGCCCTGCATCAGGCTCTGGGCTGAGCACGGATCCTACTTGGGAATCTCTCTCCCTCAAAATAAGTAAACTTTAAAAAAATAAATAGATAAATAAAGCCTTTAAGTCTTTCTTTTAATCCTCATTTCAAGGTTTGACCCCAAGAAAACTAAACCAAATTCTCACTTAGTAGTAAATAAGTTCACCTGTGCTCACTGAAATTATACCCTGTAGTCAGTACACGTCTTTCGTTTGTGTCTTCTCATTTATCTCTAAGTTTTTCATACTCAGATGTCTTTATATAAATTATCTGGTGATCAGTCATCTGGTGATGAAGGTGGTAAGCACAATATTATTTATGTGTATGGTTTCTAAAAC